>NC_082675.1:59780000-60405000 GCF_025265405.1 Mesoplodon densirostris | reverse complement strand
ACCCAAGGAATGCACTAGGGAGGCTATCGGGCCTCAGCCTCTTAGGAAAGCCTGCAGTGTAAGAGGCAGAGCTCTGCCCCAGTGGCAGTAGGAACGCAAGCCGGGTTTCTCCTGCAGGTATGGGGTCTTCAGGTTAGAGTGCCTAGAAGGAATGCCAAGCAGTTTCGGTTTCCCCGTACAGCTCAGTCGAGGACAGTGAGGCAGATTTGCATGGCATGTGGGACGCCAGAGAACAGTTTTCCTGGAGACGTTGGAGCGCTGGGGAAAGCGACCTCTCCCCCGGTAGAGTGCCGTGTGTTGCCCTGCACTCGGCAAACACAGAGTGAGCGGGAAGGGCTTTGGGCCCGGGCACTTTCTTTTCAGGCCGGGTGAGCCTGCCGGTCCTCGGTGTCCTTGTCGGGAACAGGGCGCCCCGCGAGGGTCTTACCTGTCTTGAAAAGCGTACGAAGGTGAAATAAAGCAGAACTGCGACTAAGACCTCGTGGAAACCGCTCGAAATTTCCGCCTCAGCAGGGCTATTAGAAAGCCTTACCTGGAGGTAAGTACTCGCATCGAGCTTCCCTTTCGCCCTAGAGCGTGACAGGATGAGCTCTTACTGGGACTCGGGAAGCACCCTGCTTATTTATAGAAAACTGCTTCTCTTCCACGATCCCTGACTCCAGCGACTAGGGGCCTCACAAAAACGGTTTTATGCAGGTAGCTTCAAGGCAGCATGAATGGTGCTTTAAAAATGAGAATGCAAGGCTTGGTTTATCAGGCCCCCCCTTCCAGGCAACACGCTGACTACCGCCTTGTGATTCGTAGCTCGCCAAAAGAGACTCTAGCTACACACAGGTCCCTTCCCTGAATCCACTTTTCTTCACGGGGTGTTCTGCCTGTAGCTAACTCGCTCACCCAAGGAATGCACTAGGGAGGCTATCGGGCCTCAGCCTCTTAGGAAAGCCTGCAGTGTAAGAGACAGAGCTCTGCCCCAGTGGCAGTAGGAACGCAAGCCGGGTTTCTCCTGCAGGTATGGGGTCTTCAGGTTAGAGTGCCTAGAAGGAATGCCAAGCAGTTTCGGTTTCCCCGTACAGCTCAGTCGAGGACAGTGAGGCAGATTTGCATGGCATGTGGGACGCCAGAGAACAGTTTTCCTGGAGACGTTGGAGCGCTGGGGAAAGCGACCTCTCCCCCGGTAGAGTGCCGTGTGTTGCCCTGCACTCGGCAAACACAGAGTGAGCGGGAAGGGCTTTGGGCCCGGGCACTTTCTTTTCAGGCCGGGTGAGCCTGCCGGTCCTCAGTGTCCTTGTCGGGAACAGGGCGCCCCGCGAGGGTCTTACCTGTCTTGAAAAGCGTACGAAGGTGAAATAAAGCAGAACTGCGACTAAGACCTCGTGGAAACCGCTCGAAATTTCCGCCTCAGCAGGGCTATTAGAAAGCCTTACCTGGAGGTAAGTACTCGCATCGAGCTTCCCTTTCGCCCTAGAGCGTGACAGGATGAGCTCTTACTGGGACTCGGGAAGCACCCTTCTTATTTATAGAAAACTGCTTCTCTTCCACGATCCCTGACTCCAGCGACTAGGGGCCCCACACAAACGGTTTTATGCAGGTAGCTTCAAGGCAGCATGAATGGTGCTTTAAAAAGGAGAATGCAAGGCTTGGGTTATCAGGCCCCCACTTCCAGGCAACACGCTGACTACCGCCTTGTGATTCGTAGCTCGCCAAAAGAGACTCTAGCTACACACAGGTCCCTTCCCTGAATCCACTTTTCTTCACGGGGTGTTCTGCCTGTAGCTAACTCGCTCACCCAAGGAATGCACTAGGGAGGCTATCGGGCCTCAGCCTCTTAGGAAAGCCTGCAGTGTAAGAGGCAGAGCTCTGCCCCAGTGGCAGTAGGAACGCAAGCCGGGTTTCTCCTGCAGGTATGGGGTCTTCAGGTTAGAGTGCCTAGAAGGAATGCCAAGCAGTTTCGGTTTCCCCGTACAGCTCAGTCGAGGACAGTGAGGCAGATTTGCATGGCATGTGGGACGCCAGAGAACAGTTTTCCTGGAGACGTTGGAGCGCTGGGGAAAGCGACCTCTCCCCCGGAAGAGTGCCGTGTGTTGCCCTGCACTCGGCAAACACAGAGTGAGCGGGAAGGGCTTTGGGCCCGGGCACTTTCTTTTCAGGCCGGGGGAGCCTGCCGGTCCTCAGTGTCCTTGTCGGGAACAGGGCGCCCCGCGAGGGTCTTACCTGTCTTGAAAAGCGTACGAAGGTGAAATAAAGCAGAACTGCGACTAAGACCTCGTGGAAACCGCTCGAAATTTCCGCCTCAGCAGGGCTATTAGAAAGCCTTACCTGGAGGTAAGTACTCGCATCGAGCTTCCCTTTCGCCCTAGAGCGTGACAGGATGAGCACTTACTGGGACTCGGGAAGCACCCTGCTTATTTATAGAAAACTGCTTCTCTTCCACGATCCCTGACTCCAGCGACTAGGGGCCCCACACAAACGGTTTTATGCAGGTAGCTTCAAGGCAGCATGAATGGTGCTTTAAAAATGAGAATGCAAGGCTTGGGTTATCAGGCCCCCACTTCCAGGCAACACGCTGACTACCGCCTTGTGATTCGTAGCTCGCCAAAAGAGACTCTAGCTCCACACAGGTCCCTTCCCTGAATCCACTTTTCTTCACGGGGTGTTCTGCCTGTAGCTAACTCGCTCACCCAAGGAATGCACTAGGGAGGCTATCGGGCCTCAGCCTCTTAGGAAAGCCTGCAGTGTAAGAGGCAGAGCTCTGCCCCAGTGGCAGTAGGAACGCAAGCCGGGTTTCTCCTGCAGGTATGGGGTCTTCAGGTTAGAGTGCCTAGAAGGAATGCCAGGCAGTTTCGGTTTCCCCGTACAGCTCAGTCGAGGACAGTGAGGCAGATTTGCATGGCATGTGGGACGCCAGAGAACAGTTTTCCTGGAGACGTTGGAGCGCTGGGGAAAGCGACCTCTCCCCCGGAAGAGTGCCGTGTGTTGCCCTGCACTCGGCAAACACAGAGTGAGCGGGAAGGGCTTTGGGCCCGGGCACTTTCTTTTCAGGCCCGGGGAGCCTGCCGGTCCTCAGTGTCCTTGTCGGGAACAGGGCGCCCCGCGAGGGTCTTACCTGTCTTGAAAAGCGTACGAAGGTGAAATAAAGCAGAACTGCGACTAAGACCTCGTGGAAACCGCTCGAAATTTCCGCCTCAGCAGGGCTATTAGAAAGCCTTACCTGGAGGTAAGTATTCGCATCGAGCTTCCCTTTCGCCCTAGAGCGTGACAGGATGAGCTCTTACTGGGACTAGGGAAGCACCCTGCTTATTTATAGAAAACTGCTTCTCTTCCACGATCCCTGACTCCAGCAACTAGGGGACCCACACAAACGGTTTTATGCAGGTAGCTTCAAGGCAGCATGAATGGTGCTTTAAAAAGGAGAATGCAAGGCTTGGGTTATCAGGCCCCCACTTCCAGGCAACACGCTGACTACCGCCTTGTGATTCGTAGCTCGCCAAAAGAGACTCTAGCTACACACAGGTCCCTTCCCTGAATCCACTTTTCTTCACGGGGTGTTCTGCCTGTAGCTAACTCGCTCACCCAAGGAATGCACTAGGGAGGCTATCGGGCCTCAGCCTCTTGGGAAAGCCTGCAGTGTAACAGGCAGAACTCTGCTGTAGTGGCAGTAGGAACGCAAGCCGGCTTTCTCCTACAGGTATGTGGTCGTCAGGTATGAGTGCCTAGAAGGAATGCCAAGCAGTTTGTGTTTCCCAATACAGCTCAGTCGAGGATAGTGAGGCAGATTTGCATGGCATGTGGGACGCCAGAGAACAGTTTTCCTGGAGACGTTGGAGCGCTGGGGAAAGCGACCTCTCCCCCGGAAGAGTGCCGTGTGTTGCCCTGCACTCGGCAAACACAGAGTGAGCGGGAAGGGCTTTGGGCCCGGGCACTTTCTTTACAGGCCGGTTGAGCCTGCCGGTCCTCAGTGTCCTTGTCGGGAACAGGGCGCCCCGCGAGGGTCTTACCTGTCTTAAAAAGCGTACGAAGGTGAAATAAAGCAGAACTGCGACTAAGACCTCGTGGAAACCGCTCGAAATTTCCGCCTCAGCAGGGCTATTAGAAAGCCTTACCTGGAGGTAAGTACTCGCATCGAGCTTCCCTTTCGCCCTAGAGCGTGACAGGATGAGCTCTTACTGGGACTCGGGAAGCACCCTGCTTATTTATAGAAAACTGCTTCTCTTCCACGATCCCTGACTCCAGCGACTAGGGGCCCCACACAAACGGTTTTATGCAGGTAGCTTCAAGGCAGCATGAATGGTGCTTTAAAAAGGAGAATGCAAGGCTTGGGTTATCAGGCCCCCACTTCCAGGCAACACGCTGACTACCGCCTTGTGATTCGTAGCTCGCCAAAAGAGACTCTAGCTACACACAGGTCCCTTCCCTGAATCCACTTTTCTTCACGGGGTGTTCTGCCTGTAGCTAACTCGCTCACCCAAGGAATGCACTAGGGAGGCTATCGGGCCTCAGCCTCTTAGGAAAGCCTGCAGTGTAAGAGGCAGAGCTCTGCCCCAGTGGCAGTAGGAAGGCAAGACGGGTTTCTCCTGCAGGTATGGGGTCTTCAGGTTAGAGTGCCTAGAAGGAATGCCAAGCAGTTTCGGTTTCCCCGTACAGCTCAGTCGAGGACAGTGAGGCAGATTTGCATGGCATGTGGGACGCCAGAGAACAGTTTTCCTGGAGACGTTGGAGCGCTGGGGAAAGCGACCTCTCCCACGGTAGAGTGCCGTGTGTTGCCCTGCACTCGGCAAACACAGAGTGAGCGGGAAGGGCTTTGGGCCCGGGCACTTTCTTTTCAGGCCGGGGGAGCCTGCCGGTCCTCAGTGTCCTTGTCGGGAACAGGGCGCCCCGCGAGGGTCTTAAGAGTCTTGAAAAGCGCACGAAGGTGAAAATAAAGCAGAACTGCGAGTAAAGCCTCGTGGAAACCGCTTGAAGCTTCTGCCTTAGCAGGGCTATTAGAAGGCCTTACCTGGAGGTATGTACTCCAATCGAGCTTCCCTTTCGCCCTAGAGCGTGACAGGATGAGCTCTTACCGGGACTCAGGAAGCACCCTGCTTATTTATAGAAAACTGCTTCTCTTCCACGATCCCTGACTCCAGCGACTAGGGGCCCCACACAAACGGTTTTATGCAGGTAGCTTCAAGGCAGCATGAATGGTGCTTTAAAAAGGAGAATGCAAGGCTTGGGTTATGAGGCCCCCACTTCCAGGCAACACGCTGACTACCGCCTTGTGATTCGTAGCTCGCCAAAAGAGACTCTAGCTACACACAGGTCCCTTCCCTGAATCCACTTTTCTTCACGGGGTGTTCTGCCTGTAGCTAACTCGCTCACCCAAGGAATGCACTAGGGAGGCTATCGGGCCTCAGCCTCTTAGGAAAGCCTGCAGTGTAAGAGGCAGAGCTCTGCCCCAGTGGCAGTAGGAACGCAAGCCGGGTTTCTCCTGCAGGTATGGGGTCTTCAGGTTAGAGTGCCTAGAAGGAATGCCAAGCAGTTTCGGTTTCCCCGTACAGCTCAGTCGAGGACAGTGAGGCAGATTTGCATGGCATGTGGGACGCCAGAGAACAGTTTTCCTGGAGACGTTGGAGCGCTGGGGAAAGCGACCTCTCCCCCGGTAGAGTGCCGTGTGTTGCCCTGCACTCGGCAAACACAGTGTGAGCGGGAAGGGCTTTCGGCCCCGGCACTTTCTTTTCAGGACGGAGGAGCCTGCAGGTCCTCAGTGTCCTTGTCGGGAACAGGGCGCCCCGCGAGGGTCTTACCTGTCTTGAAAAGCGTACGAAGGTGAAATAAAGCAGAACTGCGACTAAGACCTCGTGGAAACCGCTCGAAATTTCCGCCTCAGCAGGGCTATTAGAAAGCCTTACCTGGAGGTAAGTACTCGCATCGAGCTTCCCTTTCGCCCTAGAGCGTGACAGGATGAGCTCTTACTGGGACTCGGGAAGCACCCTGCTTATTTATAGAAAACTGCTTCTCTTCCACGATCCCTGACTCCAGCGACTAGGGGCCCCACACAAACGGTTTTATGCAGGTAGCTTCAAGGCAGCATGAATGGTGCTTTAAAAAGGAGAATGCAAGGCTTGGGTTATCAGGCCCCCACTTCCAGGCAACACGCTGACTACCGCCTTGTGATTCGTAGCTCGTCAAAAGAGACTCTAGCTACACACAGGTCCCTTCCCTGAATCCACTTTTCTTCACCGGGTGTTCTGCCTGAAGCTAACTCGCTCACCCAAGGAAGGCACTAGGGAGGCTTTCGGGCCTCAGCCTCTTCGGAAAGCCTGCACTGTAACAGGCAGAGCTCTGCTCTAGTGACAGTAGGAACGCAAGCCCGCTTTCTCCTGCAGGTATGGGGTCTTCAGGTATGAGTGCCTAGAAGGAATGCCAAGCAGTTTCGGTTTCCCCGTACAGCTCAGTCGAGGACAGTGAGGCAGATTTGCATGGCATGTGGGACGCCAGAGAACAGTTTTCCTGGAGACGTTGGAGCGCTGGGGAAAGCGACCTCTCCCCCGGAAGAGTGCCGTGTGTTGCCCTGCACTCGGCAAACACAGAGTGAGCGGGAAGGGCTTTGGGCCCGGGCACTTTCTTTTCAGGCCGGGGGAGCCTGCCGGTCCTCAGTGTCCTTGTCGGGAACAGGGCGCCCCGCGAGGGTCTTACCTGTCTTGAAAAGCGTACGAAGGTGAAATAAAGCAGAACTGCGACTAAGACCTCGTGGAAACCGCTCGAAATTTCCGCCTCAGCAGGGCTATTAGAAAGCCTTACCTGGAGGTAAGTACTCGCATCGAGCTTCCCTTTCGCCCTAGAGCGTGACAGGATGAGCACTTACTGGGACTCGGGAAGCACCCTGCTTATTTATAGAAAACTGCTTCTCTTCCACGATCCCTGACTCCAGCGACTAGGGGCCCCACACAAACGGTTTTATGCAGGTAGCTTCAAGGCAGCATGAATGGTGCTTTAAAAATGAGAATGCAAGGCTTGGGTTATCAGGCCCCCACTTCCAGGCAACACGCTGACTACCGCCTTGTGATTCGTAGCTCGCCAAAAGAGACTCTAGCTCCACACAGGTCCCTTCCCTGAATCCACTTTTCTTCACGGGGTGTTCTGCCTGTAGCTAACTCGCTCACCCAAGGAATGCACTAGGGAGGCTATCGGGCCTCAGCCTCTTAGGAAAGCCTGCAGTGTAAGAGGCAGAGCTCTGCCCCAGTGGCAGTAGGAACGCAAGCCGGGTTTCTCCTGCAGGTATGGGGTCTTCAGGTTAGAGTGCCTAGAAGGAATGCCAGGCAGTTTCGGTTTCCCCGTACAGCTCAGTAGAGGACAGTGAGGCAGATTTGCATGGCATGTGGGACGCCAGAGAACAGTTTTCCTGGAGACGTTGGAGCGCTGGGGAAAGCGACCTCTCCCCCGGAAGAGTGCCGTGTGTTGCCCTGCACTCGGCAAACACAGAGTGAGCGGGAAGGGCTTTGGGCCCGGGCACTTTCTTTTCAGGCCCGGGGAGCCTGCCGGTCCTCAGTGTCCTTGTCGGGAACAGGGCGCCCCGCGAGGGTCTTACCTGTCTTGAAAAGCGTACGAAGGTGAAATAAAGCAGAACTGCGACTAAGACCTCGTGGAAACCGCTCGAAATTTCCGCCTCAGCAGGGCTATTAGAAAGCCTTACCTGGAGGTAAGTACTCGCATCGAGCTTCCCTTTCGCCCTAGAGCGTGACAGGATGAGCTCTTACTGGGACTCGGGAAGCACCCTGCTTATTTATAGAAAACTGCTTCTCTTCCACGATCCCTGACTCCAGCGACTAGGGGCCCCACACAAACGGTTTTATGCAGGTAGCTTCAAGGCAGCATGAATGGTGCTTTAAAAAGGAGAATGCAAGGCTTGGGTTATCAGGCCCCCACTTCCAGGCAACACGCTGACTACCGCCTTGTGATTCGTAGCTCGTCAAAAGAGACTCTAGCTACACACAGGTCCCTTCCCTGAATCCACTTTTCTTCACCGGGTGTTCTGCCTGAAGCTAACTCGCTCACCCAAGGAAGGCACTAGGGAGGCTTTCGGGCCTCAGCCTCTTCGGAAAGCCTGCACTGTAACAGGCAGAGCTCTGCTCTAGTGACAGTAGGAACGCAAGCCCGCTTTCTCCTGCAGGTATGGGGTCTTCAGGTATGAGTGCCTAGAAGGAATGCCAAGCAGTTTCGGTTTCCCCGTACAGCTCAGTCGAGGACAGTGTGGCAGATTTGCATGGCATGTGGGACGCCAGAGAACAGTTTTCCTGGAGACGTTGGAGCGCTGGGGAAAGCGACCTCTCCCCCGGAAGAGTGCCGTGTGTTGCCCTGCACTCGGCAAACACAGAGTGAGCGGGAAGGGCTTTGGGCCCGGGCACTTTCTTTTCAGGCCGGGGGAGCCTGCCGGTCCTCAGTGTCCTTGTCGGGAACAGGGCGCCCCGCGAGGGTCTTACCTGTCTTGAAAAGCGTACGAAGGTGAAATAAAGCAGAACTGCGACTAAGACCTCGTGGAAACCGCTCGAAATTTCCGCCTCAGCAGGGCTATTAGAAAGCCTTACCTGGAGGTAAGTACTCGCATCGAGCTTCCCTTTCGCCCTAGAGCGTGACAGGATGAGCACTTACTGGGACTCGGGAAGCACCCTGCTTATTTATAGAAAACTGCTTCTCTTCCACGATCCCTGACTCCAGCGACTAGGGGCCCCACACAAACGGTTTTATGCAGGTAGCTTCAAGGCAGCATGAATGGTGCTTTAAAAATGAGAATGCAAGGCTTGGGTTATCAGGCCCCCACTTCCAGGCAACACGCTGACTACCGCCTTGTGATTCGTAGCTCGCCAAAAGAGACTCTAGCTACACACAGGTCCCTTCCCTGAATCCACTTTTCTTCACGGGGTGTTCTGCCTGTAGCTAACTCGCTCACCCAAGGAATGCACTAGGGAGGCTATCGGGCCTCAGCCTCTTAGGAAAGCCTGCAGTGTAAGAGGCAGAGCTCTGCCCCAGTGGCAGTAGGAACGCAAGCCGGGTTTCTCCTGCAGGTATGGGGTCTTCAGGTTAGAGTGCCTAGAAGGAATGCCAGGCAGTTTCGGTTTCCCCGTACAGCTCAGTCGAGGACAGTGAGGCAGATTTGCATGGCATGTGGGACGCCAGAGAACAGTTTTCCTGGAGACGTTGGAGCGCTGGGGAAAGCGACCTCTCCCCCGGAAGAGTGCCGTGTGTTGCCCTGCACTCGGCAAACACAGAGTGAGCGGGAAGGGCTTTGGGCCCGGGCACTTTCTTTTCAGGCCCGGGGAGCCTGCCGGTCCTCAGTGTCCTTGTCGGGAACAGGGCGCCCCGCGAGGGTCTTACCTGTCTTGAAAAGCGTACGAAGGTGAAATAAAGCAGAACTGCGACTAAGACCTCGTGGAAACCGCTCGAAATTTCCGCCTCAGCAGGGCTATTAGAAAGCCTTACCTGGAGGTAAGTACTCGCATCGAGCTTCCCTTTCGCCCTAGAGCGTGACAGGATGAGCTCTTACTGGGACTCGGGAAGCACCCTGCTTATTTATAGAAAACTGCTTCTCTTCCACGATCCCTGACTCCAGCAACTAGGGGACCCACACAAACGGTTTTATGCAGGTAGCTTCAAGGCAGCATGAATGGTGCTTTAAAAAGGAGAATGCAAGGCTTGGGTTATCAGGCCCCCACTTCCAGGCAACACGCTGACTACCGCCTTGTGATTCGTAGCTCGCCAAAAGAGACTCTAGCTACACACAGGTCCCTTCCCTGAATCCACTTTTCTTCACCGGGTGTTCTGCCTGTAGCTAACTCGCTCACCCAAGGAATGCACTAGGGAGGCTATCGGGCCTCAGCCTCTTAGGAAAGCCTGCAGTGTAAGAGGCAGAGCTCTGCCCCAGTGGCAGTAGGAACGCAAGCCGGGTTTCTCCTGCAGGTATGGGGTCTTCAGGTTAGAGTGCCTAGAAGGAATGCCAGGCAGTTTCGGTTTCCCCGTACAGCTCAGTCGAGGACAGTGAGGCAGATTTGCATGGCATGTGGGACGCCAGAGAACAGTTTTCCTGGAGACGTTGGAGCGCTGGGGAAAGCGACCTCTCCCCCGGAAGAGTGCCGTGTGTTGCCCTGCACTCGGCAAACACAGTGTGAACGGGAAGGGCTTTGGGCCCCGGCACTTTCTTTTCAGGCCGGGGGAGCCTGCCGGTCCTCAGTGTCCTTGTCGGGAACAGGGCGCCCCGCGAGTGTCTTACCTGTCTTGAAAAGCGTACGAAGGTGAAATAAAGCAGAACTGCGACTAAGACCTCGTGGAAACCGCTCGAAATTTCCGCCTCAGCAGGGCTATTAGAAAGCCTTACCTGGAGGTAAGAACTCGCTTCGAGCTTCCCTTTCGCCCTAGAGCGTGACAGGATGAGCTCTTACTGGGACTCGGGAAGCACCCTGCTTATTTATAGAAAACTGCTTCTCTTCCACGATCCCTGACTCCAGCGACTAGGGGCCCCACACAAACGGTTTTACGCAGGTAGCTTCAAGGCAGCATGAATGGTGCTTTAAAAATGAGAATGCAAGGCTTGGGTTATCAGGCCCCCACTTCCAGGAAACACGCTGACTACCGCCTTGTGATTCGTAGCTCGCCAAAAGGGACTCTAGCTACACACATGTCCCTTCCCTGAATCCACTTTTCTTCACCGGGTGTTCTGCCTGTAGCTAACTCGCTCACCCAAGGAATGCACTAGGGAGGCTATCGGGCCTCAGCCTCTTAGGAAAGCCTGCAGTGTAAGAGGCAGAGCTCTGCCCCAGTGGCAGTAGGAACGCAAGCCGGGTTTCTCCTGCAGGTATGGGGTCTTCAGGTTAGAGTGCCTAGAAGGAATGCCAAGCAGTTTCGGTTTCCCCGTACAGCTCAGTCGAGGACAGTGAGGCAGATTTGCATGGCATGTGGGACGCCAGAGAAGAGTTTTCCTGGAGACGTTGGAGCGCTGGGGAAAGCGACCTCTCCCCCGGAAGAGTGCCGTGTGTTGCCCTGCACTCGGCAAACACAGAGTGAGCGGGAAGGGCTTTGGGCCCGGGCACTTTCTTTTCAGGCCGGGTGAGCCTGCCGGTCCTCAGTGTCCTTGTCGGGAACAGGGCGCCCCGCGAGGGTCTTACCTGTCTTGAAAAGCGTACGAAGGTGAAATAAAGCAGAACTGCGACTAAGACCTCGTGGAAACCGCTCGAAATTTCCGCCTCAGCAGGGCTATTAGAAAGCCTTACCTGGAGGTAAGTACTCGCATCGAGCTTCCCTTTCGCCCTAGAGCGTGACAGGATGAGCTCTTACTGGGACTCGGGAAGCACCCTGCTTATTTATAGAAAACTGCTTCTCTTCCACGATCCCTGACTCCAGCGACTAGGGGCCCCACACAAACGGTTTTATGCAGGTAGCTTCAAGGCAGCATGAATGGTGCTTTAAAAAGGAGAATGCAAGGCTTGGGTTATCAGGCCCCCACTTCCAGGCAACACGCTGACTACCGCCTTGTGATTCGTAGCTCGCCAAAAGAGACTCTAGCTACACACAGGTCCCTTCCCTGAATCCACTTTTCTTCACGGGGTGTTCTGCCTGTAGCTAACTCGCTCACCCAAGGAATGCACTAGGGAGGCTATCGGGCCTCAGCCTCTTGGGAAAGCCTGCAGTGTAACAGGCAGAGCTCTGCCCCAGTGGCAGTAGGAACGCAAGCCGGCTTTCTCCTACAGGTATGTGGTCGTCAGGTATGAGTGCCTAGAAGGAATGCCAAGCAGTTTGGTTTTCCCAATACAGCTCAGTCGAGGATAGTGAGGCAGATTTGCATGGCATGTGGGACGCCAGAGAACAGTTTTCCTGGAGACGTTGGAGCGCTGGGGAAAGCGACCTCTCCCCCGGAAGAGTGCCGTGTGTTGCCCTGCACTCGGCAAACACAGAGTGAGCGGGAAGGGCTTTGGGCCCGGGCACTTTCTTTTCAGGCCGGGGGAGCCTGCCGGTCCTCAGTGTCCTTGTCGGGAACAGGGCGCCCCGCGAGGGTCTTACCTGTCTTGAAAAGCGTACGAAGGTGAAATAAAGCAGAACTGCGACTAAGACCTCGTGGAAACCGCTCGAAATTTCCGCCTCAGCAGGGCTATTAGAAAGCCTTACCTGGAGGTAAGTACTCGCATCGAGCTTCCCTTTCGCCCTAGAGCGTGACAGGATGAGCTCTTACTGGGACTCGGGAAGCACCCTGCTTATTTATAGAAAACTGCTTCTCTTCCACGATCCCTGACTCCAGCGACTAGGGTCCCCACACAAACGGTTTTATGCAGGTAGCTTCAAGGCAGCATGAATGGTGCTTTAAAAAGGAGAATGCAAGGCTTGGGTTATCAGGCCCCCACTTCCAGGCAACACGCTGACTACCGCCTTGTGATTCGTAGCTCGCCAAAAGAGACACTAGCTACACACAGGTCCCTTCCCTGAATCCACTTTTCTTCACGGGGTGTTCTGCCTGTAGCTAACTCGCTCACCCAAGGAATGCACTAGGGAGGCTATCGGGCCTCAGCCTCTTAGGAAAGCCTGCAGTGTAAGAGGCAGAGCTCTGCCCCAGTGGCAGTAGGAACGCAAGCCGGGTTTCTCCTGCAGGTATGGGGTCTTCAGGTTAGAGTGCCTAGAAGGAATGCCAAGCAGTTTCGGTTTCCCCGTACAGCTCAGTCGAGGACAGTGAGGCAGATTTGCATGGCATGTGGGACGCCAGAGAACAGTTTTCCTGGAGACGTTGGAGCGCTGGGGAAAGCGACCTCTCCCCCGAAAGAGTGCCGTGTGTTGCCCTGAACTCGGCAAACACAGAGTGAGCGGGAAGGGCTTTGGGCCCGGGCACTTTCTTTTCAGGCCGGGTGAGCCTGCCGGTCCTCAGTGTCCTTGTCGGGAACAGGGCGCCCCGCGAGGGTCTTAAGAGTCTTGAAAAGCGCACGAAGGTGAAAATAAAGCAGAACTGCGAGTAAAGCCTCGTGGAAACCGCTTGAAGCTTCTGCCTTAGCAGGGCTATTAGAAGGCCTTACCTGGAGGTATGTACTCCAATCGAGCTTCCCTTTCGCCCTAGAGCGTGACAGGATGAGCTCTTACCGGGACTCAGGAAGCACCATGCTCATTTATAGAAAACTGCTTCTCTTCCACGATCCCTGACTCCAGCAACTAGGGGACCCACACAAACGGTTTTATGCAGGTAGCTTCAAGGCAGCATGAATGGTGCTTTAAAAATGAGAATGCAAGGCTTGGGTTATCAGGCCCCCACTTCCAGGCAACACACTGACTACCGCCTTGTGATTCGTAGCTCGCCAAAAGAGACTCTAGCTACACACAGGTCCCTTCCCTGAATCCACTTTTCTTCACCGAGTGTTCTGCCTGTAGCTAACTCGCTCACCCAAGGAATGCACTAGGGAGGCTATCGGGCCTCAGCCTCTTAGGAAAGCCTGCAGTGTAAGAGGCAGAGCTCTGCCCCAGTGGCAGTAGGAACGCAAGCCGGGTTTCTCCTGCAGGTATGGGGTCTTCAGGTTAGAGTGCCTAGAAGGAATGCCAAGCAGTTTCGGTTTCCCCGTACAGCTCAGTCGAGGACAGTGAGGCAGATTTGCATGGCATGTGGGACACCAGAGAACAGTTTTCCTGGAGACGTTGGAGCGCTGGGGAAAGCGACCTCTCCCCCGGAAGAGTGCCGTGTGTTGCCCTGCACTCGGCAAACACAGAGTGAGCGGGAAGGGCTTTGGGCCCGGGCACTTTCTTTTCAGGCCGGTTGAGCCTGCCGGTCCTCAGTGTCCTTGTCGGGAACAGGGCGCCCCGCGAGGGTCTTACCTGTCTTGAAAAGCGTACGAAGGTGAAATAAAGCAGAACTGCGACTAAGACCTCGTGGAAACCGCTCGAAATTTCCGCCTCAGCAGGGCCATTAGAAAGCCTTACCTGGAGGTAAGTACTCGCATCGAGCTTCCCCTTCGCCCTAGAGCGGGACAGGATGAGCTCTTACTGGGACTCGGGAAGCACCCTGCTTATTTATAGAAAACTGCTTCTCTTCCACGATCCCTGACTCCAGCGACTAGGGGCCCCACACAAACGGTTTTATGCAGGTAGCTTCAAGGCAGCATGAATGGTGCTTTAAAAATGAGAATGCAAGGCTTGGTTTATCAGGCCCCCCCTTCCAGGCAACACGCTGACTACCGCCTTGTGATTCGTAGCTCGCCAAAAGAGACTCTAGCTACACACAGGTCCGTTCCCTGAATCCACTTTTCTTCACCGGGTGTTCTGCCTGTAGCTAACTCGCTCACCCAAGGAATGCACTAGGGAGGCTATCGGGCCTCAGCCTCTTAGGAAAGCCTGCAGTGTAAGAGGCAGAGCTCTGCCCTAGTGGCAGTAGGAACGCAAGCCGGGTTTCTCCTGCAGGTATGGGGTCTTCAGGTTAGAGTGCCTAGAAGGAATACCAAGCAGTTTCAGTTTCCCCGTACAGCTCAGTCGAGGACAGTGAGGCAGATTTGCATGGCATGTGGGACGCCAGAGAACAGTTTTCCTGGAGACGTTGGAGCGCTGGGGAAAGCGACCTCTCCCCCGGTAGAGTGCCGTGTGTTGCCCTGCACTCGGCAAACACAGAGTGAGCGGGAAGGGCTTTGGGCCCGGGCACTTTCTTTTCAGGCCGGGTGAGCCTGCCGGTCCTCAGTGTCCTTGTCGGGAACAGGGCGCCCCGCGAGGGTCTTAAGAGTCTTGAAAAGCGCACGAAGGTGAAAATAAAGCAGAACTGCGAGTAAAGCCTCGTGGAAACCGCTTGAAGCTTCTGCCTTAGCAGGGCTATTAGAAGGCCTTACCTGGAGGTATGTACTCCAATCGAGCTTCCCTTTCGCCCTAGAGCGTGACAGGATGAGCTCTTACCGGGACTCAGGAAGCACCCTGCTTATTTATAGAAAACTGCTTCTCTTCCACGATCCCTGACTCCAGCGACTAGGGGACCCACACAAACGGTTTTATGCAGGTAGCTTCAAGGCAGCATGAATGGTGTTTAAAAATGAGAATGCAAGGCTTGGGTTATCAGGCCCCCACTTCCAGGCAACACATTGACTACCGCCTTGTGATTCGTAGCTCGCCAAAAGAGACTCTAGCTACACACAGGTCCCTTCCCTGAATCCACTTTTCTTCACGGGGTGTTCTGCCTGTAGCTAACTCGCTCACCCAAGGAATGCACTAGGGAGGCTATCGGGCCTCAGCCTCTTAGGAAAGCCTGCAGTGTAAGAGGCAGAGCTCTGCCCCAGTGGCAGTAGGAACGCAAGCCGGGTTTCTCCTGCAGGTATGGGGTCTTCAGGTTAGAGTGCCTAGAAGGAATGCCAAGCAGTTTCGGTTTCCCCGTACAGCTCAGTCGAGGACAGTGAGGCAGATTTGCATGGCATGTGGGACGCCAGAGAACAGTTTTCCTGGAGACGTTGGAGCGCTGGGGAAAGCGACCTCTCCCCCGGAAGAGTGCCGTGTGTTGCCCTGCACTCGGCAAACACAGAGTGAGCGGGAAGGGCTTTGGGCCCGGGCACTTTCTTTTCAGGCCGGGTGAGCCTGCCGGTCCTCAGTGTCCTTGTCGGGAACAGGGCGCCCCGCGAGGGTCTTACCTGTCTTAAAAAGCTTACGAAGGTGAAATAAAGCAGAACTGCGACTAAGACCTCGTGGAAACCGCTCGAAATTTCCGCCTCAGCAGGGCTATTAGAAAGCCTTACCTGGAGGTAAGTACTCGCATCGAGCTTCCCTTTCGCCCTAGAGCGGGACAGGATGAGCTCTTACTGGGACTCGGGAAGCACCCTGCTTATTTATAGAAAACTGCTTCTCTTCCACGATCCCTGACTCCAGCGACTAGGGGCCCCACACAAACGGTTTTATGCAGGTAGCTTCAAGGCAGCATGAATGGTGCTTTAAAAATGAGAATGCAAGGCTTGGGTTATCAGGCCCCCACTTCCAGGCAACACGCTGACTACCGCCTTGTGATTCGTAGCTCGCCAAAAGAGACTCTAGCTACACACAGGTCCCTTCCCTGAATCCACTTTTCTTCACCGGGTGTTCTGCCTGTAGCTAACTCGCTCACCCAAGGAATGCACTAGGGAGGCTATCGGGCCTCAGCCTCTTAGGAAAGCCTGCAGTGTAAGAGGCAGAGCTCTGCCCTAGTGGCAGTAGGAACGCAAGCCGGGTTTCTCCTGCAGGTATGGGGTCTTCAGGTTAGAGTGCCTAGAAGGAATGCCTAGCAGTTTCAGTTTCCCCGTACAGCTCAGTCGAGGACAGTGAGGCAGATTTGCATGGCATGTGGGACGCCAGAGAACAGTTTTCCTGGAGACGTTGGAGCGCTGGGGAAAGCGACCTCTCCCCCGGTAGAGTGCCGTGTGTTGCCCTGCACTCGGCAAACACAGAGTGAGCGGGAAGGGCTTTGGGCCCGGGCACTTTCTTTTCAGGCCGGGTGAGCCTGCCGGTCCTCAGTGTCCTTGTCGGGAACAGGGCGCCCCGCGAGGGTCTTAAGAGTCTTGAAAAGCGCACGAAGGTGAAAATAAAGCAGAACTGCGAGTAAAGCCTCGTGGAAACCGCTTGAAGCTTCTGCCTTAGCAGGGCTATTAGAAGGCCTTACCTGGAGGTATGTACTCCAATCGAGCTTCCCTTTCGCCCTAGAGCGTGACAGGATGAGCTCTTACCGGGACTCAGGAAGCACCATGCTCATTTATAGAAAACTGCTTCTCTTCCACGATCCCTGACTCCAGCAACTAGGGGACCCACACAAACGGTTTTATGCAGGTAGCTTCAAGGCAGCATGAATGGTGCTTTAAAAATGAGAATGCAAGGCTTGGGTTATCAGGCCCCCACTTCCAGGCAACACACTGACTACCGCCTTGTGATTCGTAGCTCGCCAAAAGAGACTCTAGCTACACACAGGTCCCTTCTCTGAATCCACTTTTCTTCACCGAGTGTTCTGCCTGTAGCTAACTCGCTCACCCAAGGAATGCACTAGGGAGGCTATCGGGCCTCAGCCTCTTAGGAAAGCCTGCAGTGTAAGAGGCAGAGCTCTGCCCCAGTGGCAGTAGGAACGCAAGCCGGGTTTCTCCTGCAGGTATGGGGTCTTCAGGTTAGAGTGCCTAGAAGGAATGCCAAGCAGTTTCGGTTTCCCCGTACAGCTCAGTCGAGGACAGTGAGGCAGATTTGCATGGCATGTGGGACGCCAGAGAACAGTTTTCCTGGAGACGTTGGAGCGCTGGGGAAAGCGACCTCTCCCCCGGTAGAGTGCCGTGTGTTGCCCTGAACTCGGCAAACACAGAGTGAGCGGGAAGGGCTTTGGGCCCGGGCACTTTCTTTTCAGGCCGGGTGAGCCTGCCGGTCCTCAGTGTCCTTGTCGGGAACAGGGCGCCCCGCGAGGGTCTTACCTGTCTTGAAAAGCGTACGAAGGTGAAATAAAGCAGAACTGCGACTAAGACCTCGTGGAAACCGCTCGAAATTTCCGCCTCAGCAGGGCTATTAGAAAGCCTTACCTGGAGGTAAGTACTCGCATCGAGCTTCCCTTTCGCCCTAGAGCGTGACAGGATGAGCTCTTACTGGGACTCGGGAAGCACCCTGCTTATTCATAGAAAACTGCTTCTCTTCCACGATCCCTGACTCCAGCGACTAGGGGCCCCACACAAACGGTTTTATGCAGGTAGCTTCAAGGCAGCATGAATGGTGCTTTAAAAATGAGAATGCAAGGCTTGGGTTATCAGGCCCCCACTTCCAGGCAACACGCTGACTACCGCCTTGTGATTCGTAGCTCGCCAAAAGAGACTCTAGCTACACACAGGTCCCTTCCTTGAATCCACTTTTCTTCACCGAGTGTTCTGCCTGTAGCTAACTCGCTCACCCAAGGAATGCACTAGGGAGGCTATCGGGCCTCAGCCTCTTAGGAAAGCCTGCAGTGTAAGAGGCAGAGCTCTGCCCCAGTGGCAGTAGGAACGCAAGCCGGGTTTCTCCTGCAGGTATGGGGTCTTCAGGTTAGAGTGCCTAGAAGGAATGCCAAGCAGTTTCGGTTTCCCCGTACAGCTCAGTCGAGGACAGTGAGGCAGATTTGCATGGCATGTGGGACGCCAGAGAACAGTTTTCCTGGAGACGTTGGAGCGCTGGGGAAAGCGACCTCTCCCCCGGTAGAGTGCCGTGTGTTGCCCTGCACTCGGCAAACACAGAGTGAGCGGGAAGGGCTTTGGGCCCGGGCACTTTCTTTTCAGGCCGGGTGAGCCTGCCGGTCCTCGGTGTCCTTGTCGGGAAGAGGGCGCCCCGCGAGGGTCTTACCTGTCTTGAAAAGCGTACGAAGGTGAAATAAAGCAGAACTGCGACTAAGACCTCGTGGAAACCGCTCGAAATTTCCGCCTCAGCAGGGCTATTAGAAAGCCTTACCTGGAGGTAAGTACTCGCATCGAGCTTCCCTTTCGCCCTAGAGCGTGACAGGATGAGCTCTTACTGGGACTCGGGAAGCACCCTGCTTATTTATAGAAAACTGCTTCTCTTCCACGATCCCTGACTCCAGCGACTAGGGGCCCCACAAAAACGGTTTTATGCAGGTAGCTTCAAGGCAGCATGAATGGTGCTTTAAAAATGAGAATGCAAGGCTTGGTTTATCAGGCCCCCCCTTCCAGGCAACACGCTGACTACCGCCTTGTGATTCGTAGCTCGCCAAAAGAGACTCTAGCTACACACAGGTCCCTTCCCTGAATCCACTTTTCTTCACGGGGTGTTCTGCCTGTAGCTAACTCGCTCACCCAAGGAATGCACTAGGGAGGCTATCGGGCCTCAGCCTCTTAGGAAAGCCTGCAGTGTAAGAGACAGAGCTCTGCCCCAGTGGCAGTAGGAACGCAAGCCGGGTTTCTCCTGCAGGTATGGGGTCTTCAGGTTAGAGTGCCTAGAAGGAATGCCAAGCAGTTTCGGTTTCCCCGTACAGCTCAGTCGAGGACAGTGAGGCAGATTTGCATGGCATGTGGGACGCCAGAGAACAGTTTTCCTGGAGACGTTGGAGCGCTGGGGAAAGCGACCTCTCCCCCGGTAGAGTGCCGTGTGTTGCCCTGCACTCGGCAAACACAGAGTGAGCGGGAAGGGCTTTGGGCCCGGGCACTTTCTTTTCAGGCCGGGTGAGCCTGCCGGTCCTCAGTGTCCTTGTCGGGAACAGGGCGCCCCGCGAGGGTCTTACCTGTCTTGAAAAGCGTACGAAGGTGAAATAAAGCAGAACTGCGACTAAGACCTCGTGGAAACCGCTCGAAATTTCCGCCTCAGCAGGGCTATTAGAAAGCCTTACCTGGAGGTAAGTACTCGCATCGAGCTTCCCTTTCGCCCTAGAGCGTGACAGGATGAGCTCTTACTGGGACTCGGGAAGCACCCTTCTTATTTATAGAAAACTGCTTCTCTTCCACGATCCCTGACTCCAGCGACTAGGGGCCCCACACAAACGGTTTTATGCAGGTAGCTTCAAGGCAGCATGAATGGTGCTTTAAAAAGGAGAATGCAAGGCTTGGGTTATCAGGCCCCCACTTCCAGGCAACACGCTGACTACCGCCTTGTGATTCGTAGCTCGCCAAAAGAGACTCTAGCTACACACAGGTCCCTTCCCTGAATCCACTTTTCTTCACGGGGTGTTCTGCCTGTAGCTAACTCGCTCACCCAAGGAATGCACTAGGGAGGCTATCGGGCCTCAGCCTCTTAGGAAAGCCTGCAGTGTAAGAGGCAGAGCTCTGCCCCAGTGGCAGTAGGAACGCAAGCCGGGTTTCTCCTGCAGGTATGGGGTCTTCAGGTTAGAGTGCCTAGAAGGAATGCCAAGCAGTTTCGGTTTCCCCGTACAGCTCAGTCGAGGACAGTGAGGCAGATTTGCATGGCATGTGGGACGCCAGAGAACAGTTTTCCTGGAGACGTTGGAGCGCTGGGGAAAGCGACCTCTCCCCCGGAAGAGTGCCGTGTGTTGCCCTGCACTCGGCAAACACAGAGTGAGCGGGAAGGGCTTTGGGCCCGGGCACTTTCTTTTCAGGCCGGGGGAGCCTGCCGGTCCTCAGTGTCCTTGTCGGGAACAGGGCGCCCCGCGAGGGTCTTACCTGTCTTGAAAAGCGTACGAAGGTGAAATAAAGCAGAACTGCGACTAAGACCTCGTGGAAACCGCTCGAAATTTCCGCCTCAGCAGAGCTATTAGAAAGCCTTACCTGGAGGTAAGTACTCGCATCGAGCTTCCCTTTCGCCCTAGAGCGTGACAGGATGAGCACTTACTGGGACTCGGGAAGCACCCTGCTTATTTATAGAAAACTGCTTCTCTTCCACGATCCCTGACTCCAGCGACTAGGGGCCCCACACAAACGGTTTTATGCAGGTAGCTTCAAGGCAGCATGAATGGTGCTTTAAAAATGAGAATGCAAGGCTTGGGTTATCAGGCCCCCACTTCCAGGCAACACGCTGACTACCGCCTTGTGATTCGTAGCTCGCCAAAAGAGACTCTAGCTCCACACAGGTCCCTTCCCTGAATCCACTTTTCTTCACGGGGTGTTCTGCCTGTAGCTAACTCGCTCACCCAAGGAATGCACTAGGGAGGCTATCGGGCCTCAGCCTCTTAGGAAAGCCTGCAGTGTAAGAGGCAGAGCTCTGCCCCAGTGGCAGTAGGAACGCAAGCCGGGTTTCTCCTGCAGGTATGGGGTCTTCAGGTTAGAGTGCCTAGAAGGAATGCCAGGCAGTTTCGGTTTCCCCGTACAGCTCAGTCGAGGACAGTGAGGCAGATTTGCATGGCATGTGGGACGCCAGAGAACAGTTTTCCTGGAGACGTTGGAGCGCTGGGGAAAGCGACCTCTCCCCCGGAAGAGTGCCGTGTGTTGCCCTGCACTCGGCAAACACAGAGTGAGCGGGAAGGGCTTTGGGCCCGGGCACTTTCTTTTCAGGCCCGGGGAGCCTGCCGGTCCTCAGTGTCCTTGTCGGGAACAGGGCGCCCCGCGAGGGTCTTACCTGTCTTGAAAAGCGTACGAAGGTGAAATAAAGCAGAACTGCGACTAAGACCTCGTGGAAACCGCTCGAAATTTCCGCCTCAGCAGGGCTATTAGAAAGCCTTACCTGGAGGTAAGTATTCGCATCGAGCTTCCCTTTCGCCCTAGAGCGTGACAGGATGAGCTCTTACTGGGACTAGGGAAGCACCCTGCTTATTTATAGAAAACTGCTTCTCTTCCACGATCCCTGACTCCAGCAACTAGGGGACCCACACAAACGGTTTTATGCAGGTAGCTTCAAGGCAGCATGAATGGTGCTTTAAAAAGGAGAATGCAAGGCTTGGGTTATCAGGCCCCCACTTCCAGGCAACACGCTGACTACCGCCTTGTGATTCGTAGCTCGCCAAAAGAGACTCTAGCTACACACAGGTCCCTTCCCTGAATCCACTTTTCTTCACGGGGTGTTCTGCCTGTAGCTAACTCGCTCACCCAAGGAATGCACTAGGGAGGCTATCGGGCCTCAGCCTCTTGGGAAAGCCTGCAGTGTAACAGGCAGAACTCTGCTGTAGTGGCAGTAGGAACGCAAGCCGGCTTTCTCCTACAGGTATGTGGTCGTCAGGTATGAGTGCCTAGAAGGAATGCCAAGCAGTTTGGGTTTCCCAATACAGCTCAGTCGAGGATAGTGAGGCAGATTTGCATGGCATGTGGGACGCCAGAGAACAGTTTTCCTGGAGACGTTGGAGCGCTGGGGAAAGCGACCTCTCCCCCGGAAGAGTGCCGTGTGTTGCCCTGCACTCGGCAAACACAGAGTGAGCGGGAAGGGCTTTGGGCCCGGGCACTTTCTTTACAGGCCGGTTGAGCCTGCCGGTCCTCAGTGTCCTTGTCGGGAACAGGGCGCCCCGCGAGGGTCTTACCTGTCTTAAAAAGCGTACGAAGGTGAAATAAAGCAGAACTGCGACTAAGACCTCGTGGAAACCGCTCGAAATTTCCGCCTCAGCAGGGCTATTAGAAAGCCTTACCTGGAGGTAAGTACTCGCATCGAGCTTCCCTTTCGCCCTAGAGCGTGACAGGATGAGCTCTTACTGGGACTCGGGAAGCACCCTGCTTATTTATAGAAAACTGCTTCTCTTCCACGATCCCTGACTCCAGCGACTAGGGGCCCCACACAAACGGTTTTATGCAGGTAGCTTCAAGGCAGCATGAATGGTGCTTTAAAAAGGAGAATGCAAGGCTTGGGTTATCAGGCCCCCACTTCCAGGCAACACGCTGACTACCGCCTTGTGATTCGTAGCTCGCCAAAAGAGACTCTAGCTACACACAGGTCCCTTCCCTGGATCCACTTTTCTTCACGGGGTGTTCTGCCTGTAGCTAACTCGCTCACCCAAGGAATGCACTAGGGAGGCTATCGGGCCTCAGCCTCTTAGGAAAGCCTGCAGTGTAAGAGGCAGAGCTCTGCCCCAGTGGCAGTAGGAAGGCAAGACGGGTTTCTCCTGCAGGTATGGGGTCTTCAGGTTAGAGTGCCTAGAAGGAATGCCAAGCAGTTTCGGTTTCCCCGTACAGCTCAGTCGAGGACAGTGTGGCAGATTTGCATGGCATGTGGGACGCCAGAGAACAGTTTTCCTGGAGACGTTGGAGCGCTGGGGAAAGCGACCTCTCCCCCGGAAGAGTGCCGTGTGTTGCCCTGCACTCGGCAAACACAGAGTGAGCGGGAAGGGCTTTGGGCCCGGGCACTTTCTTTTCAGGCCGGGGGAGCCTGCCGGTCCTCAGTGTCCTTGTCGGGAACAGGGCGCCCCGCGAGGGTCTTAAGAGTCTTGAAAAGCGCACGAAGGTGAAAATAAAGCAGAACTGCGAGTAAAGCCTCGTGGAAACCGCTTGAAGCTTCTGCCTTAGCAGGGCTATTAGAAGGCCTTACCTGGAGGTATGTACTCCAATCGAGCTTCCCTTTCGCCCTAGAGCGTGACAGGATGAGCTCTTACCGGGACTCAGGAAGCACCCTGCTTATTTATAGAAAACTGCTTCTCTTCCACGATCCCTGACTCCAGCGACTAGGGGCCCCACACAAACGGTTTTATGCAGGTAGCTTCAAGGCAGCATGAATGGTGCTTTAAAAAGGAGAATGCAAGGCTTGGGTTATCAGGCCCCCACTTCCAGGCAACACGCTGACTACCGCCTTGTGATTCGTAGCTCGCCAAAAGAGACTCTAGCTACACACAGGTCCCTTCCCTGAATCCACTTTTCTTCACGGGGTGTTCTGCCTGTAGCTAACTCGCTCACCCAAGGAATGCACTAGGGAGGCTATCGGGCCTCAGCCTCTTAGGAAAGCCTGCAGTGTAAGAGGCAGAGCTCTGCCCCAGTGGCAGTAGGAACGCAAGCCGGGTTTCTCCTGCAGGTATGGGGTCTTCAGGTTAGAGTGCCTAGAAGGAATGCCAAGCAGTTTCGGTTTCCCCGTACAGCTCAGTCGAGGACAGTGAGGCAGATTTGCATGGCATGTGGGACGCCAGAGAACAGTTTTCCTGGAGACGTTGGAGCGCTGGGGAAAGCGACCTCTCCCCCGGTAGAGTGCCGTGTGTTGCCCTGCACTCGGCAAACACAGTGTGAGCGGGAAGGGCTTTCGGCCCCGGCACTTTCTTTTCAGGACGGAGGAGCCTGCAGGTCCTCAGTGTCCTTGTCGGGAACAGGGCGCCCCGCGAGGGTCTTACCTGTCTTGAAAAGCGTACGAAGGTGAAATAAAGCAGAACTGCGACTAAGACCTCGTGGAAACCGCTCGAAATTTCCGCCTCAGCAGGGCTATTAGAAAGCCTTACCTGGAGGTAAGTACTCGCATCGAGCTTCCCTTTCGCCCTAGAGCGTGACAGGATGAGCTCTTACTGGGACTCGGGAAGCACCCTGCTTATTTATAGAAAACTGCTTCTCTTCCACGATCCCTGACTCCAGCGACTAGGGGCCCCACACAAACGGTTTTATGCAGGTAGCTTCAAGGCAGCATGAATGGTGCTTTAAAAAGGAGAATGCAAGGCTTGGGTTATCAGGCCCCCACTTCCAGGCAACACGCTGACTACCGCCTTGTGATTCGTAGCTCGCCAAAAGAGACTCTAGCTACACACAGGTCCCTTCCCTGAATCCACTTTTCTTCACGGGGTGTTCTGCCTGTAGCTAACTCGCTCACCCAAGGAATGCACTAGGGAGGCTATCGGGCCTCAGCCTCTTAGGAAAGCCTGCAGTGTAAGAGGCAGAGCTCTGCCCCAGTGGCAGTAGGAACGCAAGCCGGGTTTCTCCTGCAGGTATGGGGTCTTCAGGTTAGAGTGCCTAGAAGGAATGCCAAGCAGTTTCGGTTTCCCCGTACAGCTCAGTCGAGGACAGTGAGGCAGATTTGCATGGCATGTGGGACGCCAGAGAACAGTTTTCCTGGAGACGTTGGAGCGCTGGGGAAAGCGACCTCTCCCCCGGAAGAGTGCCGTGTGTTGCCCTGCACTCGGCAAACACAGAGTGAGCGGGAAGGGCTTTGGGCCCGGGCACTTTCTTTTCAGGCCGGGGGAGCCTGCCGGTCCTCAGTGTCCTTGTCGGGAACAGGGCGCCCCGCGAGGGTCTTACCTGTCTTGAAAAGCGTACGAAGGTGAAATAAAGCAGAACTGCGACTAAGACCTCGTGGAAACCGCTCGAAATTTCCGCCTCAGCAGAGCTATTAGAAAGCCTTACCTGGAGGTAAGTACTCGCATCGAGCTTCCCTTTCGCCCTAGAGCGTGACAGGATGAGCACTTACTGGGACTCGGGAAGCACCCTGCTTATTTATAGAAAACTGCTTCTCTTCCACGATCCCTGACTCCAGCGACTAGGGGCCCCACACAAACGGTTTTATGCAGGTAGCTTCAAGGCAGCATGAATGGTGCTTTAAAAATGAGAATGCAAGGCTTGGGTTATCAGGCCCCCACTTCCAGGCAACACGCTGACTACCGCCTTGTGATTCGTAGCTCGCCAAAAGAGACTCTAGCTCCACACAGGTCCCTTCCCTGAATCCACTTTTCTTCACGGGGTGTTCTGCCTGTAGCTAACTCGCTCACCCAAGGAATGCACTAGGGAGGCTATCGGGCCTCAGCCTCTTAGGAAAGCCTGCAGTGTAAGAGGCAGAGCTCTGCCCCAGTGGCAGTAGGAACGCAAGCCGGGTTTCTCCTGCAGGTATGGGGTCTTCAGGTTAGAGTGCCTAGAAGGAATGCCAGGCAGTTTCGGTTTCCCCGTACAGCTCAGTCGAGGACAGTGAGGCAGATTTGCATGGCATGTGGGACGCCAGAGAACAGTTTTCCTGGAGACGTTGGAGCGCTGGGGAAAGCGACCTCTCCCCCGGAAGAGTGCCGTGTGTTGCCCTGCACTCGGCAAACACAGAGTGAGCGGGAAGGGCTTTGGGCCCGGGCACTTTCTTTTCAGGCCCGGGGAGCCTGCCGGTCCTCAGTGTCCTTGTCGGGAACAGGGCGCCCCGCGAGGGTCTTACCTGTCTTGAAAAGCGTACGAAGGTGAAATAAAGCAGAACTGCGACTAAGACCTCGTGGAAACCGCTCGAAATTTCCGCCTCAGCAGGGCTATTAGAAAGCCTTACCTGGAGGTAAGTATTCGCATCGAGCTTCCCTTTCGCCCTAGAGCGTGACAGGATGAGCTCTTACTGGGACTAGGGAAGCACCCTGCTTATTTATAGAAAACTGCTTCTCTTCCACGATCCCTGACTCCAGCAACTAGGGGACCCACACAAACGGTTTTATGCAGGTAGCTTCAAGGCAGCATGAATGGTGCTTTAAAAAGGAGAATGCAAGGCTTGGGTTATCAGGCCCCCACTTCCAGGCAACACGCTGACTACCGCCTTGTGATTCGTAGCTCGCCAAAAGAGACTCTAGCTACACACAGGTCCCTTCCCTGAATCCACTTTTCTTCACGGGGTGTTCTGCCTGTAGCTAACTCGCTCACCCAAGGAATGCACTAGGGAGGCTATCGGGCCTCAGCCTCTTGGGAAAGCCTGCAGTGTAACAGGCAGAACTCTGCTGTAGTGGCAGTAGGAACGCAAGCCGGCTTTCTCCTACAGGTATGTGGTCGTCAGGTATGAGTGCCTAGAAGGAATGCCAAGCAGTTTGGGTTTCCCAATACAGCTCAGTCGAGGATAGTGAGGCAGATTTGCATGGCATGTGGGACGCCAGAGAACAGTTTTCCTGGAGACGTTGGAGCGCTGGGGAAAGCGACCTCTCCCCCGGAAGAGTGCCGTGTGTTGCCCTGCACTCGGCAAACACAGAGTGAGCGGGAAGGGCTTTGGGCCCGGGCACTTTCTTTACAGGCCGGTTGAGCCTGCCGGTCCTCAGTGTCCTTGTCGGGAACAGGGCGCCCCGCGAGGGTCTTACCTGTCTTAAAAAGCGTACGAAGGTGAAATAAAGCAGAACTGCGACTAAGACCTCGTGGAAACCGCTCGAAATTTCCGCCTCAGCAGGGCTATTAGAAAGCCTTACCTGGAGGTAAGTACTCGCATCGAGCTTCCCTTTCGCCCTAGAGCGTGACAGGATGAGCTCTTACTGGGACTCGGGAAGCACCCTGCTTATTTATAGAAAACTGCTTCTCTTCCACGATCCCTGACTCCAGCGACTAGGGGCCCCACACAAACGGTTTTATGCAGGTAGCTTCAAGGCAGCATGAATGGTGCTTTAAAAAGGAGAATGCAAGGCTTGGGTTATCAGGCCCCCACTTCCAGGCAACACGCTGACTACCGCCTTGTGATTCGTAGCTCGCCAAAAGAGACTCTAGCTACACACAGGTCCCTTCCCTGGATCCACTTTTCTTCACGGGGTGTTCTGCCTGTAGCTAACTCGCTCACCCAAGGAATGCACTAGGGAGGCTATCGGGCCTCAGCCTCTTAGGAAAGCCTGCAGTGTAAGAGGCAGAGCTCTGCCCCAGTGGCAGTAGGAAGGCAAGACGGGTTTCTCCTGCAGGTATGGGGTCTTCAGGTTAGAGTGCCTAGAAGGAATGCCAAGCAGTTTCGGTTTCCCCGTACAGCTCAGTCGAGGACAGTGTGGCAGATTTGCATGGCATGTGGGACGCCAGAGAACAGTTTTCCTGGAGACGTTGGAGCGCTGGGGAAAGCGACCTCTCCCCCGGAAGAGTGCCGTGTGTTGCCCTGCACTCGGCAAACACAGAGTGAGCGGGAAGGGCTTTGGGCCCGGGCACTTTCTTTTCAGGCCGGGGGAGCCTGCCGGTCCTCAGTGTCCTTGTCGGGAACAGGGCGCCCCGCGAGGGTCTTAAGAGTCTTGAAAAGCGCACGAAGGTGAAAATAAAGCAGAACTGCGAGTAAAGCCTCGTGGAAACCGCTTGAAGCTTCTGCCTTAGCAGGGCTATTAGAAGGCCTTACCTGGAGGTATGTACTCCAATCGAGCTTCCCTTTCGCCCTAGAGCGTGACAGGATGAGCTCTTACCGGGACTCAGGAAGCACCCTGCTTATTTATAGAAAACTGCTTCTCTTCCACGATCCCTGACTCCAGCGACTAGGGGCCCCACACAAACGGTTTTATGCAGGTAGCTTCAAGGCAGCATGAATGGTGCTTTAAAAAGGAGAATGCAAGGCTTGGGTTATCAGGCCCCCACTTCCAGGCAACACGCTGACTACCGCCTTGTGATTCGTAGCTCGCCAAAAGAGACTCTAGCTACACACAGGTCCCTTCCCTGAATCCACTTTTCTTCACGGGGTGTTCTGCCTGTAGCTAACTCGCTCACCCAAGGAATGCACTAGGGAGGCTATCGGGCCTCAGCCTCTTAGGAAAGCCTGCAGTGTAAGAGGCAGAGCTCTGCCCCAGTGGCAGTAGGAACGCAAGCCGGGTTTCTCCTGCAGGTATGGGGTCTTCAGGTTAGAGTGCCTAGAAGGAATGCCAAGCAGTTTCGGTTTCCCCGTACAGCTCAGTCGAGGACAGTGAGGCAGATTTGCATGGCATGTGGGACGCCAGAGAACAGTTTTCCTGGAGACGTTGGAGCGCTGGGGAAAGCGACCTCTCCCCCGGTAGAGTGCCGTGTGTTGCCCTGCACTCGGCAAACACAGTGTGAGCGGGAAGGGCTTTCGGCCCCGGCACTTTCTTTTCAGGACGGAGGAGCCTGCAGGTCCTCAGTGTCCTTGTCGGGAACAGGGCGCCCCGCGAGGGTCTTACCTGTCTTGAAAAGCGTACGAAGGTGAAATAAAGCAGAACTGCGACTAAGACCTCGTGGAAACCGCTCGAAATTTCCGCCTCAGCAGGGCTATTAGAAAGCCTTACCTGGAGGTAAGTACTCGCATCGAGCTTCCCTTTCGCCCTAGAGCGTGACAGGATGAGCTCTTACTGGGACTCGGGAAGCACCCTGCTTATTTATAGAAAACTGCTTCTCTTCCACGATCCCTGACTCCAGCGACTAGGGGCCCCACACAAACGGTTTTATGCAGGTAGCTTCAAGGCAGCATGAATGGTGCTTTAAAAAGGAGAATGCAAGGCTTGGGTTATCAGGCCCCCACTTCCAGGCAACACGCTGACTACCGCCTTGTGATTCGTAGCTCGTCAAAAGAGACTCTAGCTACACACAGGTCCCTTCCCTGAATCCACTTTTCTTCACCGGGTGTTCTGCCTGAAGCTAACTCGCTCACCCAAGGAAGGCACTAGGGAGGCTTTCGGGCCTCAGCCTCTTCGGAAAGCCTGCACTGTAACAGGCAGAGCTCTGCTCTAGTGACAGTAGGAACGCAAGCCCGCTTTCTCCTGCAGGTATGGGGTCTTCAGGTATGAGTGCCTAGAAGGAATGCCAAGCAGTTTCGGTTTCCCCGTACAGCTCAGTCGAGGACAGTGAGGCAGATTTGCATGGCATGTGGGACGCCAGAGAACAGTTTTCCTGGAGACGTTGGAGCGCTGGGGAAAGCGACCTCTCCCCCGGAAGAGTGCCGTGTGTTGCCCTGCACTCGGCAAACACAGAGTGAGCGGGAAGGGCTTTGGGCCCGGGCACTTTCTTTTCAGGCCGGGGGAGCCTGCCGGTCCTCAGTGTCCTTGTCGGGAACAGGGCGCCCCGCGAGGGTCTTACCTGTCTTGAAAAGCGTACGAAGGTGAAATAAAGCAGAACTGCGACTAAGACCTCGTGGAAACCGCTCGAAATTTCCGCCTCAGCAGGGCTATTAGAAAGCCTTACCTGGAGGTAAGTACTCGCATCGAGCTTCCCTTTCGCCCTAGAGCGTGACAGGATGAGCACTTACTGGGACTCGGGAAGCACCCTGCTTATTTATAGAAAACTGCTTCTCTTCCACGATCCCTGACTCCAGCGACTAGGGGCCCCACACAAACGGTTTTATGCAGGTAGCTTCAAGGCAGCATGAATGGTGCTTTAAAAATGAGAATGCAAGGCTTGGGTTATCAGGCCCCCACTTCCAGGCAACACGCTGACTACCGCCTTGTGATTCGTAGCTCGCCAAAAGAGACTCTAGCTCCACACAGGTCCCTTCCCTGAATCCACTTTTCTTCACGGGGTGTTCTGCCTGTAGCTAACTCGCTCACCCAAGGAATGCACTAGGGAGGCTATCGGGCCTCAGCCTCTTAGGAAAGCCTGCAGTGTAAGAGGCAGAGCTCTGCCCCAGTGGCAGTAGGAACGCAAGCCGGGTTTCTCCTGCAGGTATGGGGTCTTCAGGTTAGAGTGCCTAGAAGGAATGCCAGGCAGTTTCGGTTTCCCCGTACAGCTCAGTAGAGGACAGTGAGGCAGATTTGCATGGCATGTGGGACGCCAGAGAACAGTTTTCCTGGAGACGTTGGAGCGCTGGGGAAAGCGAACTCTCCCCCGGAAGAGTGCCGTGTGTTGCCCTGCACTCGGCAAACACAGAGTGAGCGGGAAGGGCTTTGGGCCCGGGCACTTTCTTTTCAGGCCCGGGGAGCCTGCCGGTCCTCAGTGTCCTTGTCGGGAACAGGGCGCCCCGCGAGGGTCTTACCTGTCTTGAAAAGCGTACGAAGGTGAAATAAAGCAGAACTGCGACTAAGACCTCGTGGAAACCGCTCGAAATTTCCGCCTCAGCAGGGCTATTAGAAAGCCTTACCTGGAGGTAAGTACTCGCATCGAGCTTCCCTTTCGCCCTAGAGCGTGACAGGATGAGCTCTTACTGGGACTCGGGAAGCACCCTGCTTATTTATAGAAAACTGCTTCTCTTCCACGATCCCTGACTCCAGCGACTAGGGGCCCCACACAAACGGTTTTATGCAGGTAGCTTCAAGGCAGCATGAATGGTGCTTTAAAAAGGAGAATGCAAGGCTTGGGTTATCAGGCCCCCACTTCCAGGCAACACGCTGACTACCGCCTTGTGATTCGTAGCTCGCCAAAAGAGACTCTAGCTACACACAGGTCCCTTCCTTGAATCCACTTTTCTTCACCGAGTGTTCTGCCTGTAGCTAACTCGCTCACCCAAGGAATGCACTAGGGAGGCTATCGGGCCTCAGCCTCTTAGGAAAGCCTGCAGTGTAAGAGGCAGAGCTCTGCCCCAGTGGCAGTAGGAACGCAAGCCGGGTTTCTCCTGCAGGTATGGGGTCTTCAGGTTAGAGTGCCTAGAAGGAATGCCAAGCAGTTTCGGTTTCCCCGTACAGCTCAGTCGAGGACAGTGAGGCAGATTTGCATGGCATGTGGGACGCCAGAGAACAGTTTTCCTGGAGACGTTGGAGCGCTGGGGAAAGCGACCTCTCCCCCGGTAGAGTGCCGTGTGTTGCCCTGCACTCGGCAAACACAGAGTGAGCGGGAAGGGCTTTGGGCCCGGGCACTTTCTTTTCAGGCCGGGTGAGCCTGCCGGTCCTCGGTGTCCTTGTCGGGAACAGGGCGCCCCGCGAGGGTCTTACCTGTCTTGAAAAGCGTACGAAGGTGAAATAAAGCAGAACTGCGACTAAGACCTCGTGGAAACCGCTCGAAATTTCCGCCTCAGCAGGGCTATTAGAAAGCCTTACCTGGAGGTAAGTACTCGCATCGAGCTTCCCTTTCGCCCTAGAGCGTGACAGGATGAGCTCTTACTGGGACTCGGGAAGCACCCTGCTTATTTATAGAAAACTGCTTCTCTTCCACGATCCCTGACTCCAGCGACTAGGGGCCCCACAAAAACGGTTTTATGCAGGTAGCTTCAAGGCAGCATGAATGGTGCTTTAAAAATGAGAATGCAAGGCTTGGTTTATCAGGCCCCCCCTTCCAGGCAACACGCTGACTACCGCCTTGTGATTCGTAGCTCGCCAAAAGAGACTCTAGCTACACACAGGTCCCTTCCCTGAATCCACTTTTCTTCACGGGGTGTTCTGCCTGTAGCTAACTCGCTCACCCAAGGAATGCACTAGGGAGGCTATCGGGCCTCAGCCTCTTAGGAAAGCCTGCAGTGTAAGAGACAGAGCTCTGCCCCAGTGGCAGTAGGAACGCAAGCCGGGTTTCTCCTGCAGGTATGGGGTCTTCAGGTTAGAGTGCCTAGAAGGAATGCCAAGCAGTTTCGGTTTCCCCGTACAGCTCAGTCGAGGACAGTGAGGCAGATTTGCATGGCATGTGGGACGCCAGAGAACAGTTTTCCTGGAGACGTTGGAGCGCTGGGGAAAGCGACCTCTCCCCCGGTAGAGTGCCGTGTGTTGCCCTGCACTCGGCAAACACAGAGTGAGCGGGAAGGGCTTTGGGCCCGGGCACTTTCTTTTCAGGCCGGGTGAGCCTGCCGGTCCTCAGTGTCCTTGTCGGGAACAGGGCGCCCCGCGAGGGTCTTACCTGTCTTGAAAAGCGTACGAAGGTGAAATAAAGCAGAACTGCGACTAAGACCTCGTGGAAACCGCTCGAAATTTCCGCCTCAGCAGGGCTATTAGAAAGCCTTACCTGGAGGTAAGTACTCGCATCGAGCTTCCCTTTCGCCCTAGAGCGTGACAGGATGAGCTCTTACTGGGACTCGGGAAGCACCCTTCTTATTTATAGAAAACTGCTTCTCTTCCACGATCCCTGACTCCAGCGACTAGGGGCCCCACACAAACGGTTTTATGCAGGTAGCTTCAAGGCAGCATGAATGGTGCTTTAAAAAGGAGAATGCAAGGCTTGGGTTATCAGGCCCCCACTTCCAGGCAACACGCTGACTACCGCCTTGTGATTCGTAGCTCGCCAAAAGAGACTCTAGCTACACACAGGTCCCTTCCCTGAATCCACTTTTCTTCACGGGGTGTTCTGCCTGTAGCTAACTCGCTCACCCAAGGAATGCACTAGGGAGGCTATCGGGCCTCAGCCTCTTAGGAAAGCCTGCAGTGTAAGAGGCAGAGCTCTGCCCCAGTGGCAGTAGGAACGCAAGCCGGGTTTCTCCTGCAGGTATGGGGTCTTCAGGTTAGAGTGCCTAGAAGGAATGCCAAGCAGTTTCGGTTTCCCCGTACAGCTCAGTCGAGGACAGTGAGGCAGATTTGCATGGCATGTGGGACGCCAGAGAACAGTTTTCCTGGAGACGTTGGAGCGCTGGGGAAAGCGACCTCTCCCCCGGAAGAGTGCCGTGTGTTGCCCTGCACTCGGCAAACACAGAGTGAGCGGGAAGGGCTTTGGGCCCGGGCACTTTCTTTTCAGGCCGGGGGAGCCTGCCGGTCCTCAGTGTCCTTGTCGGGAACAGGGCGCCCCGCGAGGGTCTTACCTGTCTTGAAAAGCGTACGAAGGTGAAATAAAGCAGAACTGCGACTAAGACCTCGTGGAAACCGCTCGAAATTTCCGCCTCAGCAGGGCTATTAGAAAGCCTTACCTGGAGGTAAGTACTCGCATCGAGCTTCCCTTTCGCCCTAGAGCGTGACAGGATGAGCACTTACTGGGACTCGGGAAGCACCCTGCTTATTTATAGAAAACTGCTTCTCTTCCACGATCCCTGACTCCAGCGACTAGGGGCCCCACACAAACGGTTTTATGCAGGTAGCTTCAAGGCAGCATGAATGGTGCTTTAAAAATGAGAATGCAAGGCTTGGGTTATCAGGCCCCCACTTCCAGGCAACACGCTGACTACCGCCTTGTGATTCGTAGCTCGCCAAAAGAGACTCTAGCTCCACACAGGTCCCTTCCCTGAATCCACTTTTCTTCACGGGGTGTTCTGCCTGTAGCTAACTCGCTCACCCAAGGAATGCACTAGGGAGGCTATCGGGCCTCAGCCTCTTAGGAAAGCCTGCAGTGTAAGAGGCAGAGCTCTGCCCCAGTGGCAGTAGGAACGCAAGCCGGGTTTCTCCTGCAGGTATGGGGTCTTCAGGTTAGAGTGCCTAGAAGGAATGCCAGGCAGTTTCGGTTTCCCCGTACAGCTCAGTCGAGGACAGTGAGGCAGATTTGCATGGCATGTGGGACGCCAGAGAACAGTTTTCCTGGAGACGTTGGAGCGCTGGGGAAAGCGACCTCTCCCCCGGAAGAGTGCCGTGTGTTGCCCTGCACTCGGCAAACACAGAGTGAGCGGGAAGGGCTTTGGGCCCGGGCACTTTCTTTTCAGGCCCGGGGAGCCTGCCGGTCCTCAGTGTCCTTGTCGGGAACAGGGCGCCCCGCGAGGGTCTTACCTGTCTTGAAAAGCGTACGAAGGTGAAATAAAGCAGAACTGCGACTAAGACCTCGTGGAAACCGCTCGAAATTTCCGCCTCAGCAGGGCTATTAGAAAGCCTTACCTGGAGGTAAGTATTCGCATCGAGCTTCCCTTTCGCCCTAGAGCGTGACAGGATGAGCTCTTACTGGGACTAGGGAAGCACCCTGCTTATTTATAGAAAACTGCTTCTCTTCCACGATCCCTGACTCCAGCAACTAGGGGACCCACACAAACGGTTTTATGCAGGTAGCTTCAAGGCAGCATGAATGGTGCTTTAAAAAGGAGAATGCAAGGCTTGGGTTATCAGGCCCCCACTTCCAGGCAACACGCTGACTACCGCCTTGTGATTCGTAGCTCGCCAAAAGAGACTCTAGCTACACACAGGTCCCTTCCCTGAATCCACTTTTCTTCACGGGGTGTTCTGCCTGTAGCTAACTCGCTCACCCAAGGAATGCACTAGGGAGGCTATCGGGCCTCAGCCTCTTGGGAAAGCCTGCAGTGTAACAGGCAGAACTCTGCTGTAGTGGCAGTAGGAACGCAAGCCGGCTTTCTCCTACAGGTATGTGGTCGTCAGGTATGAGTGCCTAGAAGGAATGCCAAGCAGTTTGGGTTTCCCAATACAGCTCAGTCGAGGATAGTGAGGCAGATTTGCATGGCATGTGGGACGCCAGAGAACAGTTTTCCTGGAGACGTTGGAGCGCTGGGGAAAGCGACCTCTCCCCCGGAAGAGTGCCGTGTGTTGCCCTGCACTCGGCAAACACAGAGTGAGCGGGAAGGGCTTTGGGCCCGGGCACTTTCTTTACAGGCCGGTTGAGCCTGCCGGTCCTCAGTGTCCTTGTCGGGAACAGGGCGCCCCGCGAGGGTCTTACCTGTCTTAAAAAGCGTACGAAGGTGAAATAAAGCAGAACTGCGACTAAGACCTCGTGGAAACCGCTCGAAATTTCCGCCTCAGCAGGGCTATTAGAAAGCCTTACCTGGAGGTAAGTACTCGCATCGAGCTTCCCTTTCGCCCTAGAGCGTGACAGGATGAGCTCTTACTGGGACTCGGGAAGCACCCTGCTTATTTATAGAAAACTGCTTCTCTTCCACGATCCCTGACTCCAGCGACTAGGGGCCCCACACAAACGGTTTTATGCAGGTAGCTTCAAGGCAGCATGAATGGTGCTTTAAAAAGGAGAATGCAAGGCTTGGGTTATCAGGCCCCCACTTCCAGGCAACACGCTGACTACCGCCTTGTGATTCGTAGCTCGCCAAAAGAGACTCTAGCTACACACAGGTCCCTTCCCTGAATCCACTTTTCTTCACGGGGTGTTCTGCCTGTAGCTAACTCGCTCACCCAAGGAATGCACTAGGGAGGCTATCGGGCCTCAGCCTCTTAGGAAAGCCTGCAGTGTAAGAGGCAGAGCTCTGCCCCAGTGGCAGTAGGAAGGCAAGACGGGTTTCTCCTGCAGGTATGGGGTCTTCAGGTTAGAGTGCCTAGAAGGAATGCCAAGCAGTTTCGGTTTCCCCGTACAGCTCAGTCGAGGACAGTGTGGCAGATTTGCATGGCATGTGGGACGCCAGAGAACAGTTTTCCTGGAGACGTTGGAGCGCTGGGGAAAGCGACCTCTCCCCCGGAAGAGTGCCGTGTGTTGCCCTGCACTCGGCAAACACAGAGTGAGCGGGAAGGGCTTTGGGCCCGGGCACTTTCTTTTCAGGCCGGGGGAGCCTGCCGGTCCTCAGTGTCCTTGTCGGGAACAGGGCGCCCCGCGAGGGTCTTAAGAGTCTTGAAAAGCGCACGAAGGTGAAAATAAAGCAGAACTGCGAGTAAAGCCTCGTGGAAACCGCTTGAAGCTTCTGCCTTAGCAGGGCTATTAGAAGGCCTTACCTGGAGGTATGTACTCCAATCGAGCTTCCCTTTCGCCCTAGAGCGTGACAGGATGAGCTCTTACCGGGACTCAGGAAGCACCCTGCTTATTTATAGAAAACTGCTTCTCTTCCACGATCCCTGACTCCAGCGACTAGGGGCCCCACACAAACGGTTTTATGCAGGTAGCTTCAAGGCAGCATGAATGGTGCTTTAAAAAGGAGAATGCAAGGCTTGGGTTATGAGGCCCCCACTTCCAGGCAACACGCTGACTACCGCCTTGTGATTCGTAGCTCGCCAAAAGAGACTCTAGCTACACACAGGTCCCTTCCCTGAATCCACTTTTCTTCACGGGGTGTTCTGCCTGTAGCTAACTCGCTCACCCAAGGAATGCACTAGGGAGGCTATCGGGCCTCAGCCTCTTAGGAAAGCCTGCAGTGTAAGAGGCAGAGCTCTGCCCCAGTGGCAGTAGGAACGCAAGCCGGGTTTCTCCTGCAGGTATGGGGTCTTCAGGTTAGAGTGCCTAGAAGGAATGCCAAGCAGTTTCGGTTTCCCCGTACAGCTCAGTCGAGGACAGTGAGGCAGATTTGCATGGCATGTGGGACGCCAGAGAACAGTTTTCCTGGAGACGTTGGAGCGCTGGGGAAAGCGACCTCTCCCCCGGTAGAGTGCCGTGTGTTGCCCTGCACTCGGCAAACACAGTGTGAGCGGGAAGGGCTTTCGGCCCCGGCACTTTCTTTTCAGGACGGAGGAGCCTGCAGGTCCTCAGTGTCCTTGTCGGGAACAGGGCGCCCCGCGAGGGTCTTACCTGTCTTGAAAAGCGTACGAAGGTGAAATAAAGCAGAACTGCGACTAAGACCTCGTGGAAACCGCTCGAAATTTCCGCCTCAGCAGGGCTATTAGAAAGCCTTACCTGGAGGTAAGTACTCGCATCGAGCTTCCCTTTCGCCCTAGAGCGTGACAGGATGAGCTCTTACTGGGACTCGGGAAGCACCCTGCTTATTTATAGAAAACTGCTTCTCTTCCACGATCCCTGACTCCAGCGACTAGGGGCCCCACACAAACGGTTTTATGCAGGTAGCTTCAAGGCAGCATGAATGGTGCTTTAAAAAGGAGAATGCAAGGCTTGGGTTATCAGGCCCCCACTTCCAGGCAACACGCTGACTACCGCCTTGTGATTCGTAGCTCGTCAAAAGAGACTCTAGCTACACACAGGTCCCTTCCCTGAATCCACTTTTCTTCACCGGGTGTTCTGCCTGAAGCTAACTCGCTCACCCAAGGAAGGCACTAGGGAGGCTTTCGGGCCTCAGCCTCTTCGGAAAGCCTGCACTGTAACAGGCAGAGCTCTGCTCTAGTGACAGTAGGAACGCAAGCCCGCTTTCTCCTGCAGGTATGGGGTCTTCAGGTATGAGTGCCTAGAAGGAATGCCAAGCAGTTTCGGTTTCCCCGTACAGCTCAGTCGAGGACAGTGAGGCAGATTTGCATGGCATGTGGGACGCCAGAGAACAGTTTTCCTGGAGACGTTGGAGCGCTGGGGAAAGCGACCTCTCCCCCGGAAGAGTGCCGTGTGTTGCCCTGCACTCGGCAAACACAGAGTGAGCGGGAAGGGCTTTGGGCCCGGGCACTTTCTTTTCAGGCCGGGGGAGCCTGCCGGTCCTCAGTGTCCTTGTCGGGAACAGGGCGCCCCGCGAGGGTCTTACCTGTCTTGAAAAGCGTACGAAGGTGAAATAAAGCAGAACTGCGACTAAGACCTCGTGGAAACCGCTCGAAATTTCCGCCTCAGCAGGGCTATTAGAAAGCCTTACCTGGAGGTAAGTACTCGCATCGAGCTTCCCTTTCGCCCTAGAGCGTGACAGGATGAGCACTTACTGGGACTCGGGAAGCACCCTGCTTATTTATAGAAAACTGCTTCTCTTCCACGATCCCTGACTCCAGCGACTAGGGGCCCCACACAAACGGTTTTATGCAGGTAGCTTCAAGGCAGCATGAATGGTGCTTTAAAAATGAGAATGCAAGGCTTGGGTTATCAGGCCCCCACTTCCAGGCAACACGCTGACTACCGCCTTGTGATTCGTAGCTCGCCAAAAGAGACTCTAGCTCCACACAGGTCCCTTCCCTGAATCCACTTTTCTTCACGGGGTGTTCTGCCTGTAGCTAACTCGCTCACCCAAGGAATGCACTAGGGAGGCTATCGGGCCTCAGCCTCTTAGGAAAGCCTGCAGTGTAAGAGGCAGAGCTCTGCCCCAGTGGCAGTAGGAACGCAAGCCGGGTTTCTCCTGCAGGTATGGGGTCTTCAGGTTAGAGTGCCTAGAAGGAATGCCAGGCAGTTTCGGTTTCCCCGTACAGCTCAGTAGAGGACAGTGAGGCAGATTTGCATGGCATGTGGGACGCCAGAGAACAGTTTTCCTGGAGACGTTGGAGCGCTGGGGAAAGCGACCTCTCCCCCGGAAGAGTGCCGTGTGTTGCCCTGCACTCGGCAAACACAGAGTGAGCGGGAAGGGCTTTGGGCCCGGGCACTTTCTTTTCAGGCCCGGGGAGCCTGCCGGTCCTCAGTGTCCTTGTCGGGAACAGGGCGCCCCGCGAGGGTCTTACCTGTCTTGAAAAGCGTACGAAGGTGAAATAAAGCAGAACTGCGACTAAGACCTCGTGGAAACCGCTCGAAATTTCCGCCTCAGCAGGGCTATTAGAAAGCCTTACCTGGAGGTAAGTACTCGCATCGAGCTTCCCTTTCGCCCTAGAGCGTGACAGGATGAGCTCTTACTGGGACTCGGGAAGCACCCTGCTTATTTATAGAAAACTGCTTCTCTTCCACGATCCCTGACTCCAGCGACTAGGGGCCCCACACAAACGGTTTTATGCAGGTAGCTTCAAGGCAGCATGAATGGTGCTTTAAAAAGGAGAATGCAAGGCTTGGGTTATCAGGCCCCCACTTCCAGGCAACACGCTGACTACCGCCTTGTGATTCGTAGCTCGTCAAAAGAGACTCTAGCTACACACAGGTCCCTTCCCTGAATCCACTTTTCTTCACCGGGTGTTCTGCCTGAAGCTAACTCGCTCACCCAAGGAAGGCACTAGGGAGGCTTTCGGGCCTCAGCCTCTTCGGAAAGCCTGCACTGTAACAGGCAGAGCTCTGCTCTAGTGACAGTAGGAACGCAAGCCCGCTTTCTCCTGCAGGTATGGGGTCTTCAGGTATGAGTGCCTAGAAGGAATGCCAAGCAGTTTCGGTTTCCCCGTACAGCTCAGTCGAGGACAGTGTGGCAGATTTGCATGGCATGTGGGACGCCAGAGAACAGTTTTCCTGGAGACGTTGGAGCGCTGGGGAAAGCGACCTCTCCCCCGGAAGAGTGCCGTGTGTTGCCCTGCACTCGGCAAACACAGAGTGAGCGGGAAGGGCTTTGGGCCCGGGCACTTTCTTTTCAGGCCGTGGGAGCCTGCCGGTCCTCAGTGTCCTTGTCGGGAACAGGGCGCCCCGCGAGGGTCTTACCTGTCTTGAAAAGCGTACGAAGGTGAAATAAAGCAGAACTGCGACTAAGACCTCGTGGAAACCGCTCGAAATTTCCGCCTCAGCAGGGCTATTAGAAAGCCTTACCTGGAGGTAAGTACTCGCATCGAGCTTCCCTTTCGCCCTAGAGCGTGACAGGATGAGCACTTACTGGGACTCGGGAAGCACCCTGCTTATTTATAGAAAACTGCTTCTCTTCCACGATCCCTGACTCCAGCGACTAGGGGCCCCACACAAACGGTTTTATGCAGGTAGCTTCAAGGCAGCATGAATGGTGCTTTAAAAATGAGAATGCAAGGCTTGGGTTATCAGGCCCCCACTTCCAGGCAACACGCTGACTACCGCCTTGTGATTCGTAGCTCGCCAAAAGAGACTCTAGCTACACACAGGTCCCTTCCCTGAATCCACTTTTCTTCACGGGGTGTTCTGCCTGTAGCTAACTCGCTCACCCAAGGAATGCACTAGGGAGGCTATCGGGCCTCAGCCTCTTAGGAAAGCCTGCAGTGTAAGAGGCAGAGCTCTGCCCCAGTGGCAGTAGGAACGCAAGCCGGGTTTCTCCTGCAGGTATGGGGTCTTCAGGTTAGAGTGCCTAGAAGGAATGCCAGGCAGTTTCGGTTTCCCCGTACAGCTCAGTCGAGGACAGTGAGGCAGATTTGCATGGCATGTGGTACGCCAGAGAACAGTTTTCCTGGAGACGTTGGAGCGCTGGGGAAAGCGACCTCTCCCCCGGAAGAGTGCCGTGTGTTGCCCTGCACTCGGCAAACACAGAGTGAGCGGGAAGGGCTTTGGGCCCGGGCACTTTCTTTTCAGGCCCGGGGAGCCTGCCGGTCCTCAGTGTCCTTGTCGGGAACAGGGCGCCCCGCGAGGGTCTTACCTGTCTTGAAAAGCGTACGAAGGTGAAATAAAGCAGAACTGCGACTAAGACCTCGTGGAAACCGCTCGAAATTTCCGCCTCAGCAGGGCTATTAGAAAGCCTTACCTGGAGGTAAGTACTCGCATCGAGCTTCCCTTTCGCCCTAGAGCGTGACAGGATGAGCTCTTACTGGGACTCGGGAAGCACCCTGCTTATTTATAGAAAACTGCTTCTCTTCCACGATCCCTGACTCCAGCAACTAGGGGACCCACACAAACGGTTTTATGCAGGTAGCTTCAAGGCAGCATGAATGGTGCTTTAAAAAGGAGAATGCAAGGCTTGGGTTATCAGGCCCCCACTTCCAGGCAACACGCTGACTACCGCCTTGTGATTCGTAGCTCGCCAAAAGAGACTCTAGCTACACACAGGTCCCTTCCCTGAATCCACTTTTCTTCACGGGGTGTTCTGCCTGTAGCTAACTCGCTCACCCAAGGAATGCACTAGGGAGGCTATCGGGCCTCAGCCTCTTGGGAAAGCCTGCAGTGTAACAGGCAGAACTCTGCTGTAGTGGCAGTAGGAACGCAAGCCGGCTTTCTCCTACAGGTATGTGGTCGTCAGGTATGAGTGCCTAGAAGGAATGCCAAGCAGTTTGGGTTTCCCAATACAGCTCAGTCGAGGATAGTGAGGCAGATTTGCATGGCATGTGGGACGCCAGAGAACAGTTTTCCTGGAGACGTTGGAGCGCTGGGGAAAGCGACCTCTCCCCCGGAAGAGTGCCGTGTGTTGCCCTGCACTCGGCAAACACAGAGTGAGCGGGAAGGGCTTTGGGCCCGGGCACTTTCTTTACAGGCCGGTTGAGCCTGCCGGTCCTCAGTGTCCTTGTCGGGAACAGGGCGCCCCGCGAGGGTCTTACCTGTCTTAAAAAGCGTACGAAGGTGAAATAAAGCAGAACTGCGACTAAGACCTCGTGGAAACCGCTCGAAATTTCCGCCTCAGCAGGGCTATTAGAAAGCCTTACCTGGAGGTAAGTACTCGCATCGAGCTTCCCTTTCGCCCTAGAGCGTGACAGGATGAGCTCTTACTGGGACTCGGGAAGCACCCTGCTTATTTATAGAAAACTGCTTCTCTTCCACGATCCCTGACTCCAGCGACTAGGGGCCCCACACAAACGGTTTTATGCAGGTAGCTTCAAGGCAGCATGAATGGTGCTTTAAAAAGGAGAATGCAAGGCTTGGGTTATCAGGCCCCCACTTCCAGGCAACACGCTGACTACCGCCTTGTGATTCGTAGCTCGCCAAAAGAGACTCTAGCTACAAACAGGTCCCTTCCCTGAATCCACTTTTCTTCACGGGGTGTTCTGCCTGTAGCTAACTCGCTCACCCAAGGAATGCACTAGGGAGGCTATCGGGCCTCAGCCTCTTAGGAAAGCCTGCAGTGTAAGAGGCAGAGCTCTGCCCCAGTGGCAGTAGGAAGGCAAGACGGGTTTCTCCTGCAGGTATGGGGTCTTCAGGTTAGAGTGCCTAGAAGGAATGCCAAGCAGTTTCGGTTTCCCCGTACAGCTCAGTCGAGGACAGTGAGGCAGATTTGCATGGCATGTGGGACGCCAGAGAACAGTTTTCCTGGAGACGTTGGAGCGCTGGGGAAAGCGACCTCTCCCACGGTAGAGTGCCGTGTGTTGCCCTGCACTCGGCAAACACAGAGTGAGCGGGAAGGGCTTTGGGCCCGGGCACTTTCTTTTCAGGCCGGGGGAGCCTGCCGGTCCTCAGTGTCCTTGTCGGGAACAGGGCGCCCCGCGAGGGTCTTAAGAGTCTTGAAAAGCGCACGAAGGTGAAAATAAAGCAGAACTGCGAGTAAAGCCTCGTGGAAACCGCTTGAAGCTTCTGCCTTAGCAGGGCTATTAGAAGGCCTTACCTGGAGGTATGTACTCCAATCGAGCTTCCCTTTCGCCCTAGAGCGTGACAGGATGAGCTCTTACCGGGACTCAGGAAGCACCCTGCTTATTTATAGAAAACTGCTTCTCTTCCACGATCCCTGACTCCAGCGACTAGGGGCCCCACACAAACGGTTTTATGCAGGTAGCTTCAAGGCAGCATGAATGGTGCTTTAAAAAGGAGAATGCAAGGCTTGGGTTATGAGGCCCCCACTTCCAGGCAACACGCTGACTACCGCCTTGTGATTCGTAGCTCGCCAAAAGAGACTCTAGCTACACACAGGTCCCTTCCCTGAATCCACTTTTCTTCACGGGGTGTTCTGCCTGTAGCTAACTCGCTCACCCAAGGAATGCACTAGGGAGGCTATCGGGCCTCAGCCTCTTAGGAAAGCCTGCAGTGTAAGAGGCAGAGCTCTGCCCCAGTGGCAGTAGGAACGCAAGCCGGGTTTCTCCTGCAGGTATGGGGTCTTCAGGTTAGAGTGCCTAGAAGGAATGCCAAGCAGTTTCGGTTTCCCCGTACAGCTCAGTCGAGGACAGTGAGGCAGATTTGCATGGCATGTGGGACGCCAGAGAACAGTTTTCCTGGAGACGTTGGAGCGCTGGGGAAAGCGACCTCTCCCCCGGTAGAGTGCCGTGTGTTGCCCTGCACTCGGCAAACACAGTGTGAGCGGGAAGGGCTTTCGGCCCCGGCACTTTCTTTTCAGGACGGAGGAGCCTGCAGGTCCTCAGTGTCCTTGTCGGGAACAGGGCGCCCCGCGAGGGTCTTACCTGTCTTGAAAAGCGTACGAAGGTGAAATAAAGCAGAACTGCGACTAAGACCTCGTGGAAACCGCTCGAAATTTCCGCCTCAGCAGGGCTATTAGAAAGCCTTACCTGGAGGTAAGTACTCGCATCGAGCTTCCCTTTCGCCCTAGAGCGTGACAGGATGAGCTCTTACTGGGACTCGGGAAGCACCCTGCTTATTTATAGAAAACTGCTTCTCTTCCACGATCCCTGACTCCAGCGACTAGGGGCCCCACACAAACGGTTTTATGCAGGTAGCTTCAAGGCAGCATGAATGGTGCTTTAAAAAGGAGAATGCAAGGCTTGGGTTATCAGGCCCCCACTTCCAGGCAACACGCTGACTACCGCCTTGTGATTCGTAGCTCGTCAAAAGAGACTCTAGCTACACACAGGTCCCTTCCCTGAATCCACTTTTCTTCACCGGGTGTTCTGCCTGTAGCTAACTCGCTCACCCAAGGAAGGCACTAGGGAGGCTTTCGGGCCTCAGCCTCTTCGGAAAGCCTGCACTGTAACAGGCAGAGCTCTGCTCTAGTGACAGTAGGAACGCAAGCCCGCTTTCTCCTGCAGGTATGGGGTCTTCAGGTATGAGTGCCTAGAAGGAATGCCAAGCAGTTTCGGTTTCCCCGTACAGCTCAGTCGAGGACAGTGAGGCAGATTTGCATGGCATGTGGGACGCCAGAGAACAGTTTTCCTGGAGACGTTGGAGCGCTGGGGAAAGCGACCTCTCCCCCGGTAGAGTGCCGTGTGTTGCCCTGCACTCGGCAAACACAGTGTGAGCGGGAAGGGCTTTCGGCCCCGGCACTTTCTTTTCAGGCCGGGGGAGCCTGCCGGTCCTCAGTGTCCTTGTCGGGAACAGGGCGCCCCGCGAGGGTCTTACCTGTCTTGAAAAGCGTACGAAGGTGAAATAAAGCAGAACTGCGACTAAGACCTCGTGGAAACCGCTCGAAATTTCCGCCTCAGCAGGGCTATTAGAAAGCCTTACCTGGAGGTAAGTACTAGCATCGAGCTTCCCTTTCGCCCTAGAGCGTGACAGGATGAGCTCTTACTGGGACTCGGGAAGCACCCTGCTTATTTATAGAAAACTGCTTCTCTTCCACGATCCCTGACTCCAGCGACTAGGGGCCCCACACAAACGGTTTTATGCAGGTAGCTTCAAGGCAGCATGAATGGTGCTTTAAAAAGGAGAATGCAAGGCTTGGGTTATCAGGCCCCCACTTCCAGGCAACACGCTGACTACCGCCTTGTGATTCGTAGCTCGCCAAAAGAGACTCTAGCTACACACAGGTCCCTTCCCTGAATCCACTTTTCTTCACCGGGTGTTCTGCCTGTAGCTAACTCGCTCACCCAAGGAATGCACTAGGGAGGCTATCGGGCCTCAGCCTCTTAGGAAAGCCTGCAGTGTAAGAGGCAGAGCTCTGCCCCAGTGGCAGTAGGAACGCAAGCCGGGTTTCTCCTGCAGGTATGGGGTCTTCAGCTTAGAGTTCCTAGAAGGAATGCCAAGCAGTTTCGGTTTCCCCGTACAGCTCAGTCGAGGACAGTGAGGCAGATTTGCATGGCATGTGGGACGCCAGAGAACAGTTTTCCTGGAGACGTTGGAGCGCTGGGGAAAGCGACTTCTCCCCCGGTAGAGTGCCGTGTGTTGCCCTGCACTCGGCAAACACAGAGTGAGCGGGAAGGGCTTTGGGCCCGGGCACTTTCTTTTCAGGCCGGGTGAGCCTGCCGGTCCTCAGTGTCCTTGTCGGGAACAGGGCGCCCCGCGAGGGTCTTACCTGTCTTAAAAAGCGTACGAAGGTGAAATAAAGCAGAACTGCGACTAAGACCTCGTGGAAACCGCTCGAAATTTCCGCCTCAGCAGGGCTATTAGAAAGCCTTACCTGGAGGTAAGTACTCGCATCGAGCTTCCCTTTCGCCCTAGAGCGTGACAGGATGAGCTCTTACCGGGACTCGGGAAGCACCCTGCTTATTTATAGAAAACTGCTTCTCTTCCACGATCCCTGACTCCAGCGACTAGGGGCCCCACACAAACGGTTTTATGCAGGTAGCTTCAAGGCAGCATGAATGGTGCTTTAAAAAGGAGAATGCAAGGCTTGGGTCATCAGGCCCCCACTTCCAGTCAACACGCTGACTACCGCCTTGTGATTCGTAGCTCGCCAAAAGAGACTCTAGCTACACACAGGTCCCTTCCCTGAATCCACTTTTCTTCACCGGGTGTTCTGCCTGTAGCTAACTCGCTCACCCAAGGAATGCACTAGGGAGGCTATCGGGCCTCAGCCTCTTAGGAAAGCCTGCAGTGTAAGAGGCAGAGCTCTGCCCTAGTGGCAGTAGGAACGCAAGCCGGGTTTCTCCTGCAGGTATGGGGTCTTCAGCTTAGAGTTCCAAAAGGAATGCCAAGCAGTTTCGGTTTCCCCGTACAGCTCAGTCGAGGACAGTGAGGCAGATTTGCATGGCATGTGGGACACCAGAGAACAGTTTTCCTGGAGACGTTGGAGCGCTGGGGAAAGCGACCTCTCCCCCGGAAGAGTGCCGTGTGTTGCCCTGCACTCGGCAAACACAGAGTGAGCGGGAAGGGCTTTGGGCCCGGGCACTTTCTTTTCAGGCCGGGGGAGCCTGCCGGTCCTCAGTGTCCTTGTCGGGAACAGGGCGCCCCGCGAGGGTCTTACCTGTCTTGAAAAGCGTACGAAGGTGAAATAAAGCAGAACTGCGACTAAGACCTCGTGGAAACCGCTCGAAATTTCCGCCTCAGCAGGGCTATTAGAAAGCCTTACCTGGAGGTAAGTACTCGCATCGAGCTTCCCTTTCGCCCTAGAGCGAGACAGGATGAGCTCTTACTGGGACTCGGGAAGCACCCTGCTTATTTATAGAAAACTGCTTCTCTTCCACGATCCCTGACTCCAGCGACTAGGGGCCCCACACAAACGGTTTTATGCAGGTAGCTTCAAGGCAGCATGAATGGTGCTTTAAAAAGGAGAATGCAAGGCTTGGGTTATCAGGCCCCCCCTTCCAGGCAACACGCTGACTACCGCCTTGTGATTCGTAGCTCGCCAAAAGAGACTCTAGCTACACACAGGTCCCTTCCCTGAATCCACTTTTCTTCACCGAGTGTTCTGCCTGTAGCTAACTCGCTCACCCAAGGAATGCACTAGGGAGGCTATCGGGCCTCAGCCTCTTAGGAAAGCCTGCAGTGTAAGAGGCAGAGCTCTGCCCCAGTGGCAGTAGGAACGCAAGCCGGGTTTCTCCTGCAGGTATGGGGTCTTCAGGTTAGAGTGCCTAGAAGGAATGCCAAGCAGTTTCGGTTTCCCCGTACAGCTCAGTCGAGGACAGTGAGGCAGATTTGCATGGCATGTGGGACGCCAGAGAACAGTTTTCCTGGAGACGTTGGAGCGCTGGGGAAAGCGACCTCTCCCCCGGTAGAGTGCCGTGTGTTGCCCTGCACTCGGCAAACACAGAGTGAGCGGGAAGGGCTTTGGGCCCGGGCACTTTCTTTTCAGGCCGGGGGAGCCTGCCGGTCCTCAGTGTCCTTGTCGGGAACAGGGCGCCCCGCGAGGGTCTTACCTGTCTTGAAAAGCGTACGAAGGTGAAATAAAGCAGAACTGCGACTAAGACCTCGTGGAAACCGCTCGAAATTTCCGCCTCAGCAGGGCTATTAGAAAGCCTTACCTGGAGGTAAGTACTCGCATCGAGCTTCCCTTTCGCCCTAGAGCGTGACAGGATGAGCTCTTACTGGGACTCGGGAAGCACCCTGCTTATTTATAGAAAACTGCTTCTCTTCCACGATCCCTGACTCCAGCGACTAGGGGCCCCACACAAACGGTTTTATGCAGGTAGCTTCAAGGCAGCATGAATGGTGCTTTAAAAAGGAGAATGCAAGGCTTGGGTTATCAGGCCCCCACTTCCAGGCAACACGCTGACTACCGCCTTGTGATTCGTAGCTCGCCAAAAGAGACTCTAGCTACACACAGGTCCCTTCCCTGAATCCACTTTTCTTCACGGGGTGTTCTGCCTGTAGCTAACTCGCTCACCCAAGGAATGCACTAGGGAGGCTATCGGGCCTCAGCCTCTTGGGAAAGCCTGCAGTGTAACAGGCAGAACTCTGCTGTAGTGGCAGTAGGAACGCAAGCCGGCTTTCTCCTACAGGTATGTGGTCGTCAGGTATGAGTGCCTAGAAGGAATGCCAAGCAGTTTGGGTTTCCCAATACAGCTCAGTCGAGGATAGTGAGGCAGATTTGCATGGCATGTGGGACGCCAGAGAACAGTTTTCCTGGAGACGTTGGAGCGCTGGGGAAAGCGACCTCTCCCCCGGAAGAGTGCCGTGTGTTGCCCTGCACTCGGCAAACACAGAGTGAGCGGGAAGGGCTTTGGGCCCGGGCACTTTCTTTACAGGCCGGTTGAGCCTGCCGGTCCTCAGTGTCCTTGTCGGGAACAGGGCGCCCCGCGAGGGTCTTACCTGTCTTAAAAAGCGTACGAAGGTGAAATAAAGCAGAACTGCGACTAAGACCTCGTGGAAACCGCTCGAAATTTCCGCCTCAGCAGGGCTATTAGAAAGCCTTACCTGGAGGTAAGTACTCGCATCGAGCTTCCCTTTCGCCCTAGAGCGTGACAGGATGAGCTCTTACTGGGACTCGGGAAGCACCCTGCTTATTTATAGAAAACTGCTTCTCTTCCACGATCCCTGACTCCAGCGACTAGGGGCCCCACACAAACGGTTTTATGCAGGTAGCTTCAAGGCAGCATGAATGGTGCTTTAAAAAGGAGAATGCAAGGCTTGGGTTATCAGGCCCCCACTTCCAGGCAACACGCTGACTACCGCCTTGTGATTCGTAGCTCGCCAAAAGAGACTCTAGCTACACACAGGTCCCTTCCCTGAATCCACTTTTCTTCACGGGGTGTTCTGCCTGTAGCTAACTCGCTCACCCAAGGAATGCACTAGGGAGGCTATCGGGCCTCAGCCTCTTAGGAAAGCCTGCAGTGTAAGAGGCAGAGCTCTGCCCCAGTGGCAGTAGGAAGGCAAGACGGGTTTCTCCTGCAGGTATGGGGTCTTCAGCTTAGAGTTCCTAGAAGGAATGCCAAGCAGTTTCGGTTTCCCCGTACAGCTCAGTCGAGGACAGTGAGGCAGATTTGCATGGCATGTGGGACGCCAGAGAACAGTTTTCCTGGAGACGTTGGAGCGCTGGGGAAAGCGACCTCTCCCCCGATAGAGTGCCGTGTGTTGCCCTGCACTCGGCAAACACAGAGTGAGCGGGAAGGGCTTTGGGCCCGGGCACTTTCTTTTCAGGCCGGGGGAGCCTGCCGGTCCTCAGTGTCCTTGTCGGGAACAGGGCGCCCCGCGAGGGTCTTAAGAGTCTTGAAAAGCGCACGAAGGTGAAAATAAAGCAGAACTGCGAGTAAAGCCTCGTGGAAACCGCTTGAAGCTTCTGCCTTAGCAGGGCTATTAGAAGGCCTTACCTGGAGGTATGTACTCCAATCGAGCTTCCCTTTCGCCCTAGAGCGTGACAGGATGAGCTCTTACCGGGACTCAGGAAGCACCCTGCTTATTTATAGAAAACTGCTTCTCTTCCACGATCCCTGACTCCAGCGACTAGGGGCCCCACACAAACGGTTTTATGCAGGTAGCTTCAAGGCAGCATGAATGGTGCTTTAAAAAGGAGAATGCAAGGCTTGGGTTATGAGGCCCCCACTTCCAGGCAACACGCTGACTACCGCCTTGTGATTCGTAGCTCGCCAAAAGAGACTCTAGCTACACACAGGTCCCTTCCCTGAATCCACTTTTCTTCACGGGGTGTTCTGCCTGTAGCTAACTCGCTCACCCAAGGAATGCACTAGGGAGGCTATCGGGCCTCAGCCTCTTAGGAAAGCCTGCAGTGTAAGAGGCAGAGCTCTGCCCCAGTGGCAGTAGGAACGCAAGCCGGGTTTCTCCTGCAGGTATGGGGTCTTCAGGTTAGAGTGCCTAGAAGGAATGCCAAGCAGTTTCGGTTTCCCCGTACAGCTCAGTCGAGGACAGTGAGGCAGATTTGCATGGCATGTGGGACGCCAGAGAACAGTTTTCCTGGAGACGTTGGAGCGCTGGGGAAAGCGACCTCTCCCCCGGTAGAGTGCCGTGTGTTGCCCTGCACTCGGCAAACACAGTGTGAGCGGGAAGGGCTTTCGGCCCCGGCACTTTCTTTTCAGGACGGAGGAGCCTGCAGGTCCTCAGTGTCCTTGTCGGGAACAGGGCGCCCCGCGAGGGTCTTACCTGTCTTGAAAAGCGTACGAAGGTGAAATAAAGCAGAACTGCGACTAAGACCTCGTGGAAACCGCTCGAAATTTCCGCCTCAGCAGGGCTATTAGAAAGCCTTACCTGGAGGTAAGTACTCGCATCGAGCTTCCCTTTCGCCCTAGAGCGTGACAGGATGAGCTCTTACTGGGACTCGGGAAGCACCCTGCTTATTTATAGAAAACTGCTTCTCTTCCACGATCCCTGACTCCAGCGACTAGGGGCCCCACACAAACGGTTTTATGCAGGTAGCTTCAAGGCAGCATGAATGGTGCTTTAAAAAGGAGAATGCAAGGCTTGGGTTATCAGGCCCCCACTTCCAGGCAACACGCTGACTACCGCCTTGTGATTCGTAGCTCGTCAAAAGAGACTCTAGCTACACACAGGTCCCTTCCCTGAATCCACTTTTCTTCACCGGGTGTTCTGCCTGTAGCTAACTCGCTCACCCAAGGAAGGCACTAGGGAGGCTTTCGGGCCTCAGCCTCTTCGGAAAGCCTGCACTGTAACAGGCAGAGCTCTGCTCTAGTGACAGTAGGAACGCAAGCCCGCTTTCTCCTGCAGGTATGGGGTCTTCAGGTATGAGTGCCTAGAAGGAATGCCAAGCAGTTTCGGTTTCCCCGTACAGCTCAGTCGAGGACAGTGAGGCAGATTTGCATGGCATGTGGGACGCCAGAGAACAGTTTTCCTGGAGACGTTGGAGCGCTGGGGAAAGCGACCTCTCCCCCGGTAGAGTGCCGTGTGTTGCCCTGCACTCGGCAAACACAGTGTGAGCGGGAAGGGCTTTCGGCCCCGGCACTTTCTTTTCAGGCCGGGGGAGCCTGCCGGTCCTCAGTGTCCTTGTCGGGAACAGGGCGCCCCGCGAGGGTCTTACCTGTCTTGAAAAGCGTACGAAGGTGAAATAAAGCAGAACTGCGACTAAGACCTCGTGGAAACCGCTCGAAATTTCCGCCTCAGCAGGGCTATTAGAAAGCCTTACCTGGAGGTAAGTACTAGCATCGAGCTTCCCTTTCGCCCTAGAGCGTGACAGGATGAGCTCTTACTGGGACTCGGGAAGCACCCTGCTTATTTATAGAAAACTGCTTCTCTTCCACGATCCCTGACTCCAGCGACTAGGGGCCCCACACAAACGGTTTTATGCAGGTAGCTTCAAGGCAGCATGAATGGTGCTTTAAAAAGGAGAATGCAAGGCTTGGGTTATCAGGCCCCCACTTCCAGGCAACACGCTGACTACCGCCTTGTGATTCGTAGCTCGCCAAAAGAGACTCTAGCTACACACAGGTCCCTTCCCTGAATCCACTTTTCTTCACCGGGTGTTCTGCCTGTAGCTAACTCGCTCACCCAAGGAATGCACTAGGGAGGCTATCGGGCCTCAGCCTCTTAGGAAAGCCTGCAGTGTAAGAGGCAGAGCTCTGCCCTAGTGGCAGTAGGAACGCAAGCCGGGTTTCTCCTGCAGGTATGGGGTCTTCAGCTTAGAGTTCCTAGAAGGAATGCCAAGCAGTTTCGGTTTCCCCGTACAGCTCAGTCGAGGACAGTGAGGCAGATTTGCATGGCATGTGGGACGCCAGAGAACAGTTTTCCTGGAGACGTTGGAGCGCTGGGGAAAGCGACTTCTCCCCCGGTAGAGTGCCGTGTGTTGCCCTGCACTCGGCAAACACAGAGTGAGCGGGAAGGGCTTTGGGCCCGGGCACTTTCTTTTCAGGCCGGGTGAGCCTGCCGGTCCTCAGTGTCCTTGTCGGGAACAGGGCGCCCCGCGAGGGTCTTACCTGTCTTAAAAAGCGTACGAAGGTGAAATAAAGCAGAACTGCGACTAAGACCTCGTGGAAACCGCTCGAAATTTCCGCCTCAGCAGGGCTATTAGAAAGCCTTACCTGGAGGTAAGTACTCGCATCGAGCTTCCCTTTCGCCCTAGAGCGTGACAGGATGAGCTCTTACCGGGACTCGGGAAGCACCCTGCTTATTTATAGAAAACTGCTTCTCTTCCACGATCCCTGACTCCAGCGACTAGGGGCCCCACACAAACGGTTTTATGCAGGTAGCTTCAAGGCAGCATGAATGGTGCTTTAAAAAGGAGAATGCAAGGCTTGGGTCATCAGGCCCCCACTTCCAGTCAACACGCTGACTACCGCCTTGTGATTCGTAGCTCGCCAAAAGAGACTCTAGCTACACACAGGTCCGTTCCCTGAATCCACTTTTCTTCACCGGGTGTTCTGCCTGTAGCTAACTCGCTCACCCAAGGAATGCACTAGGGAGGCTATCGGGCCTCAGCCTCTTAGGAAAGCCTGCAGTGTAAGAGGCAGAGCTCTGCCCTAGTGGCAGTAGGAACGCAAGCCGGGTTTCTCCTGCAGGTATGGGGTCTTCAGCTTAGAGTTCCTAGAAGGAATGCCAAGCAGTTTCGGTTTCCCCGTACAGCTCAGTCGAGGACAGTGAGGCAGATTTGCATGGCATGTGGGACACCAGAGAACAGTTTTCCTGGAGACGTTGGAGCGCTGGGGAAAGCGAACTCTCCCCCGGAAGAGTGCCGTGTGTTGCCCTGCACTCGGCAAACACAGAGTGAGCGGGAAGGGCTTTGGGCCCGGGCACTTTCTTTTCAGGCCGGGGGAGCCTGCCGGTCCTCAGTGTCCTTGTCGGGAACAGGGCGCCCCGCGAGGGTCTTACCTGTCTTGAAAAGCGTACGAAGGTGAAATAAAGCAGAACTGCGACTAAGACCTCGTGGAAACCGCTCGAAATTTCCGCCTCAGCAGGGCTATTAGAAAGCCTTACCTGGAGGTAAGTACTCGCATCGAGCTTCCCTTTCGCCCTAGAGCGAGACAGGATGAGCTCTTACTGGGACTCGGGAAGCACCCTGCTTATTTATAGAAAACTGCTTCTCTTCCACGATCCCTGACTCCAGCGACTAGGGGCCCCACACAAACGGTTTTATGCAGGTAGCTTCAAGGCAGCATGAATGGTGCTTTAAAAAGGAGAATGCAAGGCTTGGGTTATCAGGCCCCCCCTTCCAGGCAACACGCTGACTACCGCCTTGTGATTCGTAGCTCGCCAAAAGAGACTCTAGCTACACACAGGTCCCTTCCCTGAATCCACTTTTCTTCACCGAGTGTTCTGCCTGTAGCTAACTCGCTCACCCAAGGAATGCACTAGGGAGGCTATCGGGCCTCAGCCTCTTAGGAAAGCCTGCAGTGTAAGAGGCAGAGCTCTGCCCCAGTGGCAGTAGGAACGCAAGCCGGGTTTCTCCTGCAGGTATGGGGTCTTCAGGTTAGAGTGCCTAGAAGGAATGCCAAGCAGTTTGGGTTTCCCCGTACAGCTCAGTCGAGGACAGTGAGGCAGATTTGCATGGCATGTGGGACGCCAGAGAACAGTTTTCCTGGAGACGTTGGAGCGCTGGGGAAAGCGACCTCTCCCCCGGTAGAGTGCCGTGTGTTGCCCTGCACTCGGCAAACACAGAGTGAGCGGGAAGGGCTTTGGGCCCGGGCACTTTCTTTTCAGGCCGGGGGAGCCTGCCGGTCCTCAGTGTCCTTGTCGGGAACAGGGCGCCCCGCGAGGGTCTTACCTGTCTTGAAAAGCGTACGAAGGTGAAATAAAGCAGAACTGCGACTAAGACCTCGTGGAAACCGCTCGAAATTTCCGCCTCAGCAGGGCTATTAGAAAGCCTTACCTGGAGGTAAGTACTCGCATCGAGCTTCCCTTTCGCCCTAGAGCGTGACAGGATGAGCTCTTACTGGGACTCGGGAAGCACCCTGCTTATTTATAGAAAACTGCTTCTCTTCCACGATCCCTGACTCCAGCGACTAGGGGCCCCACACAAACGGTTTTATGCAGGTAGCTTCAAGGCAGCATGAATGGTGCTTTAAAAAGGAGAATGCAAGGCTTGGGTTATCAGGCCCCCACTTCCAGGCAACACGCTGACTACCGCCTTGTGATTCGTAGCTCGCCAAAAGAGACTCTAGCTACACACAGGTCCCTTCCCTGAATCCACTTTTCTTCACGGGGTGTTCTGCCTGTAGCTAACTCGCTCACCCAAGGAATGCACTAGGGAGGCTATCGGGCCTCAGCCTCTTAGGAAAGCCTGCAGTGTAAGAGGCAGAGCTCTGCCCCAGTGGCAGTAGGAACGCAAGCCGGGTGTCTCCTGCAGGTATGGGGTCTTCAGGTTAGAGTGCCTAGAAAGAATGCCAGGCAGTTTCGGTTTCCCCGTACAGGTCAGTCGAGGACAGTGAGGCAGATTTGCATGGCATGTGGGACGCCAGAGAACAGTTTTCCTGGAGACGTTGGAGCGCTGGGGAAAGCGACCTCTCCCCCGGTAGAGTGCCGTGTGTTGCCCTGCACTCGGCAAACACAGAGTGAGCGGGAAGGGCTTTGGGCCCGGGCACTTTCTTTTCAGGCCGGGGGAGCCTGCCGGTCCTCAGTGTCCTTGTCGGGAACAGGGCGCCCCGCGAGGGTCTTACCTGTCTTGAAAAGCGTACGAAGGTGAAATAAAGCAGAACTGCGACTAAGACCTCGTGGAAACCGCTCGAAATTTCCGCCTCAGCAGGGCTATTAGAAAGCCTTACCTGGAGGTAAGTACTCGCATCGAGCTTCCCTTTCGCCCTAGAGCGTGACAGGATGAGCTCTTACTGGGACTCGGGAAGCACCCTGCTTATTTATAGAAAACTGCTTCTCTTCCACGATCCCTGACTCCAGCGACTAGGGGCCCCACACAAACGGTTTTATGCAGGTAGCTTCAAGGCAGCATGAATGGTGCTTTAAAAATGAGAATGCAAGGCTTGGGTTATCAGGCCCCCCCTTCCAGGCAACACGCTGACTACCGCCTTGTGATTCGTAGCTCGCCAAAAGAGACTCTAGCTACACACAGGTCCCTTCCCTGAATCCACTTTTCTTCACCGAGTGTTCTGCCTGTAGCTAACTCGCTCACCCAAGGAATGCACTAGGGAGGCTATCGGGCCTCAGCCTCTTAGGAAAGCCTGCAGTGTAAGAGGCAGAGCTCTGCCCCAGTGGCAGTAGGAACGCAAGCCGGGTTTCTCCTGCAGGTATTGGGTCTTCAGGTTAGAGTGCCTAGAAGGAATGCCAAGCAGTTTCGGTTTCCCCGTACAGCTCAGTCGAGGACAGTGAGGCAGATTTTCATGGCATGTGGGACGCCAGAGTACAGTTTTCCTGGAGACGTTGGAGCGCTGGGGAAAGCGACCTCTCCCCCGGTAGAGTGCCGTGTGTTGCCCTGCACTCGGCAAACACAGAGTGAGCGGGAAGGGCTTTGGGCCCGGGCACTTTCTTTTCAGGCCGGGGGAGCCTGCCGGTCCTCAGTGTCCTTGTCGGGAACAGGGCGCCCCGCGAGGGTCTTAAGAGTCTTGAAAAGCGCACGAAGGTGATAATAAAGCAGAACTGCGAGTAAAGCCTCGTGGAAACCGCTTGAAGCTTCTGCCTTAGCAGGGCTATTAGAAGGCCATACCTGGAGGTATGTACTCCAATCGAGCTTCCCTTTCGCCCTAGAGCGTGACAGGATGAGCTCTTACCGGGACTCAGGAAGCACCCTGCTTATTTATAGAAAACTGCTTCTCTTCCACGATCCCTGACTCCAGCGACTAGGGGCCCCACACAAACGGTTTTATGCAGGTAGCTTCAAGGCAGCATGAATGGTGCTTTAAAAAGGAGAATGCAAGGCTTGGGTTATCAGGCCCCCACTTCCAGGCAACACGCTGACTACCGCCTTGTGATTCGTAGCTCGCCAAAAGAGACTCTAGCTACACACAGGTCCCTTCCCTGAATCCACTTTTCTTCACGGGGTGTTCTGCCTGTAGCTAACTCGCTCACCCAAGGAATGCACTAGGGAGGCTATCGGGCCTCAGCCTCTTAGGAAAGCCTGCAGTGTAAGAGGCAGAGCTCTGCCCCAGTGGCAGTAGGAACGCAAGCCGGGTTTCTCCTGCAGGTATGGGGTCTTCAGGTTAGAGTGCCTAGAAGGAATGCCAAGCAGTTTCGGTTTCCCCGTACAGCTCAGTCGAGGACAGTGAGGCAGATTTGCATGGCATGTGGGACGCCAGAGAACAGTTTTCCTGGAGACGTTGGAGCGCTGGGGAAAGCGACCTCTCCCCCGGTAGAGTGCCGTGTGTTGCCCTGCACTCGGCAAACACAGAGTGAGCGGGAAGGGCTTTGGGCCCGGGCACTTTCTTTTCAGGCCGGTTGAGCCTGCCGGTCCTCAGTGTCCTTGTCGGGAACAGGGCGCCCCGCGAGGGTCTTACCTGTCTTGAAAAGCGTACGAAGGTGAAATAAAGCAGAACTGCGACTAAGACCTCGTGGAAACCGCTCGAAAGTTCCGCCTCAGCAGGGCTATTAGAAAGCCTTACCTGGAGGTAAGTACTCGCATCGAGCTTCCCTTTCGCCCTAGAGCGTGACAGGATGAGCTCTTACTGGGACTAGGGAAGCACCCTGCTTATTTATAGAAAACTGCTTCTCTTCCACGATCCCTGACTTCAGCGACTAGGGGCCCCACACAAACGGTTTTATGCAGGTAGCTTCAAGGCAGCATGAATGGTGCTTTAAAAAGGAGAATGCAAGGCTTGGGTTATCAGGCCCCCACTTCCAGGCAACACGCTGACTACCGCCTTGTGATTCGTAGCTCGCCAAAAGAGACTCTAGCTACACACAGGTCCCTTCCCTGAATCCACTTTTCTTCACGGGGTGTTCTGCCTGTAGCTAACTCGCTCACCCAAGGAATGCACTAGGGAGGCTATCGGGCCTCAGCCTCTTAGGAAAGCCTGCAGTGTAAGAGGCAGAGCTCTGCCCCAGTGGCAGTAGGAACGCAAGCCGGGTGTCTCCTGCAGGTATGGGGTCTTCAGGTTAGAGTGCCTAGAAAGAATGCCAGGCAGTTTCGGTTTCCCCGTACAGGTCAGTCGAGGACAGTGAGGCAGATTTGCATGGCATGTGGGACGCCAGAGAACAGTTTTCCTGGAGACGTTGGAGCGCTGGGGAAAGCGACCTCTCCCCCGGTAGAGTGCCGTGTGTTGCCCTGCACTCGGCAAACACAGAGTGAGCGGGAAGGGCTTTGGGCCCGGGCACTTTCTTTTCAGGCCGGGTGAGCCTGCCGGTCCTCAGTGTCCTTGTCGGGAACACGGCGCCCCGCGAGGGTCTTACCTGTCTTGAAAAGCGTACGAAGGTGAAATAAAGCAGAACTGCGACTAAGACCTCGTGGAAACCGCTCGAAATTTCCGCCTCAGCAGGGCTATTAGAAAGCCTTACCTGGAGGTAAGTACTCGCATCGAGCTTCCCTTTCGCCCTAGAGCCTGACAGGATGAGCTCTTACTGGGACTCGTGAAGCACCCTGCTTATTTATAGAAAACTGCTTCTCTTCCACGATCCCTGACTCCAGCGACTAGGGGCCCCACACAAACGGTTTTATGCAGGTAGCTTCAAGGCAGCATGAATGGTGCTTTAAAAATGAGAATGCAAGGCTTGGGTTATCAGGTCCCCACTTCCAGGCAACACGCTGACTACCGCCATGTGATTCGTAGCTCGCCAAAAGAGACTCTAGCTACACACAGGTCCCTTCCCTGAATCCACTTTTCTTCACCGGGTGTTCTGCCTGTAGCTAACTCGCTCACCCAAGGGATGCACTAGGGAGGCTATCGGGCCTCAGCCTCTTGGGAAAGCCTGCAGTGTAAGAGGCAGAGCTCTGCTCTAGTGGCAGTAGGAACGCAAGCCCGCTTTCTCCTGCAGGTATGGGGTCTTCAGGTATGAGTGCCTAGAAGGAATGCCAAGCAGTTTCGGTTTCCCCGTACAGCTCAGTCGAGGATAGTGAGGCAGATTTGCATGGCATGTGGGACGCCAGAGAACAGTTTTCCTGGAGACGTTGGAGCGCTGGGGAAAGCGACCTCTCCCCTGGAAGAGTGCCGTGTGTTGCCGTGCACTCGGCAAACACAGAGTGAGCGGGAAGGGCTTTCGGCCCGGGCACTTTCTTTTCAGGCCGGGGGAGCCTGCCGGTCCTCAGTGTCCTTGTCGGGAACAGGGCGCCCCGCGAGGGTCTTACCTGTCTTGAAAAGCGTACGAAGGTGAAATAAAGCAGAACTGCGACTAAGACCTCGTGGAAACCGCTCGAAATTTCCGCCTCAGCAGGGCTATTAGAAAGCCTTACCTGGAGGTAAGTACTCGCATCGAGCTTCCCTTTCGCCCTAGAGCGTGACAGGATGAGCTCTTACTGGGACTCGGGAAGCACCCTGCTTATTTATAGAAAACTGCTTCTCTTCCACGATCCCTGACTCCAGCGACTAGGGGCCCCACACAAACGGTTTTATGCAGGTAGCTTCAAGGCAGCATGAATGGTGCTTTAAAAGTGAGAATGCAAGGCTTGGGTTATCAGGCCCCCACTTCCAGGCAACACGCTGACTACCGCCTTGTGATTCGTAGCTCGCCAAAAGAGACTCTAGCTACACACAGGTCCCCACTTCCAGGCAACACGCTGACTACCGCCTTGTGATTCGTAGCTCGCCAAAAGAGACTCTAGCTACACACAGGTCCCTTCCCTGAATCCACTTTTCTTCACCGAGTGTTCTGCCTGTAGCTAACTCGCTCACCCAAGGAATGCACTAGGGATGCTATCGGGCCTCAGCCTCTTAGGAAAGCCTGCAGTGTAAGAGGCAGAGCTCTGCCCTAGTGGCAGTAGGAACGCAAGCCGGGTTTCTCCTGCAGGTATGGGGTCTTCAGGTATGAGTGCCTAGAAGGAATGCCAAGCAGTTTCGGTTTCCCCGTACAGCTCAGTCGAGGACAGTGAGGCAGATTTGCATGGCATGTGGGACGCCAGAGAACAGTTTTCCTGGAGACGTTGGAGCGCTGGGGAAAGCGACCTCTCCCCCGGAAGAGTGCCGTGTGTTGCCCTGCACTCGGCAAACACAGTGTGAGCGGGAAGGGCTTTCGGCCCCGGCCCTTTCTTTTCAGGCAGGGGGAGCCTGCCGGTCCTCAGTGTCCTTGTCGGGAACAGGGCGCCCCGCGAGGGTCTTACCTGTCTTGAAAAGCGTACGAAGGTGAAATAAAGCAGAACTGCGACTAAGACCTCGTGGAAACCGCTCGAAATTTCCGCCTCAGCAGGGTTATTAGAAAGCCTTACCTGGAGGTAAGTACTAGCATCGAGCTTCCCTTTCGCCCTAGAGCGTGACAGGATGAGCTCTTACTGGGACTCGGGAAGCACCCTGCTTATTTATAGAAAACTGCTTCTCTTCCACGATCCCTGACTCCAGCGACTAGGGGCCCCACACAAACGGTTTTATGCAGGTAGCTTCAAGGCAGCATGAATGGTGCTTTAAAAATGAGAATGCAAGGCTTGGGTTATCAGGCCCCCACTTCCAGGCAACACGCTGACTACCGCCTTGTGATTCGTAGCTCGCCAAAAGAGACTCTAGCTACACACAGGTCCCTTCCCTTTATCCACTTTTCTTCACGGGGTGTTCTGCCTGTAGCTAACACGCTCAACCAAGGAATGCACTAGGGAGGCTATCGGGCCTCAGCCTCTTAGGAAAGCCTGCAGTGTAAGAGGCAGAGCTCTGCCCTAGTGGCAGTAGGAACGCAAGCCGGGTTTCTCCTGCAGGTATGGGGTCTTCAGGTTAGAGTGCCTAGAAGGAATGCCAAGCAGTTTCGGTTTCCCCGTACAGCTCAGTCGAGGACAGTGAGGCAGATTTGCATGGCATGTGGGACGCCAGAGAACAGTTTTCCTGGAGACGTTGGAGCGCTGGGGAAAGCGACCTCTCCCCCGGAAGAGTGCCGTGTGTTGCCCTGCACTCGGAAACACAGAGTGAGCGGGAAGGGCTTTGGGCCCGGGCACTTTCTTTTCAGGCCGGGGGAGCCTGCCGGTCCTCAGTGTCCTTGTCGGGAACACGGCGCCCCGCGAGGGTCTTACCTGTCTTGAAAAGCGTACGAAGGTGAAATAAACAGAACTGCGACTAAGACCTCGTGGAAACCGCTCGAAATTTCCGCCTCAGAAGGGCTATTAGAAAGCCTTACCTGGAGGTAAGTACTCGCATCGAGCTTCCCTTTCGCCCTAGAGCCTGACAGGATGAGCTCTTCCTGGGACTCGTGAAGCACCCTGCTTATTTATAGAAAACTGCTTCTCTTCCACGATCCCTGACTCCAGCGACTAGGGGCCCCACACAAACGGTTTTATGCAGGTAGCTTCAAGGCAGCATGAATGGTGCTTTAAAAATGAGAATGCAAGGCTTGGGTTATCAGGCCCCCACTTCCAGGCAACATGCTGACTACCGCCTTGTGATTCGTAGCTCGCCAAAAGAGACTCTAGCTACACACAGGTCCCTTCCCTGAATCCACTTTTCTTCACGGGGTGTTCTGCCTGTAGCTAACACGCTCACCCAAGGAATGCACTAGGGAGGCTATCGGGCCTCAGCCTCTTAGGAAAGCCTGCAGTGTAAGAGGCAGAGCTCTGCCCTAGTGGCAGTAGGAACGCAAGCCGGGTTTCTCCTGCAGGTATGGGGTCTTCAGGTTAGAGTGCCTAGAAGGAATGCCAAGCAGTTTCGGTTTTCCCGAACAGCTCATTCGAGGACAGTGAGGCAGATTTGCATGGCATGTGTGACGCCAGAGAACAGTTTTCCTGGAGACGTTGGAGCGCTGGGGAAAGCGACCTCTCCCCCGGAAGAGTGCCGTGTGTTGCCCTGCAGTCGGCAAACTCAGTGTGAGCGGGAAGGGCTTTCGGCCCCGGCACTTTCTTTTCAGGCCGGGGGAGCCTGCCGGTCCTCAGTTTCCTTGTCGGGAACAGGGCGCCCCGCGAGGGTCTTAAGAGTCTTGAAAAGCGCACGAAGGTGAAAATAAAGCAGAACTGCGAGTAAAGCCTCGTGGAAACCGCTTGAAGCTTCTGCCTTAGCAGGGCTATTAGAAGGCCTTTCCTGGAGGTATGTACTCCAATCGAGCTTCCCTTTCGCCCTAGAGCGTGACAGGATGAGCTCTTACCGGGACTCAGGAACCACCCTGCTTATTTATAGAAAACTGCTTCTCTTCCACGATCCCTGACTCCAGCGACTAGGGACCCGTCACAAACGGTTTTATGCAGGTAGCTTCAAGGCAGCATGAATGGTGCTTTAAAAAGGAGAATGCAAGGCTTGGGTCATCAGGCCCCCACTTCCAGTCAACACGCTGACTACCGGCTTGTGATTCGTAGCTGGTCAAAAGAGACTCTAGCTACACACAGGTCCCTTCCCTGAATCCACTTTTCTTCACGGGGTGTTCTGCCTGTAGCTAACTCGCTCACCCAAGGAATGCACTAGGGAGGCTTTCGGGCCTCAGCCTCTTCGGAAAGCCTGCACTGTAACAGGCAGAGCTCTGCTCTAGTGAGAGTAGGAACGCAAGGCCGCTTTCTCCTGCAGGTATGGGGTCTTCAGGTATGAGTGCCTAGAAGGAATGCCAAGCAGTTTCGGTTTCCCCATACAGCTCAGTCGAGGGCAGTGAGGCAGATTTGCATGGCATGTGGGACGCCAGAGAACAGTTTTCCTGGAGACGTTGGAGCGCTGGGGAAAGCGACCTCTCCCCCGGAAGAGTGCCGTGTGTTGCCCTGCACTCGGCAAACAGAGTGTGAAAGGGAAGGGCTTTGGGCCCCGGCACTTTCTTTTCAGGCCGGGGGAGCCTGCCGGTCCTCAGTGTCCTTGTCGGGAACAGGGCGCCCCGCGAGTGTCTTACCTGTCTTGAAAAGCGTACGAAGGTGAAATAAAGCAGAACTGCGACTAAGACCTCGTGGAAACCTCTCGAAATTTCCGCCTCAGCAGGGCTATTAGAAAGCCTTACCTGGAGGTAAGAACTCGCATCGAGCTTCCCTTTCGCCCTAGAGCGTGACAGGATGAGCTCTTACTGGGACTCGGGAAGCACCCTGCTTATTTATAGAAAACTGCTTCTCTTCCACGATCCCTGACTCCAGCGACTAGGGGCCCCACACAAACGCTTTTACGCAGGTAGCTTCAAGGCAGCATGAATGGTGCTTTAAAAATGAGAATGCAAGGCTTGGGTTATCAGGCCCCCACTTCCAGGCAACACGCTGACTACCGCCTTGTGATTCGTAGCTCGCCAAAAGAGACTCTAGCTACACACAGGTCCCTTCCCTGAATCCACTTTTCTTCACCGGGTGTTCTGCCTGTAGCTAACTCGCTCACCCAAGGAATGCACTAGGGAGGCTATCGGGCCTCAGCCTCTTAGGAAAGCCTGCAGTGTAAGAGGCAGAGCTCTGCCCCAGTGGCAGTAGGAACGCAAGCCGGGTTTCTCCTGCAGGTATGGGGTCTTCAGGTTAGAGTGCCTAGAAGGAATGCCAAGCAGTTTCGGTTTCCCCGTACAGCTCAGTCGAGGACAGTGAGGCAGATTTGCATGGCATGTGGGACGCCAGAGAAGAGTTTTCCTGGAGACGTTGGAGCGCTGGGGAAAGCGACCTCTCCCCCGGAAGAGTGCCGTGTGTTGCCCTGCACTCGGCAAACACAGAGTGAGCGGGAAGGGCTTTGGGCCCGGGCACTTTCTTTTCAGGCCGGGTGAGCCTGCCGATCCTCAGTGTCCTTGTGGGGAACAGGGCGCCCCGCGAGGGTCTTAAGAGTCTTGAAAAGCGCACGAAGGTGAAAATAAAGCAGAACTGCGAGTAAAGCCTCGTGGAAACCACTTGAAGCTTCTGCCTTAGCAGGGCTAATAGAAGGCCTTACCTGGAAGTACGTACTCCAATCGAGCTTCCCTTTCGCCCTAGAGCGTGACAGGATGAGCTCTTACCGGGACTCAGGAAGCACCCTGCTTATTTATAGAAAACTGCTTCTCTTCCACGATCCCTGACTCCAGCGACTAGGGGCCCCACACAAACGGTTTTATGCAGGTAGCTTCAAGGCAGCATGAATGGTGCTTTAAAAAGGAGAATGCAAGGCTTGGGTCATCAGGCCCCCACTTCCAGTCAACACGCTGACTACCGCCTTGTGATTCGTAGATCGTCAAAAGAGACTCTAGCTACACACAGGTCCCTTCCCTGAATCCACTTTTCTTCACGGGATGTTCTGCCTGTAGCTAACTCGCTCACCCAAGGAATGCACTAGGGAGGCTTTCGGGCCTCAGCCTCTTCGGAAAGCCTGCACTGTAACAGGCAGAGCTCTGCTCTAGTGACAGTAGGAACGCAAGCCCGCTTTCTCCTGCAGGTATGGGGTCTTCAGGTATGAGTGCCTAGAAGGAATGCCAAGCAGTTTCGGTTTCCCCATACAGCTCAGTCGAGGGCAGTGAGGCAGATTTGCATGGCATGTGGGACGCCAGAGAACAGTTTTCCTGGAGACGTTGGAGCGCTGGGGAAAGCGACCTCTCCCCCGGAAGAGTGCCGTGTGTTGCCCTGCACTCGGCAAACACAGAGTGAGCGGGAAGGGCTTTGGGCCCGGGCACTTTCTTTTCAGGCCGGGGGAGCCTGCCGGTCCTCAGTGTCCTTGTCGGGAACAGGGCGCCCCGCGAGGGTCTTAAGAGTCTTGAAAAGCGCACGAAGGTGAAAATAAAGCAGAACTGCGAGTAAAGCCTCGTGGAAACCGCTTGAAGCTTCTGCCTTAGCAGGGCTATTAGAAGGCCTTACCTGGAAGTATGTACTCCAATCGAGCTTCCCTTTCGCCCTAGAGCGTGACAGGAGGAGCTCTTACCGGGACTCAGGAACCACCCTGCTTATTTATAGAAAACTGCTTCTCTTCCACGATCCCTGACTCCAGCGACTAGGGGCCCCACACAAACGGTTTTATGCAGGTAGCTTCAAGGCAGCATGAATGGTGCTTTAAAAATGAGAATGCAAGGCTTGGGTCATCAGGCCCCACTTCCAGTCAACACGCTGACTACCGCCTTGTGATTCGTAGCTCGTCAAAAGAGACTCTAGCTACACACAGGTCCCTTCCCTGAATCCACTTTTCTTCACGGGATGTTCTGCCTGTAGCTAACTCGCTCACCCAAGGAATGCACTAGGGAGGCTTTCGGGCCTCAGCCTCTTCGGAAAGCCTGCACTGTAACAGGCAGAGCTCTGCTCTAGTGACAGTAGGAACGCAAGCCCGCTTTCTCCTGCAGGTATGGGGTCTTCAGGTATGAGTGCCTAGAAGGAATGCCAAGCAGTTTCGGTTTCCACGTACAGCTCAGTCGAGGGCAGTGAGGCAGATTTGCATGGCATGTGGGACGCCAGAGAACAGTTTTCCTGGAGACGTTGGAGCGCTGGGGAAAGCGACCTCTCCCCCGGAAGAGTGCCGTGTGTTGCCCTGCACTCGGCAAACACAGTGTGAACGGGAAGGGCTTTGGGCCCCGGCACTTTCTTTTCAGGCCGGGGGAGCCTGCCGGTCCTCAGTGTCCTTGTCGGGAACAGGGCGCCCCGCGAGTGTCTTACCTGTCTTGAAAAGCGTACGAAGGTGAAATAAAGCAGAACTGCGACTAAGACCTCGTGGAAACCGCTCGAAATTTCCGCCTCAGCAGGGCTATTAGAAAGCCTTACCTGGAGGTAAGTACTCGCATCGAGCTTCCCTTTCGCCCTAGAGCGTGACAGGATGAGCTCTTACTGGGACTCGGGAAGCACCCTGCTTATTTATAGAAAACTGCTTCTCTTCCACGATCCCTGACTCCAGCGACTAGGGGCCCCACACAAACGGTTTTACGCAGGTAGCTTCAAGGCAGCATGAATGGTGCTTTAAAAATGAGAATGCAAGGCTTGGGTTATCAGGCCCCCACTTCCAGGCAACACGCTGACTACCGCCTTGTGATTCGTAGCTCGCCAAAAGAGACTCTAGCTACACACAGGTCCCTTCCCTGAATCCACTTTTCTTCACCGGGTGTTCTGCCTGTAGCTAACTCGCTCACCCAAGGAATGCACTAGGGAGGCTATCGGGCCTCAGCCTCTTAGGAAAGCCTGCAGTGTAAGAGGCAGAGCTCTGCCCCAGTGGCAGTAGGAACGCAAGCCGGGTTTCTCCTGCAGGTATGGGGTCTTCAGGTTAGAGTGCCTAGAAGGAATGCCAAGCAGTTTCGGTTTCCCCGTACAGCTCAGTCGAGGACAGTGAGGCAGATTTGCATGGCATGTGGGACGCCAGAGAAGAGTTTTCCTGGAGACGTTGGAGCGCTGGGGAAAGCGACCTCTCCCCCGGAAGAGTGCCGTGTGTTGCCCTGCACTCGGCAAACACAGAGTGAGCGGGAAGGGCTTTGGGCCCGGGCACTTTCTTTTCAGGCCGGGTGAGCCTGCCGATCCTCAGTGTCCTTGTGGGGAACAGGGCGCCCCGCGAGGGTCTTAAGAGTCTTGAAAAGCGCACGAAGGTGAAAATAAAGCAGAACTGCGAGTAAAGCCTCGTGGAAACCACTTGAAGCTTCTGCCTTAGCAGGGCTAATAGAAGGCCTTACCTGGAAGTACGTACTCCAATCGAGCTTCCCTTTCGCCCTAGAGCGTGACAGGATGAGCTCTTACCGGGACTCAGGAAGCACCCTGCTTATTTATAGAAAACTGCTTCTCTTCCACGATCCCTGACTCCAGCGACTAGGGGCCCCACACAAACGGTTTTATGCAGGTAGCTTCAAGGCAGCATGAATGGTGCTTTAAAAAGGAGAATGCAAGGCTTGGGTCATCAGGCCCCCACTTCCAGTCAACACGCTGACTACCGCCTTGTGATTCGTAGATCGTCAAAAGAGACTCTAGCTACACACAGGTCCCTTCCCTGAATCCACTTTTCTTCACGGGATGTTCTGCCTGTAGCTAACTCGCTCACCCAAGGAATGCACTAGGGAGGCTTTCGGGCCTCAGCCTCTTCGGAAAGCCTGCACTGTAACAGGCAGAGCTCTGCTCTAGTGACAGTAGGAACGCAAGCCCGCTTTCTCCTGCAGGTATGGGGTCTTCAGGTATGAGTGCCTAGAAGGAATGCCAAGCAGTTTCGGTTTCCCCATACAGCTCAGTCGAGGGCAGTGAGGCAGATTTGCATGGCATGTGGGACGCCAGAGAACAGTTTTCCTGGAGACGTTGGAGCGCTGGGGAAAGCGACCTCTCCCCCGGAAGAGTGCCGTGTGTTGCCCTGCACTCGGCAAACACAGAGTGAGCGGGAAGGGCTTTGGGCCCGGGCACTTTCTTTTCAGGCCGGGGGAGCCTGCCGGTCCTCAGTGTCCTTGTCGGGAACAGGGCGCCCCGCGAGGGTCTTAAGAGTCTTGAAAAGCGCACGAAGGTGAAAATAAAGCAGAACTGCGAGTAAAGCCTCGTGGAAACCGCTTGAAGCTTCTGCCTTAGCAGGGCTATTAGAAGGCCTTACCTGGAAGTATGTACTCCAATCGAGCTTCCCTTTCGCCCTAGAGCGTGACAGGAGGAGCTCTTACCGGGACTCAGGAACCACCCTGCTTATTTATAGAAAACTGCTTCTCTTCCACGATCCCTGACTCCAGCGACTAGGGGCCCCACACAAACGGTTTTATGCAGGTAGCTTCAAGGCAGCATGAATGGTGCTTTAAAAATGAGAATGCAAGGCTTGGGTCATCAGGCCCCACTTCCAGTCAACACGCTGACTACCGCCTTGTGATTCGTAGCTCGTCAAAAGAGACTCTAGCTACACACAGGTCCCTTCCCTGAATCCACTTTTCTTCACGGGATGTTCTGCCTGTAGCTAACTCGCTCACCCAAGGAATGCACTAGGGAGGCTTTCGGGCCTCAGCCTCTTCGGAAAGCCTGCACTGTAACAGGCAGAGCTCTGCTCTAGTGACAGTAGGAACGCAAGCCCGCTTTCTCCTGCAGGTATGGGGTCTTCAGGTATGAGTGCCTAGAAGGAATGCCAAGCAGTTTCGGTTTCCACGTACAGCTCAGTCGAGGGCAGTGAGGCAGATTTGCATGGCATGTGGGACGCCAGAGAACAGTTTTCCTGGAGACGTTGGAGCGCTGGGGAAAGCGACCTCTCCCCCGGAAGAGTGCCGTGTGTTGCCCTGCACTCGGCAAACACAGTGTGAACGGGAAGGGCTTTGGGCCCCGGCACTTTCTTTTCAGGCCGGGGGAGCCTGCCGGTCCTCAGTGTCCTTGTCGGGAACAGGGCGCCCCGCGAGTGTCTTACCTGTCTTGAAAAGCGTACGAAGGTGAAATAAAGCAGAACTGCGACTAAGACCTCGTGGAAACCGCTCGAAATTTCCGCCTCAGCAGGGCTATTAGAAAGCCTTACCTGGAGGTAAGTACTCGCATCGAGCTTCCCTTTCGCCCTAGAGCGTGACAGGATGAGCTCTTACTGGGACTCGGGAAGCACCCTGCTTATTTATAGAAAACTGCTTCTCTTCCACGATCCCTGACTCCAGCGACTAGGGGCCCCACACAAACGGTTTTACGCAGGTAGCTTCAAGGCAGCATGAATGGTGCTTTAAAAATGAGAATGCAAGGCTTGGGTTATCAGGCCCCCACTTCCAGGCAACACGCTGACTACCGCCTTGTGATTCGTAGCTCGCCAAAAGAGACTCTAGCTACACACAGGTCCCTTCCCTGAATCCACTTTTCTTCACCGGGTGTTCTGCCTGTAGCTAACTCGCTCACCCAAGGAATGCACTAGGGAGGCTATCGGGCCTCAGCCTCTTAGGAAAGCCTGCAGTGTAAGAGGCAGAGCTCTGCCCCAGTGGCAGTAGGAACGCAAGCCGGGTTTCTCCTGCAGGTATGGGGTCTTCAGGTTAGAGTGCCTAGAAGGAATGCCAAGCAGTTTCGGTTTCCCCGTACAGCTCAGTCGAGGACAGTGAGGCAGATTTGCATGGCATGTGGGACGCCAGAGAAGAGTTTTCCTGGAGACGTTGGAGCGCTGGGGAAAGCGACCTCTCCCCCGGAAGAGTGCCGTGTGTTGCCCTGCACTCGGCAAACACAGAGTGAGCGGGAAGGGCTTTGGGCCCGGGCACTTTCTTTTCAGGCCGGGGGAGCCTGCCGGTCCTCAGTGTCCTTGTCGGGAACAGGGCGCCCCGCGAGGGTCTTACCTGTCTTGAAAAGCGTACGAAGGTGAAATAAAGCAGAACTGCGACTAAGACCTCGTGGAAACCGCTCGAAATTTCCGCCTCAGCAGGGCTATTAGAAAGCCTTACCTGGAGGTAAGTACTAGCATCGAGCTTCCCTTTCGCCCTAGAGCGTGACAGGATGAGCTCTTACTGGGACTCGGGAAGCACCCTGCTTATTTATAGAAAACTGCTTCTCTTCCACGATCCCTGACTCCAGCGACTAGGGGCCCCACACAAACGGTTTTATGCAGGTAGCTTCAAGGCAGCATGAATGGTGCTTTAAAAAGGAGAATGCAAGGCTTGGGTTATCAGGCCCCCACTTCCAGGCAACACGCTGACTACCGCCTTGTGATTCGTAGCTCGCCAAAAGAGACTCTAGCTACACACAGGTCCCTTCCCTGAATCCACTTTTCTTCACCGGGTGTTCTGCCTGTAGCTAACTCGCTCACCCAAGGAATGCACTAGGGAGGCTATCGGGCCTCAGCCTCTTAGGAAAGCCTGCAGTGTAAGAGGCAGAGCTCTGCCCTAGTGGCAGTAGGAACGCAAGCCGGGTTTCTCCTGCAGGTATGGGGTCTTCAGCTTAGAGTTCCTAGAAGGAATGCCAAGCAGTTTCGGTTTCCCCGTACAGCTCAGTCGAGGACAGTGAGGCAGATTTGCATGGCATGTGGGACGCCAGAGAACAGTTTTCCTGGAGACGTTGGAGCGCTGGGGAAAGCGACTTCTCCCCCGGTAGAGTGCCGTGTGTTGCCCTGCACTCGGCAAACACAGAGTGAGCGGGAAGGGCTTTGGGCCCGGGCACTTTCTTTTCAGGCCGGGTGAGCCTGCCGGTCCTCAGTGTCCTTGTCGGGAACAGGGCGCCCCGCGAGGGTCTTACCTGTCTTAAAAAGCGTACGAAGGTGAAATAAAGCAGAACTGCGACTAAGACCTCGTGGAAACCGCTCGAAATTTCCGCCTCAGCAGGGCTATTAGAAAGCCTTACCTGGAGGTAAGTACTCGCATCGAGCTTCCCTTTCGCCCTAGAGCGTGACAGGATGAGCTCTTACCGGGACTCGGGAAGCACCCTGCTTATTTATAGAAAACTGCTTCTCTTCCACGATCCCTGACTCCAGCGACTAGGGGCCCCACACAAACGGTTTTATGCAGGTAGCTTCAAGGCAGCATGAATGGTGCTTTAAAAAGGAGAATGCAAGGCTTGGGTCATCAGGCCCCCACTTCCAGTCAACACGCTGACTACCGCCTTGTGATTCGTAGCTCGCCAAAAGAGACTCTAGCTACACACAGGTCCGTTCCCTGAATCCACTTTTCTTCACCGGGTGTTCTGCCTGTAGCTAACTCGCTCACCCAAGGAATGCACTAGGGAGGCTATCGGGCCTCAGCCTCTTAGGAAAGCCTGCAGTGTAAGAGGCAGAGCTCTGCCCTAGTGGCAGTAGGAACGCAAGCCGGGTTTCTCCTGCAGGTATGGGGTCTTCAGCTTAGAGTTCCTAGAAGGAATGCCAAGCAGTTTCGGTTTCCCCGTACAGCTCAGTCGAGGACAGTGAGGCAGATTTGCATGGCATGTGGGACACCAGAGAACAGTTTTCCTGGAGACGTTGGAGCGCTGGGGAAAGCGAACTCTCCCCCGGAAGAGTGCCGTGTGTTGCCCTGCACTCGGCAAACACAGAGTGAGCGGGAAGGGCTTTGGGCCCGGGCACTTTCTTTTCAGGCCGGGGGAGCCTGCCGGTCCTCAGTGTCCTTGTCGGGAACAGGGCGCCCCGCGAGGGTCTTACCTGTCTTGAAAAGCGTACGAAGGTGAAATAAAGCAGAACTGCGACTAAGACCTCGTGGAAACCGCTCGAAATTTCCGCCTCAGCAGGGCTATTAGAAAGCCTTACCTGGAGGTAAGTACTCGCATCGAGCTTCCCTTTCGCCCTAGAGCGAGACAGGATGAGCTCTTACTGGGACTCGGGAAGCACCCTGCTTATTTATAGAAAACTGCTTCTCTTCCACGATCCCTGACTCCAGCGACTAGGGGCCCCACACAAACGGTTTTATGCAGGTAGCTTCAAGGCAGCATGAATGGTGCTTTAAAAAGGAGAATGCAAGGCTTGGGTTATCAGGCCCCCCCTTCCAGGCAACACGCTGACTACCGCCTTGTGATTCGTAGCTCGCCAAAAGAGACTCTAGCTACACACAGGTCCCTTCCCTGAATCCACTTTTCTTCACCGAGTGTTCTGCCTGTAGCTAACTCGCTCACCCAAGGAATGCACTAGGGAGGCTATCGGGCCTCAGCCTCTTAGGAAAGCCTGCAGTGTAAGAGGCAGAGCTCTGCCCCAGTGGCAGTAGGAACGCAAGCCGGGTTTCTCCTGCAGGTATGGGGTCTTCAGGTTAGAGTGCCTAGAAGGAATGCCAAGCAGTTTGGGTTTCCCCGTACAGCTCAGTCGAGGACAGTGAGGCAGATTTGCATGGCATGTGGGACGCCAGAGAACAGTTTTCCTGGAGACGTTGGAGCGCTGGGGAAAGCGACCTCTCCCCCGGTAGAGTGCCGTGTGTTGCCCTGCACTCGGCAAACACAGAGTGAGCGGGAAGGGCTTTGGGCCCGGGCACTTTCTTTTCAGGCCGGGGGAGCCTGCCGGTCCTCAGTGTCCTTGTCGGGAACAGGGCGCCCCGCGAGGGTCTTACCTGTCTTGAAAAGCGTACGAAGGTGAAATAAAGCAGAACTGCGACTAAGACCTCGTGGAAACCGCTCGAAATTTCCGCCTCAGCAGGGCTATTAGAAAGCCTTACCTGGAGGTAAGTACTCGCATCGAGCTTCCCTTTCGCCCTAGAGCGTGACAGGATGAGCTCTTACTGGGACTCGGGAAGCACCCTGCTTATTTATAGAAAACTGCTTCTCTTCCACGATCCCTGACTCCAGCGACTAGGGGCCCCACACAAACGGTTTTATGCAGGTAGCTTCAAGGCAGCATGAATGGTGCTTTAAAAAGGAGAATGCAAGGCTTGGGTTATCAGGCCCCCACTTCCAGGCAACACGCTGACTACCGCCTTGTGATTCGTAGCTCGCCAAAAGAGACTCTAGCTACACACAGGTCCCTTCCCTGAATCCACTTTTCTTCACGGGGTGTTCTGCCTGTAGCTAACTCGCTCACCCAAGGAATGCACTAGGGAGGCTATCGGGCCTCAGCCTCTTAGGAAAGCCTGCAGTGTAAGAGGCAGAGCTCTGCCCCAGTGGCAGTAGGAACGCAAGCCGGGTGTCTCCTGCAGGTATGGGGTCTTCAGGTTAGAGTGCCTAGAAAGAATGCCAGGCAGTTTCGGTTTCCCCGTACAGGTCAGTCGAGGACAGTGAGGCAGATTTGCATGGCATGTGGGACGCCAGAGAACAGTTTTCCTGGAGACGTTGGAGCGCTGGGGAAAGCGACCTCTCCCCCGGTAGAGTGCCGTGTGTTGCCCTGCACTCGGCAAACACAGAGTGAGCGGGAAGGGCTTTGGGCCCGGGCACTTTCTTTTCAGGCCGGGGGAGCCTGCCGGTCCTCAGTGTCCTTGTCGGGAACAGGGCGCCCCGCGAGGGTCTTACCTGTCTTGAAAAGCGTACGAAGGTGAAATAAAGCAGAACTGCGACTAAGACCTCGTGGAAACCGCTCGAAATTTCCGCCTCAGCAGGGCTATTAGAAAGCCTTACCTGGAGGTAAGTACTCGCATCGAGCTTCCCTTTCGCCCTAGAGCGTGACAGGATGAGCTCTTACTGGGACTCGGGAAGCACCCTGCTTATTTATAGAAAACTGCTTCTCTTCCACGATCCCTGACTCCAGCGACTAGGGGCCCCACACAAACGGTTTTATGCAGGTAGCTTCAAGGCAGCATGAATGGTGCTTTAAAAATGAGAATGCAAGGCTTGGGTTATCAGGCCCCCCCTTCCAGGCAACACGCTGACTACCGCCTTGTGATTCGTAGCTCGCCAAAAGAGACTCTAGCTACACACAGGTCCCTTCCCTGAATCCACTTTTCTTCACCGAGTGTTCTGCCTGTAGCTAACTCGCTCACCCAAGGAATGCACTAGGGAGGCTATCGGGCCTCAGCCTCTTAGGAAAGCCTGCAGTGTAAGAGGCAGAGCTCTGCCCCAGTGGCAGTAGGAACGCAAGCCGGGTTTCTCCTGCAGGTATTGGGTCTTCAGGTTAGAGTGCCTAGAAGGAATGCCAAGCAGTTTCGGTTTCCCCGTACAGCTCAGTCGAGGACAGTGAGGCAGATTTTCATGGCATGTGGGACGCCAGAGTACAGTTTTCCTGGAGACGTTGGAGCGCTGGGGAAAGCGACCTCTCCCCCGGTAGAGTGCCGTGTGTTGCCCTGCACTCGGCAAACACAGAGTGAGCGGGAAGGGCTTTGGGCCCGGGCACTTTCTTTTCAGGCCGGGGGAGCCTGCCGGTCCTCAGTGTCCTTGTCGGGAACAGGGCGCCCCGCGAGGGTCTTAAGAGTCTTGAAAAGCGCACGAAGGTGATAATAAAGCAGAACTGCGAGTAAAGCCTCGTGGAAACCGCTTGAAGCTTCTGCCTTAGCAGGGCTATTAGAAGGCCATACCTGGAGGTATGTACTCCAATCGAGCTTCCCTTTCGCCCTAGAGCGTGACAGGATGAGCTCTTACCGGGACTCAGGAAGCACCCTGCTTATTTATAGAAAACTGCTTCTCTTCCACGATCCCTGACTCCAGCGACTAGGGGCCCCACACAAACGGTTTTATGCAGGTAGCTTCAAGGCAGCATGAATGGTGCTTTAAAAAGGAGAATGCAAGGCTTGGGTTATCAGGCCCCCACTTCCAGGCAACACGCTGACTACCGCCTTGTGATTCGTAGCTCGCCAAAAGAGACTCTAGCTACACACAGGTCCCTTCCCTGAATCCACTTTTCTTCACGGGGTGTTCTGCCTGTAGCTAACTCGCTCACCCAAGGAATGCACTAGGGAGGCTATCGGGCCTCAGCCTCTTAGGAAAGCCTGCAGTGTAAGAGGCAGAGCTCTGCCCCAGTGGCAGTAGGAACGCAAGCCGGGTTTCTCCTGCAGGTATGGGGTCTTCAGGTTAGAGTGCCTAGAAGGAATGCCAAGCAGTTTCGGTTTCCCCGTACAGCTCAGTCGAGGACAGTGAGGCAGATTTGCATGGCATGTGGGACGCCAGAGAACAGTTTTCCTGGAGACGTTGGAGCGCTGGGGAAAGCGACCTCTCCCCCGGTAGAGTGCCGTGTGTTGCCCTGCACTCGGCAAACACAGAGTGAGCGGGAAGGGCTTTGGGCCCGGGCACTTTCTTTTCAGGCCGGTTGAGCCTGCCGGTCCTCAGTGTCCTTGTCGGGAACAGGGCGCCCCGCGAGGGTCTTACCTGTCTTGAAAAGCGTACGAAGGTGAAATAAAGCAGAACTGCGACTAAGACCTCGTGGAAACCGCTCGAAAGTTCCGCCTCAGCAGGGCTATTAGAAAGCCTTACCTGGAGGTAAGTACTCGCATCGAGCTTCCCTTTCGCCCTAGAGCGTGACAGGATGAGCTCTTACTGGGACTAGGGAAGCACCCTGCTTATTTATAGAAAACTGCTTCTCTTCCACGATCCCTGACTTCAGCGACTAGGGGCCCCACACAAACGGTTTTATGCAGGTAGCTTCAAGGCAGCATGAATGGTGCTTTAAAAAGGAGAATGCAAGGCTTGGGTTATCAGGCCCCCACTTCCAGGCAACACGCTGACTACCGCCTTGTGATTCGTAGCTCGCCAAAAGAGACTCTAGCTACACACAGGTCCCTTCCCTGAATCCACTTTTCTTCACGGGGTGTTCTGCCTGTAGCTAACTCGCTCACCCAAGGAATGCACTAGGGAGGCTATCGGGCCTCAGCCTCTTAGGAAAGCCTGCAGTGTAAGAGGCAGAGCTCTGCCCCAGTGGCAGTAGGAACGCAAGCCGGGTGTCTCCTGCAGGTATGGGGTCTTCAGGTTAGAGTGCCTAGAAAGAATGCCAGGCAGTTTCGGTTTCCCCGTACAGGTCAGTCGAGGACAGTGAGGCAGATTTGCATGGCATGTGGGACGCCAGAGAACAGTTTTCCTGGAGACGTTGGAGCGCTGGGGAAAGCGACCTCTCCCCCGGTAGAGTGCCGTGTGTTGCCCTGCACTCGGCAAACACAGAGTGAGCGGGAAGGGCTTTGGGCCCGGGCACTTTCTTTTCAGGCCGGGGGAGCCTGCCGGTCCTCAGTGTCCTTGTCGGGAACAGGGCGCCCCGCGAGGGTCTTACCTGTCTTGAAAAGCGTACGAAGGTGAAATAAAGCAGAACTGCGACTAAGACCTCGTGGAAACCGCTCGAAATTTCCGCCTCAGCAGGGCTATTAGAAAGCCTTACCTGGAGGTAAGTACTCGCATCGAGCTTCCCTTTCGCCCTAGAGCGTGACAGGATGAGCTCTTACTGGGACTCGGGAAGCACCCTGCTTATTTATAGAAAACTGCTTCTCTTCCACGATCCCTGACTCCAGCGACTAGGGGCCCCACACAAACGGTTTTATGCAGGTAGCTTCAAGGCAGCATGAATGGTGCTTTAAAAATGAGAATGCAAGGCTTGGGTTATCAGGCCCCCCCTTCCAGGCAACACGCTGACTACCGCCTTGTGATTCGTAGCTCGCCAAAAGAGACTCTAGCTACACACAGGTCCCTTCCCTGAATCCACTTTTCTTCACCGAGTGTTCTGCCTGTAGCTAACTCGCTCACCCAAGGAATGCACTAGGGAGGCTATCGGGCCTCAGCCTCTTAGGAAAGCCTGCAGTGTAAGAGGCAGAGCTCTGCCCCAGTGGCAGTAGGAACGCAAGCCGGGTTTCTCCTGCAGGTATTGGGTCTTCAGGTTAGAGTGCCTAGAAGGAATGCCAAGCAGTTTCGGTTTCCCCGTACAGCTCAGTCGAGGACAGTGAGGCAGATTTGCATGGCATGTGGGACGCCAGAGTACAGTTTTCCTGGAGACGTTGGAGCGCTGGGGAAAGCGACCTCTCCCCCGGTAGAGTGCCGTGTGTTGCCCTGCACTCGGCAAACACAGAGTGAGCGGGAAGGGCTTTGGGCCCGGGCACTTTCTTTTCAGGCCGGGGGAGCCTGCCGGTCCTCAGTGTCCTTGTCGGGAACAGGGCGCCCCGCGAGGGTCTTAAGAGTCTTGAAAAGCGCACGAAGGTGATAATAAAGCAGAACTGCGAGTAAAGCCTCGTGGAAACCGCTTGAAGCTTCTGCCTTAGCAGGGCTATTAGAAGGCCTTACCTGGAGGTATGTACTCCAATCGAGCTTCCCTTTCGCCCTAGAGCGTGACAGGATGAGCTCTTACCGGGACTCAGGAAGCACCCTGCTTATTTATAGAAAACTGCTTCTCTTCCACGATCCCTGACTCCAGCGACTAGGGGCCCCACACAAACGGTTTTATGCAGGTAGCTTCAAGGCAGCATGAATGGTGCTTTAAAAAGGAGAATGCAAGGCTTGGGTTATCAGGCCCCCACTTCCAGGCAACACGCTGACTACCGCCTTGTGATTCGTAGCTCGCCAAAAGAGACTCTAGCTACACACAGGTCCCTTCCCTGAATCCACTTTTCTTCACGGGGTGTTCTGCCTGTAGCTAACTCGCTCACCCAAGGAATGCACTAGGGAGGCTATCGGGCCTCAGCCTCTTGGGAAAGCCTGCAGTGTAACAGGCAGAACTCTGCTGTAGTGGCAGTAGGAACGCAAGCCGGCTTTCTCCTACAGGTATGTGGTCGTCAGGTATGAGTGCCTAGAAGGAATGCCAAGCAGTTTGGGTTTCCCAATACAGCTCAGTCGAGGATAGTGAGGCAGATTTGCATGGCATGTGGGACGCCAGAGAACAGTTTTCCTGGAGACGTTGGAGCGCTGGGGAAAGCGACCTCTCCCCCGGAAGAGTGCCGTGTGTTGCCCTGCACTCGGCAAACACAGAGTGAGCGGGAAGGGCTTTGGGCCCGGGCACTTTCTTTACAGGCCGGTTGAGCCTGCCGGTCCTCAGTGTCCTTGTCGGGAACAGGGCGCCCCGCGAGGGTCTTACCTGTCTTAAAAAGCGTACGAAGGTGAAATAAAGCAGAACTGCGACTAAGACCTCGTGGAAACCGCTCGAAATTTCCGCCTCAGCAGGGCTATTAGAAAGCCTTACCTGGAGGTAAGTACTCGCATCGAGCTTCCCTTTCGCCCTAGAGCGTGACAGGATGAGCTCTTACTGGGACTCGGGAAGCACCCTGCTTATTTATAGAAAACTGCTTCTCTTCCACGATCCCTGACTCCAGCGACTAGGGGCCCCACACAAACGGTTTTATGCAGGTAGCTTCAAGGCAGCATGAATGGTGCTTTAAAAAGGAGAATGCAAGGCTTGGGTTATCAGGCCCCCACTTCCAGGCAACACGCTGACTACCGCCTTGTGATTCGTAGCTCGCCAAAAGAGACTCTAGCTACACACAGGTCCCTTCCCTGAATCCACTTTTCTTCACGGGGTGTTCTGCCTGTAGCTAACTCGCTCACCCAAGGAATGCACTAGGGAGGCTATCGGGCCTCAGCCTCTTAGGAAAGCCTGCAGTGTAAGAGGCAGAGCTCTGCCCCAGTGGCAGTAGGAAGGCAAGACGGGTTTCTCCTGCAGGTATGGGGTCTTCAGGTTAGAGTGCCTAGAAGGAATGCCAAGCAGTTTCGGTTTCCCCGTACAGCTCAGTCGAGGACAGTGAGGCAGATTTGCATGGCATGTGGGACGCCAGAGAACAGTTTTCCTGGAGACGTTGGAGCGCTGGGGAAAGCGACCTCTCCCACGGTAGAGTGCCGTGTGTTGCCCTGCACTCGGCAAACACAGAGTGAGCGGGAAGGGCTTTGGGCCCGGGCACTTTCTTTTCAGGCCGGGGGAGCCTGCCGGTCCTCAGTGTCCTTGTCGGGAACAGGGCGCCCCGCGAGGGTCTTAAGAGTCTTGAAAAGCGCACGAAGGTGAAAATAAAGCAGAACTGCGAGTAAAGCCTCGTGGAAACCGCTTGAAGCTTCTGCCTTAGCAGGGCTATTAGAAGGCCTTACCTGGAGGTATGTACTCCAATCGAGCTTCCCTTTCGCCCTAGAGCGTGACAGGATGAGCTCTTACCGGGACTCAGGAAGCACCCTGCTTATTTATAGAAAACTGCTTCTCTTCCACGATCCCTGACTCCAGCGACTAGGGGCCCCACACAAACGGTTTTATGCAGGTAGCTTCAAGGCAGCATGAATGGTGCTTTAAAAAGGAGAATGCAAGGCTTGGGTTATGAGGCCCCCACTTCCAGGCAACACGCTGACTACCGCCTTGTGATTCGTAGCTCGCCAAAAGAGACTCTAGCTACACACAGGTCCCTTCCCTGAATCCACTTTTCTTCACGGGGTGTTCTGCCTGTAGCTAACTCGCTCACCCAAGGAATGCACTAGGGAGGCTATCGGGCCTCAGCCTCTTAGGAAAGCCTGCAGTGTAAGAGGCAGAGCTCTGCCCCAGTGGCAGTAGGAACGCAAGCCGGGTTTCTCCTGCAGGTATGGGGTCTTCAGGTTAGAGTGCCTAGAAGGAATGCCAAGCAGTTTCGGTTTCCCCGTACAGCTCAGTCGAGGACAGTGAGGCAGATTTGCATGGCATGTGGGACGCCAGAGAACAGTTTTCCTGGAGACGTTGGAGCGCTGGGGAAAGCGACCTCTCCCCCGGTAGAGTGCCGTGTGTTGCCCTGCACTCGGCAAACACAGTGTGAGCGGGAAGGGCTTTCGGCCCCGGCACTTTCTTTTCAGGACGGAGGAGCCTGCAGGTCCTCAGTGTCCTTGTCGGGAACAGGGCGCCCCGCGAGGGTCTTACCTGTCTTGAAAAGCGTACGAAGGTGAAATAAAGCAGAACTGCGACTAAGACCTCGTGGAAACCGCTCGAAATTTCCGCCTCAGCAGGGCTATTAGAAAGCCTTACCTGGAGGTAAGTACTCGCATCGAGCTTCCCTTTCGCCCTAGAGCGTGACAGGATGAGCTCTTACTGGGACTCGGGAAGCACCCTGCTTATTTATAGAAAACTGCTTCTCTTCCACGATCCCTGACTCCAGCGACTAGGGGCCCCACACAAACGGTTTTATGCAGGTAGCTTCAAGGCAGCATGAATGGTGCTTTAAAAAGGAGAATGCAAGGCTTGGGTTATCAGGCCCCCACTTCCAGGCAACACGCTGACTACCGCCTTGTGATTCGTAGCTCGCCAAAAGAGACTCTAGCTACACACAGGTCCCTTCCCTGAATCCACTTTTCTTCACCGGGTGTTCTGCCTGTAGCTAACTCGCTCACCCAAGGAATGCACTAGGGAGGCTATCGGGCCTCAGCCTCTTAGGAAAGCCTGCAGTGTAAGAGGCAGAGCTCTGCCCTAGTGGCAGTAGGAACGCAAGCCGGGTTTCTCCTGCAGGTATGGGGTCTTCAGCTTAGAGTTCCTAGAAGGAATGCCAAGCAGTTTCGGTTTCCCCGTACAGCTCAGTCGAGGACAGTGAGGCAGATTTGCATGGCATGTGGGACGCCAGAGAACAGTTTTCCTGGAGACGTTGGAGCGCTGGGGAAAGCGACTTCTCCCCCGGTAGAGTGCCGTGTGTTGCCCTGCACTCGGCAAACACAGAGTGAGCGGGAAGGGCTTTGGGCCCGGGCACTTTCTTTTCAGGCCGGGTGAGCCTGCCGGTCCTCAGTGTCCTTGTCGGGAACAGGGCGCCCCGCGAGGGTCTTACCTGTCTTAAAAAGCGTACGAAGGTGAAATAAAGCAGAACTGCGACTAAGACCTCGTGGAAACCGCTCGAAATTTCCGCCTCAGCAGGGCTATTAGAAAGCCTTACCTGGAGGTAAGTACTCGCATCGAGCTTCCCTTTCGCCCTAGAGCGTGACAGGATGAGCTCTTACCGGGACTCGGGAAGCACCCTGCTTATTTATAGAAAACTGCTTCTCTTCCACGATCCCTGACTCCAGCGACTAGGGGCCCCACACAAACGGTTTTATGCAGGTAGCTTCAAGGCAGCATGAATGGTGCTTTAAAAAGGAGAATGCAAGGCTTGGGTCATCAGGCCCCCACTTCCAGTCAACACGCTGACTACCGCCTTGTGATTCGTAGCTCGCCAAAAGAGACTCTAGCTACACACAGGTCCCTTCCCTGAATCCACTTTTCTTCACCGGGTGTTCTGCCTGTAGCTAACTCGCTCACCCAAGGAATGCACTAGGGAGGCTATCGGGCCTCAGCCTCTTAGGAAAGCCTGCAGTGTAAGAGGCAGAGCTCTGCCCTAGTGGCAGTAGGAACGCAAGCCGGGTTTCTCCTGCAGGTATGGGGTCTTCAGCTTAGAGTTCCTAGAAGGAATGCCAAGCAGTTTCGGTTTCCCCGTACAGCTCAGTCGAGGACAGTGAGGCAGATTTGCATGGCATGTGGGACACCAGAGAACAGTTTTCCTGGAGACGTTGGAGCGCTGGGGAAAGCGACCTCTCCCCCGGAAGAGTGCCGTGTGTTGCCCTGCACTCGGCAAACACAGAGTGAGCGGGAAGGGCTTTGGGCCCGGGCACTTTCTTTTCAGGCCGGGGGAGCCTGCCGGTCCTCAGTGTCCTTGTCGGGAACAGGGCGCCCCGCGAGGGTCTTACCTGTCTTGAAAAGCGTACGAAGGTGAAATAAAGCAGAACTGCGACTAAGACCTCGTGGAAACCGCTCGAAATTTCCGCCTCAGCAGGGCTATTAGAAAGCCTTACCTGGAGGTAAGTAATCGCATCGAGCTTCCCTTTCGCCCTAGAGCGAGACAGGATGAGCTCTTACTGGGACTCGGGAAGCACCCTGCTTATTTATAGAAAACTGCTTCTCTTCCACGATCCCTGACTCCAGCGACTAGGGGCCCCACACAAACGGTTTTATGCAGGTAGCTTCAAGGCAGCATGAATGGTGCTTTAAAAAGGAGAATGCAAGGCTTGGGTTATCAGGCCCCCCCTTCCAGGCAACACGCTGACTACCGCCTTGTGATTCGTAGCTCGCCAAAAGAGACTCTAGCTACACACAGGTCCCTTCCCTGAATCCACTTTTCTTCACCGAGTGTTCTGCCTGTAGCTAACTCGCTCACCCAAGGAATGCACTAGGGAGGCTATCGGGCCTCAGCCTCTTAGGAAAGCCTGCAGTGTAAGAGGCAGAGCTCTGCCCCAGTGGCAGTAGGAACGCAAGCCGGGTTTCTCCTGCAGGTATGGGGTCTTCAGGTTAGAGTGCCTAGAAGGAATGCCAAGCAGTTTCGGTTTCCCCGTACAGCTCAGTCGAGGACAGTGAGGCAGATTTGCATGGCATGTGGGACGCCAGAGAACAGTTTTCCTGGAGACGTTGGAGCGCTGGGGAAAGCGACCTCTCCCCCGGTAGAGTGCCGTGTGTTGCCCTGCACTCGGCAAACACAGAGTGAGCGGGAAGGGCTTTGGGCCCGGGCACTTTCTTTTCAGGCCGGGGGAGCCTGCCGGTCCTCAGTGTCCTTGTCGGGAACAGGGCGCCCCGCGAGGGTCTTACCTGTCTTGAAAAGCGTACGAAGGTGAAATAAAGCAGAACTGCGACTAAGACCTCGTGGAAACCGCTCGAAATTTCCGCCTCAGCAGGGCTATTAGAAAGCCTTACCTGGAGGTAAGTACTCGCATCGAGCTTCCCTTTCGCCCTAGAGCGTGACAGGATGAGCTCTTACTGGGACTCGGGAAGCACCCTGCTTATTTATAGAAAACTGCTTCTCTTCCACGATCCCTGACTCCAGCGACTAGGGGCCCCACACAAACGGTTTTATGCAGGTAGCTTCAAGGCAGCATGAATGGTGCTTTAAAAATGAGAATGCAAGGCTTGGGTTATCAGGCCCCCACTTCCAGGCAACACGCTGACTACCGCCATGTGATTCGTAGCTCGCCAAAAGAGACTCTAGCTACACACAGGTCCCTTCCCTGAATCCACTTTTCTTCACGGGGTGTTCTGCCTGTAGCTAACTCGCTCACCCAAGGAATGCACTAGGGAGGCTATCGGGCCTCAGCCTCTTGGGAAAGCCTGCAGTGTATGAGGCAGAGCTCTGCCCTAGTGGCAGTAGGAACGCAAGCCGGGTTCCTCCTGCAGGTATGGGGTCTTCAGGTTAGAGTGCCTAGAAGGAATGCCAAGCAGTTTCGGTTTCCCCGTACAGCTCAGTCGAGGACAGTGAGGCAGATTTGCATGGCATGTGGGACGCCAGAGAACAGTTTTCCTGGAGACGTTGGAGCGCTGGGGAAAGCGACCTCTCCCCCGGAAGAGTGCCGTGTGTTGCCCTGCACTCGGCAAACACAGTGTGAACGGGAAGGGCTTTGGGCCCCGGCACTTTCTTTTCAGGCCGGGGGAGCCTGCCGGTCCTCAGTGTCCTTGTCGGGAACAGGGCGCCCCGCGAGTGTCTTACCTGTCTTGAAAAGCGTACGAAGGTGAAATAAAGCAGAACTGCGACTAAGACCTCGTGGAAACCGCTCGAAATTTCCGCCTCAGCAGGGCTATTAGAAAGCCTTACCTGGAGGTAAGTACTCGCATCGAGCTTCCCTTTCGCCCTAGAGCGTGACAGGATGAGCTCTTACTGGGACTCGGGAAGCACCCTGCTTATTTATAGAAAACTGCTTCTCTTCCACGATCCCTGACTCCAGCGACTAGGGGCCCCACACAAACGGTTTTACGCAGGTAGCTTCAAGGCAGCATGAATGGTGCTTTAAAAATGAGAATGCAAGGCTTGGGTTATCAGTCCCCCACTTCCAGGCAACACGCTGACTACCGCCTTGTGATTCGTAGCTCGCCAAAAGAGACTCTAGCTACACACAGTTCCCTTCCCTGAATCCACTTTTCTTCACCGGGTGTTCTGCCTGTAGCTAACTCGCTCACCCAAGGAATGCACTAGGGAGGCTATCGGGCCTCAGCCTCTTAGGAAAGCTAACAGTGAAAGAGGCAGAGCTCTGCCCCAGTGGCAGTAGGAACGCAAGCCGGGTTTCTCCTGCAGGTATGGGGTCTTCAGGTTAGAGTGCCTAGAAGGAATGCCAAGCAGTTTCGGTTTCCCCGTACGGCTCAGTCGAGGACAGTGAGGCAGATTTGCATGGCATGTGGGACGCCAGAGAACAGTTTTCCTGGAGACGTTGGAGCGCTGGGGAAAGCGACCTCTCCCCCGGAAGAGTGACGTGTGTTGCCCTGCACTCGGCAAACACAGAGTGAGCGGGAAGGGCTTTGGGCCCGGGCACTTTCTTTTCAGGCCGGGTGAGCCTGCCGGTCCTCAGTGTCCTTGTCGGGAACAGGGCGCCCCGCGAGGGTCTTAAGAGTCTTGAAAAGCGCACGAAGGTGAAAATAAAGCAGAACTGCGAGTAAAGCCTCGTGGAAACCGCTTGAAGCTTCTGCCTTAGCAGGGCTAATAGAAGGCCTTACCTGGAAGTACGTACTCCAATCGAGCTTCCCTTTCGCCCTAGAGCGTGACAGGATGAGCTCTTACCGGGACTCAGGAAGCACCCTGCTTATTTATAGAAAACTGCTTCTCTTCCACGATCCCTGACTCCAGCGACTAGGGGCCCCACACAAACGGTTTTATGCAGGTAGCTTCAAGGCAGCATGAATGGTGCTTTAAAAAGGAGAATGCAAGGCTTGGGTCATCAGGCCCCCACTTCCAGTCAACACGCTGACTACCGCCTTGTGATTCGTAGCTCGTCAAAAGAGACTCTAGCTACACACAGGTCCCTTCCCTGAATCCACTTTTCTTCACGGGATGTTCTGCCTGTAGCTAACTCGCTCACCCAAGGAATGCACTAGGGAGGCTTTCGGGCCTCAGCCTCTTCGGAAAGCCTGCACTGTAACAGGCAGAGCTCTGCTCTAGTGACAGTAGGAACGCAAGCCCGCTTTCTCCTGCAGGTATGGGGTCTTCAGGTATGAGTGCCTAGAAGGAATGCCAAGCAGTTTCGGTTTCCCCGTACAGCTCAGTCGAGGGCAGTGAGGCAGATTTGCATGGCATGTGGGACGCCAGAGAACAGTTTTCCTGGAGACGTTGGAGCGCTGGGGAAAGCGAGCTCTCCCCCGGTAGAGTGCCGTGTGTTGCCCTGCACTCGGCAAACACAGAGTGAGCGGGAAGGGCTTTGGGCCCGGGCACTTTCTTTTCAGGCCGGGGGAGCCTGCCGGTCCTCAGTGTCCTTGTCGGGAACAGGGCGCCCCGCGAGTGTCTTACCTGTCTTGAAAAGCGTACGAAGGTGAAATAAAGCAGAACTGCGACTAAGACCTCGTGGAAACCGCTCGAAATTTCCGCCTCAGCAGGGCTATTAGAAAGCCTTACCTGGAGGTAAGTACTCGCATCGAGCTTCCCTTTCGCCCTAGAGCGTGACAGGATGAGCTCTTACTGGGACTCGGGAAGCACCCTGCTTATTTATAGAAAACTGCTTCTCTTCCACGATCCCTGACTCCAGCGACTAGGGGCCCCACACAAACGGTTTTACGCAGGTAGCTTCAAGGCAGCATGAATGGTGCTTTAAAAATGAGAATGCAAGGCTTGGGTTATCAGTCCCCCACTTCCAGGCAACACGCTGACTACCGCCTTGTGATTCGTAGCTCGCCAAAAGAGACTCTAGCTACACACAGTTCCCTTCCCTGAATCCACTTTTCTTCACCGGGTGTTCTGCCTGTAGCTAACTCGCTCACCCAAGGAATGCACTAGGGAGGCTATCGGGCCTCAGCCTCTTAGGAAAGCTAACAGTGAAAGAGGCAGAGCTCTGCCCCAGTGGCAGTAGGAACGCAAGCCGGGTTTCTCCTGCAGGTATGGGGTCTTCAGGTTAGAGTGCCTAGAAGGAATGCCAAGCAGTTTCGGTTTCCCCGTACGGCTCAGTCGAGGACAGTGAGGCAGATTTGCATGGCATGTGGGACGCCAGAGAACAGTTTTCCTGGAGACGTTGGAGCGCTGGGGAAAGCGACCTCTCCCCCGGAAGAGTGCCGTGTGTTGCCCTGCACTCGGCAAACACAGAGTGAGCGGGAAGGGCTTTGGGCCCGGGCACTTTCTTTTCAGGCCGGGGGAGCCTGCCGGTCCTCAGTGTCCTTGTCGGGAACAGGGCGCCCCGCGAGGGTCTTAAGAGTCTTGAAAAGCGCACGAAGGTGAAAATAAAGCAGAACTGCGAGTAAAGCCTCGTGGAAACCGCTTGAAGCTTCTGCCTTAGCAGGGCTAATAGAAGGCCTTACCTGGAAGTACGTACTCCAATCGAGCTTCCCTTTCGCCCTAGAGCGTGACAAGATGAGCTCTTACCGGGACTCAGGAAGCACCCTGCTTATTTATAGAAAACTGCTTCTCTTCCACGATCCCTGACTCCAGCGACTAGGGGCCCCACACAAACGGTTTTATGCAGGTAGCTTCAAGGCAGCATGAATGGTGCTTTAAAAAGGAGAATGCAAGGCTTGGGTCATCAGGCCCCCACTTCCAGTCAACACGCTGACTACCGCCTTGTGATTCGTAGCTCGTCAAAAGAGACTCTAGCTACACACAGGTCCCTTCCCTGAATCCACTTTTCTTCACGGGATGTTCTGCCTGTAGCTAACTCGCTCACCCAAGGAATGCACTAGGGAGGCTTTCGGGCCTCAGCCTCTTCGGAAAGCCTGCACTGTAACAGGCAGAGCTCTGCTCTAGTGACAGTAGGAACGCAAGCCCGCTTTCTCCTGCAGGTATGGGGTCTTCAGGTATGAGTGCCTAGAAGGAATGCCAAGCAGTTTCGGTTTCCCCGTACAGCTCAGTCGAGGGCAGTGAGGCAGATTTGCATGGCATGTGGGACGCCAGAGAACAGTTTTCCTGGAGACGTTGGAGCGCTGGGGAAAGCGAGCTCTCCCCCGGTAGAGTGCCGTGTGTTGCCCTGCACTCGGCAAACACAGAGTGAGCGGGAAGGGCTTTGGGCCCGGGCACTTTCTTTTCAGGCCGGGGGAGCCTGCCGGTCCTCAGTGTCCTTGTCGGGAACAGGGCGCCCCGCGAGTGTCTTACCTGTCTTGAAAAGCGTACGAAGGTGAAATAAAGCAGAACTGCGACTAAGACCTCGTGGAAACCGCTCGAAATTTCCGCCTCAGCAGGGCTATTAGAAAGCCTTACCTGGAGGTAAGTACTCGCATCGAGCTTCCCTTTCGCCCTAGAGCGTGACAGGATGAGCTCTTACTGGGACTCGGGAAGCACCCTGCTTATTTATAGAAAACTGCTTCTCTTCCACGATCCCTGACTCCAGCGACTAGGGGCCCCACACAAACGGTTTTACGCAGGTAGCTTCAAAGCAGCATGAATGGTGCTTTAAAAAGGAGAATGCAAGGCTTGGGTTATCAGGCCCCCACTTCCAGGCAACACGCTGACTACCGCCTTGTGATTCGTAGCTCGCCAAAAGAGACTCTAGCTACACACAGGTCCCTTCCCTGAATCCACTTTTCTTCACCGGGTGTTCTGCCTGTAGCTAACTCGCTCACCCAAGGAATGCACTAGGGAGGCTATCGGGCCTCAGCCTCTTAGGAAAGCCTGCAGTGTAAGAGGCAGAGCTCTGCCCTAGTGGCAGTAGGAACGCAAGCCGGGTTTCTCCTGCAGGTATGGGGTCTTCAGCTTAGAGTTCCTAGAAGGAATGCCAAGCAGTTTCGGTTTCCCCGTACAGCTCAGTCGAGGACAGTGAGGCAGATTTGCATGGCATGTGGGACGCCAGAGAACAGTTTTCCTGGAGACGTTGGAGCGCTGGGGAAAGCGACTTCTCCCCCGGTAGAGTGCCGTGTGTTGCCCTGCACTCGGCAAACACAGAGTGAGCGGGAAGGGCTTTGGGCCCGGGCACTTTCTTTTCAGGCCGGGTGAGCCTGCCGGTCCTCAGTGTCCTTGTCGGGAACAGGGCGCCCCGCGAGGGTCTTACCTGTCTTAAAAAGCGTACGAAGGTGAAATAAAGCAGAACTGCGACTAAGACCTCGTGGAAACCGCTCGAAATTTCCGCCTCAGCAGGGCTATTAGAAAGCCTTACCTGGAGGTAAGTACTCGCATCGAGCTTCCCTTTCGCCCTAGAGCGTGACAGGATGAGCTCTTACCGGGACTCGGGAAGCACCCTGCTTATTTATATAAAACTGCTTCTCTTCCACGATCCCTGACTCCAGCGACTAGGGGCCCCACACAAACGGTTTTATGCAGGTAGCTTCAAGGCAGCATGAATGGTGCTTTAAAAAGGAGAATGCAAGGCTTGGGTCATCAGGCCCCCACTTCCAGTCAACACGCTGACTACCGCCTTGTGATTCGTAGCTCGCCAAAAGAGACTCTAGCTACACACAGGTCCGTTCCCTGAATCCACTTTTCTTCACCGGGTGTTCTGCCTGTAGCTAACTCGCTCACCCAAGGAATGCACTAGGGAGGCTATCGGGCCTCAGCCTCTTAGGAAAGCCTGCAGTGTAAGAGGCAGAGCTCTGCCCTAGTGGCAGTAGGAACGCAAGCCGGGTTTCTCCTGCAGGTATGGGGTCTTCAGCTTAGAGTTCCTAGAAGGAATGCCAAGCAGTTTCGGTTTCCCCGTACAGCTCAGTCGAGGACAGTGAGGCAGATTTGCATGGCATGTGGGACACCAGAGAACAGTTTTCCTGGAGACGTTGGAGCGCTGGGGAAAGCGAACTCTCCCCCGGAAGAGTGCCGTGTGTTGCCCTGCACTCGGCAAACACAGAGTGAGCGGGAAGGGCTTTGGGCCCGGGCACTTTCTTTTCAGGCCGGGGGAGCCTGCCGGTCCTCAGTGTCCTTGTCGGGAACAGGGCGCCCCGCGAGGGTCTTACCTGTCTTGAAAAGCGTACGAAGGTGAAATAAAGCAGAACTGCGACTAAGACCTCGTGGAAACCGCTCGAAATTTCCGCCTCAGCAGGGCTATTAGAAAGCCTTACCTGGAGGTAAGTACTCGCATCGAGCTTCCCTTTCGCCCTAGAGCGAGACAGGATGAGCTCTTACTGGGACTCGGGAAGCACCCTGCTTATTTATAGAAAACTGCTTCTCTTCCACGATCCCTGACTCCAGCGACTAGGGGCCCCACACAAACGGTTTTATGCAGGTAGCTTCAAGGCAGCATGAATGGTGCTTTAAAAAGGAGAATGCAAGGCTTGGGTTATCAGGCCCCCCCTTCCAGGCAACACGCTGACTACCGCCTTGTGATTCGTAGCTCGCCAAAAGAGACTCTAGCTACACACAGGTCCCTTCCCTGAATCCACTTTTCTTCACCGAGTGTTCTGCCTGTAGCTAACTCGCTCACCCAAGGAATGCACTAGGGAGGCTATCGGGCCTCAGCCTCTTAGGAAAGCCTGCAGTGTAAGAGGCAGAGCTCTGCCCCAGTGGCAGTAGGAACGCAAGCCGGGTTTCTCCTGCAGGTATGGGGTCTTCAGGTTAGAGTGCCTAGAAGGAATGCCAAGCAGTTTGGGTTTCCCCGTACAGCTCAGTCGAGGACAGTGAGGCAGATTTGCATGGCATGTGGGACGCCAGAGAACAGTTTTCCTGGAGACGTTGGAGCGCTGGGGAAAGCGACCTCTCCCCCGGTAGAGTGCCGTGTGTTGCCCTGCACTCGGCAAACACAGAGTGAGCGGGAAGGGCTTTGGGCCCGGGCACTTTCTTTTCAGGCCGGGGGAGCCTGCCGGTCCTCAGTGTCCTTGTCGGGAACAGGGCGCCCCGCGAGGGTCTTACCTGTCTTGAAAAGCGTACGAAGGTGAAATAAAGCAGAACTGCGACTAAGACCTCGTGGAAACCGCTCGAAATTTCCGCCTCAGCAGGGCTATTAGAAAGCCTTACCTGGAGGTAAGTACTCGCATCGAGCTTCCCTTTCGCCCTAGAGCGTGACAGGATGAGCTCTTACTGGGACTCGGGAAGCACCCTGCTTATTTATAGAAAACTGCTTCTCTTCCACGATCCCTGACTCCAGCGACTAGGGGCCCCACACAAACGGTTTTATGCAGGTAGCTTCAAGGCAGCATGAATGGTGCTTTAAAAAGGAGAATGCAAGGCTTGGGTTATCAGGCCCCCACTTCCAGGCAACACGCTGACTACCGCCTTGTGATTCGTAGCTCGCCAAAAGAGACTCTAGCTACACACAGGTCCCTTCCCTGAATCCACTTTTCTTCACGGGGTGTTCTGCCTGTAGCTAACTCGCTCACCCAAGGAATGCACTAGGGAGGCTATCGGGCCTCAGCCTCTTGGGAAAGCCTGCAGTGTAACAGGCAGAACTCTGCTGTAGTGGCAGTAGGAACGCAAGCCGGCTTTCTCCTACAGGTATGTGGTCGTCAGGTATGAGTGCCTAGAAGGAATGCCAAGCAGTTTGGGTTTCCCAATACAGCTCAGTCGAGGATAGTGAGGCAGATTTGCATGGCATGTGGGACGCCAGAGAACAGTTTTCCTGGAGACGTTGGAGCGCTGGGGAAAGCGACCTCTCCCCCGATAGAGTGCCGTGTGTTGCCCTGCACTCGGCAAACACAGAGTGAGCGGGAAGGGCTTTGGGCCCGGGCACTTTCTTTTCAGGCCGGGGGAGCCTGCCGGTCCTCAGTGTCCTTGTCGGGAACAGGGCGCCCCGCGAGGGTCTTAAGAGTCTTGAAAAGCGCACGAAGGTGAAAATAAAGCAGAACTGCGAGTAAAGCCTCGTGGAAACCGCTTGAAGCTTCTGCCTTAGCAGGGCTATTAGAAGGCCTTACCTGGAGGTATGTACTCCAATCGAGCTTCCCTTTCGCCCTAGAGCGTGACAGGATGAGCTCTTACCGGGACTCAGGAAGCACCCTGCTTATTTATAGAAAACTGCTTCTCTTCCACGATCCCTGACTCCAGCGACTAGGGGACCCACACAAACGGTTTTATGCAGGTAGCTTCAAGGCAGCATGAATGGTGCTTTAAAAAGGAGAATGCAAGGCTTGGGTTATGAGGCCCCCACTTCCAGGCAACACGCTGACTACCGCCTTGTGATTCGTAGCTCGCCAAAAGAGACTCTAGCTACACACAGGTCCCTTCCCTGAATCCACTTTTCTTCACGGGGTGTTCTGCCTGTAGCTAACTCGCTCACCCAAGGAATGCACTAGGGAGGCTATCGGGCCTCAGCCTCTTAGGAAAGCCTGCAGTGTAAGAGGCAGAGCTCTGCCCCAGTGGCAGTAGGAACGCAAGCCGGGTTTCTCCTGCAGGTATGGGGTCTTCAGGTTAGAGTGCCTAGAAGGAATGCCAAGCAGTTTCGGTTTCCCCGTACAGCTCAGTCGAGGACAGTGAGGCAGATTTGCATGGCATGTGGGACGCCAGAGAACAGTTTTCCTGGAGACGTTGGAGCGCTGGGGAAAGCGACCTCTCCCCCGGTAGAGTGCCGTGTGTTGCCCTGCACTCGGCAAACACAGAGTGAGCGGGAAGGGCTTTGGGCCCGGGCACTTTCTTTTCAGGCCGGGGGAGCCTGCCGGTCCTCAGTGTCCTTGTCGGGAACAGGGCGCCCCGCGAGGGTCTTACCTGTCTTGAAAAGCGTACGAAGGTGAAATAAAGCAGAACTGCGACTAAGACCTCGTGGAAACCGCTCGAAATTTCCGCCTCAGCAGGGCTATTAGAAAGCCTTACCTGGAGGTAAGTACTCGCATCGAGCTTCCCTTTCGCCCTAGAGCGTGACAGGATGAGCTCTTACTGGGACTCGGGAAGCACCCTGCTTATTTATAGAAAACTGCTTCTCTTCCACGATCCCTGACTCCAGCGACTAGGGGACCCACACAAACGGTTTTATGCAGGTAGCTTCAAGGCAGCATGAATGGTGCTTTAAAAATGAGAATGCAAGGCTTGGGTTATCAGGCCCCCCCTTCCAGGCAACACGCTGACTACCGCCTTGTGATTCGTAGCTCGCCAAAAGACACTCTAGCTACACACAGGTCCCTTCCCTGAATCCACTTTTCTTCACCGAGTGTTCTGCCTGTAGCTAACTCGCTCACCCAAGGAATGCACTAGGGAGGCTATCGGGCCTCAGCCTCTTAGGAAAGCCTGCAGTGTAAGAGGCAGAGCTCTGCCCCAGTGGCAGTAGGAACGCAAGCCGGGTTTCTCCTGCAGGTATGGGGTCTTCAGGTTAGAGTGCCTAGAAGGAATGCCAAGCAGTTTCGGTTTCCCCGTACAGCTCAGTCGAGGACAGTGAGGCAGATTTGCATGGCATGTGGGACGCCAGAGAACAGTTTTCCTGGAGACGTTGGAGCGCTGGGGAAAGCGACCTCTCCCCCGGTAGAGTGCCGTGTGTTGCCCTGCACTCGGCAAACACAGAGTGAGCGGGAAGGGCTTTGGGCCCGGGCACTTTCTTTTCAGGCCGGTTGAGCCTGCCGGTCCTCAGTGTCCTTGTCGGGAACAGGGCGCCCCGCGAGGGTCTTACCTGTCTTGAAAAGCGTACGAAGGTGAAATAAAGCAGAACTGCGACTAAGACCTCGTGGAAACCGCTCGAAAGTTCCGCCTCAGCAGGGCTATTAGAAAGCCTTACCTGGAGGTAAGTACTCGCATCGAGCTTCCCTTTCGCCCTAGAGCGTGACAGGATGAGCTCTTACTGGGACTCGGGAAGCACCCTGCTTATTTATAGAAAACTGCTTCTCTTCCACGATCCCTGACTCCAGCGACTAGGGGCCCCACACAAACGGTTTTATGCAGGTAGCTTCAAGGCAGCATGAATGGTGCTTTAAAAAGGAGAATGCAAGGCTTGGGTTATCAGGCCCCCACTTCCAGGCAACACGCTGACTACCGCCTTGTGATTCGTAGCTCGCCAAAAGAGACTCTAGCTACACACAGGTCCCTTCCCTGAATCCACTTTTCTTCACGGGGTGTTCTGCCTGTAGCTAACTCGCTCACCCAAGGAATGCACTAGGGAGGCTATCGGGCCTCAGCCTCTTAGGAAAGCCTGCAGTGTAAGAGGCAGAGCTCTGCCCCAGTGGCAGTAGGAACGCAAGCCGGGTGTCTCCTGCAGGTATGGGGTCTTCAGGTTAGAGTGCCTAGAAAGAATGCCAGGCAGTTTCGGTTTCCCCGTACAGGTCAGTCGAGGACAGTGAGGCAGATTTGCATGGCATGTGGGACGCCAGAGAACAGTTTTCCTGGAGACGTTGGAGCGCTGGGGAAAGCGACCTCTCCCCCGGTAGAGTGCCGTGTGTTGCCCTGCACTCGGCAAACACAGAGTGAGCGGGAAGGGCTTTGGGCCCGGGCACTTTCTTTTCAGGCCGGGGGAGCCTGCCGGTCCTCAGTGTCCTTGTCGGGAACAGGGCGCCCCGCGAGGGTCTTACCTGTCTTGAAAAGCGTACGAAGGTGAAATAAAGCAGAACTGCGACTAAGACCTCGTGGAAACCGCTCGAAATTTCCGCCTCAGCAGGGCTATTAGAAAGCCTTACCTGGAGGTAAGTACTCGCATCGAGCTTCCCTTTCGCCCTAGAGCGTGACAGGATGAGCTCTTACTGGGACTCGGGAAGCACCCTGCTTATTTATAGAAAACTGCTTCTCTTCCACGATCCCTGACTCCAGCGACTAGGGGCCCCACACAAACGGTTTTATGCAGGTAGCTTCAAGGCAGCATGAATGGTGCTTTAAAAATGAGAATGCAAGGCTTGGGTTATCAGGCCCCCCCTTCCAGGCAACACGCTGACTACCGCCTTGTGATTCGTAGCTCGCCAAAAGAGACTCTAGCTACACACAGGTCCCTTCCCTGAATCCACTTTTCTTCACCGAGTGTTCTGCCTGTAGCTAACTCGCTCACCCAAGGAATGCACTAGGGAGGCTATCGGGCCTCAGCCTCTTAGGAAAGCCTGCAGTGTAAGAGGCAAAGCTCTGCCCCAGTGGCAGTAGGAACGCAAGCCGGGTTTCTCCTGCAGGTATTGGGTCTTCAGGTTAGAGTGCCTAGAAGGAATGCCAAGCAGTTTCGGTTTCCCCGTACAGCTCAGTCGAGGACAGTGAGGCAGATTTTCATGGCATGTGGGACGCCAGAGTACAGTTTTCCTGGAGACGTTGGAGCGCTGGGGAAAGCGACCTCTCCCCCGGTAGAGTGCCGTGTGTTGCCCTGCACTCGGCAAACACAGAGTGAGCGGGAAGGGCTTTGGGCCCGGGCACTTTCTTTTCAGGCCGGGGGAGCCTGCCGGTCCTCAGTGTCCTTGTCGGGAACAGGGCGCCCCGCGAGGGTCTTAAGAGTCTTGAAAAGCGCACGAAGGTGATAATAAAGCAGAACTGCGAGTAAAGCCTCGTGGAAACCGCTTGAAGCTTCTGCCTTAGCAGGGCTATTAGAAGGCCATACCTGGAGGTATGTACTCCAATCGAGCTTCCCTTTCGCCCTAGAGCGTGACAGGATGAGCTCTTACCGGGACTCAGGAAGCACCCTGCTTATTTATAGAAAACTGCTTCTCTTCCACGATCCCTGACTCCAGCGACTAGGGGCCCCACACAAACGGTTTTATGCAGGTAGCTTCAAGGCAGCATGAATGGTGCTTTAAAAAGGAGAATGCAAGGCTTGGGTTATCAGGCCCCCACTTCCAGGCAACACGCTGACTACCGCCTTGTGATTCGTAGCTCGCCAAAAGAGACTCTAGCTACACACAGGTCCCTTCCCTGAATCCACTTTTCTTCACGGGGTGTTCTGCCTGTAGCTAACTCGCTCACCCAAGGAATGCACTAGGGAGGCTATCGGGCCTCAGCCTCTTAGGAAAGCCTGCAGTGTAAGAGGCAGAGCTCTGCCCCAGTGGCAGTAGGAACGCAAGCCGGGTTTCTCCTGCAGGTATGGGGTCTTCAGGTTAGAGTGCCTAGAAGGAATGCCAAGCAGTTTCGGTTTCCCCGTACAGCTCAGTCGAGGACAGTGAGGCAGATTTGCATGGCATGTGGGACGCCAGAGAACAGTTTTCCTGGAGACGTTGGAGCGCTGGGGAAAGCGACCTCTCCCCCGGTAGAGTGCCGTGTGTTGCCCTGCACTCGGCAAACACAGAGTGAGCGGGAAGGGCTTTCGGCCCGGGCACTTTCTTTTCAGGCCGGTTGAGCCTGCCGGTCCTCAGTGTCCTTGTCGGGAACAGGGCGCCCCGCGAGGGTCTTACCTGTCTTGAAAAGCGTACGAAGGTGAAATAAAGCAGAACTGCGACTAAGACCTCGTGGAAACCGCTCGAAAGTTCCGCCTCAGCAGGGCTATTAGAAAGCCTTACCTGGAGGTAAGTACTCGCATCGAGCTTCCCTTTCGCCCTAGAGCGTGACAGGATGAGCTCTTACTGGGACTAGGGAAGCACCCTGCTTATTTATAGAAAACTGCTTCTCTTCCACGATCCCTGACTCCAGCGACTAGGGGCCCCACACAAACGGTTTTATGCAGGTAGCTTCAAGGCAGCATGAATGGTGCTTTAAAAATGAGAATGCAAGGCTTGGGTTATCAGGCCCCCCCTTCCAGGCAACACGCTGACTACCGCCTTGTGATTCGTAGCTCGCCAAAAGAGACTCTAGCTACACACAGGTCCCTTCCCTGAATCCACTTTTCTTCACCGAGTGTTCTGCCTGTAGCTAACTCGCTCACCCAAGGAATGCACTAGGGAGGCTATCGGGCCTCAGCCTCTTAGGAAAGCCTGCAGTGTAAGAGGCAGAGCTCTGCCCCAGTGGCAGTAGGAACGCAAGCCGGGTTTCTCCTGCAGGTATTGGGTCTTCAGGTTAGAGTGCCTAGAAGGAATGCCAAGCAGTTTCGGTTTCCCCGTACAGCTCAGTCGAGGACAGTGAGGCAGATTTTCATGGCATGTGGGACGCCAGAGTACAGTTTTCCTGGAGACGTTGGAGCGCTGGGGAAAGCGACCTCTCCCCCGGTAGAGTGCCGTGTGTTGCCCTGCACTCGGCAAACACAGAGTGAGCGGGAAGGGCTTTGGGCCCGGGCACTTTCTTTTCAGGCCGGGGGAGCCTGCCGGTCCTCAGTGTCCTTGTCGGGAACAGGGCGCCCCGCGAGGGTCTTAAGAGTCTTGAAAAGCGCACGAAGGTGATAATAAAGCAGAACTGCGAGTAAAGCCTCGTGGAAACCGCTTGAAGCTTCTGCCTTAGCAGGGCTATTAGAAGGCCATACCTGGAGGTATGTACTCCAATCGAGCTTCCCTTTCGCCCTAGAGCGTGACAGGATGAGCTCTTACCGGGACTCAGGAAGCACCCTGCTTATTTATAGAAAACTGCTTCTCTTCCACGATCCCTGACTCCAGCGACTAGGGGCCCCACACAAACGGTTTTATGCAGGTAGCTTCAAGGCAGCATGAATGGTGCTTTAAAAAGGAGAATGCAAGGCTTGGGTCATCAGGCCCCCACTTCCAGTCAACACGCTGACTACCGCCTTGTGATTCGTAGCTCGTCAAAAGAGACTCTAGCTACACACAGGTCCCTTCCCTGAATCCACTTTTCTTCACGGGATGTTCTGCCTGTAGCTAACTCGCTCACCCAAGGAATGCACTAGGGAGGCTTTCGGGCCTCAGCCTCTTCGGAAAGCCTGCACTGTAACAGGCAGAGCTCTGCTCTAGTGACAGTAGGAACGCAAGCCCGCTTTCTCCTGCAGGTATGGGGTCTTCAGGTATGAGTGCCTAGAAGGAATGCCAAGCAGTTTCGGTTTCCCCGTACAGCTCAGTCGAGGGCAGTGAGGCAGATTTGCATGGCATGTGGGACGCCAGAGAACAGTTTTCCTGGAGACGTTGGAGCGCTGGGGAAAGCGAGCTCTCCCCCGGTAGAGTGCCGTGTGTTGCCCTGCACTCGGCAAACACAGAGTGAGCGGGAAGGGCTTTGGGCCCGGGCACTTTCTTTTCAGGCCGGGGGAGCCTGCCGGTCCTCAGTGTCCTTGTCGGGAACAGGGCGCCCCGCGAGTGTCTTACCTGTCTTGAAAAGCGTACGAAGGTGAAATAAAGCAGAACTGCGACTAAGACCTCGTGGAAACCGCTCGAAATTTCCGCCTCAGCAGGGCTATTAGAAAGCCTTACCTGGAGGTAAGTACTCGCATCGAGCTTCCCTTTCGCCCTAGAGCGTGACAGGATGAGCTCTTACTGGGACTCGGGAAGCACCCTGCTTATTTATAGAAAACTGCTTCTCTTCCACGATCCCTGACTCCAGCGACTAGGGGCCCCACACAAACGGTTTTACGCAGGTAGCTTCAAGGCAGCATGAATGGTGCTTTAAAAATGAGAATGCAAGGCTTGGGTTATCAGTCCCCCACTTCCAGGCAACACGCTGACTACCGCCTTGTGATTCGTAGCTCGCCAAAAGAGACTCTAGCTACACACAGTTCCCTTCCCTGAATCCACTTTTCTTCACCGGGTGTTCTGCCTGTAGCTAACTCGCTCACCCAAGGAATGCACTAGGGAGGCTATCGGGCCTCAGCCTCTTAGGAAAGCTAACAGTGAAAGAGGCAGAGCTCTGCCCCAGTGGCAGTAGGAACGCAAGCCGGGTTTCTCCTGCAGGTATGGGGTCTTCAGGTTAGAGTGCCTAGAAGGAATGCCAAGCAGTTTCGGTTTCCCCGTACGGCTCAGTCGAGGACAGTGAGGCAGATTTGCATGGCATGTGGGACGCCAGAGAACAGTTTTCCTGGAGACGTTGGAGCGCTGGGGAAAGCGACCTCTCCCCCGGAAGAGTGCCGTGTGTTGCCCTGCACTCGGCAAACACAGAGTGAGCGGGAAGGGCTTTGGGCCCGGGCACTTTCTTTTCAGGCCGGGGGAGCCTGCCGGTCCTCAGTGTCCTTGTCGGGAACAGGGCGCCCCGCGAGGGTCTTAAGAGTCTTGAAAAGCGCACGAAGGTGAAAATAAAGCAGAACTGCGAGTAAAGCCTCGTGGAAACCGCTTGAAGCTTCTGCCTTAGCAGGGCTAATAGAAGGCCTTACCTGGAAGTACGTACTCCAATCGAGCTTCCCTTTCGCCCTAGAGCGTGACAAGATGAGCTCTTACCGGGACTCAGGAAGCACCCTGCTTATTTATAGAAAACTGCTTCTCTTCCACGATCCCTGACTCCAGCGACTAGGGGCCCCACACAAACGGTTTTATGCAGGTAGCTTCAAGGCAGCATGAATGGTGCTTTAAAAAGGAGAATGCAAGGCTTGGGTCATCAGGCCCCCACTTCCAGTCAACACGCTGACTACCGCCTTGTGATTCGTAGCTCGTCAAAAGAGACTCTAGCTACACACAGGTCCCTTCCCTGAATCCACTTTTCTTCACGGGATGTTCTGCCTGTAGCTAACTCGCTCACCCAAGGAATGCACTAGGGAGGCTTTCGGGCCTCAGCCTCTTCGGAAAGCCTGCACTGTAACAGGCAGAGCTCTGCTCTAGTGACAGTAGGAACGCAAGCCCGCTTTCTCCTGCAGGTATGGGGTCTTCAGGTATGAGTGCCTAGAAGGAATGCCAAGCAGTTTCGGTTTCCCCGTACAGCTCAGTCGAGGGCAGTGAGGCAGATTTGCATGGCATGTGGGACGCCAGAGAACAGTTTTCCTGGAGACGTTGGAGCGCTGGGGAAAGCGAGCTCTCCCCCGGTAGAGTGCCGTGTGTTGCCCTGCACTCGGCAAACACAGAGTGAGCGGGAAGGGCTTTGGGCCCGGGCACTTTCTTTTCAGGCCGGGGGAGCCTGCCGGTCCTCAGTGTCCTTGTCGGGAACAGGGCGCCCCGCGAGTGTCTTACCTGTCTTGAAAAGCGTACGAAGGTGAAATAAAGCAGAACTGCGACTAAGACCTCGTGGAAACCGCTCGAAATTTCCGCCTCAGCAGGGCTATTAGAAAGCCTTACCTGGAGGTAAGTACTCGCATCGAGCTTCCCTTTCGCCCTAGAGCGTGACAGGATGAGCTCTTACTGGGACTCGGGAAGCACCCTGCTTATTTATAGAAAACTGCTTCTCTTCCACGATCCCTGACTCCAGCGACTAGGGGCCCCACACAAACGGTTTTACGCAGGTAGCTTCAAAGCAGCATGAATGGTGCTTTAAAAAGGAGAATGCAAGGCTTGGGTTATCAGGCCCCCACTTCCAGGCAACACGCTGACTACCGCCTTGTGATTCGTAGCTCGCCAAAAGAGACTCTAGCTACACACAGGTCCCTTCCCTGAATCCACTTTTCTTCACCGGGTGTTCTGCCTGTAGCTAACTCGCTCACCCAAGGAATGCACTAGGGAGGCTATCGGGCCTCAGCCTCTTAGGAAAGCCTGCAGTGTAAGAGGCAGAGCTCTGCCCTAGTGGCAGTAGGAACGCAAGCCGGGTTTCTCCTGCAGGTATGGGGTCTTCAGCTTAGAGTTCCTAGAAGGAATGCCAAGCAGTTTCGGTTTCCCCGTACAGCTCAGTCGAGGACAGTGAGGCAGATTTGCATGGCATGTGGGACGCCAGAGAACAGTTTTCCTGGAGACGTTGGAGCGCTGGGGAAAGCGACTTCTCCCCCGGTAGAGTGCCGTGTGTTGCCCTGCACTCGGCAAACACAGAGTGAGCGGGAAGGGCTTTGGGCCCGGGCACTTTCTTTTCAGGCCGGGTGAGCCTGCCGGTCCTCAGTGTCCTTGTCGGGAACAGGGCGCCCCGCGAGGGTCTTACCTGTCTTAAAAAGCGTACGAAGGTGAAATAAAGCAGAACTGCGACTAAGACCTCGTGGAAACCGCTCGAAATTTCCGCCTCAGCAGGGCTATTAGAAAGCCTTACCTGGAGGTAAGTACTCGCATCGAGCTTCCCTTTCGCCCTAGAGCGTGACAGGATGAGCTCTTACCGGGACTCGGGAAGCACCCTGCTTATTTATATAAAACTGCTTCTCTTCCACGATCCCTGACTCCAGCGACTAGGGGCCCCACACAAACGGTTTTATGCAGGTAGCTTCAAGGCAGCATGAATGGTGCTTTAAAAAGGAGAATGCAAGGCTTGGGTCATCAGGCCCCCACTTCCAGTCAACACGCTGACTACCGCCTTGTGATTCGTAGCTCGCCAAAAGAGACTCTAGCTACACACAGGTCCGTTCCCTGAATCCACTTTTCTTCACCGGGTGTTCTGCCTGTAGCTAACTCGCTCACCCAAGGAATGCACTAGGGAGGCTATCGGGCCTCAGCCTCTTAGGAAAGCCTGCAGTGTAAGAGGCAGAGCTCTGCCCTAGTGGCAGTAGGAACGCAAGCCGGGTTTCTCCTGCAGGTATGGGGTCTTCAGCTTAGAGTTCCTAGAAGGAATGCCAAGCAGTTTCGGTTTCCCCGTACAGCTCAGTCGAGGACAGTGAGGCAGATTTGCATGGCATGTGGGACACCAGAGAACAGTTTTCCTGGAGACGTTGGAGCGCTGGGGAAAGCGAACTCTCCCCCGGAAGAGTGCCGTGTGTTGCCCTGCACTCGGCAAACACAGAGTGAGCGGGAAGGGCTTTGGGCCCGGGCACTTTCTTTTCAGGCCGGGGGAGCCTGCCGGTCCTCAGTGTCCTTGTCGGGAACAGGGCGCCCCGCGAGGGTCTTACCTGTCTTGAAAAGCGTACGAAGGTGAAATAAAGCAGAACTGCGACTAAGACCTCGTGGAAACCGCTCGAAATTTCCGCCTCAGCAGGGCTATTAGAAAGCCTTACCTGGAGGTAAGTACTCGCATCGAGCTTCCCTTTCGCCCTAGAGCGAGACAGGATGAGCTCTTACTGGGACTCGGGAAGCACCCTGCTTATTTATAGAAAACTGCTTCTCTTCCACGATCCCTGACTCCAGCGACTAGGGGCCCCACACAAACGGTTTTATGCAGGTAGCTTCAAGGCAGCATGAATGGTGCTTTAAAAAGGAGAATGCAAGGCTTGGGTTATCAGGCCCCCCCTTCCAGGCAACACGCTGACTACCGCCTTGTGATTCGTAGCTCGCCAAAAGAGACTCTAGCTACACACAGGTCCCTTCCCTGAATCCACTTTTCTTCACCGAGTGTTCTGCCTGTAGCTAACTCGCTCACCCAAGGAATGCACTAGGGAGGCTATCGGGCCTCAGCCTCTTAGGAAAGCCTGCAGTGTAAGAGGCAGAGCTCTGCCCCAGTGGCAGTAGGAACGCAAGCCGGGTTTCTCCTGCAGGTATGGGGTCTTCAGGTTAGAGTGCCTAGAAGGAATGCCAAGCAGTTTGGGTTTCCCCGTACAGCTCAGTCGAGGACAGTGAGGCAGATTTGCATGGCATGTGGGACGCCAGAGAACAGTTTTCCTGGAGACGTTGGAGCGCTGGGGAAAGCGACCTCTCCCCCGGTAGAGTGCCGTGTGTTGCCCTGCACTCGGCAAACACAGAGTGAGCGGGAAGGGCTTTGGGCCCGGGCACTTTCTTTTCAGGCCGGGGGAGCCTGCCGGTCCTCAGTGTCCTTGTCGGGAACAGGGCGCCCCGCGAGGGTCTTACCTGTCTTGAAAAGCGTACGAAGGTGAAATAAAGCAGAACTGCGACTAAGACCTCGTGGAAACCGCTCGAAATTTCCGCCTCAGCAGGGCTATTAGAAAGCCTTACCTGGAGGTAAGTACTCGCATCGAGCTTCCCTTTCGCCCTAGAGCGTGACAGGATGAGCTCTTACTGGGACTCGGGAAGCACCCTGCTTATTTATAGAAAACTGCTTCTCTTCCACGATCCCTGACTCCAGCGACTAGGGGCCCCACACAAACGGTTTTATGCAGGTAGCTTCAAGGCAGCATGAATGGTGCTTTAAAAAGGAGAATGCAAGGCTTGGGTTATCAGGCCCCCACTTCCAGGCAACACGCTGACTACCGCCTTGTGATTCGTAGCTCGCCAAAAGAGACTCTAGCTACACACAGGTCCCTTCCCTGAATCCACTTTTCTTCACGGGGTGTTCTGCCTGTAGCTAACTCGCTCACCCAAGGAATGCACTAGGGAGGCTATCGGGCCTCAGCCTCTTGGGAAAGCCTGCAGTGTAACAGGCAGAACTCTGCTGTAGTGGCAGTAGGAACGCAAGCCGGCTTTCTCCTACAGGTATGTGGTCGTCAGGTATGAGTGCCTAGAAGGAATGCCAAGCAGTTTGGGTTTCCCAATACAGCTCAGTCGAGGATAGTGAGGCAGATTTGCATGGCATGTGGGACGCCAGAGAACAGTTTTCCTGGAGACGTTGGAGCGCTGGGGAAAGCGACCTCTCCCCCGATAGAGTGCCGTGTGTTGCCCTGCACTCGGCAAACACAGAGTGAGCGGGAAGGGCTTTGGGCCCGGGCACTTTCTTTTCAGGCCGGGGGAGCCTGCCGGTCCTCAGTGTCCTTGTCGGGAACAGGGCGCCCCGCGAGGGTCTTAAGAGTCTTGAAAAGCGCACGAAGGTGAAAATAAAGCAGAACTGCGAGTAAAGCCTCGTGGAAACCGCTTGAAGCTTCTGCCTTAGCAGGGCTATTAGAAGGCCTTACCTGGAGGTATGTACTCCAATCGAGCTTCCCTTTCGCCCTAGAGCGTGACAGGATGAGCTCTTACCGGGACTCAGGAAGCACCCTGCTTATTTATAGAAAACTGCTTCTCTTCCACGATCCCTGACTCCAGCGACTAGGGGACCCACACAAACGGTTTTATGCAGGTAGCTTCAAGGCAGCATGAATGGTGCTTTAAAAAGGAGAATGCAAGGCTTGGGTTATGAGGCCCCCACTTCCAGGCAACACGCTGACTACCGCCTTGTGATTCGTAGCTCGCCAAAAGAGACTCTAGCTACACACAGGTCCCTTCCCTGAATCCACTTTTCTTCACGGGGTGTTCTGCCTGTAGCTAACTCGCTCACCCAAGGAATGCACTAGGGAGGCTATCGGGCCTCAGCCTCTTAGGAAAGCCTGCAGTGTAAGAGGCAGAGCTCTGCCCCAGTGGCAGTAGGAACGCAAGCCGGGTTTCTCCTGCAGGTATGGGGTCTTCAGGTTAGAGTGCCTAGAAGGAATGCCAAGCAGTTTCGGTTTCCCCGTACAGCTCAGTCGAGGACAGTGAGGCAGATTTGCATGGCATGTGGGACGCCAGAGAACAGTTTTCCTGGAGACGTTGGAGCGCTGGGGAAAGCGACCTCTCCCCCGGTAGAGTGCCGTGTGTTGCCCTGCACTCGGCAAACACAGAGTGAGCGGGAAGGGCTTTGGGCCCGGGCACTTTCTTTTCAGGCCGGGGGAGCCTGCCGGTCCTCAGTGTCCTTGTCGGGAACAGGGCGCCCCGCGAGGGTCTTACCTGTCTTGAAAAGCGTACGAAGGTGAAATAAAGCAGAACTGCGACTAAGACCTCGTGGAAACCGCTCGAAATTTCCGCCTCAGCAGGGCTATTAGAAAGCCTTACCTGGAGGTAAGTACTCGCATCGAGCTTCCCTTTCGCCCTAGAGCGTGACAGGATGAGCTCTTACTGGGACTCGGGAAGCACCCTGCTTATTTATAGAAAACTGCTTCTCTTCCACGATCCCTGACTCCAGCGACTAGGGGACCCACACAAACGGTTTTATGCAGGTAGCTTCAAGGCAGCATGAATGGTGCTTTAAAAATGAGAATGCAAGGCTTGGGTTATCAGGCCCCCCCTTCCAGGCAACACGCTGACTACCGCCTTGTGATTCGTAGCTCGCCAAAAGACACTCTAGCTACACACAGGTCCCTTCCCTGAATCCACTTTTCTTCACCGAGTGTTCTGCCTGTAGCTAACTCGCTCACCCAAGGAATGCACTAGGGAGGCTATCGGGCCTCAGCCTCTTAGGAAAGCCTGCAGTGTAAGAGGCAGAGCTCTGCCCCAGTGGCAGTAGGAACGCAAGCCGGGTTTCTCCTGCAGGTATGGGGTCTTCAGGTTAGAGTGCCTAGAAGGAATGCCAAGCAGTTTCGGTTTCCCCGTACAGCTCAGTCGAGGACAGTGAGGCAGATTTGCATGGCATGTGGGACGCCAGAGAACAGTTTTCCTGGAGACGTTGGAGCGCTGGGGAAAGCGACCTCTCCCCCGGTAGAGTGCCGTGTGTTGCCCTGCACTCGGCAAACACAGAGTGAGCGGGAAGGGCTTTGGGCCCGGGCACTTTCTTTTCAGGCCGGTTGAGCCTGCCGGTCCTCAGTGTCCTTGTCGGGAACAGGGCGCCCCGCGAGGGTCTTACCTGTCTTGAAAAGCGTACGAAGGTGAAATAAAGCAGAACTGCGACTAAGACCTCGTGGAAACCGCTCGAAAGTTCCGCCTCAGCAGGGCTATTAGAAAGCCTTACCTGGAGGTAAGTACTCGCATCGAGCTTCCCTTTCGCCCTAGAGCGTGACAGGATGAGCTCTTACTGGGACTCGGGAAGCACCCTGCTTATTTATAGAAAACTGCTTCTCTTCCACGATCCCTGACTCCAGCGACTAGGGGCCCCACACAAACGGTTTTATGCAGGTAGCTTCAAGGCAGCATGAATGGTGCTTTAAAAAGGAGAATGCAAGGCTTGGGTTATCAGGCCCCCACTTCCAGGCAACACGCTGACTACCGCCTTGTGATTCGTAGCTCGCCAAAAGAGACTCTAGCTACACACAGGTCCCTTCCCTGAATCCACTTTTCTTCACGGGGTGTTCTGCCTGTAGCTAACTCGCTCACCCAAGGAATGCACTAGGGAGGCTATCGGGCCTCAGCCTCTTAGGAAAGCCTGCAGTGTAAGAGGCAGAGCTCTGCCCCAGTGGCAGTAGGAACGCAAGCCGGGTGTCTCCTGCAGGTATGGGGTCTTCAGGTTAGAGTGCCTAGAAAGAATGCCAGGCAGTTTCGGTTTCCCCGTACAGGTCAGTCGAGGACAGTGAGGCAGATTTGCATGGCATGTGGGACGCCAGAGAACAGTTTTCCTGGAGACGTTGGAGCGCTGGGGAAAGCGACCTCTCCCCCGGTAGAGTGCCGTGTGTTGCCCTGCACTCGGCAAACACAGAGTGAGCGGGAAGGGCTTTGGGCCCGGGCACTTTCTTTTCAGGCCGGGGGAGCCTGCCGGTCCTCAGTGTCCTTGTCGGGAACAGGGCGCCCCGCGAGGGTCTTACCTGTCTTGAAAAGCGTACGAAGGTGAAATAAAGCAGAACTGCGACTAAGACCTCGTGGAAACCGCTCGAAATTTCCGCCTCAGCAGGGCTATTAGAAAGCCTTACCTGGAGGTAAGTACTCGCATCGAGCTTCCCTTTCGCCCTAGAGCGTGACAGGATGAGCTCTTACTGGGACTCGGGAAGCACCCTGCTTATTTATAGAAAACTGCTTCTCTTCCACGATCCCTGACTCCAGCGACTAGGGGCCCCACACAAACGGTTTTATGCAGGTAGCTTCAAGGCAGCATGAATGGTGCTTTAAAAATGAGAATGCAAGGCTTGGGTTATCAGGCCCCCCCTTCCAGGCAACACGCTGACTACCGCCTTGTGATTCGTAGCTCGCCAAAAGAGACTCTAGCTACACACAGGTCCCTTCCCTGAATCCACTTTTCTTCACCGAGTGTTCTGCCTGTAGCTAACTCGCTCACCCAAGGAATGCACTAGGGAGGCTATCGGGCCTCAGCCTCTTAGGAAAGCCTGCAGTGTAAGAGGCAAAGCTCTGCCCCAGTGGCAGTAGGAACGCAAGCCGGGTTTCTCCTGCAGGTATTGGGTCTTCAGGTTAGAGTGCCTAGAAGGAATGCCAAGCAGTTTCGGTTTCCCCGTACAGCTCAGTCGAGGACAGTGAGGCAGATTTTCATGGCATGTGGGACGCCAGAGTACAGTTTTCCTGGAGACGTTGGAGCGCTGGGGAAAGCGACCTCTCCCCCGGAAGAGTGCCGTGTGTTGCCCTGCACTCGGCAAACACAGAGTGAGCGGGAAGGGCTTTGGGCCCGGGCACTTTCTTTTCAGGCCGGGGGAGCCTGCCGGTCCTCAGTGTCCTTGTCGGGAACAGGGCGCCCCGCGAGGGTCTTAAGAGTCTTGAAAAGCGCACGAAGGTGATAATAAAGCAGAACTGCGAGTAAAGCCTCGTGGAAACCGCTTGAAGCTTCTGCCTTAGCAGGGCTATTAGAAGGCCATACCTGGAGGTATGTACTCCAATCGAGCTTCCCTTTCGCCCTAGAGCGTGACAGGATGAGCTCTTACCGGGACTCAGGAAGCACCCTGCTTATTTATAGAAAACTGCTTCTCTTCCACGATCCCTGACTCCAGCGACTAGGGGCCCCACACAAACGGTTTTATGCAGGTAGCTTCAAGGCAGCATGAATGGTGCTTTAAAAAGGAGAATGCAAGGCTTGGGTTATCAGGCCCCCACTTCCAGGCAACACGCTGACTACCGCCTTGTGATTCGTAGCTCGCCAAAAGAGACTCTAGCTACACACAGGTCCCTTCCCTGAATCCACTTTTCTTCACGGGGTGTTCTGCCTGTAGCTAACTCGCTCACCCAAGGAATGCACTAGGGAGGCTATCGGGCCTCAGCCTCTTAGGAAAGCCTGCAGTGTAAGAGGCAGAGCTCTGCCCCAGTGGCAGTAGGAACGCAAGCCGGGTTTCTCCTGCAGGTATGGGGTCTTCAGGTTAGAGTGCCTAGAAGGAATGCCAAGCAGTTTCGGTTTCCCCGTACAGCTCAGTCGAGGACAGTGAGGCAGATTTGCATGGCATGTGGGACGCCAGAGAACAGTTTTCCTGGAGACGTTGGAGCGCTGGGGAAAGCGACCTCTCCCCCGGTAGAGTGCCGTGTGTTGCCCTGCACTCGGCAAACACAGAGTGAGCGGGAAGGGCTTTCGGCCCGGGCACTTTCTTTTCAGGCCGGTTGAGCCTGCCGGTCCTCAGTGTCCTTGTCGGGAACAGGGCGCCCCGCGAGGGTCTTACCTGTCTTGAAAAGCGTACGAAGGTGAAATAAAGCAGAACTGCGACTAAGACCTCGTGGAAACCGCTCGAAAGTTCCGCCTCAGCAGGGCTATTAGAAAGCCTTACCTGGAGGTAAGTACTCGCATCGAGCTTCCCTTTCGCCCTAGAGCGTGACAGGATGAGCTCTTACTGGGACTAGGGAAGCACCCTGCTTATTTATAGAAAACTGCTTCTCTTCCACGATCCCTGACTCCAGCGACTAGGGGCCCCACACAAACGGTTTTATGCAGGTAGCTTCAAGGCAGCATGAATGGTGCTTTAAAAATGAGAATGCAAGGCTTGGGTTATCAGGCCCCCCCTTCCAGGCAACACGCTGACTACCGCCTTGTGATTCGTAGCTCGCCAAAAGAGACTCTAGCTACACACAGGTCCCTTCCCTGAATCCACTTTTCTTCACCGAGTGTTCTGCCTGTAGCTAACTCGCTCACCCAAGGAATGCACTAGGGAGGCTATCGGGCCTCAGCCTCTTAGGAAAGCCTGCAGTGTAAGAGGCAGAGCTCTGCCCCAGTGGCAGTAGGAACGCAAGCCGGGTTTCTCCTGCAGGTATTGGGTCTTCAGGTTAGAGTGCCTAGAAGGAATGCCAAGCAGTTTCGGTTTCCCCGTACAGCTCAGTCGAGGACAGTGAGGCAGATTTTCATGGCATGTGGGACGCCAGAGTACAGTTTTCCTGGAGACGTTGGAGCGCTGGGGAAAGCGACCTCTCCCCCGGTAGAGTGCCGTGTGTTGCCCTGCACTCGGCAAACACAGAGTGAGCGGGAAGGGCTTTGGGCCCGGGCACTTTCTTTTCAGGCCGGGGGAGCCTGCCGGTCCTCAGTGTCCTTGTCGGGAACAGGGCGCCCCGCGAGGGTCTTAAGAGTCTTGAAAAGCGCACGAAGGTGATAATAAAGCAGAACTGCGAGTAAAGCCTCGTGGAAACCGCTTGAAGCTTCTGCCTTAGCAGGGCTATTAGAAGGCCATACCTGGAGGTATGTACTCCAATCGAGCTTCCCTTTCGCCCTAGAGCGTGACAGGATGAGCTCTTACCGGGACTCAGGAAGCACCCTGCTTATTTATAGAAAACTGCTTCTCTTCCACGATCCCTGACTCCAGCGACTAGGGGCCCCACACAAACGGTTTTATGCAGGTAGCTTCAAGGCAGCATGAATGGTGCTTTAAAAAGGAGAATGCAAGGCTTGGGTTATCAGGCCCCCACTTCCAGGCAACACGCTGACTACCGCCTTGTGATTCGTAGCTCGCCAAAAGAGACTCTAGCTACACACAGGTCCCTTCCCTGAATCCACTTTTCTTCACGGGGTGTTCTGCCTGTAGCTAACTCGCTCACCCAAGGAATGCACTAGGGAGGCTATCGGGCCTCAGCCTCTTAGGAAAGCCTGCAGTGTAAGAGGCAGAGCTCTGCCCCAGTGGCAGTAGGAACGCAAGCCGGGTTTCTCCTGCAGGTATGGGGTCTTCAGGTTAGAGTGCCTAGAAGGAATGCCAAGCAGTTTCGGTTTCCCCGTACAGCTCAGTCGAGGACAGTGAGGCAGATTTGCATGGCATGTGGGACGCCAGAGAACAGTTTTCCTGGAGACGTTGGAGCGCTGGGGAAAGCGACCTCTCCCCCGGTAGAGTGCCGTGTGTTGCCCTGCACTCGGCAAACACAGAGTGAGCGGGAAGGGCTTTGGGCCCGGGCACTTTCTTTTCAGGCCGGTTGAGCCTGCCGGTCCTCAGTGTCCTTGTCGGGAACAGGGCGCCCCGCGAGGGTCTTACCTGTCTTGAAAAGCGTACGAAGGTGAAATAAAGCAGAACTGCGACTAAGACCTCGTGGAAACCGCTCGAAAGTTCCGCCTCAGCAGGGCTATTAGAAAGCCTTACCTGGAGGTAAGTACTCGCATCGAGCTTCCCTTTCGCCCTAGAGCGTGACAGGATGAGCTCTTACTGGGACTAGGGAAGCACCCTGCTTATTTATAGAAAACTGCTTCTCTTCCACGATCCGTGACTTCAGCGACTAGGGGCCCCACACAAACGGTTTTATGCAGGTAGCTTCAAGGCAGCATGAATGGTGCTTTAAAAAGGAGAATGCAAGGCTTGGGTTATCAGGCCCCCACTTCCAGGCAACACGCTGACTACCGCCTTGTGATTCGTAGCTCGCCAAAAGAGACTCTAGCTACACACAGGTCCCTTCCCTGAATCCACTTTTCTTCACGGGGTGTTCTGCCTGTAGCTAACTCGCTCACCCAAGGAATGCACTAGGGAGGCTATCGGGCCTCAGCCTCTTAGGAAAGCCTGCAGTGTAAGAGGCAGAGCTCTGCCCCAGTGGCAGTAGGAACGCAAGCCGGGTGTCTCCTGCAGGTATGGGGTCTTCAGGTTAGAGTGCCTAGAAAGAATGCCAGGCAGTTTCGGTTTCCCCGTACAGGTCAGTCGAGGACAGTGAGGCAGATTTGCATGGCATGTGGGACGCCAGAGAACAGTTTTCCTGGAGACGTTGGAGCGCTGGGGAAAGCGACCTCTCCCCCGGTAGAGTGCCGTGTGTTGCCCTGCACTCGGCAAACACAGAGTGAGCGGGAAGGGCTTTGGGCCCGGGCACTTTCTTTTCAGGCCGGGGGAGCCTGCCGGTCCTCAGTGTCCTTGTCGGGAACAGGGCGCCCCGCGAGGGTCTTACCTGTCTTGAAAAGCGTACGAAGGTGAAATAAAGCAGAACTGCGACTAAGACCTCGTGGAAACCGCTCGAAATTTCCGCCTCAGCAGGGCTATTAGAAAGCCTTACCTGGAGGTAAGTACTCGCATCGAGCTTCCCTTTCGCCCTAGAGCGTGACAGGATGAGCTCTTACTGGGACTCGGGAAGCACCCTGCTTATTTATAGAAAACTGCTTCTCTTCCACGATCCCTGACTCCAGCGACTAGGGGCCCCACACAAACGGTTTTATGCAGGTAGCTTCAAGGCAGCATGAATGGTGCTTTAAAAATGAGAATGCAAGGCTTGGGTTATCAGGCCCCCCCTTCCAGGCAACACGCTGACTACCGCCTTGTGATTCGTAGCTCGCCAAAAGAGACTCTAGCTACACACAGGTCCCTTCCCTGAATCCACTTTTCTTCACCGAGTGTTCTGCCTGTAGCTAACTCGCTCACCCAAGGAATGCACTAGGGAGGCTATCGGGCCTCAGCCTCTTAGGAAAGCCTGCAGTGTAAGAGGCAGAGCTCTGCCCCAGTGGCAGTAGGAACGCAAGCCGGGTTTCTCCTGCAGGTATTGGGTCTTCAGGTTAGAGTGCCTAGAAGGAATGCCAAGCAGTTTCGGTTTCCCCGTACAGCTCAGTCGAGGACAGTGAGGCAGATTTGCATGGCATGTGGGACGCCAGAGTACAGTTTTCCTGGAGACGTTGGAGCGCTGGGGAAAGCGACCTCTCCCCCGGTAGAGTGCCGTGTGTTGCCCTGCACTCGGCAAACACAGAGTGAGCGGGAAGGGCTTTGGGCCCGGGCACTTTCTTTTCAGGCCGGGGGAGCCTGCCGGTCCTCAGTGTCCTTGTCGGGAACAGGGCGCCCCGCGAGGGTCTTAAGAGTCTTGAAAAGCGCACGAAGGTGATAATAAAGCAGAACTGCGAGTAAAGCCTCGTGGAAACCGCTTGAAGCTTCTGCCTTAGCAGGGCTATTAGAAGGCCTTACCTGGAGGTATGTACTCCAATCGAGCTTCCCTTTCGCCCTAGAGCGTGACAGGATGAGCTCTTACCGGGACTCAGGAAGCACCCTGCTTATTTATAGAAAACTGCTTCTCTTCCACGATCCCTGACTCCAGCGACTAGGGGCCCCACACAAACGGTTTTATGCAGGTAGCTTCAAGGCAGCATGAATGGTGCTTTAAAAAGGAGAATGCAAGGCTTGGGTTATCAGGCCCCCACTTCCAGGCAACACGCTGACTACCGCCTTGTGATTCGTAGCTCGCCAAAAGAGACTCTAGCTACACACAGGTCCCTTCCCTGAATCCACTTTTCTTCACGGGGTGTTCTGCCTGTAGCTAACTCGCTCACCCAAGGAATGCACTAGGGAGGCTATCGGGCCTCAGCCTCTTGGGAAAGCCTGCAGTGTAACAGGCAGAACTCTGCTGTAGTGGCAGTAGGAACGCAAGCCGGCTTTCTCCTACAGGTATGTGGTCGTCAGGTATGAGTGCCTAGAAGGAATGCCAAGCAGTTTGGGTTTCCCAATACAGCTCAGTCGAGGATAGTGAGGCAGATTTGCATGGCATGTGGGACGCCAGAGAACAGTTTTCCTGGAGACGTTGGAGCGCTGGGGAAAGCGACCTCTCCCCCGGAAGAGTGCCGTGTGTTGCCCTGCACTCGGCAAACACAGAGTGAGCGGGAAGGGCTTTGGGCCCGGGCACTTTCTTTACAGGCCGGTTGAGCCTGCCGGTCCTCAGTGTCCTTGTCGGGAACAGGGCGCCCCGCGAGGGTCTTACCTGTCTTAAAAAGCGTACGAAGGTGAAATAAAGCAGAACTGCGACTAAGACCTCGTGGAAACCGCTCGAAATTTCCGCCTCAGCAGGGCTATTAGAAAGCCTTACCTGGAGGTAAGTACTCGCATCGAGCTTCCCTTTCGCCCTAGAGCGTGACAGGATGAGCTCTTACTGGGACTCGGGAAGCACCCTGCTTATTTATAGAAAACTGCTTCTCTTCCACGATCCCTGACTCCAGCGACTAGGGGCCCCACACAAACGGTTTTATGCAGGTAGCTTCAAGGCAGCATGAATGGTGCTTTAAAAAGGAGAATGCAAGGCTTGGGTTATCAGGCCCCCACTTCCAGGCAACACGCTGACTACCGCCTTGTGATTCGTAGCTCGCCAAAAGAGACTCTAGCTACACACAGGTCCCTTCCCTGAATCCACTTTTCTTCACGGGGTGTTCTGCCTGTAGCTAACTCGCTCACCCAAGGAATGCACTAGGGAGGCTATCGGGCCTCAGCCTCTTAGGAAAGCCTGCAGTGTAAGAGGCAGAGCTCTGCCCCAGTGGCAGTAGGAAGGCAAGACGGGTTTCTCCTGCAGGTATGGGGTCTTCAGGTTAGAGTGCCTAGAAGGAATGCCAAGCAGTTTCGGTTTCCCCGTACAGCTCAGTCGAGGACAGTGAGGCAGATTTGCATGGCATGTGGGACGCCAGAGAACAGTTTTCCTGGAGACGTTGGAGCGCTGGGGAAAGCGACCTCTCCCACGGTAGAGTGCCGTGTGTTGCCCTGCACTCGGCAAACACAGAGTGAGCGGGAAGGGCTTTGGGCCCGGGCACTTTCTTTTCAGGCCGGGGGAGCCTGCCGGTCCTCAGTGTCCTTGTCGGGAACAGGGCGCCCCGCGAGGGTCTTAAGAGTCTTGAAAAGCGCACGAAGGTGAAAATAAAGCAGAACTGCGAGTAAAGCCTCGTGGAAACCGCTTGAAGCTTCTGCCTTAGCAGGGCTATTAGAAGGCCTTACCTGGAGGTATGTACTCCAATCGAGCTTCCCTTTCGCCCTAGAGCGTGACAGGATGAGCTCTTACCGGGACTCAGGAAGCACCCTGCTTATTTATAGAAAACTGCTTCTCTTCCACGATCCCTGACTCCAGCGACTAGGGGCCCCACACAAACGGTTTTATGCAGGTAGCTTCAAGGCAGCATGAATGGTGCTTTAAAAAGGAGAATGCAAGGCTTGGGTTATGAGGCCCCCACTGCCAGGCAACACGCTGACTACCGCCTTGTGATTCGTAGCTCGCCAAAAGAGACTCTAGCTACACACAGGTCCCTTCCCTGAATCCACTTTTCTTCACGGGGTGTTCTGCCTGTAGCTAACTCGCTCACCCAAGGAATGCACTAGGGAGGCTATCGGGCCTCAGCCTCTTAGGAAAGCCTGCAGTGTAAGAGGCAGAGCTCTGCCCCAGTGGCAGTAGGAACGCAAGCCGGGTTTCTCCTGCAGGTATGGGGTCTTCAGGTTAGAGTGCCTAGAAGGAATGCCAAGCAGTTTCGGTTTCCCCGTACAGCTCAGTCGAGGACAGTGAGGCAGATTTGCATGGCATGTGGGACGCCAGAGAACAGTTTTCCTGGAGACGTTGGAGCGCTGGGGAAAGCGACCTCTCCCCCGGTAGAGTGCCGTGTGTTGCCCTGCACTCGGCAAACACAGTGTGAGCGGGAAGGGCTTTCGGCCCCGGCACTTTCTTTTCAGGACGGAGGAGCCTGCAGGTCCTCAGTGTCCTTGTCGGGAACAGGGCGCCCCGCGAGGGTCTTACCTGTCTTGAAAAGCGTACGAAGGTGAAATAAAGCAGAACTGCGACTAAGACCTCGTGGAAACCGCTCGAAATTTCCGCCTCAGCAGGGCTATTAGAAAGCCTTACCTGGAGGTAAGTACTCGCATCGAGCTTCCCTTTCGCCCTAGAGCGTGACAGGATGAGCTCTTACTGGGACTCGGGAAGCACCCTGCTTATTTATAGAAAACTGCTTCTCTTCCACGATCCCTGACTCCAGCGACTAGGGGCCCCACACAAACGGTTTTATGCAGGTAGCTTCAAGGCAGCATGAATGGTGCTTTAAAAAGGAGAATGCAAGGCTTGGGTTATCAGGCCCCCACTTCCAGGCAACACGCTGACTACCGCCTTGTGATTCGTAGCTCGTCAAAAGAGACTCTAGCTACACACAGGTCCCTTCCCTGAATCCACTTTTCTTCACCGGGTGTTCTGCCTGTAGCTAACTCGCTCACCCAAGGAAGGCACTAGGGAGGCTTTCGGGCCTCAGCCTCTTCGGAAAGCCTGCACTGTAACAGGCAGAGCTCTGCTCTAGTGACAGTAGGAACGCAAGCCCGCTTTCTCCTGCAGGTATGGGGTCTTCAGGTATGAGTGCCTAGAAGGAATGCCAAGCAGTTTCGGTTTCCCCGTACAGCTCAGTCGAGGACAGTGAGGCAGATTTGCATGGCATGTGGGACGCCAGAGAACAGTTTTCCTGGAGACGTTGGAGCGCTGGGGAAAGCGACCTCTCCCCCGGTAGAGTGCCGTGTGTTGCCCTGCACTCGGCAAACACAGTGTGAGCGGGAAGGGCTTTCGGCCCCGGCACTTTCTTTTCAGGCCGGGGGAGCCTGCCGGTCCTCAGTGTCCTTGTCGGGAACAGGGCGCCCCGCGAGGGTCTTACCTGTCTTGAAAAGCGTACGAAGGTGAAATAAAGCAGAACTGCGACTAAGACCTCGTGGAAACCGCTCGAAATTTCCGCCTCAGCAGGGCTATTAGAAAGCCTTACCTGGAGGTAAGTACTAGCATCGAGCTTCCCTTTCGCCCTAGAGCGTGACAGGATGAGCTCTTACTGGGACTCGGGAAGCACCCTGCTTATTTATAGAAAACTGCTTCTCTTCCACGATCCCTGACTCCAGCGACTAGGGGCCCCACACAAACGGTTTTATGCAGGTAGCTTCAAGGCAGCATGAATGGTGCTTTAAAAAGGAGAATGCAAGGCTTGGGTTATCAGGCCCCCACTTCCAGGCAACACGCTGACTACCGCCTTGTGATTCGTAGCTCGCCAAAAGAGACTCTAGCTACACACAGGTCCCTTCCCTGAATCCACTTTTCTTCACCGGGTGTTCTGCCTGTAGCTAACTCGCTCACCCAAGGAATGCACTAGGGAGGCTATCGGGCCTCAGCCTCTTAGGAAAGCCTGCAGTGTAAGAGGCAGAGCTCTGCCCTAGTGGCAGTAGGAACGCAAGCCGGGTTTCTCCTGCAGGTATGGGGTCTTCAGCTTAGAGTTCCTAGAAGGAATGCCAAGCAGTTTCGGTTTCCCCGTACAGCTCAGTCGAGGACAGTGAGGCAGATTTGCATGGCATGTGGGACGCCAGAGAACAGTTTTCCTGGAGACGTTGGAGCGCTGGGGAAAGCGACTTCTCCCCCGGTAGAGTGCCGTGTGTTGCCCTGCACTCGGCAAACACAGAGTGAGCGGGAAGGGCTTTGGGCCCGGGCACTTTCTTTTCAGGCCGGGTGAGCCTGCCGGTCCTCAGTGTCCTTGTCGGGAACAGGGCGCCCCGCGAGGGTCTTACCTGTCTTAAAAAGCGTACGAAGGTGAAATAAAGCAGAACTGCGACTAAGACCTCGTGGAAACCGCTCGAAATTTCCGCCTCAGCAGGGCTATTAGAAAGCCTTACCTGGAGGTAAGTACTCGCATCGAGCTTCCCTTTCGCCCTAGAGCGTGACAGGATGAGCTCTTACCGGGACTCGGGAAGCACCCTGCTTATTTATAGAAAACTGCTTCTCTTCCACGATCCCTGACTCCAGCGACTAGGGGCCCCACACAAACGGTTTTATGCAGGTAGCTTCAAGGCAGCATGAATGGTGCTTTAAAAAGGAGAATGCAAGGCTTGGGTCATCAGGCCCCCACTTCCAGTCAACACGCTGACTACCGCCTTGTGATTCGTAGCTCGCCAAAAGAGACTCTAGCTACACACAGGTCCCTTCCCTGAATCCACTTTTCTTCACCGGGTGTTCTGCCTGTAGCTAACTCGCTCACCCAAGGAATGCACTAGGGAGGCTATCGGGCCTCAGCCTCTTAGGAAAGCCTGCAGTGTAAGAGGCAGAGCTCTGCCCTAGTGGCAGTAGGAACGCAAGCCGGGTTTCTCCTGCAGGTATGGGGTCTTCAGCTTAGAGTTCCTAGAAGGAATGCCAAGCAGTTTCGGTTTCCCCGTACAGCTCAGTCGAGGACAGTGAGGCAGATTTGCATGGCATGTGGGACACCAGAGAACAGTTTTCCTGGAGACGTTGGAGCGCTGGGGAAAGCGACCTCTCCCCCGGAAGAGTGCCGTGTGTTGCCCTGCACTCGGCAAACACAGAGTGAGCGGGAAGGGCTTTGGGCCCGGGCACTTTCTTTTCAGGCCGGGGGAGCCTGCCGGTCCTCAGTGTCCTTGTCGGGAACAGGGCGCCCCGCGAGGGTCTTACCTGTCTTGAAAAGCGTACGAAGGTGAAATAAAGCAGAACTGCGACTAAGACCTCGTGGAAACCGCTCGAAATTTCCGCCTCAGCAGGGCTATTAGAAAGCCTTACCTGGAGGTAAGTAATCGCATCGAGCTTCCCTTTCGCCCTAGAGCGAGACAGGATGAGCTCTTACTGGGACTCGGGAAGCACCCTGCTTATTTATAGAAAACTGCTTCTCTTCCACGATCCCTGACTCCAGCGACTAGGGGCCCCACACAAACGGTTTTACGCAGGTAGCTTCAAGGCAGCATGAATGGTGCTTTAAAAATGAGAATGCAAGGCTTGGGTTATCAGGCCCCCACTTCCAGGCAACACGCTGACTACCGCCATGTGATTCGTAGCTCGCCAAAAGAGACTCTAGCTACACACAGGTCCCTTCCCTGAATCCACTTTTCTTCACGGGGTGTTCTGCCTGTAGCTAACTCGCTCACCCAAGGAATGCACTAGGGAGGCTATCGGGCCTCAGCCTCTTGGGAAAGCCTGCAGTGTATGAGGCAGAGCTCTGCCCTAGTGGCAGTAGGAACGCAAGCCGGGTTCCTCCTGCAGGTATGGGGTCTTCAGGTTAGAGTGCCTAGAAGGAATGCCAAGCAGTTTCGGTTTCCCCGTACAGCTCAGTCGAGGACAGTGAGGCAGATTTGCATGGCATGTGGGACGCCAGAGAAGAGTTTTCCTGGAGACGTTGGAGCGCTGGGGAAAGCGACCTCTCCCCCGGAAGAGTGCCGTGTGTTGCCCTGCACTCGTCAAACACAGAGTGAGCGGGAAGGGCTTTGGGCCCGGGCACTTTCTTTTCAGGCCGGGTGAGCCTGCCGGTCCTCAGTGTCCTTGTCGGGAACAGGGCGCCCCGCGAGGGTCTTACCTGTCTTGAAAAGCGTACGAAGGTGAAATAAAGCAGAACTGCGACTAAGACCTCGTGGAAACCGCTCGAAATTTCCGCCTCAGCAGGGCTATTAGAAAGCCTTACCTGGAGGTAAGTACTCGCATCGAGCTTCCCTTTCGCCCTAGAGCCTGACAGGATGAGCTCTTACTGGGACTCGTGAAGCACCCTGCTTATTTATAGAAAACTGCTTCTCTTCCACGATCCCTGACTCCAGCGACTAGGGGCCCCACACAAACGGTTTTACGCAGGTAGCTTCAAGGCAGCATGAATGGTGCTTTAAAAATGAGAATGCAAGGCTTGGGTTATCAGGCCCCCACTTCCAGGCAACACGCTGACTACCGCCTTGTGATTCGTAGCTCGCCAAAAGGGACTCTAGCTACACACAGGTCCCTTCCCTGAATCCACTTTTCTTCACGGGGTGTTCTGCCTGTAGCTAACTCGCTCACCCAAGGAATGCACTAGGGAGGCTATCGGGCCTCAGCCTCTTAGGAAAGCCTGCAGTGTAAGAGGCAGAGCTCTGCCCCAGTGGCAGTAGGAACGCAAGCCGGGTTTCTCCTGCAGGTATGGGGTCTTCAGGTTAGCGTGCCTAGAAGGAATGCCAAGCAGTCTCGGTTTCCCCGTACAGCTCAGTCGAGGACAGTGAGGCAGATTTGCATGGCATGTGGGACGCCAGAGAAGAGTTTTCCTGGAGACGTTGGAGCGCTGGGGAAAGCGACCTCTCCCCCGGAAGAGTGCCGTGTGTTGCCCTGCACTCGGCAAACACAGAGTGAGCGGGAAGGGCTTTGGGCCCGGGCACTTTCTTTTCAGGCCGGGTGAGCCTGCCGGTCCTCAGTGTCCTTGTCGGGAACAGGGCGCCCCGCGAGGGTCTTACCTGTCTTGAAAAGCGTACGAAGGTGAAATAAAGCAGAACTGCGACTAAGACCTCGTGGAAACCGCTCGAAATTTCCGCCTCAGCAGGGCTATTAGAAAGCCTTACCTGGAGGTAAGTACTCGCATCGAGCTTCCCTTTCGCCCTAGAGCCTGACAGGATGAGCTCTTACTGGGACTCGTGAAGAACCCTGCTTATTTATAGAAAACTGCTTCTCTTCCACGATCCCTGACTCCAGCGACTAGGGGCCCCACACAAACGGTTTTATGCAGGTAGCTTCAAGGCAGCATGAATGGTGCTTTAAAAAGGAGAATGCAAGGCTTGGGTTATCAGGCCCCCACTTCCAGGCAACACGCTGACTACCGCCTTGTGATTCGTAGCTCGCCAAAAGAGACTCTAGCTACACACAGGTCCCTTCCCTGAATCCACTTTTCTTCACGGGGTGTTCTGCCTGTAGCTAACTCGCTCACCCAAGGAATGCACTAGGGAGGCTATCGGGCCTCAGCCTCTTAGGAAAGCCTGCAGTGTAAGAGGCAGAGCTCTGCCCCAGTGGCAGTAGGAACGCAAGCCGGGTTCCTCCTGCAGGTATGGGGTCTTCAGGTTAGAGTGCCTAGAAGGAATGCCAAGCAGTTTCGGTTTCCCCGTACAGCTCAGTCGAGGACAGTGAGGCAGATTTGCATGGCATGTGGGACGCCAGAGAACAGTTTTCCTGGAGACGTTGGAGCGCTGGGGAAAGCGACCTCTCCCCCGGTAGAGTGCCGTGTGTTGCCCTGCACTCGGCAAACACAGAGTGAGCGGGAAGGGCTTTGGGCCCGGGCACTTTGTTTTCAGGCCGGTTGAGCCTGCCGGTCCTCAGTGTCCTTGTCGGGAACAGGGCGCCCCGCGAGGGTCTTACCTGTCTTGAAAAGCGTACGAAGGTGAAATAAAGCAGAACTGCGACTAAGACCTCGTGGAAACCGCTCGAAATTTCCGCCTCAGCAGGGCTATTAGAAAGCCTTACCTGGAGGTAAGTACTCGCTTCGAGCTTCCCTTTCGCCCTAGAGCGGGACAGGATGAGCTCTTACTGGGACTCGTGAAGCACCCTGCTTATTTATAGAAAACTGCTTCTCTTCCACGATCGCTGACTCCAGCGACTAGGGGCCCCACACAAACGGTTTTATGCAGGTAGCTTCAAGGCAGCATGAATGGTGCTTTAAAAATGAGAATGCAAGGCTTGGGTTATCAGGCCCCCACTTCCAGGCAACACGCTGACTACCGCCTTGTGATTCGTAGCTCGCCAAAAGAGACTCTAGCTACACACAGGTCCCTTCCCTGAATCCACTTTTCTTCACGGGGTGTTCTGCCTGTAGCTAACTCGCTCACCCAAGGAATGCACTAGGGAGGCTATCGGGCCTCAGCCTCTTAGGAAAGCCTGCAGTGTAAGAGGCAGAGCTCTGCCCTAGTGGCAGTAGGAACGCAAGCCGGGTTTCTCCTGCAGGTATGGGGTCTTCAGGTTAGCGTGCCTAGAAGGAATGCCAAGCAGTTTCGGTTTCCCCGTACAGCTCAGTCGAGGACAGTGAGGCAGATTTGCATGGCATGTGGGACGCCAGAGAACAGTTTTCCTGGAGACGTTGGAGCCCTGGGGAAAGCGACCTCTCCCCCGGAAGAGTGCCGTGTGTTGCCCTGCACTCGGCAAACACAGAGTGAGCGGGAAGGGCTTTGGGCCCGGGCACTTTCTTTTCAGGCCGGGTGAGCCTGCCGGTCCTCAGTGTCCTTGTCGGGAACACGGCGCCCCGCGAGGGTCTTACCTGTCTTGAAAAGCGTACGAAGGTGAAATAAAGCAGAACTGCGACTAAGACCTCGTGGAAACCGCTCGAAATTTCCGCCTCAGCAGGGCTATTAGAAAGCCTTACCTGGAGGTAAGTACTCGCATCGAGCTTCCCTTTCGCCCTAGAGCCTGACAGGATGAGCTCTTACTGGGACTCGTGAAGCACCCTGCTTATTTATAGAAAACTGCTTCTCTTCCACGATCCCTGACTCCAGCGACTAGGGGCCCCACACAAACGGTTTTATGCAGGTAGCTTCAAGGCAGCATGAATGGTGCTTTAAAAATGAGAATGCAAGGCTTGGGTTATCAGGTCCCCACTTCCAGGCAACACGCTGACTACCGCCATGTGATTCGTAGCTCGCCAAAAGAGACTCTAGCTACACACAGGTCCCTTCCCTGAATCCACTTTTCTTCACCGGGTGTTCTGCCTGTAGCTAACTCGCTCACCCAAGGGATGCACTAGGGAGGCTATCGGGCCTCAGCCTCTTGGGAAAGCCTGCAGTGTAAGAGGCAGAGCTCTGCTCTAGTGGCAGTAGGAACGCAAGCCCGCTTTCTCCTGCAGGTATGGGGTCTTCAGGTATGAGTGCCTAGAAGGAATGCCAAGCAGTTTCGGTTTCCCCGTACAGCTCAGTCGAGGATAGTGAGGCAGATTTGCATGGCATGTGGGACGCCAGAGAACAGTTTTCCTGGAGACGTTGGAGCGCTGGGGAAAGCGACCTCTCCCCCGGAAGAGTGCCGTGTGTTGCCCTGCACTCGGCAAACACAGTGTGAACGGGAAGGGCTTTGGGCCCCGGCACTTTCTTTTCAGGCCGGGGGAGCCTGCCGGTCCTCAGTGTCCTTGTCGGGAACAGGGCGCCCCGCGAGTGTCTTACCTGTCTTGAAAAGCGTACGAAGGTGAAATAAAGCAGAACTGCGACTAAGACCTCGTGGAAACCGCTCGAAATTTCCGCCTCAGCAGGGCTATTAGAAAGCCTTACCTGGAGGTAAGTACTCGCATCGAGCTTCCCTTTCGCCCTAGAGCGTGACAGGATGAGCTCTTACTGGGACTCGGGAAGCACCCTGCTTATTTATAGAAAACTGCTTCTCTTCCACGATCCCTGACTCCAGCGACTAGGGGCCCCACACAAACGGTTTTACGCAGGTAGCTTCAAGGCAGCATGAATGGTGCTTTAAAAATGAGAATGCAAGGCTTGGGTTATCAGTCCCCCACTTCCAGGCAACACGCTGACTACCGCCTTGTGATTCGTAGCTCGCCAAAAGAGACTCTAGCTACACACAGTTCCCTTCCCTGAATCCACTTTTCTTCACCGGGTGTTCTGCCTGTAGCTAACTCGCTCACCCAAGGAATGCACTAGGGAGGCTATCGGGCCTCAGCCTCTTAGGAAAGCTAACAGTGAAAGAGGCAGAGCTCTGCCCCAGTGGCAGTAGGAACGCAAGCCGGGTTTCTCCTGCAGGTATGGGGTCTTCAGGTTAGAGTGCCTAGAAGGAATGCCAAGCAGTTTCGGTTTCCCCGTACGGCTCAGTCGAGGACAGTGAGGCAGATTTGCATGGCATGTGGGACGCCAGAGAACAGTTTTCCTGGAGACGTTGGAGCGCTGGGGAAAGCGACCTCTCCCCCGGAAGAGTGACGTGTGTTGCCCTGCACTCGGCAAACACAGAGTGAGCGGGAAGGGCTTTGGGCCCGGGCACTTTCTTTTCAGGCCGGGGGAGCCTGCCGGTCCTCAGTGTCCTTGTCGTGAACAGGGCGCCCCGCGAGGGTCTTAAGAGTCTTGAAAAGCGCACGAAGGTGAAAATAAAGCAGAACTGCGAGTAAAGCCTCGTGGAAACCGCTTGAAGCTTCTGCCTTAGCAGGGCTAATAGAAGGCCTTACCTGGAAGTACGTACTCCAATCGAGCTTCCCTTTCGCCCTAGAGCGTGACAGGATGAGCTCTTACCGGGACTCAGGAAGCACCCTGCTTATTTATAGAAAACTGCTTCTCTTCCACGATCCCTGACTCCAGCGACTAGGGGCCCCACACAAACGGTTTTATGCAGGTAGCTTCAAGGCAGCATGAATGGTGCTTTAAAAAGGAGAATGCAAGGCTTGGGTCATCAGGCCCCCACTTCCAGTCAACACGCTGACTACCGCCTTGTGATTCGTAGCTCGTCAAAAGAGACTCTAGCTACACACAGGTCCCTTCCCTGAATCCACTTTTCTTCACGGGATGTTCTGCCTGTAGCTAACTCGCTCACCCAAGGAATGCACTAGGGAGGCTTTCGGGCCTCAGCCTCTTCGGAAAGCCTGCACTGTAACAGGCAGAGCTCTGCTCTAGTGACAGTAGGAACGCAAGCCCGCTTTCTCCTGCAGGTATGGGGTCTTCAGGTATGAGTGCCTAGAAGGAATGCCAAGCAGTTTCGGTTTCCCCGTACAGCTCAGTCGAGGGCAGTGAGGCAGATTTGCATGGCATGTGGGACGCCAGAGAACAGTTTTCCTGGAGACGTTGGAGCGCTGGGGAAAGCGAGCTCTCCCCCGGTAGAGTGCCGTGTGTTGCCCTGCACTCGGCAAACACAGAGTGAGCGGGAAGGGCTTTGGGCCCGGGCACTTTCTTTTCAGGCCGGGGGAGCCTGCCGGTCCTCAGTGTCCTTGTCGGGAACAGGGCGCCCCGCGAGTGTCTTACCTGTCTTGAAAAGCGTACGAAGGTGAAATAAAGCAGAACTGCGACTAAGACCTCGTGGAAACCGCTCGAAATTTCCGCCTCAGCAGGGCTATTAGAAAGCCTTACCTGGAGGTAAGTACTCGCATCGAGCTTCCCTTTCGCCCTAGAGCGTGACAGGATGAGCTCTTACTGGGACTCGGGAAGCACCCTGCTTATTTATAGAAAACTGCTTCTCTTCCACGATCCCTGACTCCAGCGACTAGGGGCCCCACACAAACGGTTTTACGCAGGTAGCTTCAAGGCAGCATGAATGGTGCTTTAAAAATGAGAATGCAAGGCTTGGGTTATCAGTCCCCCACTTCCAGGCAACACGCTGACTACCGCCTTGTGATTCGTAGCTCGCCAAAAGAGACTCTAGCTACACACAGTTCCCTTCCCTGAATCCACTTTTCTTCACCGGGTGTTCTGCCTGTAGCTAACTCGCTCACCCAAGGAATGCACTAGGGAGGCTATCGGGCCTCAGCCTCTTAGGAAAGCTAACAGTGAAAGAGGCAGAGCTCTGCCCCAGTGGCAGTAGGAACGCAAGCCGGGTTTCTCCTGCAGGTATGGGGTCTTCAGGTTAGAGTGCCTAGAAGGAATGCCAAGCAGTTTCGGTTTCCCCGTACGGCTCAGTCGAGGACAGTGAGGCAGATTTGCATGGCATGTGGGACGCCAGAGAACAGTTTTCCTGGAGACGTTGGAGCGCTGGGGAAAGCGACCTCTCCCCCGGAAGAGTGCCGTGTGTTGCCCTGCACTCGGCAAACACAGAGTGAGCGGGAAGGGCTTTGGGCCCGGGCACTTTCTTTTCAGGCCGGGTGAGCCTGCCGGTCCTCAGTGTCCTTGTCGGGAACAGGGCGCCCCGCGAGGGTCTTAAGAGTCTTGAAAAGCGCACGAAGGTGAAAATAAAGCAGAACTGCGAGTAAAGCCTCGTGGAAACCGCTTGAAGCTTCTGCCTTAGCAGGGCTAATAGAAGGCCTTACCTGGAAGTACGTACTCCAATCGAGCTTCCCTTTCGCCCTAGAGCGTGACAGGATGAGCTCTTACCGGGACTCAGGAAGCACCCTGCTTATTTATAGAAAACTGCTTCTCTTCCACGATCCCTGACTCCAGCGACTAGGGGCCCCACACAAACGGTTTTATGCAGGTAGCTTCAAGGCAGCATGAATGGTGCTTTAAAAAGGAGAATGCAAGGCTTGGGTCATCAGGCCCCCACTTCCAGTCAACACGCTGACTACCGCCTTGTGATTCGTAGCTCGTCAAAAGAGACTCTAGCTACACACAGGTCCCTTCCCTGAATCCACTTTTCTTCACGGGATGTTCTGCCTGTAGCTAACTCGCTCACCCAAGGAATGCACTAGGGAGGCTTTCGGGCCTCAGCCTCTTCGGAAAGCCTGCACTGTAACAGGCAGAGCTCTGCTCTAGTGACAGTAGGAACGCAAGCCCGCTTTCTCCTGCAGGTATGGGGTCTTCAGGTATGAGTGCCTAGAAGGAATGCCAAGCAGTTTCGGTTTCCCCGTACAGCTCAGTCGAGGGCAGTGAGGCAGATTTGCATGGCATGTGGGACGCCAGAGAACAGTTTTCCTGGAGACGTTGGAGCGCTGGGGAAAGCGAGCTCTCCCCCGGTAGAGTGCCGTGTGTTGCCCTGCACTCGGCAAACACAGAGTGAGCGGGAAGGGCTTTGGGCCCGGGCACTTTCTTTTCAGGCCGGGGGAGCCTGCCGGTCCTCAGTGTCCTTGTCGGGAACAGGGCGCCCCGCGAGTGTCTTACCTGTCTTGAAAAGCGTACGAAGGTGAAATAAAGCAGAACTGCGACTAAGACCTCGTGGAAACCGCTCGAAATTTCCGCCTCAGCAGGGCTATTAGAAAGCCTTACCTGGAGGTAAGTACTCGCATCGAGCTTCCCTTTCGCCCTAGAGCGTGACAGGATGAGCTCTTACTGGGACTCGGGAAGCACCCTGCTTATTTATAGAAAACTGCTTCTCTTCCACGATCCCTGACTCCAGCGACTAGGGGCCCCACACAAACGGTTTTACGCAGGTAGCTTCAAGGCAGCATGAATGGTGCTTTAAAAATGAGAATGCAAGGCTTGGGTTATCAGTCCCCCACTTCCAGGCAACACGCTGACTACCGCCTTGTGATTCGTAGCTCGCCAAAAGAGACTCTAGCTACACACAGTTCCCTTCCCTGAATCCACTTTTCTTCACCGGGTGTTCTGCCTGTAGCTAACTCGCTCACCCAAGGAATGCACTAGGGAGGCTATCGGGCCTCAGCCTCTTAGGAAAGCTAACAGTGAAAGAGGCAGAGCTCTGCCCCAGTGGCAGTAGGAACGCAAGCCGGGTTTCTCCTGCAGGTATGGGGTCTTCAGGTTAGAGTGCCTAGAAGGAATGCCAAGCAGTTTCGGTTTCCCCGTACGGCTCAGTCGAGGACAGTGAGGCAGATTTGCATGGCATGTGGGACGCCAGAGAACAGTTTTCCTGGAGACGTTGGAGCGCTGGGGAAAGCGACCTCTCCCCCGGAAGAGTGCCGTGTGTTGCCCTGCACTCGGCAAACACAGAGTGAGCGGGAAGGGCTTTGGGCCCGGGCACTTTCTTTTCAGGCCGGGGGAGCCTGCCGGTCCTCAGTGTCCTTGTCGGGAACAGGGCGCCCCGCGAGGGTCTTAAGAGTCTTGAAAAGCGCACGAAGGTGAAAATAAAGCAGAACTGCGAGTAAAGCCTCGTGGAAACCGCTTGAAGCTTCTGCCTTAGCAGGGCTATTAGAAGGCCTTACCTGGAAGTATGTACTCCAATCGAGCTTCCCTTTCGCCCTAGAGCGTGACAGGATGAGCTCTTACCGGGACTCAGGAAGCACCCTGCTTATTTATAGAAAACTGCTTCTCTTCCACGATCCCTGACTCCAGCGACTAGGGGCCCCACACAAACGGTTTTATGCAGGTAGCTTCAAGGCAGCATGAATGGTGCTTTAAAAAGGAGAATGCAAGGCTTGGGTCATCAGGCCCCACTTCCAGTCAACACGCTGACTACCGCCTTGTGATTCATAGCTCGTCAAAAGAGACTCTAGCTACACACAGGTCCCTTTCCTGAATCCACTTTTCTTCACGGGATGTTCTGCCTGTAGCTAACTCGCTCACCCAAGGAATGCACTAGGGAGGCTTTCGGGCCTCAGCCTCTTCGGAAAGCCTGCACTGTAACAGGCAGAGCTCTGCTCTAGTGACAGTAGGAACGCAAGCCCGCTTTCTCCTGCAGGTATGGGGTCTTCAGGTATGAGTGCCTAGAAGGAATGCCAAGCAGTTTCGGTTTCCCCGTACAGCTCAGTCGAGGACAGTGAGGCAGATTTGCATGGCATGTGGGACGCCAGAGAACAGTTTTCCTGGAGACGTTGGAGCGCTGGGGAAAGCGACCTCTCCCCCGGAAGAGTGCCGTGTGTTGCCCTGCACTCGGCAAACACAGTGTGAACGGGAAGGGCTTTGGGCCCCGGCACTTTCTTTTCAGGCCGGGGGAGCCTGCCGGTCCTCAGTGTCCTTGTCGGGAACAGGGCGCCCCGCGAGGGTCTTACCTGTCTTGAAAAGCGTACGAAGGTGAAATAAAGCAGAACTGCGACTAAGACCTCGTGGAAACCGCTCGAAATTTCCGCCTCAGCAGGGCTATTAGAAAGCCTTACCTGGAGGTAAGAACTCGCATCGAGCTTCCCTTTCGCCCTAGAGCGTGACAGGATGAGCTCTTACTGGGACTCGGGAAGCACCCTGCTTATTTATAGAAAACTGCTTCTCTTCCACGATCCCTGACTCCAGCGACTAGGGGCCCCATACAAACGCTTTTACGCAGGTAGCTTCAAGGCAGCATGAATGGTGCTTTAAAAATGAGAATGCAAGGCTTGTGTTATCAGGCCCCCACTTCCAGGCAACACGCTGACTACCGCCTTGTGATTCGTAGCTCGCCAAAAGGGACTCTAGCTACACACATGTCCCTTCCCTGAATCCACTTTTCTTCACCGGGTGTTCTGCCTGTAGCTAACTCGCTCACCCAAGGAATGCACTAGGGAGGCTATCGGGCCTCAGCCTCTTAGGAAAGCCTGCAGTGTAAGAGGCAGAGCTCTGCCCCAGTGGCAGTAGGAACGCAAGCCGGGTTTCTCCTGCAGGTATGGGGTCTTCAGGTTAGAGTGCCTAGAAGGAATGCCAAGCAGTTTCGGTTTCCCCGTACAGCTCAGTCGAGGACAGTGAGGCAGATTTGCATGGCATGTGGGACGCCAGAGAAGAGTTTTCCTGGAGACGTTGGAGCGCTGGGGAAAGCGACCTCTCCCCCGGAAGAGTGCCGTGTGTTGCCCTGCACTCGGCAAACACAGAGTGAGCGGGAAGGGCTTTGGGCCCGGGCACTTTCTTTTCAGGCCGGGGGAGCCTGCCGATCCTCAGTGTCCTTGTGGGGATCAGGGCGCCCCGCGAGGGTCTTAAGAGTCTTGAAAAGCGCACGAAGGTGAAAATAAAGCAGAACTGCGAGTAAAGCCTCGTGGAAACCACTTGAAGCTTCTGCCTTAGCAGGGCTATTAGAAGGCCTTACCTGGAAGTACGTACTCCAATCGAGCTTCCCTTTCGCCCTAGAGCGTGACAGGATGAGCTCTTACCGGGACTCAGGAAGCACCCTGCTTATTTATAGAAAACTGCTTCTCTTCCACGATCCCTGACTCCAGCGACTAGGGGCCCCACACAAACGGTTTTATGCAGGTAGCTTCAAGGCAGCATGAATGGTGCTTTAAAAAGGAGAATGCAAGGCTTGGGTCATCAGGCCCCCACTTCCAGTCAACACGCTGACTACCGCCTTGTGATTCGTAGCTCGTCAAAAGAGACTCTAGCTACACACAGGTCCCTTCCCTGAATCCACTTTTCTTCACGGGATGTTCTGCCTGTAGCTAACTCGCTCACCCAAGGAATGCACTAGGGAGGCTTTCGGGCCTCAGCCTCTTCGGAAAGCCTGCACTGTAACAGGCAGAGCTCTGCTCTAGTGACAGTAGGAACGCAAGCCCGCTTTCTCCTGCAGGTATGGGGTCTTCAGGTATGAGTGCCTAGAAGGAATGCCAAGCAGTTTCGGTTTCCCCGTACAGCTCAGTCGAGGGCAGTGAGGCAGATTTGCATGGCATGTGGGACGCCAGAGAACAGTTTTCCTGGAGACGTTGGAGCGCTGGGGAAAGCGACCTCTCCCCCGGAAGAGTGCCGTGTGTTGCCCTGCACTCGGCAAACACAGTGTGAACGGGAAGGGCTTTGGGCCCCGGCACTTTCTTTTCAGGCCGGGGGAGCCTGCCGGTCCTCAGTGTCCTTGTCGGGAACAGGGCGCCCCGCGAGTGTCTTACCTGTCTTGAAAAGCGTACGAAGGTGAAATAAAGCAGAACTGCGACTAAGACCTCGTGGAAACCGCTCGAAATTTCCGCCTCAGCAGGGCTATTAGAAAGCCTTACCTGGAGGTAAGAACTCGCATCGAGCTTCCCTTTCGCCCTAGAGCGTGACAGGATGAGCTCTTACTGGGACTCGGGAAGCACCCTGCTTATTTATAGAAAACTGCTTCTCTTCCACGATCCCTGACTCCAGCGACTAGGGGCCCCACACAAACGGTTTTACGCAGGTAGCTTCAAGGCAGCATGAATGGTGCTTTAAAAATGAGAATGCAAGGCTTGGGTTATCAGGCCCCCACTTCCAGGCAACACGCTGACTACCGCCTTGTGATTCGTAGCTCGCCAAAAGGGACTCTAGCTACACACAGGTCCCTTCCCTGAATCCACTTTTCTTCACGGGGTGTTCTGCCTGTAGCTAACTCGCTCACCCAAGGAATGCACTAGGGAGGCTATCGGGCCTCAGCCTCTTAGGAAAGCCTGCAGTGTAAGAGGCAGAGCTCTGCCCCAGTGGCAGTAGGAACGCAAGCCGGGTTTCTCCTGCAGGTATGGGGTCTTCAGGTTAGCGTGCCTAGAAGGAATGCCAAGCAGTTTCGGTTTCCCCGTACAGCTCAGTCGAGGACAGTGAGGCAGATTTGCATGGCATGTGGGACGCCAGAGAACAGTTTTCCTGGAGACGTTGGAGCGCTGGGGAAAGCGACCTCTCCCCCGGAAGAGTGCCGTGTGTTGCCCTGCACTCGGCAAACACAGAGTGAGCGGGAAGGGCTTTGGGCCCGGGCACTTTCTTTTCAGGCCGGGTGAGCCTGCCGGTCCTCAGTGTCCTTGTCGGGAACAGGGCGCCCCGCGAGGGTCTTACCTGTCTTGAAAAGCGTACGAAGGTGAAATAAAGCAGAACTGCGACTAAGACCTCGTGGAAACCGCTCGAAATTTCCGCCTCAGCAGGGCTATTAGAAAGCCTTACCTGGAGGTAAGTACTCGCATCGAGCTTCCCTTTCGCCCTAGAGCCTGACAGGATGAGCTCTTACTGGGACTCGTGAAGAACCCTGCTTATTTATAGAAAACTGCTTCTCTTCCACGATCCCTGACTCCAGCGACTAGGGGCCCCACACAAACGGTTTTATGCAGGTAGCTTCAAGGCAGCATGAATGGTGCTTTAAAAAGGAGAATGCAAGGCTTGGGTTATCAGGCCCCCACTTCCAGGCAACACGCTGACTACCGCCTTGTGATTCGTAGCTCGCCAAAAGAGACTCTAGCTACACACAGGTCCCTTCCCTGAATCCACTTTTCTTCACGGGGTGTTCTGCCTGTAGCTAACTCGCTCACCCAAGGAATGCACTAGGGAGGCTATCGGGCCTCAGCCTCTTAGGAAAGCCTGCAGTGTAAGAGGCAGAGCTCTGCCCCAGTGGCAGTAGGAACGCAAGCCGGGTTCCTCCTGCAGGTATGGGGTCTTCAGGTTAGAGTGCCTAGAAGGAATGCCAAGCAGTTTCGGTTTCCCCGTACAGCTCAGTCGAGGACAGTGAGGCAGATTTGCATGGCATGTGGGACGCCAGAGAACAGTTTTCCTGGAGACGTTGGAGCGCTGGGGAAAGCGACCTCTCCCCCGGTAGAGTGCCGTGTGTTGCCCTGCACTCGGCAAACACAGAGTGAGCGGGAAGGGCTTTGGGCCCGGGCACTTTGTTTTCAGGCCGGTTGAGCCTGCCGGTCCTCAGTGTCCTTGTCGGGAACAGGGCGCCCCGCGAGGGTCTTACCTGTCTTGAAAAGCGTACGAAGGTGAAATAAAGCAGAACTGCGACTAAGACCTCGTGGAAACCGCTCGAAATTTCCGCCTCAGCAGGGCTATTAGAAAGCCTTACCTGGAGGTAAGTACTCGCTTCGAGCTTCCCTTTCGCCCTAGAGCGGGACAGGATGAGCTCTTACTGGGACTCGGGAAGCACCCTGCTTATTTATAGAAAACTGCTTCTCTTCCACGATCCCTGACTCCAGCGACTAGGGGCCCCACACAAACGGTTTTATGCAGGTAGCTTCAAGGCAGCATGAATGGTGCTTTAAAAATGAGAATGCAAGGCTTGGGTTATCAGGCCCCCACTTCCAGGCAACACGCTGACTACCGCCTTGTGATTCGTAGCTCGCCAAAAGAGACTCTAGCTACACACAGGTCCCTTCCCTGAATCCACTTTTCTTCACGGGGTGTTCTGCCTGTAGCTAACTCGCTCACCCAAGGAATGCACTAGGGAGGCTATCGGGCCTCAGCCTCTTAGGAAAGCCTGCAGTGTAAGAGGCAGAGCTCTGCCCTAGTGGCAGTAGGAAGGCAAGCCGGGTTTCTCCTGCAGGTATGGGGTCTTCAGGTTAGCGTGCCTAGAAGGAATGCCAAGCAGTTTCGGTTTCCCCGTACAGCTCAGTCGAGGACAGTGAGGCAGATTTGCATGGCATGTGGGACGCCAGAGAACAGTTTTCCTGGAGACGTTGGAGCGCTGGGGAAAGCGACCTCTCCCCCGGAAGAGTGCCGTGTGTTGCCCTGCACTCGGCAAACACAGAGTGAGCGGGAAGGGCTTTGGGCCCGGGCACTTTCTTTTCAGGCCGGGTGAGCCTGCCGGTCCTCAGTGTCCTTGTCGGGAACACGGCGCCCCGCGAGGGTCTTACCTGTCTTGAAAAGCGTACGAAGGTGAAATAAAGCAGAACTGCGACTAAGACCTCGTGGAAACCGCTCGAAATTTCCGCCTCAGCAGGGCTATTAGAAAGCCTTACCTGGAGGTAAGTACTCGCATCGAGCTTCCCTTTCGCCCTAGAGCCTGACAGGATGAGCTCTTACTGGGACTCGTGAAGCACCCTGCTTATTTATAGAAAACTGCTTCTCTTCCACGATCCCTGACTCCAGCGACTAGGGGCCCCACACAAACGGTTTTATGCAGGTAGCTTCAAGGCAGCATGAATGGTGCTTTAAAAATGAGAATGCAAGGCTTGGGTTATCAGGTCCCCACTTCCAGGCAACACGCTGACTACCGCCATGTGATTCGTAGCTCGCCAAAAGAGACTCTAGCTACACACAGGTCCCTTCCCTGAATCCACTTTTCTTCACCGGGTGTTCTGCCTGTAGCTAACTCGCTCACCCAAGGGATGCACTAGGGAGGCTATCGGGCCTCAGCCTCTTGGGAAAGCCTGCAGTGTAAGAGGCAGAGCTCTGCTCTAGTGGCAGTAGGAACGCAAGCCCGCTTTCTCCTGCAGGTATGGGGTCTTCAGGTATGAGTGCCTAGAAGGAATGCCAAGCAGTTTCGGTTTCCCCGTACAGCTCAGTCGAGGATAGTGAGGCAGATTTGCATGGCATGTGGGACGCCAGAGAACAGTTTTCCTGGAGACGTTGGAGCGCTGGGGAAAGCGACCTCTCCCCTGGAAGAGTGCCGTGTGTTGCCGTGCACTCGGCAAACACAGAGTGAGCGGGAAGGGCTTTCGGCCCGGGCACTTTCTTTTCAGGCCGGGGGAGCCTGCCGGTCCTCAGTGTCCTTGTCGGGAACAGGGCGCCCCGCGAGGGTCTTACCTGTCTTGAAAAGCGTACGAAGGTGAAATAAAGCAGAACTGCGACTAAGACCTCGTGGAAACCGCTCGAAATTTCCGCCTCAGCAGGGCTATTAGAAAGCCTTACCTGGAGGTAAGTACTCGCATCGAGCTTCCCTTTCGCCCTAGAGCGTGACAGGATGAGCTCTTACTGGGACTCGGGAAGCACCCTGCTTATTTATAGAAAACTGCTTCTCTTCCACGATCCCTGACTCCAGCGACTAGGGGCCCCACACAAACGGTTTTATGCAGGTAGCTTCAAGGCAGCATGAATGGTGCTTTAAAAGTGAGAATGCAAGGCTTGGGTTATCAGGCCCCCACTTCCAGGCAACACGCTGACTACCGCCTTGTGATTCGTAGCTCGCCAAAAGAGACTCTAGCTACACACAGGTCCCCACTTCCAGGCAACACGCTGACTACCGCCTTGTGATTCGTAGCTCGCCAAAAGAGACTCTAGCTACACACAGGTCCCTTCCCTGAATCCACTTTTCTTCACCGAGTGTTCTGCCTGTAGCTAACTCGCTCACCCAAGGAATGCACTAGGGATGCTATCGGGCCTCAGCCTCTTAGGAAAGCCTGCAGTGTAAGAGGCAGAGCTCTGCCCTAGTGGCAGTAGGAACGCAAGCCGGGTTTCTCCTGCAGGTATGGGGTCTTCAGGTATGAGTGCCTAGAAGGAATGCCAAGCAGTTTCGGTTTCCCCGTACAGCTCAGTCGAGGACAGTGAGGCAGATTTGCATGGCATGTGGGACGCCAGAGAACAGTTTTCCTGGAGACGTTGGAGCGCTGGGGAAAGCGACCTCTCCCCCGGAAGAGTGCCGTGTGTTGCCCTGCACTCGGCAAACACAGTGTGAGCGGGAAGGGCTTTCGGCCCCGGCCCTTTCTTTTCAGGCAGGGGGAGCCTGCCGGTCCTCAGTGTCCTTGTCGGGAACAGGGCGCCCCGCGAGGGTCTTACCTGTCTTGAAAAGCGTACGAAGGTGAAATAAAGCAGAACTGCGACTAAGACCTCGTGGAAACCGCTCGAAATTTCCGCCTCAGCAGGGTTATTAGAAAGCCTTACCTGGAGGTAAGTACTAGCATCGAGCTTCCCTTTCGCCCTAGAGCGTGACAGGATGAGCTCTTACTGGGACTCGGGAAGCACCCTGCTTATTTATAGAAAACTGCTTCTCTTCCACGATCCCTGACTCCAGCGACTAGGGGCCCCACACAAACGGTTTTATGCAGGTAGCTTCAAGGCAGCATGAATGGTGCTTTAAAAATGAGAATGCAAGGCTTGGGTTATCAGGCCCCCACTTCCAGGCAACACGCTGACTACCGCCTTGTGATTCGTAGCTCGCCAAAAGAGACTCTAGCTACACACAGGTCCCTTCCCTTTATCCACTTTTCTTCACGGGGTGTTCTGCCTGTAGCTAACACGCTCAACCAAGGAATGCACTAGGGAGGCTATCGGGCCTCAGCCTCTTAGGAAAGCCTGCAGTGTAAGAGGCAGAGCTCTGCCCTAGTGGCAGTAGGAACGCAAGCCGGGTTTCTCCTGCAGGTATGGGGTCTTCAGGTTAGAGTGCCTAGAAGGAATGCCAAGCAGTTTCGGTTTCCCCGTACAGCTCAGTCGAGGACAGTGAGGCAGATTTGCATGGCATGTGGGACGCCAGAGAACAGTTTTCCTGGAGACGTTGGAGCGCTGGGGAAAGCGACCTCTCCCCCGGAAGAGTGCCGTGTGTTGCCCTGCACTCGGAAACACAGAGTGAGCGGGAAGGGCTTTGGGCCCGGGCACTTTCTTTTCAGGCCGGGGGAGCCTGCCGGTCCTCAGTGTCCTTGTCGGGAACACGGCGCCCCGCGAGGGTCTTACCTGTCTTGAAAAGCGTACGAAGGTGAAATAAACAGAACTGCGACTAAGACCTCGTGGAAACCGCTCGAAATTTCCGCCTCAGAAGGGCTATTAGAAAGCCTTACCTGGAGGTAAGTACTCGCATCGAGCTTCCCTTTCGCCCTAGAGCCTGACAGGATGAGCTCTTCCTGGGACTCGTGAAGCACCCTGCTTATTTATAGAAAACTGCTTCTCTTCCACGATCCCTGACTCCAGCGACTAGGGGCCCCACACAAACGGTTTTATGCAGGTAGCTTCAAGGCAGCATGAATGGTGCTTTAAAAATGAGAATGCAAGGCTTGGGTTATCAGGCCCCCACTTCCAGGCAACATGCTGACTACCGCCTTGTGATTCGTAGCTCGCCAAAAGAGACTCTAGCTACACACAGGTCCCTTCCCTGAATCCACTTTTCTTCACGGGGTGTTCTGCCTGTAGCTAACACGCTCACCCAAGGAATGCACTAGGGAGGCTATCGGGCCTCAGCCTCTTAGGAAAGCCTGCAGTGTAAGAGGCAGAGCTCTGCCCTAGTGGCAGTAGGAACGCAAGCCGGGTTTCTCCTGCAGGTATGGGGTCTTCAGGTTAGAGTGCCTAGAAGGAATGCCAAGCAGTTTCGGTTTTCCCGAACAGCTCATTCGAGGACAGTGAGGCAGATTTGCATGGCATGTGTGACGCCAGAGAACAGTTTTCCTGGAGACGTTGGAGCGCTGGGGAAAGCGACCTCTCCCCCGGAAGAGTGCCGTGTGTTGCCCTGCAGTCGGCAAACTCAGTGTGAGCGGGAAGGGCTTTCGGCCCCGGCACTTTCTTTTCAGGCCGGGGGAGCCTGCCGGTCCTCAGTTTCCTTGTCGGGAACAGGGCGCCCCGCGAGGGTCTTAAGAGTCTTGAAAAGCGCACGAAGGTGAAAATAAAGCAGAACTGCGAGTAAAGCCTCGTGGAAACCGCTTGAAGCTTCTGCCTTAGCAGGGCTATTAGAAGGCCTTTCCTGGAGGTATGTACTCCAATCGAGCTTCCCTTTCGCCCTAGAGCGTGACAGGATGAGCTCTTACCGGGACTCAGGAACCACCCTGCTTATTTATAGAAAACTGCTTCTCTTCCACGATCCCTGACTCCAGCGACTAGGGACCCGTCACAAACGGTTTTATGCAGGTAGCTTCAAGGCAGCATGAATGGTGCTTTAAAAAGGAGAATGCAAGGCTTGGGTCATCAGGCCCCCACTTCCAGTCAACACGCTGACTACCGGCTTGTGATTCGTAGCTGGTCAAAAGAGACTCTAGCTACACACAGGTCCCTTCCCTGAATCCACTTTTCTTCACGGGGTGTTCTGCCTGTAGCTAACTCGCTCACCCAAGGAATGCACTAGGGAGGCTTTCGGGCCTCAGCCTCTTCGGAAAGCCTGCACTGTAACAGGCAGAGCTCTGCTCTAGTGAGAGTAGGAACGCAAGGCCGCTTTCTCCTGCAGGTATGGGGTCTTCAGGTATGAGTGCCTAGAAGGAATGCCAAGCAGTTTCGGTTTCCCCATACAGCTCAGTCGAGGGCAGTGAGGCAGATTTGCATGGCATGTGGGACGCCAGAGAACAGTTTTCCTGGAGACGTTGGAGCGCTGGGGAAAGCGACCTCTCCCCCGGAAGAGTGCCGTGTGTTGCCCTGCACTCGGCAAACAGAGTGTGAAAGGGAAGGGCTTTGGGCCCCGGCACTTTCTTTTCAGGCCGGGGGAGCCTGCCGGTCCTCAGTGTCCTTGTCGGGAACAGGGCGCCCCGCGAGTGTCTTACCTGTCTTGAAAAGCGTACGAAGGTGAAATAAAGCAGAACTGCGACTAAGACCTCGTGGAAACCTCTCGAAATTTCCGCCTCAGCAGGGCTATTAGAAAGCCTTACCTGGAGGTAAGAACTCGCATCGAGCTTCCCTTTCGCCCTAGAGCGTGACAGGATGAGCTCTTACTGGGACTCGGGAAGCACCCTGCTTATTTATAGAAAACTGCTTCTCTTCCACGATCCCTGACTCCAGCGACTAGGGGCCCCACACAAACGCTTTTACGCAGGTAGCTTCAAGGCAGCATGAATGGTGCTTTAAAAATGAGAATGCAAGGCTTGGGTTATCAGGCCCCCACTTCCAGGCAACACGCTGACTACCGCCTTGTGATTCGTAGCTCGCCAAAAGAGACTCTAGCTACACACAGGTCCCTTCCCTGAATCCACTTTTCTTCACCGGGTGTTCTGCCTGTAGCTAACTCGCTCACCCAAGGAATGCACTAGGGAGGCTATCGGGCCTCAGCCTCTTAGGAAAGCCTGCAGTGTAAGAGGCAGAGCTCTGCCCCAGTGGCAGTAGGAACGCAAGCCGGGTTTCTCCTGCAGGTATGGGGTCTTCAGGTTAGAGTGCCTAGAAGGAATGCCAAGCAGTTTCGGTTTCCCCGTACAGCTCAGTCGAGGACAGTGAGGCAGATTTGCATGGCATGTGGGACGCCAGAGAAGAGTTTTCCTGGAGACGTTGGAGCGCTGGGGAAAGCGACCTCTCCCCCGGAAGAGTGCCGTGTGTTGCCCTGCACTCGGCAAACACAGAGTGAGCGGGAAGGGCTTTGGGCCCGGGCACTTTCTTTTCAGGCCGGGTGAGCCTGCCGATCCTCAGTGTCCTTGTGGGGAACAGGGCGCCCCGCGAGGGTCTTAAGAGTCTTGAAAAGCGCACGAAGGTGAAAATAAAGCAGAACTGCGAGTAAAGCCTCGTGGTAACCACTTGAAGCTTCTGCCTTAGCAGGGCTAATAGAAGGCCTTACCTGGAAGTACGTACTCCAATCGAGCTTCCCTTTCGCCCTAGAGCGTGACAGGATGAGCTCTTACCGGGACTCAGGAAGCACCCTGCTTATTTATAGAAAACTGCTTCTCTTCCACGATCCCTGACTCCAGCGACTAGGGGCCCCACACAAACGGTTTTATGCAGGTAGCTTCAAGGCAGCATGAATGGTGCTTTAAAAAGGAGAATGCAAGGCTTGGGTCATCAGGCCCCCACTTCCAGTCAACACGCTGACTACCGCCTTGTGATTCGTAGATCGTCAAAAGAGACTCTAGCTACACACAGGTCCCTTCCCTGAATCCACTTTTCTTCACGGGATGTTCTGCCTGTAGCTAACTCGCTCACCCAAGGAATGCACTAGGGAGGCTTTCGGGCCTCAGCCTCTTCGGAAAGCCTGCACTGTAACAGGCAGAGCTCTGCTCTAGTGACAGTAGGAACGCAAGCCCGCTTTCTCCTGCAGGTATGGGGTCTTCAGGTATGAGTGCCTAGAAGGAATGCCAAGCAGTTTCGGTTTCCCCATACAGCTCAGTCGAGGGCAGTGAGGCAGATTTGCATGGCATGTGGGACGCCAGAGAACAGTTTTCCTGGAGACGTTGGAGCGCTGGGGAAAGCGACCTCTCCCCCGGAAGAGTGCCGTGTGTTGCCCTGCACTCGGCAAACACAGAGTGAGCGGGAAGGGCTTTGGGCCCGGGCACTTTCTTTTCAGGCCGGGGGAGCCTGCCGGTCCTCAGTGTCCTTGTCGGGAACAGGGCGCCCCGCGAGGGTCTTAAGAGTCTTGAAAAGCGCACGAAGGTGAAAATAAAGCAGAACTGCGAGTAAAGCCTCGTGGAAACCGCTTGAAGCTTCTGCCTTAGCAGGGCTATTAGAAGGCCTTACCTGGAAGTATGTACTCCAATCGAGCTTCCCTTTCGCCCTAGAGCGTGACAGGAGGAGCTCTTACCGGGACTCAGGAACCACCCTGCTTATTTATAGAAAACTGCTTCTCTTCCACGATCCCTGACTCCAGCGACTAGGGGCCCCACACAAACGGTTTTATGCAGGTAGCTTCAAGGCAGCATGAATGGTGCTTTAAAAATGAGAATGCAAGGCTTGGGTCATCAGGCCCCACTTCCAGTCAACACGCTGACTACCGCCTTGTGATTCGTAGCTCGTCAAAAGAGACTCTAGCTACACACAGGTCCCTTCCCTGAATCCACTTTTCTTCACGGGATGTTCTGCCTGTAGCTAACTCGCTCACCCAAGGAATGCACTAGGGAGGCTTTCGGGCCTCAGCCTCTTCGGAAAGCCTGCACTGTAACAGGCAGAGCTCTGCTCTAGTGACAGTAGGAACGCAAGCCCGCTTTCTCCTGCAGGTATGGGGTCTTCAGGTATGAGTGCCTAGAAGGAATGCCAAGCAGTTTCGGTTTCCACGTACAGCTCAGTCGAGGGCAGTGAGGCAGATTTGCATGGCATGTGGGACGCCAGAGAACAGTTTTCCTGGAGACGTTGGAGCGCTGGGGAAAGCGACCTCTCCCCCGGAAGAGTGCCGTGTGTTGCCCTGCACTCGGCAAACACAGTGTGAACGGGAAGGGCTTTGGGCCCCGGCACTTTCTTTTCAGGCCGGGGGAGCCTGCCGGTCCTCAGTGTCCTTGTCGGGAACAGGGCGCCCCGCGAGTGTCTTACCTGTCTTGAAAAGCGTACGAAGGTGAAATAAAGCAGAACTGCGACTAAGACCTCGTGGAAACCGCTCGAAATTTCCGCCTCAGCAGGGCTATTAGAAAGCCTTACCTGGAGGTAAGTACTCGCATCGAGCTTCCCTTTCGCCCTAGAGCGTGACAGGATGAGCTCTTACTGGGACTCGGGAAGCACCCTGCTTATTTATAGAAAACTGCTTCTCTTCCACGATCCCTGACTCCAGCGACTAGGGGCCCCACACAAACGGTTTTACGCAGGTAGCTTCAAGGCAGCATGAATGGTGCTTTAAAAATGAGAATGCAAGGCTTGGGTTATCAGTCCCCCACTTCCAGGCAACACGCTGACTACCGCCTTGTGATTCGTAGCTCGCCAAAAGAGACTCTAGCTACACACAGTTCCCTTCCCTGAATCCACTTTTCTTCACCGGGTGTTCTGCCTGTAGCTAACTCGCTCACCCAAGGAATGCACTAGGGAGGCTATCGGGCCTCAGCCTCTTAGGAAAGCTAACAGTGAAAGAGGCAGAGCTCTGCCCCAGTGGCAGTAGGAACGCAAGCCGGGTTTCTCCTGCAGGTATGGGGTCTTCAGGTTAGAGTGCCTAGAAGGAATGCCAAGCAGTTTCGGTTTCCCCGTACGGCTCAGTCGAGGACAGTGAGGCAGATTTGCATGGCATGTGGGACGCCAGAGAACAGTTTTCCTGGAGACGTTGGAGCGCTGGGGAAAGCGACCTCTCCCCCGGAAGAGTGCCGTGTGTTGCCCTGCACTCGGCAAACACAGAGTGAGCGGGAAGGGCTTTGGGCCCGGGCACTTTCTTTTCAGGCCGGGGGAGCCTGCCGGTCCTCAGTGTCCTTGTCGGGAACAGGGCGCCCCGCGAGGGTCTTAAGAGTCTTGAAAAGCGCACGAAGGTGAAAATAAAGCAGAACTGCGAGTAAAGCCTCGTGGAAACCGCTTGAAGCTTCTGCCTTAGCAGGGCTATTAGAAGGCCTTACCTGGAAGTATGTACTCCAATCGAGCTTCCCTTTCGCCCTAGAGCGTGACAGGATGAGCTCTTACCGGGACTCAGGAAGCACCCTGCTTATTTATAGAAAACTGCTTCTCTTCCACGATCCCTGACTCCAGCGACTAGGGGCCCCACACAAACGGTTTTATGCAGGTAGCTTCAAGGCAGCATGAATGGTGCTTTAAAAAGGAGAATGCAAGGCTTGGGTCATCAGGCCCCACTTCCAGTCAACACGCTGACTACCGCCTTGTGATTCATAGCTCGTCAAAAGAGACTCTAGCTACACACAGGTCCCTTCCCTGAATCCACTTTTCTTCACGGGATGTTCTGCCTGTAGCTAACTCGCTCACCCAAGGAATGCACTAGGGAGGCTTTCGGGCCTCAGCCTCTTCGGAAAGCCTGCACTGTAACAGGCAGAGCTCTGCTCTAGTGACAGTAGGAACGCAAGCCCGCTTTCTCCTGCAGGTATGGGGTCTTCAGGTATGAGTGCCTAGAAGGAATGCCAAGCAGTTTCGGTTTCCCCGTACAGCTCAGTTGAGGACAGTGAGGCAGATTTGCATGGCATGTGGGACGCCAGAGAACAGTTTTCCTGGAGACGTTGGAGCGCTGGGGAAAGCGACCTCTCCCCCGGAAGAGTGCCGTGTGTTGCCCTGCACTCGGCAAACACAGTGTGAACGGGAAGGGCTTTGGGCCCCGGCACTTTCTTTTCAGGCCGGGGGAGCCTGCCGGTCCTCAGTGTCCTTGTCGGGAACAGGGCGCCCCGCGAGGGTCTTACCTGTCTTGAAAAGCGTACGAAGGTGAAATAAAGCAGAACTGCGACTAAGACCTCGTGGAAACCGCTCGAAATTTCCGCCTCAGCAGGGCTATTAGAAAGCCTTACCTGGAGGTAAGAACTCGCATCGAGCTTCCCTTTCGCCCTAGAGCGTGACAGGATGAGCTCTTACTGGGACTCGGGAAGCACCCTGCTTATTTATAGAAAACTGCTTCTCTTCCACGATCCCTGACTCCAGCGACTAGGGGCCCCACACAAACGCTTTTACGCAGGTAGCTTCAAGGCAGCATGAATGGTGCTTTAAAAATGAGAATGCAAGGCTTGGGTTATCAGGCCCCCACTTCCAGGCAACACGCTGACTACCGCCTTGTGATTCGTAGCTCGCCAAAAGGGACTCTAGCTACACACAGGTCCCTTCCCTGAATCCACTTTTCTTCACCGGGTGTTCTGCCTGTAGCTAACTCGCTCACCCAAGGAATGCACTAGGGAGGCTATCGGGCCTCAGCCTCTTAGGAAAGCCTGCAGTGTAAGAGGCAGAGCTCTGCCCCAGTGGCAGTAGGAACGCAAGCCGGGTTTCTCCTGCAGGTATGGGGTCTTCAGGTTAGAGTGCCTAGAAGGAATGCCAAGCAGTTTCGGTTTCCCCGTACAGCTCAGTCGAGGACAGTGAGGCAGATTTGCATGGCATGTGGGACGCCAGAGAAGAGTTTTCCTGGAGACGTTGGAGCGCTGGGGAAAGCGACCTCTCCCCCGGAAGAGTGCCGTGTGTTGCCCTGCACTCGGCAAACACAGAGTGAGCGGGAAGGGCTTTGGGCCCGGGCACTTTCTTTTCAGGCCGGGGGAGCCTGCCGATCCTCAGTGTCCTTGTGGGGATCAGGGCGCCCCGCGAGGGTCTTAAGAGTCTTGAAAAGCGCACGAAGGTGAAAATAAAGCAGAACTGCGAGTAAAGCCTCGTGGAAACCGCTTGAAGCTTCTGCCTTAGCAGGGCTATTAGAAGGCCTTACCTGGAAGTACGTACTCCAATCGAGCTTCCCTTTCGCCCTAGAGCGTGACAGGATGAGCTCTTACCGGGACTCAGGAAGCACCCTGCTTATTTATAGAAAACTGCTTCTCTTCCACGATCCCTGACTCCAGCGACTAGGGGCCCCACACAAACGGTTTTATGCAGGTAGCTTCAAGGCAGCATGAATGGTGCTTTAAAAAGGAGAATGCAAGGCTTGGGTCATCAGGCCCCCACTTCCAGTCAACACGCTGACTACCGCCTTGTGATTCGTAGCTCGTCAAAAGAGACTCTAGCTACACACAGGTCCCTTCCCTGAATCCACTTTTCTTCACGGGATGTTCTGCCTGTAGCTAACTCGCTCACCCAAGGAATGCACTAGGGAGGCTTTCGGGCCTCAGCCTCTTCGGAAAGCCTGCACTGTAACAGGCAGAGCTCTGCTCTAGTGACAGTAGGAACGCAAGCCCGCTTTCTCCTGCAGGTATGGGGTCTTCAGGTATGAGTGCCTAGAAGGAATGCCAAGCAGTTTCGGTTTCCCCGTACAGCTCAGTCGAGGGCAGTGAGGCAGATTTGCATGGCATGTGGGACGCCAGAGAACAGTTTTCCTGGAGACGTTGGAGCGCTGGGGAAAGCGACCTCTCCCCCGGAAGAGTGCCGTGTGTTGCCCTGCACTCGGCAAACACAGTGTGAACGGGAAGGGCTTTGGGCCCCGGCACTTTCTTTTCAGGCCGGGGGAGCCTGCCGGTCCTCAGTGTCCTTGTCGGGAACAGGGCGCCCCGCGAGTGTCTTACCTGTCTTGAAAAGCGTACGAAGGTGAAATAAAGCAGAACTGCGACTAAGACCTCGTGGAAACCGCTCGAAATTTCCGCCTCAGCAGGGCTATTAGAAAGCCTTACCTGGAGGTAAGAACTCGCTTCGAGCTTCCCTTTCGCCCTAGAGCGTGACAGGATGAGCTCTTACTGGGACTCGGGAAGCACCCTGCTTATTTATAGAAAACTGCTTCTCTTCCACGATCCCTGACTCCAGCGACTAGGGGCCCCACACAAACGGTTTTACGCAGGTAGCTTCAAGGCAGCATGAATGGTGCTTTAAAAATGAGAATGCAAGGCTTGGGTTATCAGGCCCCCACTTCCAGGAAACACGCTGACTACCGCCTTGTGATTCGTAGCTCGCCAAAAGGGACTCTAGCTACACACAGGTCCCTTCCCTGAATCCACTTTTCTTCACCGGGTGTTCTGCCTGTAGCTAACTCGCTCACCCAAGGAATGCACTAGGGAGGCTATCGGGCCTCAGCCTCTTAGGAAAGCCTGCAGTGTAAGAGGCAGAGCTCTGCCCCAGTGGCAGTAGGAACGCAAGCCGGGTTTCTCCTGCAGGTATGGGGTCTTCAGGTTAGAGTGCCTAGAAGGAATGCCAAGCAGTTTCGGTTTCCCCGTACAGCTCAGTCGAGGACAGTGAGGCAGATTTGCATGGCATGTGGGACGCCAGAGAAGAGTTTTCCTGGAGACGTTGGAGCGCTGGGGAAAGCGACCTCTCCCCCGGAAGAGTGCCGTGTGTTGCCCTGCACTCGGCAAACACAGAGTGAGCGGGAAGGGCTTTGGGCCCGGGCACTTTCTTTTCAGGCCGGGTGAGCCTGCCGGTCCTCAGTGTCCTTGTCGGGAACAGGGCGCCCCGCGAGGGTCTTACCTGTCTTGAAAAGCGTACGAAGGTGAAATAAAGCAGAACTGCGACTAAGACCTCGTGGAAACCGCTCGAAATTTCCGCCTCAGCAGGGCTATTAGAAAGCCTTACCTGGAGGTAAGTACTCGCATCGAGCTTCCCTTTCGCCCTAGAGCGTGACAGGATGAGCTCTTACTGGGACTCGGGAAGCACCCTGCTTATTTATAGAAAACTGCTTCTCTTCCACGATCCCTGACTCCAGCGACTAGGGGCCCCACACAAACGGTTTTATGCAGGTAGCTTCAAGGCAGCATGAATGGTGCTTTAAAAAGGAGAATGCAAGGCTTGGGTTATCAGGCCCCCACTTCCAGGCAACACGCTGACTACCGCCTTGTGATTCGTAGCTCGCCAAAAGAGACTCTAGCTACACACAGGTCCCTTCCCTGAATCCACTTTTCTTCACGGGGTGTTCTGCCTGTAGCTAACTCGCTCACCCAAGGAATGCACTAGGGAGGCTATCGGGCCTCAGCCTCTTGGGAAAGCCTGCAGTGTAACAGGCAGAGCTCTGCCCCAGTGGCAGTAGGAACGCAAGCCGGCTTTCTCCTACAGGTATGTGGTCGTCAGGTATGAGTGCCTAGAAGGAATGCCAAGCAGTTTGGGTTTCCCAATACAGCTCAGTCGAGGATAGTGAGGCAGATTTGCATGGCATGTGGGACGCCAGAGAACAGTTTTCCTGGAGACGTTGGAGCGCTGGGGAAAGCGACCTCTCCCCCGGAAGAGTGCCGTGTGTTGCCCTGCACTCGGCAAACACAGAGTGAGCGGGAAGGGCTTTGGGCCCGGGCACTTTCTTTTCAGGCCGGGGGAGCCTGCCGGTCCTCAGTGTCCTTGTCGGGAACAGGGCGCCCCGCGAGGGTCTTACCTGTCTTGAAAAGCGTACGAAGGTGAAATAAAGCAGAACTGCGACTAAGACCTCGTGGAAACCGCTCGAAATTTCCGCCTCAGCAGGGCTATTAGAAAGCCTTACCTGGAGGTAAGTACTCGCATCGAGCTTCCCTTTCGCCCTAGAGCGTGACAGGATGAGCTCTTACTGGGACTCGGGAAGCACCCTGCTTATTTATAGAAAACTGCTTCTCTTCCACGATCCCTGACTCCAGCGACTAGGGTCCCCACACAAACGGTTTTATGCAGGTAGCTTCAAGGCAGCATGAATGGTGCTTTAAAAAGGAGAATGCAAGGCTTGGGTTATCAGGCCCCCACTTCCAGGCAACACGCTGACTACCGCCTTGTGATTCGTAGCTCGCCAAAAGAGACACTAGCTACACACAGGTCCCTTCCCTGAATCCACTTTTCTTCACGGGGTGTTCTGCCTGTAGCTAACTCGCTCACCCAAGGAATGCACTAGGGAGGCTATCGGGCCTCAGCCTCTTAGGAAAGCCTGCAGTGTAAGAGGCAGAGCTCTGCCCCAGTGGCAGTAGGAACGCAAGCCGGGTTTCTCCTGCAGGTATGGGGTCTTCAGGTTAGAGTGCCTAGAAGGAATGCCAAGCAGTTTCGGTTTCCCCGTACAGCTCAGTCGAGGACAGTGAGGCAGATTTGCATGGCATGTGGGACGCCAGAGAACAGTTTTCCTGGAGACGTTGGAGCGCTGGGGAAAGCGACCTCTCCCCCGAAAGAGTGCCGTGTGTTGCCCTGAACTCGGCAAACACAGAGTGAGCGGGAAGGGCTTTGGGCCCGGGCACTTTCTTTTCAGGCCGGGTGAGCCTGCCGGTCCTCAGTGTCCTTGTCGGGAACAGGGCGCCCCGCGAGGGTCTTAAGAGTCTTGAAAAGCGCACGAAGGTGAAAATAAAGCAGAACTGCGAGTAAAGCCTCGTGGAAACCGCTTGAAGCTTCTGCCTTAGCAGGGCTATTAGAAGGCCTTACCTGGAGGTATGTACTCCAATCGAGCTTCCCTTTCGCCCTAGAGCGTGACAGGATGAGCTCTTACCGGGACTCAGGAAGCACCATGCTCATTTATAGAAAACTGCTTCTCTTCCACGATCCCTGACTCCAGCAACTAGGGGACCCACACAAACGGTTTTATGCAGGTAGCTTCAAGGCAGCATGAATGGTGCTTTAAAAATGAGAATGCAAGGCTTGGGTTATCAGGCCCCCACTTCCAGGCAACACACTGACTACCGCCTTGTGATTCGTAGCTCGCCAAAAGAGACTCTAGCTACACACAGGTCCCTTCCCTGAATCCACTTTTCTTCACCGAGTGTTCTGCCTGTAGCTAACTCGCTCACCCAAGGAATGCACTAGGGAGGCTATCGGGCCTCAGCCTCTTAGGAAAGCCTGCAGTGTAAGAGGCAGAGCTCTGCCCCAGTGGCAGTAGGAACGCAAGCCGGGTTTCTCCTGCAGGTATGGGGTCTTCAGGTTAGAGTGCCTAGAAGGAATGCCAAGCAGTTTCGGTTTCCCCGTACAGCTCAGTCGAGGACAGTGAGGCAGATTTGCATGGCATGTGGGACACCAGAGAACAGTTTTCCTGGAGACGTTGGAGCGCTGGGGAAAGCGACCTCTCCCCCGGAAGAGTGCCGTGTGTTGCCCTGCACTCGGCAAACACAGAGTGAGCGGGAAGGGCTTTGGGCCCGGGCACTTTCTTTTCAGGCCGGTTGAGCCTGCCGGTCCTCAGTGTCCTTGTCGGGAACAGGGCGCCCCGCGAGGGTCTTACCTGTCTTGAAAAGCGTACGAAGGTGAAATAAAGCAGAACTGCGACTAAGACCTCGTGGAAACCGCTCGAAATTTCCGCCTCAGCAGGGCCATTAGAAAGCCTTACCTGGAGGTAAGTACTCGCATCGAGCTTCCCCTTCGCCCTAGAGCGGGACAGGATGAGCTCTTACTGGGACTCGGGAAGCACCCTGCTTATTTATAGAAAACTGCTTCTCTTCCACGATCCCTGACTCCAGCGACTAGGGGCCCCACACAAACGGTTTTATGCAGGTAGCTTCAAGGCAGCATGAATGGTGCTTTAAAAATGAGAATGCAAGGCTTGGTTTATCAGGCCCCCCCTTCCAGGCAACACGCTGACTACCGCCTTGTGATTCGTAGCTCGCCAAAAGAGACTCTAGCTACACACAGGTCCGTTCCCTGAATCCACTTTTCTTCACCGGGTGTTCTGCCTGTAGCTAACTCGCTCACCCAAGGAATGCACTAGGGAGGCTATCGGGCCTCAGCCTCTTAGGAAAGCCTGCAGTGTAAGAGGCAGAGCTCTGCCCTAGTGGCAGTAGGAACGCAAGCCGGGTTTCTCCTGCAGGTATGGGGTCTTCAGGTTAGAGTGCCTAGAAGGAATACCAAGCAGTTTCAGTTTCCCCGTACAGCTCAGTCGAGGACAGTGAGGCAGATTTGCATGGCATGTGGGACGCCAGAGAACAGTTTTCCTGGAGACGTTGGAGCGCTGGGGAAAGCGACCTCTCCCCCGGTAGAGTGCCGTGTGTTGCCCTGCACTCGGCAAACACAGAGTGAGCGGGAAGGGCTTTGGGCCCGGGCACTTTCTTTTCAGGCCGGGTGAGCCTGCCGGTCCTCAGTGTCCTTGTCGGGAACAGGGCGCCCCGCGAGGGTCTTAAGAGTCTTGAAAAGCGCACGAAGGTGAAAATAAAGCAGAACTGCGAGTAAAGCCTCGTGGAAACCGCTTGAAGCTTCTGCCTTAGCAGGGCTATTAGAAGGCCTTACCTGGAGGTATGTACTCCAATCGAGCTTCCCTTTCGCCCTAGAGCGTGACAGGATGAGCTCTTACCGGGACTCAGGAAGCACCCTGCTTATTTATAGAAAACTGCTTCTCTTCCACGATCCCTGACTCCAGCGACTAGGGGACCCACACAAACGGTTTTATGCAGGTAGCTTCAAGGCAGCATGAATGGTGTTTAAAAATGAGAATGCAAGGCTTGGGTTATCAGGCCCCCACTTCCAGGCAACACATTGACTACCGCCTTGTGATTCGTAGCTCGCCAAAAGAGACTCTAGCTACACACAGGTCCCTTCCCTGAATCCACTTTTCTTCACGGGGTGTTCTGCCTGTAGCTAACTCGCTCACCCAAGGAATGCACTAGGGAGGCTATCGGGCCTCAGCCTCTTAGGAAAGCCTGCAGTGTAAGAGGCAGAGCTCTGCCCCAGTGGCAGTAGGAACGCAAGCCGGGTTTCTCCTGCAGGTATGGGGTCTTCAGGTTAGAGTGCCTAGAAGGAATGCCAAGCAGTTTCGGTTTCCCCGTACAGCTCAGTCGAGGACAGTGAGGCAGATTTGCATGGCATGTGGGACGCCAGAGAAGAGTTTTCCTGGAGACGTTGGAGCGCTGGGGAAAGCGACCTCTCCCCCGGAAGAGTGCCGTGTGTTGCCCTGCACTCGTCAAACACAGAGTGAGCGGGAAGGGCTTTGGGCCCGGGCACTTTCTTTTCAGGCCGGGTGAGCCTGCCGGTCCTCAGTGTCCTTGTCGGGAACAGGGCGCCCCGCGAGGGTCTTACCTGTCTTGAAAAGCGTACGAAGGTGAAATAAAGCAGAACTGCGACTAAGACCTCGTGGAAACCGCTCGAAATTTCCGCCTCAGCAGGGCTATTAGAAAGCCTTACCTGGAGGTAAGTACTCGCATCGAGCTTCCCTTTCGCCCTAGAGCGGGACAGGATGAGCTCTTACTGGGACTCGGGAAGCACCCTGCTTATTTATAGAAAACTGCTTCTCTTCCACGATCCCTGACTCCAGCGACTAGGGGCCCCACACAAACGGTTTTATGCAGGTAGCTTCAAGGCAGCATGAATGGTGCTTTAAAAATGAGAATGCAAGGCTTGGGTTATCAGGCCCCCACTTCCAGGCAACACGCTGACTACCGCCTTGTGATTCGTAGCTCGCCAAAAGAGACTCTAGCTACACACAGGTCCCTTCCCTGAATCCACTTTTCTTCACCGGGTGTTCTGCCTGTAGCTAACTCGCTCACCCAAGGAATGCACTAGGGAGGCTATCGGGCCTCAGCCTCTTAGGAAAGCCTGCAGTGTAAGAGGCAGAGCTCTGCCCTAGTGGCAGTAGGAACGCAAGCCGGGTTTCTCCTGCAGGTATGGGGTCTTCAGGTTAGAGTGCCTAGAAGGAATGCCTAGCAGTTTCAGTTTCCCCGTACAGCTCAGTCGAGGACAGTGAGGCAGATTTGCATGGCATGTGGGACGCCAGAGAACAGTTTTCCTGGAGACGTTGGAGCGCTGGGGAAAGCGACCTCTCCCCCGGTAGAGTGCCGTGTGTTGCCCTGCACTCGGCAAACACAGAGTGAGCGGGAAGGGCTTTGGGCCCGGGCACTTTCTTTTCAGGCCGGGTGAGCCTGCCGGTCCTCAGTGTCCTTGTCGGGAACAGGGCGCCCCGCGAGGGTCTTAAGAGTCTTGAAAAGCGCACGAAGGTGAAAATAAAGCAGAACTGCGAGTAAAGCCTCGTGGAAACCGCTTGAAGCTTCTGCCTTAGCAGGGCTATTAGAAGGCCTTACCTGGAGGTATGTACTCCAATCGAGCTTCCCTTTCGCCCTAGAGCGTGACAGGATGAGCTCTTACCGGGACTCAGGAAGCACCATGCTCATTTATAGAAAACTGCTTCTCTTCCACGATCCCTGACTCCAGCGACTAGGGGCCCCACACAAACGGTTTTATGCAGGTAGCTTCAAGGCAGCATGAATGGTGCTTTAAAAAGGAGAATGCAAGGCTTGGGTTAACAGGCCCCCACTTCCAGGCAACACGCTGACTACCGCCTTGTGATTCGTAGCTCGCCAAAAGAGACTCTAGCTACACACAGGTCCCTTCCCTGAATCCACTTTTCTTCATGGGGTGTTCTGCCTGTAGCTAACTCGCTCACCCAAGGAATGCACTAGGGAGGCTATCGGGCCTCAGCCTCTTAGGAAAGCCTGCAGTGTAAGAGGCAGAGCTCTGCCCCAGTGGCAGTAGGAAGGCAAGCCGGGTTTCTCCTGCAGGTATGGGGTCTTCAGGTTAGAGTGCCTAGAAGGAATGCCAAGCAGTTTCGGTTTCCCCGTACAGCTCAGTCGAGGACAGTGAGGCAGATTTGCATGGCATGTGGGACGCCAGAGAACAGTTTTCCTGGAGACGTTGGAGCGCTGGGGAAAGCGACCTCTCCCACGGTAGAGTGCCGTGTGTTGCCCTGCACTCGGCAAACACAGAGTGAGCGGGAAGGGCTTTGGGCCCGGGCACTTTCTTTTCAGGCCGGGTGAGCCTGCCGGTCCTCAGTGTCCTTGTCGGGAACAGGGCGCCCCGCGAGGGTCTTACCTGTCTTGAAAAGCGTACGAAGGTGAAATAAAGCAGAACTGCGACTAAGACCTCGTGGAAACCGCTCGAAATTTCCGCCTCAGCAGGGCTATTAGAAAGCCTTACCTGGAGGTAAGTACTCGCATCGAGCTTCCCTTTCGCCCTAGAGCGGGACAGGATGAGCTCTTACTGGGACTCGGGAAGCACCCTGCTTATTTATAGAAAACTGCTTCTCTTCCACGATCCCTGACTCCAGCGACTAGGGGCCCCACACAAACGGTTTTATGCAGGTAGCTTCAAGGCAGCATGAATGGTGCTTTAAAAATGAGAATGCAAGGCTTGGTTTATCAGGCCCCCACTTCCAGGCAACACGCTGACTACCGCCTTGTGATTCGTAGCTCGCCAAAAGAGACTCTAGCTACACACAGGTCCCTTCCCTGAATCCACTTTTCTTCACCGGGTGTTCTGCCTGTAGCTAACTCGCTCACCCAAGGAATGCACTAGGGAGGCTATCGGGCCTCAGCCTCTTAGGAAAGCCTGCAGTGTAAGAGGCAGAGCTCTGCCCCAGTGGCAGTAGGAAGGCAAGCCGGGTTTCTCCTGCAGGTATGGGGTCTTCAGGTTAGAGTGCCTAGAAGGAATGCCAAGCAGTTTCGGTTTCCCCGTACAGCTCAGTCGAGGACAGTGAGGCAGATTTGCATGGCATGTGGGACGCCAGAGAACAGTTTTCCTGGAGACGTTGGAGCGCTGGGGAAAGCGACCTCTCCCCCGGTAGAGTGCCGTGTGTTGCCCTGCACTCGGCAAACACAGAGTGAGCGGGAAGGGCTTTGGGCCCGGGCACTTTCTTTTCAGGCCGGTTGAGCCTGCCGGTCCTCAGTGTCCTTGTCGGGAACAGGGCGCCCCGCGAGGGTCTTACCTGTCTTGAAAAGTGTACGAAGGTGAAATAAAGCAGAACTGCGACTAAGACCTCGTGGAAACCGCTCGAAATTTCCGCCTCAGCAGGGCTATTAGAAAGCCTTACCTGGAGGTAAGTACTCGCATCGAGCTTCCCTTTCGCCCTAGAGCGTGACAGGATGAGCTCTTACTGGGACTCGGGAAGCACCCTGCTTATTCATAGAAAACTGCTTCTCTTCCACGATCCCTGACTCCAGCGACTAGGGGCCCCACACAAACGGTTTTATGCAGGTAGCTTCAAGGCAGCATGAATGGTGCTTTAAAAATGAGAATGCAAGGCTTGGGTTATCAGGCCCCCACTTCCAGGCAACACGCTGACTACCGCCTTGTGATTCGTAGCTCGCCAAAAGAGACTCTAGCTACACACAGGTCCCTTCCCTGAATCCACTTTTCTTCACGGGGTGTTCTGCCTGTAGCTAACTCGCTCACCCAAGGAATGCACTAGGGAGGCTATCGGGCCTCAGCCTCTTGGGAAAGCCTGCAGTGTTACAGGCAGAACTCTGCTGTAGTGGCAGTAGGAACGCAAGCCGGCTTTCTCCTACAGGTATGTGGTCGTCAGGTATGAGTGCCTAGAAGGAATGCCAAGCAGTTTCGGTTTCCCCGTACAGCTCAGTCGAGGACAGTGAGGCAGATTTGCATGGCATGTGGGACGCCAGAGAACAGTTTTCCTGGAGACGTTGGAGCGCTGGGGAAAGCGACCTCTCCCCCGGAAGAGTGACGTGTGTTGCCCTGCACTCGGCAAACACAGAGTGAGCGGGAAGGGCTTTGGGCCCGGGCACTTTCTTTTCAGGCCGGGTGAGCCTGCCGGTCCTCAGTGTCCTTGTCGGGAACAGGGCGCCCCGCGAGGGTTTTACCTGTCTTGAAAAGCGTACGAAGGTGAAATAAAGCAGAACTGCGACTAAGACCTCGTGGAAACCGCTCGAAATTTCCGCCTCAGCAGGGCTATTAGAAAGCCTTACCTGGAGGTAAGTACTCGCATCGAGCTTCCCTTTCGCCCTAGAGCGTGACAGGATGAGCTCTTACTGGGACTCGGGAAGCACCCTGCTTATTCATAGAAAACTGCTTCTCTTCCACGATCCCTGACTCCAGCGACTAGGGGCCCCACACAAACGGTTTTATGCAGGTAGCTTCAAGGCAGCATGAATGGTGCTTTAAAAAGGAGAATGCAAGGCTTGGGTTATCAGGCCCCCACTTCCAGGCAACACGCTGACTACCGCCTTGTGATTCGTAGCTCGCCAAAAGAGACTCTAGCTACACACAGGTCCCTTCCCTGAATCCACTTTTCTTCACGGGGTGTTCTGCCTGTAGCTAACTCGCTCACCCAAGGAATGCACTAGGGAGGCTATCGGGCCTCAGCCTCTTAGGAAAGCCTGCAGTGTAAGAGGCAGAGCTCTGCCCCAGTGGCAGTAGGAAGGCAAGACGGGTTTCTCCTGCAGGTATGGGGTCTTCAGGTTAGAGTGCCTAGAAGGAATGCCAAGCAGTTTCGGTTTCCCCGTACAGCTCAGTCGAGGACAGTGAGGCAGATTTGCATGGCATGTGGGACGCCAGAGAACAGTTTTCCTGGAGACGTTGGAGCGCTGGGGAAAGCGACCTCTCCCCCGGTAGAGTGCCGTGTGTTGCCCTGCACTCGGCAAACACAGAGTGAGCGGGAAGGGCTTTGGGCCCGGGCACTTTCTTTTCAGGCCGTGTGAGCCTGCCGGTCCTCAGTGTCCTTGTCGGGAACAGGGCGCCCCGCGAGGGTCTTACCTGTCTTGAAAAGCGTACGAAGGTGAAATAAAGCAGAACTGCGACTAAGACCTCGTGGAAACCGCTCGAAATTTCCGCCTCAGCAGGGCTATTAGAAAGCCTTACCTGGAGGTAAGTACTCGCATCGAGCTTCCCTTTCGCCCTAGAGCGTGACAGGATGAGCTCTTACTGGGACTCGGGAAGCACCCTGCTTATTCATAGAAAACTGCTTCTCTTCCACGATCCCTGACTCCAGCGACTAGGGGCCCCACACAAACGGTTTTATGCAGGTAGCTTCAAGGCAGCATGAATGGTGCTTTAAAAAGGAGAATGCAAGGCTTGGGTTATCAGGCCCCCACTTCCAGGCAACACGCTGACTACCGCCTTGTGATTCGTAGCTCGCCAAAAGAGACTCTAGCTACACACAGGTCCCTTCCCTGAATCCACTTTTCTTCATGGGGTGTTCTGCCTGTAGCTAACTCGCTCACCCAAGGAATGCACTAGGGAGGCTATCGGGCCTCAGCCTCTTAGGAAAGCCTGCAGTGTAAGAGGCAGAGCTCTGCCCCAGTGGCAGTAGGAACGCAAGCCGGGTTTCTCCTGCAGGTATGGGGTCTTCAGGTTAGAGTGCCTAGAAGGAATGCCAAGCAGTTTCGGTTTCCCCGTACAGCTCAGTCGAGGACAGTGAGGCAGATTTGCATGGCATGTGGGACGCCAGAGAACAGTTTTCCTGGAGACGTTGGAGCGCTGGGGAAAGCGACCTCTCCCCCGGAAGAGTGCCGTGTGTTGCCCTGCACTCGGCAAACACAGAGTGAGCGGGAAGGGCTTTGGGCCCGGGCACTTTCTTTTCAGGCCGGGTGAGCCTGCCGGTCCTCAGTGTCCTTGTCGGGAACAGGGCGCCCCGCGAGGGTCTTAAGAGTCTTGAAAAGCGCACGAAGGTGAAAATAAAGCAGAACTGCGAGTAAAGCCTCGTGGAAACCGCTTGAAGCTTCTGCCTTAGCAGGGCTATTAGAAGGCCTTACCTGGAGGTATGTACTCCAATCGAGCTTCCCTTTCGCCCTAGAGCGTGACAGGATGAGCTCTTACCGGGACTCAGGAAGCACCATGCTCATTTATAGAAAACTGCTTCTCTTCCACGATCCCTGACTCCAGCAACTAGGGGACCCACACAAACGGTTTTATGCAGGTAGCTTCAAGGCAGCATGAATGGTGCTTTAAAAATGAGAATGCAAGGCTTGGGTTATCAGGCCCCCACTTCCAGGCAACACACTGACTACCGCCTTGTGATTCGTAGCTCGCCAAAAGAGACTCTAGCTACACACAGGTCCCTTCCCTGAATCCACTTTTCTTCACCGAGTGTTCTGCCTGTAGCTAACTCGCTCACCCAAGGAATGCACTAGGGAGGCTATCGGGCCTCAGCCTCTTAGGAAAGCCTGCAGTGTAAGAGGCAGAGCTCTGCCCCAGTGGCAGTAGGAACGCAAGCCGGGTTTCTCCTGCAGGTATGGGGTCTTCAGGTTAGAGTGCCTAGAAGGAATGCCAAGCAGTTTCGGTTTCCCCGTACAGCTCAGTCGAGGACAGTGAGGCAGATTTGCATGGCATGTGGGACACCAGAGAACAGTTTTCCTGGAGACGTTGGAGCGCTGGGGAAAGCGACCTCTCCCCCGGAAGAGTACCGTGTGTTGCCCTGCACTCGGCAAACACAGAGTGAGCGGGAAGGGCTTTGGGCCCGGGCACTTTCTTTTCAGGCCGGTTGAGCCTGCCGGTCCTCAGTGTCCTTGTCGGGAACAGGGCGCCCCGCGAGGGTCTTACCTGTCTTGAAAAGCGTACGAAGGTGAAATAAAGCAGAACTGCGACTAAGACCTCGTGGAAACCGCTCGAAATTTCCGCCTCAGCAGGGCCATTAGAAAGCCTTACCTGGAGGTAAGTACTCGCATCGAGCTTCCCCTTCGCCCTAGAGCGGGACAGGATGAGCTCTTACTGGGACTCGGGAAGCACCCTGCTTATTTATAGAAAACTGCTTCTCTTCCACGATCCCTGACTCCAGCGACTAGGGGACCCACACAAACGGTTTTATGCAGGTAGCTTCAAGGCAGCATGAATGGTGCTTTAAAAATGAGAATGCAAGGCTTGGGTTATCAGGCCCCCACTTCCAGGCAACACGCTGACTACCGCCTTGTGATTCGTAGCTCGCCAAAAGAGACTCTAGCTACACACAGGTCCCTTCCCTGAATCCACTTTTCTTCACCGGGTGTTCTGCCTGTAGCTAACTCGCTCACCCAAGGAATGCACTAGGGAGGCTATCGGGCCTCAGCCTCTTAGGAAAGCCTGCAGTGTAAGAGGCAGAGCTCTGCCCTAGTGGCAGTAGGAACGCAAGCCGGGTTTCTCCTGCAGGTATGGGGTCTTCAGGTTAGAGTGCCTAGAAGGAATGCCAAGCAGTTTCAGTTTCCCCGTACAGCTCAGTCGAGGACAGTGAGGCAGATTTGCATGGCATGTGGGACGCCAGAGAACAGTTTTCCTGGAGACGTTGGAGCGCTGGGGAAAGCGACCTCTCCCCCGGTAGAGTGCCGTGTGTTGCCCTGCACTCGGCAAACACAGAGTGAGCGGGAAGGGCTTTGGGCCCGGGCACTTTCTTTTCAGGCCGGGGGAGCCTGCCGGTCCTCAGTGTCCTTGTCGGGAACAGGGCGCCCCGCGAGGGTCTTAAGAGTCTTGAAAAGCGCACGAAGGTGAAAATAAAGCAGAACTGCGAGTAAAGCCTCGTGGAAACCGCTTGAAGCTTCTGCCTTAGCAGGGCTATTAGAAGGCCTTACCTGGAGGTATGTACTCCAATCGAGCTTCCCTTTCGCCCTAGAGCGTGACAGGATGAGCTCTTACCGGGACTCAGGAAGCACCCTGCTTATTTATAGAAAACTGCTTCTCTTCCACGATCCCTGACTCCAGCGACTAGGGGACCCACACAAACGGTTTTATGCAGGTAGCTTCAAGGCAGCATGAATGGTGTTTAAAAATGAGAATGCAAGGCTTGGGTTATCAGGCCCCCACTTCCAGGCAACACATTGACTACCGCCTTGTGATTCGTAGCTCGCCAAAAGAGACTCTAGCTACACACAGGTCCCTTCCCTGAATCCACTTTTCTTCACGGGGTGTTCTGCCTGTAGCTAACTCGCTCACCCAAGGAATGCACTAGGGAGGCTATCGGGCCTCAGCCTCTTAGGAAAGCCTGCAGTGTAAGAGGCAGAGCTCTGCCCCAGTGGCAGTAGGAACGCAAGCCGGGTTTCTCCTGCAGGTATGGGGTCTTCAGGTTAGAGTGCCTAGAAGGAATGCCAAGCAGTTTCGGTTTCCCCGTACAGCTCAGTCGAGGACAGTGAGGCAGATTTGCATGGCATGTGGGACGCCAGAGAACAGTTTTCCTGGAGACGTTGGAGCGCTGGGGAAAGCGACCTCTCCCCCGGAAGAGTGCCGTGTGTTGCCCTGCACTCGGCAAACACAGAGTGAGCGGGAAGGGCTTTGGGCCCGGGCACTTTCTTTTCAGGCCGGGTGAGCCTGCCGGTCCTCAGTGTCCTTGTCGGGAACAGGGCGCCCCGCGAGGGTCTTAAGAGTCTTGAAAAGCGCACGAAGGTGAAAATAAAGCAGAACTGCGAGTAAAGCCTCGTGGAAACCGCTTGAAGCTTCTGCCTTAGCAGGGCTATTAGAAGGCCTTACCTGGAGGTATGTACTCCAATCGAGCTTCCCTTTCGCCCTAGAGCGTGACAGGATGAGCTCTTACCGGGACTCAGGAAGCACCCTGCTTATTTATAGAAAACTGCTTCTCTTCCACGATCCCTGACTCCAGCGACTAGGGGACCCACACAAACGGTTTTATGCAGGTAGCTTCAAGGCAGCATGAATGGTGTTTAAAAATGAGAATGCAAGGCTTGGGTTATCAGGCCCCCACTTCCAGGCAACACATTGACTACCGCCTTGTGATTCGTAGCTCGCCAAAAGAGACTCTAGCTACACACAGGTCCCTTCCCTGAATCCAGTTTTCTTCACGGGGTGTTCTGCCTGTAGCTAACTCGCTCACCCAAGGAATGCACTAGGGAGGCTATCGGGCCTCAGCCTCTTAGGAAAGCCTGCAGTGTAAGAGGCAGAGCTCTGCCCCAGTGGCAGTAGGAACGCAAGCCGGGTTTCTCCTGCAGGTATGGGGTCTTCAGGTTAGAGTGCCTAGAAGGAATGCCAAGCAGTTTCGGTTTCCCCGTACAGCTCAGTCGAGGACAGTGAGGCAGATTTGCATGGCATGTGGGACGCCAGAGAAGAGTTTTCCTGGAGACGTTGGAGCGCTGGGGAAAGCGACCTCTCCCCCGGAAGAGTGCCGTGTGTTGCCCTGCACTCGTCAAACACAGAGTGAGCGGGAAGGGCTTTGGGCCCGGGCACTTTCTTTTCAGGCCGGGTGAGCCTGCCGGTCCTCAGTGTCCTTGTCGGGAACAGGGCGCCCCGCGAGGGTCTTACCTGTCTTGAAAAGCGTACGAAGGTGAAATAAAGCAGAACTGCGACTAAGACCTCGTGGAAACCGCTCGAAATTTCCGCCTCAGCAGGGCTATTAGAAAGCCTTACCTGGAGGTAAGTACTCGCATCGAGCTTCCCTTTCGCCCTAGAGCGGGACAGGATGAGCTCTTACTGGGACTCGGGAAGCACCCTGCTTATTTATAGAAAACTGCTTCTCTTCCACGATCCCTGACTCCAGCGACTAGGGGCCCCACACAAACGGTTTTATGCAGGTAGCTTCAAGGCAGCATGAATGGTGCTTTAAAAATGAGAATGCAAGGCTTGGGTTATCAGGCCCCCACTTCCAGGCAACACGCTGACTACCGCCTTGTGATTCGTAGCTCGCCAAAAGAGACTCTAGCTACACACAGGTCCCTTCCCTGAATCCACTTTTCTTCACCGGGTGTTCTGCCTGTAGCTAACTCGCTCACCCAAGGAATGCACTAGGGAGGCTATCGGGCCTCAGCCTCTTAGGAAAGCCTGCAGTGTAAGAGGCAGAGCTCTGCCCTAGTGGCAGTAGGAACGCAAGCCGGGTTTCTCCTGCAGGTATGGGGTCTTCAGGTTAGAGTGCCTAGAAGGAATGCCTAGCAGTTTCAGTTTCCCCGTACAGCTCAGTCGAGGACAGTGAGGCAGATTTGCATGGCATGTGGGACGCCAGAGAACAGTTTTCCTGGAGACGTTGGAGCGCTGGGGAAAGCGACCTCTCCCCCGGTAGAGTGCCGTGTGTTGCCCTGCACTCGGCAAACACAGAGTGAGCGGGAAGGGCTTTGGGCCCGGGCACTTTCTTTTCAGGCCGGGTGAGCCTGCCGGTCCTCAGTGTCCTTGTCGGGAACAGGGCGCCCCGCGAGGGTCTTAAGAGTCTTGAAAAGCGCACGAAGGTGAAAATAAAGCAGAACTGCGAGTAAAGCCTCGTGGAAACCGCTTGAAGCTTCTGCCTTAGCAGGGCTATTAGAAGGCCTTACCTGGAGGTATGTACTCCAATCGAGCTTCCCTTTCGCCCTAGAGCGTGACAGGATGAGCTCTTACCGGGACTCAGGAAGCACCATGCTCATTTATAGAAAACTGCTTCTCTTCCACGATCCCTGACTCCAGCAACTAGGGGACCCACACAAACGGTTTTATGCAGGTAGCTTCAAGGCAGCATGAATGGTGCTTTAAAAATGAGAATGCAAGGCTTGGGTTATCAGGCCCCCACTTCCAGGCAACACACTGACTACCGCCTTGTGATTCGTAGCTCGCCAAAAGAGACTCTAGCTACACACAGGTCCCTTCTCTGAATCCACTTTTCTTCACCGAGTGTTCTGCCTGTAGCTAACTCGCTCACCCAAGGAATGCACTAGGGAGGCTATCGGGCCTCAGCCTCTTAGGAAAGCCTGCAGTGTAAGAGGCAGAGCTCTGCCCCAGTGGCAGTAGGAACGCAAGCCGGGTTTCTCCTGCAGGTATGGGGTCTTCAGGTTAGAGTGCCTAGAAGGAATGCCAAGCAGTTTCGGTTTCCCCGTACAGCTCAGTCGAGGACAGTGAGGCAGATTTGCATGGCATGTGGGACGCCAGAGAACAGTTTTCCTGGAGACGTTGGAGCGCTGGGGAAAGCGACCTCTCCCCCGGTAGAGTGCCGTGTGTTGCCCTGCACTCGGCAAACACAGAGTGAGCGGGAAGGGCTTTGGGCCCGGGCACTTTCTTTTCAGGCCGGGTGAGCCTGCCGGTCCTCGGTGTCCTTGTCGGGAACAGGGCGCCCCGCGAGGGTCTTACCTGTCTTGAAAAGCGTACGAAGGTGAAATAAAGCAGAACTGCGACTAAGACCTCGTGGAAACCGCTCGAAATTTCCGCCTCAGCAGGGCTATTAGAAAGCCTTACCTGGAGGTAAGTACTCGCATCGAGCTTCCCTTTCGCCCTAGAGCGTGACAGGATGAGCTCTTACTGGGACTCGGGAAGCACCCTGCTTATTTATAGAAAACTGCTTCTCTTCCACGATCCCTGACTCCAGCGACTAGGGGCCCCACAAAAACGGTTTTATGCAGGTAGCTTCAAGGCAGCATGAATGGTGCTTTAAAAATGAGAATGCAAGGCTTGGTTTATCAGGCCCCCCCTTCCAGGCAACACGCTGACTACCGCCTTGTGATTCGTAGCTCGCCAAAAGAGACTCTAGCTACACACAGGTCCCTTCCCTGAATCCACTTTTCTTCACGGGGTGTTCTGCCTGTAGCTAACTCGCTCACCCAAGGAATGCACTAGGGAGGCTATCGGGCCTCAGCCTCTTAGGAAAGCCTGCAGTGTAAGAGGCAGAGCTCTGCCCCAGTGGCAGTAGGAACGCAAGCCGGGTTTCTCCTGCAGGTATGGGGTCTTCAGGTTAGAGTGCCTAGAAGGAATGCCAAGCAGTTTCGGTTTCCCCGTACAGCTCAGTCGAGGACAGTGAGGCAGATTTGCATGGCATGTGGGACGCCAGAGAACAGTTTTCCTGGAGACGTTGGAGCGCTGGGGAAAGCGACCTCTCCCCCGGTAGAGTGCCGTGTGTTGCCCTGAACTCGGCAAACACAGAGTGAGCGGGAAGGGCTTTGGGCCCGGGCACTTTCTTTTCAGGCCGGGTGAGCCTGCCGGTCCTCAGTGTCCTTGTCGGGAACAGGGCGCCCCGCGAGGGTCTTACCTGTCTTGAAAAGCGTACGAAGGTGAAATAAAGCAGAACTGCGACTAAGACCTCGTGGAAACCGCTCGAAATTTCCGCCTCAGCAGGGCTATTAGAAAGCCTTACCTGGAGGTAAGTACTCGCATCGAGCTTCCCTTTCGCCCTAGAGCGTGACAGGATGAGCTCTTACTGGGACTCGGGAAGCACCCTGCTTATTCATAGAAAACTGCTTCTCTTCCACGATCCCTGACTCCAGCGACTAGGGGCCCCACACAAACGGTTTTATGCAGGTAGCTTCAAGGCAGCATGAATGGTGCTTTAAAAATGAGAATGCAAGGCTTGGGTTATCAGGCCCCCACTTCCAGGCAACACGCTGACTACCGCCTTGTGATTCGTAGCTCGCCAAAAGAGACTCTAGCTACACACAGGTCCCTTCCTTGAATCCACTTTTCTTCACCGAGTGTTCTGCCTGTAGCTAACTCGCTCACCCAAGGAATGCACTAGGGAGGCTATCGGGCCTCAGCCTCTTAGGAAAGCCTGCAGTGTAAGAGGCAGAGCTCTGCCCCAGTGGCAGTAGGAACGCAAGCCGGGTTTCTCCTGCAGGTATGGGGTCTTCAGGTTAGAGTGCCTAGAAGGAATGCCAAGCAGTTTCGGTTTCCCCGTACAGCTCAGTCGAGGACAGTGAGGCAGATTTGCATGGCATGTGGGACGCCAGAGAACAGTTTTCCTGGAGACGTTGGAGCGCTGGGGAAAGCGACCTCTCCCCCGGTAGAGTGCCGTGTGTTGCCCTGCACTCGGCAAACACAGAGTGAGCGGGAAGGGCTTTGGGCCCGGGCACTTTCTTTTCAGGCCGGGTGAGCCTGCCGGTCCTCGGTGTCCTTGTCGGGAACAGGGCGCCCCGCGAGGGTCTTACCTGTCTTGAAAAGCGTACGAAGGTGAAATAAAGCAGAACTGCGACTAAGACCTCGTGGAAACCGCTCGAAATTTCCGCCTCAGCAGGGCTATTAGAAAGCCTTACCTGGAGGTAAGTACTCGCATCGAGCTTCCCTTTCGCCCTAGAGCGTGACAGGATGAGCTCTTACTGGGACTCGGGAAGCACCCTGCTTATTTATAGAAAACTGCTTCTCTTCCACGATCCCTGACTCCAGCGACTAGGGGCCCCACAAAAACGGTTTTATGCAGGTAGCTTCAAGGCAGCATGAATGGTGCTTTAAAAATGAGAATGCAAGGCTTGGTTTATCAGGCCCCCCCTTCCAGGCAACACGCTGACTACCGCCTTGTGATTCGTAGCTCGCCAAAAGAGACTCTAGCTACACACAGGTCCCTTCCCTGAATCCACTTTTCTTCACGGGGTGTTCTGCCTGTAGCTAACTCGCTCACCCAAGGAATGCACTAGGGAGGCTATCGGGCCTCAGCCTCTTAGGAAAGCCTGCAGTGTAAGAGACAGAGCTCTGCCCCAGTGGCAGTAGGAACGCAAGCCGGGTTTCTCCTGCAGGTATGGGGTCTTCAGGTTAGAGTGCCTAGAAGGAATGCCAAGCAGTTTCGGTTTCCCCGTACAGCTCAGTCGAGGACAGTGAGGCAGATTTGCATGGCATGTGGGACGCCAGAGAACAGTTTTCCTGGAGACGTTGGAGCGCTGGGGAAAGCGACCTCTCCCCCGGTAGAGTGCCGTGTGTTGCCCTGCACTCGGCAAACACAGAGTGAGCGGGAAGGGCTTTGGGCCCGGGCACTTTCTTTTCAGGCCGGGTGAGCCTGCCGGTCCTCAGTGTCCTTGTCGGGAACAGGGCGCCCCGCGAGGGTCTTACCTGTCTTGAAAAGCGTACGAAGGTGAAATAAAGCAGAACTGCGACTAAGACCTCGTGGAAACCGCTCGAAATTTCCGCCTCAGCAGGGCTATTAGAAAGCCTTACCTGGAGGTAAGTACTCGCATCGAGCTTCCCTTTCGCCCTAGAGCGTGACAGGATGAGCTCTTACTGGGACTCGGGAAGCACCCTGCTTATTTATAGAAAACTGCTTCTCTTCCACGATCCCTGACTCCAGCGACTAGGGGCCCCACACAAACGGTTTTATGCAGGTAGCTTCAAGGCAGCATGAATGGTGCTTTAAAAATGAGAATGCAAGGCTTGGTTTATCAGGCCCCCCCTTCCAGGCAACACGCTGACTACCGCCTTGTGATTCGTAGCTCGCCAAAAGAGACTCTAGCTACACACAGGTCCCTTCCCTGAATCCACTTTTCTTCACCGGGTGTTCTGCCTGTAGCTAACTCGCTCACCCAAGGAATGCACTAGGGAGGCTATCGGGCCTCAGCCTCTTAGGAAAGCCTGCAGTGTAAGAGGCAGAGCTCTGCCCCAGTGGCAGTAGGAAGGCAAGCCGGGTTTCTCCTGCAGGTATGGGGTCTTCAGGTTAGAGTGCCTAGAAGGAATGCCAAGCAGTTTCGGTTTCCCCGTACAGCTCAGTCGAGGACAGTGAGGCAGATTTGCATGGCATGTGGGACGCCAGAGAACAGTTTTCCTGGAGACGTTGGAGCGCTGGGGAAAGCGACCTCTCCCCCGGTAGAGTGCCGTGTGTTGCCCTGCACTCGGCAAACACAGAGTGAGCGGGAAGGGCTTTGGGCCCGGGCACTTTCTTTTCAGGCCGGTTGAGCCTGCCGGTCCTCAGTGTCCTTGTCGGGAACAGGGCGCCCCGCGAGGGTCTTACCTGTCTTGAAAAGTGTACGAAGGTGAAATAAAGCAGAACTGCGACTAAGACCTCGTGGAAACCGCTCGAAATTTCCGCCTCAGCAGGGCTATTAGAAAGCCTTACCTGGAGGTAAGTACTCGCATCGAGCTTCCCTTTCGCCCTAGAGCGTGACAGGATGAGCTCTTACTGGGACTCGGGAAGCACCCTGCTTATTCATAGAAAACTGCTTCTCTTCCACGATCCCTGACTCCAGCGACTAGGGGCCCCACACAAACGGTTTTATGCAGGTAGCTTCAAGGCAGCATGAATGGTGCTTTAAAAAGGAGAATGCAAGGCTTGGGTTATCAGGCCCCCACTTCCAGGCAACACGCTGACTACCGCCTTGTGATTCGTAGCTCGCCAAAAGAGACTCTAGCTACACACAGGTCCCTTCCCTGAATCCACTTTTCTTCACGGGGTGTTCTGCCTGTAGCTAACTCGCTCACCCAAGGAATGCACTAGGGAGGCTATCGGGCCTCAGCCTCTTGGGAAAGCCTGCAGTGTTACAGGCAGAACTCTGCTGTAGTGGCAGTAGGAACGCAAGCCGGCTTTCTCCTACAGGTATGTGGTCGTCAGGTATGAGTGCCTAGAAGGAATGCCAAGCAGTTTCGGTTTCCCCGTACAGCTCAGTCGAGGACAGTGAGGCAGATTTGCATGGCATGTGGGACGCCAGAGAACAGTTTTCCTGGAGACGTTGGAGCGCTGGGGAAAGCGACCTCTCCCCCGGAAGAGTGACGTGTGTTGCCCTGCACTCGGCAAACACAGAGTGAGCGGGAAGGGCTTTGGGCCCGGGCACTTTCTTTTCAGGCCGGGTGAGCCTGCCGGTCCTCAGTGTCCTTGTCGGGAACAGGGCGCCCCGCGAGGGTTTTACCTGTCTTGAAAAGCGTACGAAGGTGAAATAAAGCAGAACTGCGACTAAGACCTCGTGGAAACCGCTCGAAATTTCCGCCTCAGCAGGGCTATTAGAAAGCCTTACCTGGAGGTAAGTACTCGCATCGAGCTTCCCTTTCGCCCTAGAGCGTGACAGGATGAGCTCTTACTGGGACTCGGGAAGCACCCTGCTTATTCATAGAAAACTGCTTCTCTTCCACGATCCCTGACTCCAGCGACTAGGGGCCCCACACAAACGGTTTTATGCAGGTAGCTTCAAGGCAGCATGAATGGTGCTTTAAAAAGGAGAATGCAAGGCTTGGGTTATCAGGCCCCCACTTCCAGGCAACACGCTGACTACCGCCTTGTGATTCGTAGCTCGCCAAAAGAGACTCTAGCTACACACAGGTCCCTTCCCTGAATCCACTTTTCTTCACGGGGTGTTCTGCCTGTAGCTAACTCGCTCACCCAAGGAATGCACTAGGGAGGCTATCGGGCCTCAGCCTCTTAGGAAAGCCTGCAGTGTAAGAGGCAGAGCTCTGCCCCAGTGGCAGTAGGAAGGCAAGACGGGTTTCTCCTGCAGGTATGGGGTCTTCAGGTTAGAGTGCCTAGAAGGAATGCCAAGCAGTTTCGGTTTCCCCGTACAGCTCAGTCGAGGACAGTGAGGCAGATTTGCATGGCATGTGGGACGCCAGAGAACAGTTTTCCTGGAGACGTTGGAGCGCTGGGGAAAGCGACCTCTCCCCCGGTAGAGTGCCGTGTGTTGCCCTGCACTCGGCAAACACAGAGTGAGCGGGAAGGGCTTTGGGCCCGGGCACTTTCTTTTCAGGCCGTGTGAGCCTGCCGGTCCTCAGTGTCCTTGTCGGGAACAGGGCGCCCCGCGAGGGTCTTACCTGTCTTGAAAAGCGTACGAAGGTGAAATAAAGCAGAACTGCGACTAAGACCTCGTGGAAACCGCTCGAAATTTCCGCCTCAGCAGGGCTATTAGAAAGCCTTACCTGGAGGTAAGTACTCGCATCGAGCTTCCCTTTCGCCCTAGAGCGTGACAGGATGAGCTCTTACTGGGACTCGGGAAGCACCCTGCTTATTCATAGAAAACTGCTTCTCTTCCACGATCCCTGACTCCAGCGACTAGGGGCCCCACACAAACGGTTTTATGCAGGTAGCTTCAAGGCAGCATGAATGGTGCTTTACAAATGAGAATGCAAGGCTTGGGTTATCAGGCCCCCACTTCCAGGCAACACGCTGACTACCGCCTTGTGATTCGTAGCTCGCCAAAAGAGACTCTAGCTACACACAGGTCCCTTCCTTGAATCCACTTTTCTTCACCGAGTGTTCTGCCTGTAGCTAACTCGCTCACCCAAGGAATGCACTAGGGAGGCTATCGGGCCTCAGCCTCTTAGGAAAGCCTGCAGTGTAAGAGGCAGAGCTCTGCCCCAGTGGCAGTAGGAACGCAAGCCGGGTTTCTCCTGCAGGTATGGGGTCTTCAGGTTAGAGTGCCTAGAAGGAATGCCAAGCAGTTTCGGTTTCCCCGTACAGCTCAGTCGAGGACAGTGAGGCAGATTTGCATGGCATGTGGGACGCCAGAGAACAGTTTTCCTGGAGACGTTGGAGCGCTGGGGAAAGCGACCTCTCCCCCGGTAGAGTGCCGTGTGTTGCCCTGCACTCGGCAAACACAGAGTGAGCGGGAAGGGCTTTGGGCCCGGGCACTTTCTTTTCAGGCCGGTTGAGCCTGCCTGTCCTCAGTGTCCTTGTCGGGAACAGGGCGCCCCGCGAGGGTCTTACCTGTCTTGAAAAGCGTACGAAGGTGAAATAAAGCAGAACTGCGACTAAGACCTCGTGGAAACCGCTCGAAATTTCCGCCTCAGCAGGGCTATTAGAAAGCCTTACCTGGAGGTAAGTACTCGCATCGAGCTTCCCTTTCGCCCTAGAGCGTGACAGGATGAGCTCTTACTGGGACTCGGGAAGCACCCTGCTTATTTATAGAAAACTGCTTCTCTTCCACGATCCCTGACTCCAGCGACTAGGGGCCCCACACAAACGGTTTTATGCAGGTAGCTTCAAGGCAGCATGAATGGTGCTTTAAAAATGAGAATGCAAGGCTTGGGTTATCAGGCCCCCCCTTCCAGGCAACACGCTGACTACCGCCTTGTGATTCGTAGCTCGCCAAAAGAGACTCTAGCTACACACAGGTCCCTTCCCTGAATCCACTTTTCTTCACGGGGTGTTCTGCCTGTAGCTAACTCGCTCACCCAAGGAATGCACTAGGGAGGCTATCGGGCCTCAGCCTCTTAGGAAAGCCTGCAGTGTAAGAGGCAGAGCTCTGCCCCAGTGGCAGTAGGAACGCAACCCGGGTTTCTCCTGCAGGTATGGGGTCTTCAGGTTAGAGTGCCTAGAAGGAATGCCAAGCAGTTTCGGTTTCCCCGTACAGCTCAGTCGAGGACAGTGAGGCAGATTTGCATGGCATGTGGGACGCCAGAGAACAGTTTTCCTGGAGACGTTGGAGCGCTGGGGAAAGCGACCTCTCCCCCGGTAGAGTGCCGTGTGTTGCCCTGCACTCGGCAAACACAGAGTGAGCGGGAAGGGCTTTGGGCCCGGGCACTTTCTTTTCAGGCCGTGTGAGCCTGCCGGTCCTCAGTGTCCTTGTCGGGAACAGGGCGCCCCGCGAGGGTCTTACCTGTCTTGAAAAGCGTACGAAGGTGAAATAAAGCAGAACTGCGACTAAGACCTCGTGGAAACCGCTCGAAATTTCCGCCTCAGCAGGGCTATTAGAAAGCCTTACCTGGAGGTAAGTACTCGCATCGAGCTTCCCTTTCGCCCTAGAGCGTGACAGGATGAGCTCTTACTGGGACTCGGGAAGCACCCTGCTTATTCATAGAAAACTGCTTCTCTTCCACGATCCCTGACTCCAGCGACTAGGGGCCCCACACAAACGGTTTTATGCAGGTAGCTTCAAGGCAGCATGAATGGTGCTTTACAAATGAGAATGCAAGGCTTGGGTTATCAGGCCCCCACTTCCAGGCAACACGCTGACTACCGCCTTGTGATTCGTAGCTCGCCAAAAGAGACTCTAGCTACACACAGGTCCCTTCCTTGAATCCACTTTTCTTCACCGAGTGTTCTGCCTGTAGCTAACTCGCTCACCCAAGGAATGCACTAGGGAGGCTATCGGGCCTCAGCCTCTTAGGAAAGCCTGCAGTGTAAGAGGCAGAGCTCTGCCCCAGTGGCAGTAGGAACGCAAGCCGGGTTTCTCCTGCAGGTATGGGGTCTTCAGGTTAGAGTGCCTAGAAGGAATGCCAAGCAGTTTCGGTTTCCCCGTACAGCTCAGTCGAGGACAGTGAGGCAGATTTGCATGGCATGTGGGACGCCAGAGAACAGTTTTCCTGGAGACGTTGGAGCGCTGGGGAAAGCGACCTCTCCCCCGGTAGAGTGCCGTGTGTTGCCCTGCACTCGGCAAACACAGAGTGAGCGGGAAGGGCTTTGGGCCCGGGCACTTTCTTTTCAGGCCGGTTGAGCCTGCCGGTCCTCAGTGTCCTTGTCGGGAACAGGGCGCCCCGCGAGGGTCTTACCTGTCTTGAAAAGCGTACGAAGGTGAAATAAAGCAGAACTGCGACTAAGACCTCGTGGAAACCGCTCGAAATTTCCGCCTCAGCAGGGCTATTAGAAAGCCTTACCTGGAGGTAAGTACTCGCATCGAGCTTCCCTTTCGCCCTAGAGCGTGACAGGATGAGCTCTTACTGGGACTCGGGAAGCACCCTGCTTATTTATAGAAAACTGCTTCTCTTCCACGATCCCTGACTCCAGCGACTAGGGGCCCCACACAAACGGTTTTATGCAGGTAGCTTCAAGGCAGCATGAATGGTGCTTTAAAAATGAGAATGCAAGGCTTGGGTTATCAGGCCCCCCCTTCCAGGCAACACGCTGACTACCGCCTTGTGATTCGTAGCTCGCCAAAAGAGACTCTAGCTACACACAGGTCCCTTCCCTGAATCCACTTTTCTTCACGGGGTGTTCTGCCTGTAGCTAACTCGCTCACCCAAGGAATGCACTAGGGAGGCTATCGGGCCTCAGCCTCTTAGGAAAGCCTGCAGTGTAAGAGGCAGAGCTCTGCCCCAGTGGCAGTAGGAACGCAACCCGGGTTTCTCCTGCAGGTATGGGGTCTTCAGGTTAGAGTGCCTAGAAGGAATGCCAAGCAGTTTCGGTTTCCCCGTACAGCTCAGTCGAGGACAGTGAGGCAGATTTGCATGGCATGTGGGACGCCAGAGAACAGTTTTCCTGGAGACGTTGGAGCGCTGGGGAAAGCGACCTCTCCCCCGGTAGAGTGCCGTGTGTTGCCCTGCACTCGGCAAACACAGAGTGAGCGGGAAGGGCTTTGGGCCCGGGCACTTTCTTTTCAGGCCGGGTGAGCCTGCCGGTCCTCAGTGTCCTTGTCGGGAACAGGGCGCCCCGCGAGGGTCTTACCTGTCTTGAAAAGCGTACGAAGGTGAAATAAAGCAGAACTGCGACTAAGACCTCGTGGAAACCGCTCGAAATTTCCGCCTCAGCAGGGCTATTAGAAAGCCTTACCTGGAGGTATGTACTCGCATCGAGCTTCCCTTTCGCCCTAGAGCGTGACAGGATGAGCTCTTACCGGGACTCGGGAAGCACCCTGCTTATTTATAGAAAACTGCTTCTCTTCCACGATCCCTGACTCCAGCGACTAGGGGCCCCACACAAACGGTTTTATGCAGGTATCTTCAAGGCAGCATGAATGGTGCTTTAAAAAGGAGAATGCAAGGCTTGGGTTATCAGGCCCCCACTTCCAGGCAACACGCTGACTACCGCCTTGTGATTCGTAGCTCGCCAAAAGAGACTCTAGCTACACACAGGTCCCTTCCCTGAATCCACTTTTCTTCATGGGGTGTTCTGCCTGTAGCTAACTCGCTCACCCAAGGAATGCACTAGGGAGGCTATCGGGCCTCAGCCTCTTAGGAAAGCCTGCAGTGTAAGAGGCAGAGCTCTGCCCCAGTGGCAGTAGGAACGCAAGCCGGGTTTCTCCTGCAGGTATGGGGTCTTCAGGTTAGAGTGCCTAGAAGGAATGCCAAGCAGTTTCGGTTTCCCCGTACAGCTCAGTCGAGGACAGTGAGGCAGATTTGCATGGCATGTGGGACGCCAGAGAACAGTTTTCCTGGAGACGTTGGAGCGCTGGGGAAAGCGACCTCTCCCCCGGAAGAGTGCCGTGTGTTGCCCTGCACTCGGCAAACACAGAGTGAGCGGGAAGGGCTTTGGGCCCGGGCACTTTCTTTTCAGGCCGGGTGAGCCTGCCGGTCCTCAGTGTCCTTGTCGGGAACAGGGCGCCCCGCGAGGGTCTTAAGAGTCTTGAAAAGCGCACGAAGGTGAAAATAAAGCAGAACTGCGAGTAAAGCCTCGTGGAAACCGCTTGAAGCTTCTGCCTTAGCAGGGCTATTAGAAGGCCTTACCTGGAGGTATGTACTCCAATCGAGCTTCCCTTTCGCCCTAGAGCGTGACAGGATGAGCTCTTACCGGGACTCAGGAAGCACCATGCTCATTTATAGAAAACTGCTTCTCTTCCACGATCCCTGACTCCAGCAACTAGGGGACCCACACAAACGGTTTTATGCAGGTAGCTTCAAGGCAGCATGAATGGTGCTTTAAAAATGAGAATGCAAGGCTTGGGTTATCAGGCCCCCACTTCCAGGCAACACACTGACTACCGCCTTGTGATTCGTAGCTCGCCAAAAGAGACTCTAGCTACACACAGGTCCCTTCCCTGAATCCACTTTTCTTCACCGAGTGTTCTGCCTGTAGCTAACTCGCTCACCCAAGGAATGCACTAGGGAGGCTATCGGGCCTCAGCCTCTTAGGAAAGCCTGCAGTGTAAGAGGCAGAGCTCTGCCCCAGTGGCAGTAGGAACGCAAGCCGGGTTTCTCCTGCAGGTATGGGGTCTTCAGGTTAGAGTGCCTAGAAGGAATGCCAAGCAGTTTCGGTTTCCCCGTACAGCTCAGTCGAGGACAGTGAGGCAGATTTGCATGGCATGTGGGACACCAGAGAACAGTTTTCCTGGAGACGTTGGAGCGCTGGGGAAAGCGACCTCTCCCCCGGAAGAGTACCGTGTGTTGCCCTGCACTCGGCAAACACAGAGTGAGCGGGAAGGGCTTTGGGCCCGGGCACTTTCTTTTCAGGCCGGTTGAGCCTGCCGGTCCTCAGTGTCCTTGTCGGGAACAGGGCGCCCCGCGAGGGTCTTACCTGTCTTGAAAAGCGTACGAAGGTGAAATAAAGCAGAACTGCGACTAAGACCTCGTGGAAACCGCTCGAAATTTCCGCCTCAGCAGGGCCATTAGAAAGCCTTACCTGGAGGTAAGTACTCGCATCGAGCTTCCCCTTCGCCCTAGAGCGGGACAGGATGAGCTCTTACTGGGACTCGGGAAGCACCCTGCTTATTTATAGAAAACTGCTTCTCTTCCACGATCCCTGACTCCAGCGACTAGGGGCCCCACACAAACGGTTTTATGCAGGTAGCTTCAAGGCAGCATGAATGGTGCTTTAAAAATGAGAATGCAAGGCTTGGGTTATCAGGCCCCCACTTCCAGGCAACACGCTGACTACCGCCTTGTGATTCGTAGCTCGCCAAAAGAGACTCTAGCTACACACAGGTCCCTTCCCTGAATCCACTTTTCTTCACCGGGTGTTCTGCCTGTAGCTAACTCGCTCACCCAAGGAATGCACTAGGGAGGCTATCGGGCCTCAGCCTCTTAGGAAAGCCTGCAGTGTAAGAGGCAGAGCTCTGCCCTAGTGGCAGTAGGAACGCAAGCCGGGTTTCTCCTGCAGGTATGGGGTCTTCAGGTTAGAGTGCCTAGAAGGAATGCCAAGCAGTTTCAGTTTCCCCGTACAGCTCAGTCGAGGACAGTGAGGCAGATTTGCATGGCATGTGGGACGCCAGAGAACAGTTTTCCTGGAGACGTTGGAGCGCTGGGGAAAGCGACCTCTCCCCCGGTAGAGTGCCGTGTGTTGCCCTGCACTCGGCAAACACAGAGTGAGCGGGAAGGGCTTTGGGCCCGGGCACTTTCTTTTCAGGCCGTGGGAGCCTGCCGGTCCTCAGTGTCCTTGTCGGGAACAGGGCGCCCCGCGAGGGTCTTAAGAGTCTTGAAAAGCGCACGAAGGTGAAAATAAAGCAGAACTGCGAGTAAAGCCTCGTGGAAACCGCTTGAAGCTTCTGCCTTAGCAGGGCTATTAGAAGGCCTTACCTGGAGGTATGTACTCCAATCGAGCTTCCCTTTCGCCCTAGAGCGTGACAGGATGAGCTCTTACCGGGACTCAGGAAGCACCCTGCTTATTTATAGAAAACTGCTTCTCTTCCACGATCCCTGACTCCAGCGACTAGGGGACCCACACAAACGGTTTTATGCAGGTAGCTTCAAGGCAGCATGAATGGTGTTTAAAAATGAGAATGCAAGGCTTGGGTTATCAGGCCCCCACTTCCAGGCAACACATTGACTACCGCCTTGTGATTCGTAGCTCGCCAAAAGAGACTCTAGCTACACACAGGTCCCTTCCCTGAATCCACTTTTCTTCACGGGGTGTTCTGCCTGTAGCTAACTCGCTCACCCAAGGAATGCACTAGGGAGGCTATCGGGCCTCAGCCTCTTAGGAAAGCCTGCAGTGTAAGAGGCAGAGCTCTGCCCCAGTGGCAGTAGGAACGCAAGCCGGGTTTCTCCTGCAGGTATGGGGTCTTCAGGTTAGAGTGCCTAGAAGGAATGCCAAGCAGTTTCGGTTTCCCCGTACAGCTCAGTCGAGGACAGTGAGGCAGATTTGCATGGCATGTGGGACGCCAGAGAACAGTTTTCCTGGAGACGTTGGAGCGCTGGGGAAAGCGACCTCTCCCCCGGAAGAGTGCCGTGTGTTGCCCTGCACTCGGCAAACACAGAGTGAGCGGGAAGGGCTTTGGGCCCGGGCACTTTCTTTTCAGGCCGGGTGAGCCTGCCGGTCCTCAGTGTCCTTGTCGGGAACAGGGCGCCCCGCGAGGGTCTTAAGAGTCTTGAAAAGCGCACGAAGGTGAAAATAAAGCAGAACTGCGAGTAAAGCCTCGTGGAAACCGCTTGAAGCTTCTGCCTTAGCAGGGCTATTAGAAGGCCTTACCTGGAGGTATGTACTCCAATCGAGCTTCCCTTTCGCCCTAGAGCGTGACAGGATGAGCTCTTACCGGGACTCAGGAAGCACCCTGCTTATTTATAGAAAACTGCTTCTCTTCCACGATCCCTGACTCCAGCGACTAGGGGACCCACACAAACGGTTTTATGCAGGTAGCTTCAAGGCAGCATGAATGGTGTTTAAAAATGAGAATGCAAGGCTTGGGTTATCAGGCCCCCACTTCCAGGCAACACATTGACTACCGCCTTGTGATTCGTAGCTCGCCAAAAGAGACTCTAGCTACACACAGGTCCCTTCCCTGAATCCACTTTTCTTCACGGGGTGTTCTGCCTGTAGCTAACTCGCTCACCCAAGGAATGCACTAGGGAGGCTATCGGGCCTCAGCCTCTTAGGAAAGCCTGCAGTGTAAGAGGCAGAGCTCTGCCCCAGTGGCAGTAGGAACGCAAGCCGGGTTTCTCCTGCAGGTATGGGGTCTTCAGGTTAGAGTGCCTAGAAGGAATGCCAAGCAGTTTCGGTTTCCCCGTACAGCTCAGTCGAGGACAGTGAGGCAGATTTGCATGGCATGTGGGACGCCAGAGAAGAGTTTTCCTGGAGACGTTGGAGCGCTGGGGAAAGCGACCTCTCCCCCGGAAGAGTGCCGTGTGTTGCCCTGCACTCGTCAAACACAGAGTGAGCGGGAAGGGCTTTGGGCCCGGGCACTTTCTTTTCAGGCCGGGTGAGCCTGCCGGTCCTCAGTGTCCTTGTCGGGAACAGGGCGCCCCGCGAGGGTCTTACCTGTCTTGAAAAGCGTACGAAGGTGAAATAAAGCAGAACTGCGACTAAGACCTCGTGGAAACCGCTCGAAATTTCCGCCTCAGCAGGGCTATTAGAAAGCCTTACCTGGAGGTAAGTACTCGCATCGAGCTTCCCTTTCGCCCTAGAGCGGGACAGGATGAGCTCTTACTGGGACTCGGGAAGCACCCTGCTTATTTATAGAAAACTGCTTCTCTTCCACGATCCCTGACTCCAGCGACTAGGGGCCCCACACAAACGGTTTTATGCAGGTAGCTTCAAGGCAGCATGAATGGTGCTTTAAAAATGAGAATGCAAGGCTTGGGTTATCAGGCCCCCACTTCCAGGCAACACGCTGACTACCGCCTTGTGATTCGTAGCTCGCCAAAAGAGACTCTAGCTACACACAGGTCCCTTCCCTGAATCCACTTTTCTTCACCGGGTGTTCTGCCTGTAGCTAACTCGCTCACCCAAGGAATGCACTAGGGAGGCTATCGGGCCTCAGCCTCTTAGGAAAGCCTGCAGTGTAAGAGGCAGAGCTCTGCCCTAGTGGCAGTAGGAACGCAAGCCGGGTTTCTCCTGCAGGTATGGGGTCTTCAGGTTAGAGTGCCTAGAAGGAATGCCTAGCAGTTTCAGTTTCCCCGTACAGCTCAGTCGAGGACAGTGAGGCAGATTTGCATGGCATGTGGGACGCCAGAGAACAGTTTTCCTGGAGACGTTGGAGCGCTGGGGAAAGCGACCTCTCCCCCGGTAGAGTGCCGTGTGTTGCCCTGCACTCGGCAAACACAGAGTGAGCGGGAAGGGCTTTGGGCCCGGGCACTTTCTTTTCAGGCCGGGTGAGCCTGCCGGTCCTCAGTGTCCTTGTCGGGAACAGGGCGCCCCGCGAGGGTCTTAAGAGTCTTGAAAAGCGCACGAAGGTGAAAATAAAGCAGAACTGCGAGTAAAGCCTCGTGGAAACCGCTTGAAGCTTCTGCCTTAGCAGGGCTATTAGAAGGCCTTACCTGGAGGTATGTACTCCAATCGAGCTTCCCTTTCGCCCTAGAGCGTGACAGGATGAGCTCTTACCGGGACTCAGGAAGCACCATGCTCATTTATAGAAAACTGCTTCTCTTCCACGATCCCTGACTCCAGCAACTAGGGGACCCACACAAACGGTTTTATGCAGGTAGCTTCAAGGCAGCATGAATGGTGCTTTAAAAATGAGAATGCAAGGCTTGGGTTATCAGGCCCCCACTTCCAGGCAACACACTGACTACCGCCTTGTGATTCGTAGCTCGCCAAAAGAGACTCTAGCTACACACAGGTCCCTTCTCTGAATCCACTTTTCTTCACCGAGTGTTCTGCCTGTAGCTAACTCGCTCACCCAAGGAATGCACTAGGGAGGCTATCGGGCCTCAGCCTCTTAGGAAAGCCTGCAGTGTAAGAGGCAGAGCTCTGCCCCAGTGGCAGTAGGAACGCAAGCCGGGTTTCTCCTGCAGGTATGGGGTCTTCAGGTTAGAGTGCCTAGAAGGAATGCCAAGCAGTTTCGGTTTCCCCGTACAGCTCAGTCGAGGACAGTGAGGCAGATTTGCATGGCATGTGGGACGCCAGAGAACAGTTTTCCTGGAGACGTTGGAGCGCTGGGGAAAGCGACCTCTCCCCCGGTAGAGTGCCGTGTGTTGCCCTGAACTCGGCAAACACAGAGTGAGCGGGAAGGGCTTTGGGCCCGGGCACTTTCTTTTCAGGCCGGGTGAGCCTGCCGGTCCTCGGTGTCCTTGTCGGGAACAGGGCGCCCCGCGAGGGTCTTACCTGTCTTGAAAAGCGTACGAAGGTGAAATAAAGCAGAACTGCGACTAAGACCTCGTGGAAACCGCTCGAAATTTCCGCCTCAGCAGGGCTATTAGAAAGCCTTACCTGGAGGTAAGTACTCGCATCGAGCTTCCCTTTCGCCCTAGAGCGTGACAGGATGAGCTCTTACTGGGACTCGGGAAGCACCCTGCTTATTCATAGAAAACTGCTTCTCTTCCACGATCCCTGACTCCAGCGACTAGGGGCCCCACACAAACGGTTTTATGCAGGTAGCTTCAAGGCAGCATGAATGGTGCTTTAAAAATGAGAATGCAAGGCTTGGGTTATCAGGCCCCCACTTCCAGGCAACACGCTGACTACCGCCTTGTGATTCGTAGCTCGCCAAAAGAGACTCTAGCTACACACAGGTCCCTTCCTTGAATCCACTTTTCTTCACCGGGTGTTCTGCCTGTAGCTAACTCGCTCACCCAAGGAATGCACTAGGGAGGCTATCGGGCCTCAGCCTCTTAGGAAAGCCTGCAGTGTAAGAGGCAGAGCTCTGCCCCAGTGGCAGTAGGAACGCAAGCCGGGTTTCTCCTGCAGGTATGGGGTCTTCAGGTTAGAGTGCCTAGAAGGAATGCCAAGCAGTTTCGGTTTCCCCGTACAGCTCAGTCGAGGACAGTGAGGCAGATTTGCATGGCATGTGGGACGCCAGAGAACAGTTTTCCTGGAGACGTTGGAGCGCTGGGGAAAGCGACCTCTCCCCCGGTAGAGTGCCGTGTGTTGCCCTGAACTCGGCAAACACAGAGTGAGCGGGAAGGGCTTTGGGCCCGGGCACTTTCTTTTCAGGCCGGGTGAGCCTGCCGGTCCTCGGTGTCCTTGTCGGGAACAGGGCGCCCCGCGAGGGTCTTACCTGTCTTGAAAAGCGTACGAAGGTGAAATAAAGCAGAACTGCGACTAAGACCTCGTGGAAACCGCTCGAAATTTCCGCCTCAGCAGGGCTATTAGAAAGCCTTACCTGGAGGTAAGTACTCGCATCGAGCTTCCCTTTCGCCCTAGAGCGTGACAGGATGAGCTCTTACTGGGACTCGGGAAGCACCCTGCTTATTCATAGAAAACTGCTTCTCTTCCACGATCCCTGACTCCAGCGACTAGGGGCCCCACACAAACGGTTTTATGCAGGTAGCTTCAAGGCAGCATGAATGGTGCTTTAAAAAGGAGAATGCAAGGCTTGGGTTATCAGGCCCCCACTTCCAGGCAACACGCTGACTACCGCCTTGTGATTCGTAGCTCGCCAAAAGAGACTCTAGCTACACACAGGTCCCTTCCTTGAATCCACTTTTCTTCACCGAGTGTTCTGCCTGTAGCTAACTCGCTCACCCAAGGAATGCACTAGGGAGGCTATCGGGCCTCAGCCTCTTAGGAAAGCCTGCAGTGTAAGAGGCAGAGCTCTGCCCCAGTGGCAGTAGGAACGCAAGCCGGGTTTCTCCTGCAGGTATGGGGTCTTCAGGTTAGAGTGCCTAGAAGGAATGCCAAGCAGTTTCGGTTTCCCCGTACAGCTCAGTCGAGGACAGTGAGGCAGATTTGCATGGCATGTGGGACGCCAGAGAACAGTTTTCCTGGAGACGTTGGAGCGCTGGGGAAAGCGACCTCTCCCCCGGTAGAGTGCCGTGTGTTGCCCTGCACTCGGCAAACACAGAGTGAGCGGGAAGGGCTTTGGGCCCGGGCACTTTCTTTTCAGGCCGGGTGAGCCTGCCGGTCCTCGGTGTCCTTGTCGGGAACAGGGCGCCCCGCGAGGGTCTTACCTGTCTTGAAAAGCGTACGAAGGTGAAATAAAGCAGAACTGCGACTAAGACCTCGTGGAAACCGCTCGAAATTTCCGCCTCAGCAGGGCTATTAGAAAGCCTTACCTGGAGGTAAGTACTCGCATCGAGCTTCCCTTTCGCCCTAGAGCGTGACAGGATGAGCTCTTACTGGGACTCGGGAAGCACCCTGCTTATTTATAGAAAACTGCTTCTCTTCCACGATCCCTGACTCCAGCGACTAGGGGCCCCACAAAAACGGTTTTATGCAGGTAGCTTCAAGGCAGCATGAATGGTGCTTTAAAAATGAGAATGCAAGGCTTGGTTTATCAGGCCCCCCCTTCCAGGCAACACGCTGACTACCGCCTTGTGATTCGTAGCTCGCCAAAAGAGACTCTAGCTACACACAGGTCCCTTCCCTGAATCCACTTTTCTTCACGGGGTGTTCTGCCTGTAGCTAACTCGCTCACCCAAGGAATGCACTAGGGAGGCTATCGGGCCTCAGCCTCTTAGGAAAGCCTGCAGTGTAAGAGGCAGAGCTCTGCCCCAGTGGCAGTAGGAACGCAAGCCGGGTTTCTCCTGCAGGTATGGGGTCTTCAGGTTAGAGTGCCTAGAAGGAATGCCAAGCAGTTTGGGTTTCCCCGTACAGCTCAGTCGAGGACAGTGAGGCAGATTTGCATGGCATGTGGGACGCCAGAGAACAGTTTTCCTGGAGACGTTGGAGCGCTGGGGAAAGCGACCTCTCCCCCGGTAGAGTGCCGTGTGTTGCCCTGCACTCGGCAAACACAGAGTGAGCGGGAAGGGCTTTGGGCCCGGGCACTTTCTTTTCAGGCCGGGGGAGCCTGCCGGTCCTCAGTGTCCTTGTCGGGAACAGGGCGCCCCGCGAGGGTCTTACCTGTCTTGAAAAGCGTACGAAGGTGAAATAAAGCAGAACTGCGACTAAGACCTCGTGGAAACCGCTCGAAATTTCCGCCTCAGCAGGGCTATTAGAAAGCCTTACCTGGAGGTAAGTACTCGCATCGAGCTTCCCTTTCGCCCTAGAGCGTGACAGGATGAGCTCTTACTGGGACTCGGGAAGCACCCTGCTTATTTATAGAAAACTGCTTCTCTTCCACGATCCCTGACTCCAGCGACTAGGGGCCCCACACAAACGGTTTTATGCAGGTAGCTTCAAGGCAGCATGAATGGTGCTTTAAAAAGGAGAATGCAAGGCTTGGGTTATCAGGCCCCCACTTCCAGGCAACACGCTGACTACCGCCTTGTGATTCGTAGCTCGCCAAAAGAGACTCTAGCTACACACAGGTCCCTTCCCTGAATCCACTTTTCTTCACGGGGTGTTCTGCCTGTAGCTAACTCGCTCACCCAAGGAATGCACTAGGGAGGCTATCGGGCCTCAGCCTCTTGGGAAAGCCTGCAGTGTAACAGGCAGAACTCTGCTGTAGTGGCAGTAGGAACGCAAGCCGGCTTTCTCCTACAGGTATGTGGTCGTCAGGTATGAGTGCCTAGAAGGAATGCCAAGCAGTTTGGGTTTCCCAATACAGCTCAGTCGAGGATAGTGAGGCAGATTTGCATGGCATGTGGGACGCCAGAGAACAGTTTTCCTGGAGACGTTGGAGCGCTGGGGAAAGCGACCTCTCCCCCGATAGAGTGCCGTGTGTTGCCCTGCACTCGGCAAACACAGAGTGAGCGGGAAGGGCTTTGGGCCCGGGCACTTTCTTTTCAGGCCGGGGGAGCCTGCCGGTCCTCAGTGTCCTTGTCGGGAACAGGGCGCCCCGCGAGGGTCTTAAGAGTCTTGAAAAGCGCACGAAGGTGAAAATAAAGCAGAACTGCGAGTAAAGCCTCGTGGAAACCGCTTGAAGCTTCTGCCTTAGCAGGGCTATTAGAAGGCCTTACCTGGAGGTATGTACTCCAATCGAGCTTCCCTTTCGCCCTAGAGCGTGACAGGATGAGCTCTTACCGGGACTCAGGAAGCACCCTGCTTATTTATAGAAAACTGCTTCTCTTCCACGATCCCTGACTCCAGCGACTAGGGGACCCACACAAACGGTTTTATGCAGGTAGCTTCAAGGCAGCATGAATGGTGCTTTAAAAAGGAGAATGCAAGGCTTGGGTTATGAGGCCCCCACTTCCAGGCAACACGCTGACTACCGCCTTGTGATTCGTAGCTCGCCAAAAGAGACTCTAGCTACACACAGGTCCCTTCCCTGAATCCACTTTTCTTCACGGGGTGTTCTGCCTGTAGCTAACTCGCTCACCCAAGGAATGCACTAGGGAGGCTATCGGGCCTCAGCCTCTTAGGAAAGCCTGCAGTGTAAGAGGCAGAGCTCTGCCCCAGTGGCAGTAGGAACGCAAGCCGGGTTTCTCCTGCAGGTATGGGGTCTTCAGGTTAGAGTGCCTAGAAGGAATGCCAAGCAGTTTCGGTTTCCCCGTACAGCTCAGTCGAGGACAGTGAGGCAGATTTGCATGGCATGTGGGACGCCAGAGAACAGTTTTCCTGGAGACGTTGGAGCGCTGGGGAAAGCGACCTCTCCCCCGGTAGAGTGCCGTGTGTTGCCCTGCACTCGGCAAACACAGAGTGAGCGGGAAGGGCTTTGGGCCCGGGCACTTTCTTTTCAGGCCGGGGGAGCCTGCCGGTCCTCAGTGTCCTTGTCGGGAACAGGGCGCCCCGCGAGGGTCTTACCTGTCTTGAAAAGCGTACGAAGGTGAAATAAAGCAGAACTGCGACTAAGACCTCGTGGAAACCGCTCGAAATTTCCGCCTCAGCAGGGCTATTAGAAAGCCTTACCTGGAGGTAAGTACTCGCATCGAGCTTCCCTTTCGCCCTAGAGCGTGACAGGATGAGCTCTTACTGGGACTCGGGAAGCACCCTGCTTATTTATAGAAAACTGCTTCTCTTCCACGATCCCTGACTCCAGCGACTAGGGGACCCACACAAACGGTTTTATGCAGGTAGCTTCAAGGCAGCATGAATGGTGCTTTAAAAATGAGAATGCAAGGCTTGGGTTATCAGGCCCCCCCTTCCAGGCAACACGCTGACTACCGCCTTGTGATTCGTAGCTCGCCAAAAGACACTCTAGCTACACACAGGTCCCTTCCCTGAATCCACTTTTCTTCACCGAGTGTTCTGCCTGTAGCTAACTCGCTCACCCAAGGAATGCACTAGGGAGGCTATCGGGCCTCAGCCTCTTAGGAAAGCCTGCAGTGTAAGAGGCAGAGCTCTGCCCCAGTGGCAGTAGGAACGCAAGCCGGGTTTCTCCTGCAGGTATGGGGTCTTCAGGTTAGAGTGCCTAGAAGGAATGCCAAGCAGTTTCGGTTTCCCCGTACAGCTCAGTCGAGGACAGTGAGGCAGATTTGCATGGCATGTGGGACGCCAGAGAACAGTTTTCCTGGAGACGTTGGAGCGCTGGGGAAAGCGACCTCTCCCCCGGTAGAGTGCCGTGTGTTGCCCTGCACTCGGCAAACACAGAGTGAGCGGGAAGGGCTTTGGGCCCGGGCACTTTCTTTTCAGGCCGGTTGAGCCTGCCGGTCCTCAGTGTCCTTGTCGGGAACAGGGCGCCCCGCGAGGGTCTTACCTGTCTTGAAAAGCGTACGAAGGTGAAATAAAGCAGAACTGCGACTAAGACCTCGTGGAAACCGCTCGAAATTTCCGCCTCAGCAGGGCTATTAGAAAGCCTTACCTGGAGGTAAGTACTCGCATCGAGCTTCCCTTTCGCCCTAGAGCGTGACAGGATGAGCTCTTACTGGGACTCGGGAAGCACCCTGCTTATTTATAGAAAACTGCTTCTCTTCCACGATCCCTGACTCCAGCGACTAGGGGCCCCACACAAACGGTTTTATGCAGGTAGCTTCAAGGCAGCATGAATGGTGCTTTAAAAAGGAGAATGCAAGGCTTGGGTTATCAGGCCCCCACTTCCAGGCAACACGCTGACTACCGCCTTGTGATTCGTAGCTCGCCAAAAGAGACTCTAGCTACACACAGGTCCCTTCCCTGAATCCACTTTTCTTCACGGGGTGTTCTGCCTGTAGCTAACTCGCTCACCCAAGGAATGCACTAGGGAGGCTATCGGGCCTCAGCCTCTTAGGAAAGCCTGCAGTGTAAGAGGCAGAGCTCTGCCCCAGTGGCAGTAGGAACGCAAGCCGGGTGTCTCCTGCAGGTATGGGGTCTTCAGGTTAGAGTGCCTAGAAAGAATGCCAGGCAGTTTCGGTTTCCCCGTACAGGTCAGTCGAGGACAGTGAGGCAGATTTGCATGGCATGTGGGACGCCAGAGAACAGTTTTCCTGGAGACGTTGGAGCGCTGGGGAAAGCGACCTCTCCCCCGGTAGAGTGCCGTGTGTTGCCCTGCACTCGGCAAACACAGAGTGAGCGGGAAGGGCTTTGGGCCCGGGCACTTTCTTTTCAGGCCGGGGGAGCCTGCCGGTCCTCAGTGTCCTTGTCGGGAACAGGGCGCCCCGCGAGGGTCTTACCTGTCTTGAAAAGCGTACGAAGGTGAAATAAAGCAGAACTGCGACTAAGACCTCGTGGAAACCGCTCGAAATTTCCGCCTCAGCAGGGCTATTAGAAAGCCTTACCTGGAGGTAAGTACTCGCATCGAGCTTCCCTTTCGCCCTAGAGCGTGACAGGATGAGCTCTTACTGGGACTCGGGAAGCACCCTGCTTATTTATAGAAAACTGCTTCTCTTCCACGATCCCTGACTCCAGCGACTAGGGGCCCCACACAAACGGTTTTATGCAGGTAGCTTCAAGGCAGCATGAATGGTGCTTTAAAAATGAGAATGCAAGGCTTGGGTTATCAGGCCCCCCCTTCCAGGCAACACGCTGACTACCGCCTTGTGATTCGTAGCTCGCCAAAAGAGACTCTAGCTACACACAGGTCCCTTCCCTGAATCCACTTTTCTTCACCGAGTGTTCTGCCTGTAGCTAACTCGCTCACCCAAGGAATGCACTAGGGAGGCTATCGGGCCTCAGCCTCTTAGGAAAGCCTGCAGTGTAAGAGGCAGAGCTCTGCCCCAGTGGCAGTAGGAACGCAAGCCGGGTTTCTCCTGCAGGTATTGGGTCTTCAGGTTAGAGTGCCTAGAAGGAATGCCAAGCAGTTTCGGTTTCCCCGTACAGCTCAGTCGAGGACAGTGAGGCAGATTTGCATGGCATGTGGGACGCCAGAGTACAGTTTTCCTGGAGACGTTGGAGCGCTGGGGAAAGCGACCTCTCCCCCGGTAGAGTGCCGTGTGTTGCCCTGCACTCGGCAAACACAGAGTGAGCGGGAAGGGCTTTGGGCCCGGGCACTTTCTTTTCAGGCCGGGGGAGCCTGCCGGTCCTCAGTGTCCTTGTCGGGAACAGGGCGCCCCGCGAGGGTCTTAAGAGTCTTGAAAAGCGCACGAAGGTGATAATAAAGCAGAACTGCGAGTAAAGCCTCGTGGAAACCGCTTGAAGCTTCTGCCTTAGCAGGGCTATTAGAAGGCCTTACCTGGAGGTATGTACTCCAATCGAGCTTCCCTTTCGCCCTAGAGCGTGACAGGATGAGCTCTTACCGGGACTCAGGAAGCACCCTGCTTATTTATAGAAAACTGCTTCTCTTCCACGATCCCTGACTCCAGCGACTAGGGGCCCCACACAAACGGTTTTATGCAGGTAGCTTCAAGGCAGCATGAATGGTGCTTTAAAAAGGAGAATGCAAGGCTTGGGTTATCAGGCCCCCACTTCCAGGCAACACGCTGACTACCGCCTTGTGATTCGTAGCTCGCCAAAAGAGACTCTAGCTACACACAGGTCCCTTCCCTGAATCCACTTTTCTTCACGGGGTGTTCTGCCTGTAGCTAACTCGCTCACCCAAGGAATGCACTAGGGAGGCTATCGGGCCTCAGCCTCTTAGGAAAGCCTGCAGTGTAAGAGGCAGAGCTCTGCCCCAGTGGCAGTAGGAACGCAAGCCGGGTTTCTCCTGCAGGTATGGGGTCTTCAGGTTAGAGTGCCTAGAAGGAATGCCAAGCAGTTTCGGTTTCCCCGTACAGCTCAGTCGAGGACAGTGAGGCAGATTTGCATGGCATGTGGGACGCCAGAGAACAGTTTTCCTGGAGACGTTGGAGCGCTGGGGAAAGCGACCTCTCCCCCGGTAGAGTGCCGTGTGTTGCCCTGCACTCGGCAAACACAGAGTGAGCGGGAAGGGCTTTGGGCCCGGGCACTTTCTTTTCAGGCCGGTTGAGCCTGCCGGTCCTCAGTGTTCTTGTCGGGAACAGGGCGCCCCGCGAGGGTCTTACCTGTCTTGAAAAGCGTACGAAGGTGAAATAAAGCAGAACTGCGACTAAGACCTCGTGGAAACCGCTCGAAAGTTCCGCCTCAGCAGGGCTATTAGAAAGCCTTACCTGGAGGTAAGTACTCGCATCGAGCTTCCCTTTCGCCCTAGAGCGTGACAGGATGAGCTCTTACTGGGACTAGGGAAGCACCCTGCTTATTTATAGAAAACTGCTTCTCTTCCACGATCCCTGACTCCAGCGACTAGGGGCCCCACACAAACGGTTTTATGCAGGTAGCTTCAAGGCAGCATGAATGGTGCTTTAAAAAGGAGAATGCAAGGCTTGGGTTATCAGGCCCCCACTTCCAGGCAACACGCTGACTACCGCCTTGTGATTCGTAGCTCGCCAAAAGAGACTCTAGCTACACACAGGTCCCTTCCCTGAATCCACTTTTCTTCACGGGGTGTTCTGCCTGTAGCTAACTCGCTCACCCAAGGAATGCACTAGGGAGGCTATCGGGCCTCAGCCTCTTAGGAAAGCCTGCAGTGTAAGAGGCAGAGCTCTGCCCCAGTGGCAGTAGGAACGCAAGCCGGGTGTCTCCTGCAGGTATGGGGTCTTCAGGTTAGAGTGCCTAGAAAGAATGCCAGGCAGTTTCGGTTTCCCCGTACAGGTCAGTCGAGGACAGTGAGGCAGATTTGCATGGCATGTGGGACGCCAGAGAACAGTTTTCCTGGAGACGTTGGAGCGCTGGGGAAAGCGACCTCTCCCCCGGTAGAGTGCCGTGTGTTGCCCTGCACTCGGCAAACACAGAGTGAGCGGGAAGGGCTTTGGGCCCGGGCACTTTCTTTTCAGGCCGGGGGAGCCTGCCGGTCCTCAGTGTCCTTGTCGGGAACAGGGCGCCCCGCGAGGGTCTTACCTGTCTTGAAAAGCGTACGAAGGTGAAATAAAGCAGAACTGCGACTAAGACCTCGTGGAAACCGCTCGAAATTTCCGCCTCAGCAGGGCTATTAGAAAGCCTTACCTGGAGGTAAGTACTCGCATCGAGCTTCCCTTTCGCCCTAGAGCGTGACAGGATGAGCTCTTACTGGGACTCGGGAAGCACCCTGCTTATTTATAGAAAACTGCTTCTCTTCCACGATCCCTGACTCCAGCGACTAGGGGCCCCACACAAACGGTTTTATGCAGGTAGCTTCAAGGCAGCATGAATGGTGCTTTAAAAATGAGAATGCAAGGCTTGGGTTATCAGGCCCCCCCTTCCAGGCAACACGCTGACTACCGCCTTGTGATTCGTAGCTCGCCAAAAGAGACTCTAGCTACACACAGGTCCCTTCCCTGAATCCACTTTTCTTCACCGAGTGTTCTGCCTGTAGCTAACTCGCTCACCCAAGGAATGCACTAGGGAGGCTATCGGGCCTCAGCCTCTTAGGAAAGCCTGCAGTGTAAGAGGCAGAGCTCTGCCCCAGTGGCAGTAGGAACGCAAGCCGGGTTTCTCCTGCAGGTATTGGGTCTTCAGGTTAGAGTGCCTAGAAGGAATGCCAAGCAGTTTCGGTTTCCCCGTACAGCTCAGTCGAGGACAGTGAGGCAGATTTGCATGGCATGTGGGACGCCAGAGTACAGTTTTCCTGGAGACGTTGGAGCGCTGGGGAAAGCGACCTCTCCCCCGGTAGAGTGCCGTGTGTTGCCCTGCACTCGGCAAACACAGAGTGAGCGGGAAGGGCTTTGGGCCCGGGCACTTTCTTTTCAGGCCGGGGGAGCCTGCCGGTCCTCAGTGTCCTTGTCGGGAACAGGGCGCCCCGCGAGGGTCTTAAGAGTCTTGAAAAGCGCACGAAGGTGATAATAAAGCAGAACTGCGAGTAAAGCCTCGTGGAAACCGCTTGAAGCTTCTGCCTTAGCAGGGCTATTAGAAGGCCTTACCTGGAGGTATGTACTCCAATCGAGCTTCCCTTTCGCCCTAGAGCGTGACAGGATGAGCTCTTACCGGGACTCAGGAAGCACCCTGCTTATTTATAGAAAACTGCTTCTCTTCCACGATCCCTGACTCCAGCGACTAGGGGCCCCACACAAACGGTTTTATGCAGGTAGCTTCAAGGCAGCATGAATGGTGCTTTAAAAAGGAGAATGCAAGGCTTGGGTTATCAGGCCCCCACTTCCAGGCAACACGCTGACTACCGCCTTGTGATTCGTAGCTCGCCAAAAGAGACTCTAGCTACACACAGGTCCCTTCCCTGAATCCACTTTTCTTCACGGGGTGTTCTGCCTGTAGCTAACTCGCTCACCCAAGGAATGCACTAGGGAGGCTATCGGGCCTCAGCCTCTTGGGAAAGCCTGCAGTGTAACAGGCAGAACTCTGCTGTAGTGGCAGTAGGAACGCAAGCCGGCTTTCTCCTACAGGTATGTGGTCGTCAGGTATGAGTGCCTAGAAGGAATGCCAAGCAGTTTGGGTTTCCCAATACAGCTCAGTCGAGGATAGTGAGGCAGATTTGCATGGCATGTGGGACGCCAGAGAACAGTTTTCCTGGAGACGTTGGAGCGCTGGGGAAAGCGACCTCTCCCCCGGAAGAGTGCCGTGTGTTGCCCTGCACTCGGCAAACACAGAGTGAGCGGGAAGGGCTTTGGGCCCGGGCACTTTCTTTACAGGCCGGTTGAGCCTGCCGGTCCTCAGTGTCCTTGTCGGGAACAGGGCGCCCCGCGAGGGTCTTACCTGTCTTAAAAAGCGTACGAAGGTGAAATAAAGCAGAACTGCGACTAAGACCTCGTGGAAACCGCTCGAAATTTCCGCCTCAGCAGGGCTATTAGAAAGCCTTACCTGGAGGTAAGTACTCGCATCGAGCTTCCCTTTCGCCCTAGAGCGTGACAGGATGAGCTCTTACTGGGACTCGGGAAGCACCCTGCTTATTTATAGAAAACTGCTTCTCTTCCACGATCCCTGACTCCAGCGACTAGGGGCCCCACACAAACGGTTTTATGCAGGTAGCTTCAAGGCAGCATGAATGGTGCTTTAAAAAGGAGAATGCAAGGCTTGGGTTATGAGGCCCCCACTTCCAGGCAACACGCTGACTACCGCCTTGTGATTCGTAGCTCGCCAAAAGAGACTCTAGCTACACACAGGTCCCTTCCCTGAATCCACTTTTCTTCACGGGGTGTTCTGCCTGTAGCTAACTCGCTCACCCAAGGAATGCACTAGGGAGGCTATCGGGCCTCAGCCTCTTAGGAAAGCCTGCAGTGTAAGAGGCAGAGCTCTGCCCCAGTGGCAGTAGGAAGGCAAGACGGGTTTCTCCTGCAGGTATGGGGTCTTCAGGTTAGAGTGCCTAGAAGGAATGCCAAGCAGTTTCGGTTTCCCCGTACAGCTCAGTCGAGGACAGTGAGGCAGATTTGCATGGCATGTGGGACGCCAGAGAACAGTTTTCCTGGAGACGTTGGAGCGCTGGGGAAAGCGACCTCTCCCACGGTAGAGTGCCGTGTGTTGCCCTGCACTCGGCAAACACAGAGTGAGCGGGAAGGGCTTTGGGCCCGGGCACTTTCTTTTCAGGCCGGGGGAGCCTGCCGGTCCTCAGTGTCCTTGTCGGGAACAGGGCGCCCCGCGAGGGTCTTAAGAGTCTTGAAAAGCGCACGAAGGTGAAAATAAAGCAGAACTGCGAGTAAAGCCTCGTGGAAACCGCTTGAAGCTTCTGCCTTAGCAGGGCTATTAGAAGGCCTTACCTGGAGGTATGTACTCCAATCGAGCTTCCCTTTCGCCCTAGAGCGTGACAGGATGAGCTCTTACCGGGACTCAGGAAGCACCCTGCTTATTTATAGAAAACTGCTTCTCTTCCACGATCCCTGACTCCAGCGACTAGGGGCCCCACACAAACGGTTTTATGCAGGTAGCTTCAAGGCAGCATGAATGGTGCTTTAAAAAGGAGAATGCAAGGCTTGGGTTATGAGGCCCCCACTTCCAGGCAACACGCTGACTACCGCCTTGTGATTCGTAGCTCGCCAAAAGAGACTCTAGCTACACACAGGTCCCTTCCCTGAATCCACTTTTCTTCACGGGGTGTTCTGCCTGTAGCTAACTCGCTCACCCAAGGAATGCACTAGGGAGGCTATCGGGCCTCAGCCTCTTAGGAAAGCCTGCAGTGTAAGAGGCAGAGCTCTGCCCCAGTGGCAGTAGGAACGCAAGCCGGGTTTCTCCTGCAGGTATGGGGTCTTCAGGTTAGAGTGCCTAGAAGGAATGCCAAGCAGTTTCGGTTTCCCCGTACAGCTCAGTCGAGGACAGTGAGGCAGATTTGCATGGCATGTGGGACGCCAGAGAACAGTTTTCCTGGAGACGTTGGAGCGCTGGGGAAAGCGACCTCTCCCCCGGTAGAGTGCCGTGTGTTGCCCTGCACTCGGCAAACACAGTGTGAGCGGGAAGGGCTTTCGGCCCCGGCACTTTCTTTTCAGGACGGAGGAGCCTGCAGGTCCTCAGTGTCCTTGTCGGGAACAGGGCGCCCCGCGAGGGTCTTACCTGTCTTGAAAAGCGTACGAAGGTGAAATAAAGCAGAACTGCGACTAAGACCTCGTGGAAACCGCTCGAAATTTCCGCCTCAGCAGGGCTATTAGAAAGCCTTACCTGGAGGTAAGTACTAGCATCGAGCTTCCCTTTCGCCCTAGAGCGTGACAGGATGAGCTCTTACTGGGACTCGGGAAGCACCCTGCTTATTTATAGAAAACTGCTTCTCTTCCACGATCCCTGACTCCAGCGACTAGGGGCCCCACACAAACGGTTTTATGCAGGTAGCTTCAAGGCAGCATGAATGGTGCTTTAAAAAGGAGAATGCAAGGCTTGGGTTATCAGGCCCCCACTTCCAGGCAACACGCTGACTACCGCCTTGTGATTCGTAGCTCGTCAAAAGAGACTCTAGCTACACACAGGTCCCTTCCCTGAATCCACTTTTCTTCACCGGGTGTTCTGCCTGTAGCTAACTCGCTCACCCAAGGAAGGCACTAGGGAGGCTTTCGGGCCTCAGCCTCTTCGGAAAGCCTGCACTGTAACAGGCAGAGCTCTGCTCTAGTGACAGTAGGAACGCAAGCCCGCTTTCTCCTGCAGGTATGGGGTCTTCAGGTATGAGTGCCTAGAAGGAATGCCAAGCAGTTTCGGTTTCCCCGTACAGCTCAGTCGAGGACAGTGAGGCAGATTTGCATGGCATGTGGGACGCCAGAGAACAGTTTTCCTGGAGACGTTGGAGCGCTGGGGAAAGCGACCTCTCCCCCGGTAGAGTGCCGTGTGTTGCCCTGCACTCGGCAAACACAGTGTGAGCGGGAAGGGCTTTCGGCCCCGGCACTTTCTTTTCAGGCCGGGGGAGCCTGCCGGTCCTCAGTGTCCTTGTCGGGAACAGGGCGCCCCGCGAGGGTCTTACCTGTCTTGAAAAGCGTACGAAGGTGAAATAAAGCAGAACTGCGACTAAGACCTCGTGGAAACCGCTCGAAATTTCCGCCTCAGCAGGGCTATTAGAAAGCCTTACCTGGAGGTAAGTACTAGCATCGAGCTTCCCTTTCGCCCTAGAGCGTGACAGGATGAGCTCTTACTGGGACTCGGGAAGCACCCTGCTTATTTATAGAAAACTGCTTCTCTTCCACGATCCCTGACTCCAGCGACTAGGGGCCCCACACAAACGGTTTTATGCAGGTAGCTTCAAGGCAGCATGAATGGTGCTTTAAAAAGGAGAATGCAAGGCTTGGGTTATCAGGCCCCCACTTCCAGGCAACACGCTGACTACCGCCTTGTGATTCGTAGCTCGCCAAAAGAGACTCTAGCTACACACAGGTCCCTTCCCTGAATCCACTTTTCTTCACCGGGTGTTCTGCCTGTAGCTAACTCGCTCACCCAAGGAATGCACTAGGGAGGCTATCGGGCCTCAGCCTCTTAGGAAAGCCTGCAGTGTAAGAGGCAGAGCTCTGCCCTAGTGGCAGTAGGAACGCAAGCCGGGTTTCTCCTGCAGGTATGGGGTCTTCAGCTTAGAGTTCCTAGAAGGAATGCCAAGCAGTTTCGGTTTCCCCGTACAGCTCAGTCGAGGACAGTGAGGCAGATTTGCATGGCATGTGGGACGCCAGAGAACAGTTTTCCTGGAGACGTTGGAGCGCTGGGGAAAGCGACTTCTCCCCCGGTAGAGTGCCGTGTGTTGCCCTGCACTCGGCAAACACAGAGTGAGCGGGAAGGGCTTTGGGCCCGGGCACTTTCTTTTCAGGCCGGGTGAGCCTGCCGGTCCTCAGTGTCCTTGTCGAGAACAGGGCGCCCCGCGAGGGTCTTACCTGTCTTAAAAAGCGTACGAAGGTGAAATAAAGCAGAACTGCGACTAAGACCTCGTGGAAACCGCTCGAAATTTCCGCCTCAGCAGGGCTATTAGAAAGCCTTACCTGGAGGTAAGTACTCGCATCGAGCTTCCCTTTCGCCCTAGAGCGTGACAGGATGAGCTCTTACCGGGACTCGGGAAGCACCCTGCTTATTTATAGAAAACTGCTTCTCTTCCACGATCCCTGACTCCAGCGACTAGGGGCCCCACACAAACGGTTTTATGCAGGTAGCTTCAAGGCAGCATGAATGGTGCTTTAAAAAGGAGAATGCAAGGCTTGGGTCATCAGGCCCCCACTTCCAGTCAACACGCTGACTACCGCCTTGTGATTCGTAGCTCGCCAAAAGAGACTCTAGCTACACACAGGTCCCTTCCCTGAATCCACTTTTCTTCACCGGGTGTTCTGCCTGTAGCTAACTCGCTCACCCAAGGAATGCACTAGGGAGGCTATCGGGCCTCAGCCTCTTAGGAAAGCCTGCAGTGTAAGAGGCAGAGCTCTGCCCTAGTGGCAGTAGGAACGCAAGCCGGGTTTCTCCTGCAGGTATGGGGTCTTCAGCTTAGAGTTCCTAGAAGGAATGCCAAGCAGTTTCGGTTTCCCCGTACAGCTCAGTCGAGGACAGTGAGGCAGATTTGCATGGCATGTGGGACACCAGAGAACAGTTTTCCTGGAGACGTTGGAGCGCTGGGGAAAGCGACCTCTCCCCCGGAAGAGTGCCGTGTGTTGCCCTGCACTCGGCAAACACAGAGTGAGCGGGAAGGGCTTTGGGCCCGGGCACTTTCTTTTCAGGCCGGTTGAGCCTGCCGGTCCTCAGTGTCCTTGTCGGGAACAGGGCGCCCCGCGAGGGTCTTACCTGTCTTGAAAAGCGTACGAAGGTGAAATAAAGCAGAACTGCGACTAAGACCTCGTGGAAACCGCTCGAAATTTCCGCCTCAGCAGGGCTATTAGAAAGCCTTACCTGGAGGTAAGTACTCGCATCGAGCTTCCCTTTCGCCCTAGAGCGAGACAGGATGAGCTCTTACTGGGACTCGGGAAGCACCCTGCTTATTTATAGAAAACTGCTTCTCTTCCACGATCCCTGACTCCAGCGACTAGGGGCCCCACACAAACGGTTTTATGCAGGTAGCTTCAAGGCAGCATGAATGGTGCTTTAAAAAGGAGAATGCAAGGCTTGGGTTATCAGGCCCCCCCTTCCAGGCAACACGCTGACTACCGCCTTGTGATTCGTAGCTCGCCAAAAGAGACTCTAGCTACACACAGGTCCCTTCCCTGAATCCACTTTTCTTCACCGGGTGTTCTGCCTGTAGCTAACTCGCTCACCCAAGGAATGCACTAGGGAGGCTATCGGGCCTCAGCCTCTTAGGAAAGCCTGCAGTGTAAGAGGCAGAGCTCTGCCCTAGTGGCAGTAGGAACGCAAGCCGGGTTTCTCCTGCAGGTATGGGGTCTTCAGCTTAGAGTTCCTAGAAGGAATGCCAAGCAGTTTCGGTTTCCCCGTACAGCTCAGTCGAGGACAGTGAGGCAGATTTGCATGGCATGTGGGACGCCAGAGAACAGTTTTCCTGGAGACGTTGGAGCGCTGGGGAAAGCGACTTCTCCCCCGGTAGAGTGCCGTGTGTTGCCCTGCACTCGGCAAACACAGAGTGAGCGGGAAGGGCTTTGGGCCCGGGCACTTTCTTTTCAGGCCGGGTGAGCCTGCCGGTCCTCAGTGTCCTTGTCGGGAACAGGGCGCCCCGCGAGGGTCTTACCTGTCTTAAAAAGCGTACGAAGGTGAAATAAAGCAGAACTGCGACTAAGACCTCGTGGAAACCGCTCGAAATTTCCGCCTCAGCAGGGCTATTAGAAAGCCTTACCTGGAGGTAAGTACTCCCATCGAGCTTCCCTTTCGCCCTAGAGCGTGACAGGATGAGCTCTTACCGGGACTCGGGAAGCACCCTGCTTATTTATAGAAAACTGCTTCTCTTCCACGATCCCTGACTCCAGCGACTAGGGGCCCCACACAAACGGTTTTATGCAGGTAGCTTCAAGGCAGCATGAATGGTGCTTTAAAAAGGAGAATGCAAGGCTTGGGTCATCAGGCCCCCACTTCCAGTCAACACGCTGACTACCGCCTTGTGATTCGTAGCTCGCCAAAAGAGACTCTAGCTACACACAGGTCCCTTCCCTGAATCCACTTTTCTTCACCGGGTGTTCTGCCTGTAGCTAACTCGCTCACCCAAGGAATGCACTAGGGAGGCTATCGGGCCTCAGCCTCTTAGGAAAGCCTGCAGTGTAAGAGGCAGAGCTCTGCCCTAGTGGCAGTAGGAACGCAAGCCGGGTTTCTCCTGCAGGTATGGGGTCTTCAGCTTAGAGTTCCTAGAAGGAATGCCAAGCAGTTTCGGTTTCCCCGTACAGCTCAGTCGAGGACAGTGAGGCAGATTTGCATGGCATGTGGGACACCAGAGAACAGTTTTCCTGGAGACGTTGGAGCGCTGGGGAAAGCGACCTCTCCCCCGGAAGAGTGCCGTGTGTTGCCCTGCACTCGGCAAACACAGAGTGAGCGGGAAGGGCTTTGGGCCCGGGCACTTTCTTTTCAGGCCGGGGGAGCCTGCCGGTCCTCAGTGTCCTTGTCGGGAACAGGGCGCCCCGCGAGGGTCTTACCTGTCTTGAAAAGCGTACGAAGGTGAAATAAAGCAGAACTGCGACTAAGACCTCGTGGAAACCGCTCGAAATTTCCGCCTCAGCAGGGCTATTAGAAAGCCTTACCTGGAGGTAAGTACTCGCATCGAGCTTCCCTTTCGCCCTAGAGCGAGACAGGATGAGCTCTTACTGGGACTCGGGAAGCACCCTGCTTATTTATAGAAAACTGCTTCTCTTCCACGATCCCTGACTCCAGCGACTAGGGGCCCCACACAAACGGTTTTATGCAGGTAGCTTCAAGGCAGCATGAATGGTGCTTTAAAAAGGAGAATGCAAGGCTTGGGTTATCAGGCCCCCCCTTCCAGGCAACACGCTGACTACCGCCTTGTGATTCGTAGCTCGCCAAAAGAGACTCTAGCTACACACAGGTCCCTTCCCTGAATCCACTTTTCTTCACCGAGTGTTCTGCCTGTAGCTAACTCGCTCACCCAAGGAATGCACTAGGGAGGCTATCGGGCCTCAGCCTCTTAGGAAAGCCTGCAGTGTAAGAGGCAGAGCTCTGCCCCAGTGGCAGTAGGAACGCAAGCCGGGTTTCTCCTGCAGGTATGGGGTCTTCAGGTTAGAGTGCCTAGAAGGAATGCCAAGCAGTTTCGGTTTCCCCGTACAGCTCAGTCGAGGACAGTGAGGCAGATTTGCATGGCATGTGGGACGCCAGAGAACAGTTTTCCTGGAGACGTTGGAGCGCTGGGGAAAGCGACCTCTCCCCCGGTAGAGTGCCGTGTGTTGCCCTGCACTCGGCAAACACAGAGTGAGCGGGAAGGGCTTTGGGCCCGGGCACTTTCTTTTCAGGCCGGGGGAGCCTGCCGGTCCTCAGTGTCCTTGTCGGGAACAGGGCGCCCCGCGAGGGTCTTACCTGTCTTGAAAAGCGTACGAAGGTGAAATAAAGCAGAACTGCGACTAAGACCTCGTGGAAACCGCTCGAAATTTCCGCCTCAGCAGGGCTATTAGAAAGCCTTACCTGGAGGTAAGTACTCGCATCGAGCTTCCCTTTCGCCCTAGAGCGTGACAGGATGAGCTCTTACTGGGACTCGGGAAGCACCCTGCTTATTTATAGAAAACTGCTTCTCTTCCACGATCCCTGACTCCAGCGACTAGGGGCCCCACACAAACGGTTTTATGCAGGTAGCTTCAAGGCAGCATGAATGGTGCTTTAAAAATGAGAATGCAAGGCTTGGGTTATCAGGCCCCCACTTCCAGGCAACACGCTGACTACCGCCATGTGATTCGTAGCTCGCCAAAAGAGACTCTAGCTACACACAGGTCCCTTCCCTGAATCCACTTTTCTTCACGGGGTGTTCTGCCTGTAGCTAACTCGCTCACCCAAGGAATGCACTAGGGAGGCTATCGGGCCTCAGCCTCTTGGGAAAGCCTGCAGTGTATGAGGCAGAGCTCTGCCCTAGTGGCAGTAGGAACGCAAGCCGGGTTCCTCCTGCAGGTATGGTGTCTTCAGGTTAGAGTGCCTAGAAGGAATGCCAAGCAGTTTCGGTTTCCCCGTACAGCTCAGTCGAGGACAGTGAGGCAGGTTTGCATGGCATGTGGGACGCCAGAGAAGAGTTTTCCTGGAGACGTTGGAGCGCTGGGGAAAGCGACCTCTCCCCCGGAAGAGTGCCGTGTGTTGCCCTGCACTCGTCAAACACAGAGTGAGCGGGAAGGGCTTTGGGCCCGGGCACTTTCTTTTCAGGCCGGGTGAGCCTGCCGGTCCTCAGTGTCCTTGTCGGGAACAGGGCGCCCCGCGAGGGTCTTACCTGTCTTGAAAAGCGTACGAAGGTGAAATAAAGCAGAACTGCGACTAAGACCTCGTGGAAACCGCTCGAAATTTCCGCCTCAGCAGGGCTACTAGAAAGCCTTACCTGGAGGTAAGTACTCGCATCGAGCTTCCCTTTCGCCCTAGAGCCTGACAGGATGAGCTCTTACTGGGACTCGTGAAGCACCCTGCTTATTTATAGAAAACTGCTTCTCTTCCACGATCCCTGACTCCAGCGACTAGGGGCCCCACACAAACGGTTTTACGCAGGTAGCTTCAAGGCAGCATGAATGGTGCTTTAAAAATGAGAATGCAAGGCTTGGGTTATCAGGCCCCCACTTCCAGGCAACACGCTGACTACCGCCTTGTGATTCGTAGCTCGCCAAAAGGGACTCTAGCTACACACAGGTCCCTTCCCTGAATCCACTTTTCTTCACGGGGTGTTCTGCCTGTAGCTAACTCGCTCACCCAAGGAATGCACTAGGGAGGCTATCGGGCCTCAGCCTCTTAGGAAAGCCTGCAGTGTAAGAGGCAGAGCTCTGCCCCAGTGGCAGTAGGAACGCAAGCCGGGTTTCTCCTGCAGGTATGGGGTCTTCAGGTTAGCGTGCCTAGAAGGAATGCCAAGCAGTCTCGGTTTCCCCGTACAGCTCAGTCGAGGACAGTGAGGCAGATTTGCATGGCATGTGGGACGCCAGAGAAGAGTTTTCCTGGAGACGTTGGAGCGCTGGGGAAAGCGACCTCTCCCCCGGAAGAGTGCCGTGTGTTGCCCTGCACTCGGCAAACACAGAGTGAGCGGGAAGGGCTTTGGGCCCGGGCACTTTCTTTTCAGGCCGGGTGAGCCTGCCGGTCCTCAGTGTCCTTGTCGGGAACAGGGCGCCCCGCGAGGGTCTTACCTGTCTTGAAAAGCGTACGAAGGTGAAATAAAGCAGAACTGCGACTAAGACCTCGTGGAAACCGCTCGAAATTTCCGCCTCAGCAGGGCTATTAGAAAGCCTTACCTGGAGGTAAGTACTCGCATCGAGCTTCCCTTTCGCCCTAGAGCCTGACAGGATGAGCTCTTACTGGGACTCGTGAAGAACCCTGCTTATTTATAGAAAACTGCTTCTCTTCCACGATCCCTGACTCCAGCGACTAGGGGCCCCACACAAACGGTTTTATGCAGGTAGCTTCAAGGCAGCATGAATGGTGCTTTAAAAAGGAGAATGCAAGGCTTGGGTTATCAGGCCCCCACTTCCAGGCAACACGCTGACTACCGCCTTGTGATTCGTAGCTCGCCAAAAGAGACTCTAGCTACACACAGGTCCCTTCCCTGAATCCACTTTTCTTCACGGGGTGTTCTGCCTGTAGCTAACTCGCTCACCCAAGGAATGCACTAGGGAGGCTATCGGGCCTCAGCCTCTTAGGAAAGCCTGCAGTGTAAGAGGCAGAGCTCTGCCCCAGTGGCAGTAGGAACGCAAGCCGGGTTCCTCCTGCAGGTATGGGGTCTTCAGGTTAGAGTGCCTAGAAGGAATGCCAAGCAGTTTCGGTTTCCCCGTACAGCTCAGTCGAGGACAGTGAGGCAGATTTGCATGGCATGTGGGACGCCAGAGAACAGTTTTCCTGGAGACGTTGGAGCGCTGGGGAAAGCGACCTCTCCCCCGGTAGAGTGCCGTGTGTTGCCCTGCACTTGGCAAACACAGAGTGAGCGGGAAGGGCTTTGGGCCCGGGCACTTTGTTTTCAGGCCGGTTGAGCCTGCCGGTCCTCAGTGTCCTTGTCGGGAACAGGGCGCCCCGCGAGGGTCTTACCTGTCTTGAAAAGCGTACGAAGGTGAAATAAAGCAGAACTGCGACTAAGACCTCGTGGAAACCGCTCGAAATTTCCGCCTCAGCAGGGCTATTAGAAAGCCTTACCTGAGGTAAGTACTCGCTTCGAGCTTCCCTTTCGCCCTAGAGCGGGACAGGATGAGCTCTTACTGGGACTCGGGAAGCACCCTGCTTATTTATAGAAAACTGCTTCTCTTCCACGATCCCTGACTCCAGCGACTAGGGGCCCCACACAAACGGTTTTATGCAGGTAGCTTCAAGGCAGCATGAATGGTGCTTTAAAAATGAGAATGCAAGGCTTGGGTTATCAGGCCCCCACTTCCAGGCAACACGCTGACTACCGCCTTGTGATTCGTAGCTCGCCAAAAGAGACTCTAGCTACACACAGGTCCCTTCCCTGAATCCACTTTTCTTCACGGGGTGTTCTGCCTGTAGCTAACTCGCTCACCCAAGGAATGCACTAGGGAGGCTATCGGGCCTCAGCCTCTTAGGAAAGCCTGCAGTGTAAGAGGCAGAGCTCTGCCCTAGTGGCAGTAGGAACGCAAGCCGGGTTTCTCCTGCAGGTATGGGGTCTTCAGGTTAGCGTGCCTAGAAGGAATGCCAAGCAGTTTCGGTTTCCCCGTACAGCTCAGTCGAGGACAGTGAGGCAGATTTGCATGGCATGTGGGACGCCAGAGAACAGTTTTCCTGGAGACGTTGGAGCCCTGGGGAAAGCGACCTCTCCCCCGGAAGAGTGCCGTGTGTTGCCCTGCACTCGGCAAACACAGAGTGAGCGGGAAGGGCTTTGGGCCCGGGCACTTTCTTTTCAGGCCGGGTGAGCCTGCCGGTCCTCAGTGTCCTTGTCGGGAACACGGCGCCCCGCGAGGGTCTTACCTGTCTTGAAAAGCGTACGAAGGTGAAATAAAGCAGAACTGCGACTAAGACCTCGTGGAAACCGCTCGAAATTTCCGCCTCAGCAGGGCTATTAGAAAGCCTTACCTGGAGGTAAGTACTCGCATCGAGCTTCCCTTTCGCCCTAGAGCCTGACAGGATGAGCTCTTACTGGGACTCGTGAAGCACCCTGCTTATTTATAGAAAACTGCTTCTCTTCCACGATCCCTGACTCCAGCGACTAGGGGCCCCACACAAACGGTTTTATGCAGGTAGCTTCAAGGCAGCATGAATGGTGCTTTAAAAATGAGAATGCAAGGCTTGGGTTATCAGGTCCCCACTTCCAGGCAACACGCTGACTACCGCCATGTGATTCGTAGCTCGCCAAAAGAGACTCTAGCTACACACAGGTCCCTTCCCTGAATCCACTTTTCTTCACCGGGTGTTCTGCCTGTAGCTAACTCGCTCACCCAAGGGATGCACTAGGGAGGCTATCGGGCCTCAGCCTCTTGGGAAAGCCTGCAGTGTAAGAGGCAGAGCTCTGCTCTAGTGGCAGTAGGAACGCAAGCCCGCTTTCTCCTGCAGGTATGGGGTCTTCAGGTATGAGTGCCTAGAAGGAATGCCAAGCAGTTTCGGTTTCCCCGTACAGCTCAGTCGAGGATAGTGAGGCAGATTTGCATGGCATGTGGGACGCCAGAGAACAGTTTTCCTGGAGACGTTGGAGCGCTGGGGAAAGCGACCTCTCCCCCGGAAGAGTGCCGTGTGTTGCCCTGCACTCGGCAAACACAGTGTGAACGGGAAGGGCTTTGGGCCCCGGCACTTTCTTTTGAGGCCGGGGGAGCCTGCCGGTCCTCAGTGTCCTTGTCGGGAACAGGGCGCCCCGCGAGTGTCTTACCTGTCTTGAAAAGCGTACGAAGGTGAAATAAAGCAGAACTGCGACTAAGACCTCGTGGAAACCGCTCGAAATTTCCGCCTCAGCAGGGCTATTAGAAAGCCTTACCTGGAGGTAAGTACTCGCATCGAGCTTCCCTTTCGCCCTAGAGCGTGACAGGATGAGCTCTTACTGGGACTCGGGAAGCACCCTGCTTATTTATAGAAAACTGCTTCTCTTCCACGATCCCTGACTCCAGCGACTAGGGGCCCCACACAAACGGTTTTACGCAGGTAGCTTCAAGGCAGCATGAATGGTGCTTTAAAAATGAGAATGCAAGGCTTGGGTTATCAGTCCCCCACTTCCAGGCAACACGCTGACTACCGCCTTGTGATTCGTAGCTCGCCAAAAGAGACTCTAGCTACACACAGTTCCCTTCCCTGAATCCACTTTTCTTCACCGGGTGTTCTGCCTGTAGCTAACTCGCTCACCCAAGGAATGCACTAGGGAGGCTATCGGGCCTCAGCCTCTTAGGAAAGCTAACAGTGAAAGAGGCAGAGCTCTGCCCCAGTGGCAGTAGGAACGCAAGCCGGGTTTCTCCTGCAGGTATGGGGTCTTCAGGTTAGAGTGCCTAGAAGGAATGCCAAGCAGTTTCGGTTTCCCCGTACGGCTCAGTCGAGGACAGTGAGGCAGATTTGCATGGCATGTGGGACGCCAGAGAACAGTTTTCCTGGAGACGTTGGAGCGCTGGGGAAAGCGACCTCTCCCCCGGAAGAGTGACGTGTGTTGCCCTGCACTCGGCAAACACAGAGTGAGCGGGAAGGGCTTTGGGCCCGGGCACTTTCTTTTCAGGCCGGGTGAGCCTGCCGGTCCTCAGTGTCCTTGTCGGGAACAGGGCGCCCCGCGAGGGTCTTAAGAGTCTTGAAAAGCGCACGAAGGTGAAAATAAAGCAGAACTGCGAGTAAAGCCTCGTGGAAACCGCTTGAAGCTTCTGCCTTAGCAGGGCTAATAGAAGGCCTTACCTGGAAGTACGTACTCCAATCGAGCTTCCCTTTCGCCCTAGAGCGTGACAGGATGAGCTCTTACCGGGACTCAGGAAGCACCCTGCTTATTTATAGAAAACTGCTTCTCTTCCACGATCCCTGACTCCAGCGACTAGGGGCCCCACACAAACGGTTTTATGCAGGTAGCTTCAAGGCAGCATGAATGGTGCTTTAAAAAGGAGAATGCAAGGCTTGGGTCATCAGGCCCCCACTTCCAGTCAACACGCTGACTACCGCCTTGTGATTCGTAGCTCGTCAAAAGAGACTCTAGCTACACACAGGTCCCTTCCCTGAATCCACTTTTCTTCACGGGATGTTCTGCCTGTAGCTAACTCGCTCACCCAAGGAATGCACTAGGGAGGCTTTCGGGCCTCAGCCTCTTCGGAAAGCCTGCACTGTAACAGGCAGAGCTCTGCTCTATTGACAGTAGGAACGCAAGCCCGCTTTCTCCTGCAGGTATGGGGTCTTCAGGTATGAGTGCCTAGAAGGAATGCCAAGCAGTTTCGGTTTCCCCGTACAGCTCAGTCGAGGGCAGTGAGGCAGATTTGCATGGCATGTGGGACGCCAGAGAACAGTTTTCCTGGAGACGTTGGAGCGCTGGGGAAAGCGAGCTCTCCCCCGGTAGAGTGCCGTGTGTTGCCCTGCACTCGGCAAACACAGAGTGAGCGGGAAGGGCTTTGGGCCCGGGCACTTTCTTTTCAGGCCGGGTGAGCCTGCCGGTCCTCAGTGTCCTTGTCGGGAACAGGGCGCCCCGCGAGGGTCTTACCTGTCTTGAAAAGCGTACGAAGGTGAAATAAAGCAGAACTGCGACTAAGACCTCGTGGAAACCGCTCGAAATTTCCGCCTCAGCAGGGCTATTAGAAAGCCTTACCTGGAGGTAAGTACTCGCATCGAGCTTCCCTTTCGCCCTAGAGCGTGACAGGATGAGCTCTTACTGGGACTCGGGAAGCACCCTGCTTATTTATAGAAAACTGCTTCTCTTCCACGATCCCTGACTCCAGCGACTAGGGGCCCCACACAAACGGTTTTATGCAGGTAGCTTCAAGGCAGCATGAATGGTGCTTTAAAAATGAGAATGCAAGGCTTGGGTTATCAGGCCCCCACTTCCAGGCAACACGCTGACTACCGCCATGTGATTCGTAGCTCGCCAAAAGAGACTCTAGCTACACACAGGTCCCTTCCCTGAATCCACTTTTCTTCACGGGGTGTTCTGCCTGTAGCTAACTCGCTCACCCAAGGAATGCACTAGGGAGGCTATCGGGCCTCAGCCTCTTGGGAAAGCCTGCAGTGTATGAGGCAGAGCTCTGCCCTAGTGGCAGTAGGAACGCAAGCCGGGTTCCTCCTGCAGGTATGGTGTCTTCAGGTTAGAGTGCCTAGAAGGAATGCCAAGCAGTTTCGGTTTCCCCGTACAGCTCAGTCGAGGACAGTGAGGCAGATTTGCATGGCATGTGGGACGCCAGAGAAGAGTTTTCCTGGAGACGTTGGAGCGCTGGGGAAAGCGACCTCTCCCCCGGAAGAGTGCCGTGTGTTGCCCTGCACTCGTCAAACACAGAGTGAGCGGGAAGGGCTTTGGGCCCGGGCACTTTCTTTTCAGGCCGGGTGAGCCTGCCGGTCCTCAGTGTCCTTGTCGGGAACAGGGCGCCCCGCGAGGGTCTTACCTGTCTTGAAAAGCGTACGAAGGTGAAATAAAGCAGAACTGCGACTAAGACCTCGTGGAAACCGCTCGAAATTTCCGCCTCAGCAGGGCTATTAGAAAGCCTTACCTGGAGGTAAGTACTCGCATCGAGCTTCCCTTTCGCCCTAGAGCCTGACAGGATGAGCTCTTACTGGGACTCGTGAAGAACCCTGCTTATTTATAGAAAACTGCTTCTCTTCCACGATCCCTGACTCCAGCGACTAGGGGCCCCACACAAACGGTTTTATGCAGGTAGCTTCAAGGCAGCATGAATGGTGCTTTAAAAAGGAGAATGCAAGGCTTGGGTTATCAGGCCCCCACTTCCAGGCAACACGCTGACTACCGCCTTGTGATTCGTAGCTCGCCAAAAGAGACTCTAGCTACACACAGGTCCCTTCCCTGAATCCACTTTTCTTCACGGGGTGTTCTGCCTGTAGCTAACTCGCTCACCCAAGGAATGCACTAGGGAGGCTATCGGGCCTCAGCCTCTTAGGAAAGCCTGCAGTGTAAGAGGCAGAGCTCTGCCCCAGTGGCAGTAGGAACGCAAGCCGGGTTCCTCCTGCAGGTATGGGGTCTTCAGGTTAGAGTGCCTAGAAGGAATGCCAAGCAGTTTCGGTTTCCCCGTACAGCTCAGTCGAGGACAGTGAGGCAGATTTGCATGGCATGTGGGACGCCAGAGAACAGTTTTCCTGGAGACGTTGGAGCGCTGGGGAAAGCGACCTCTCCCCCGGTAGAGTGCCGTGTGTTGCCCTGCACTTGGCAAACACAGAGTGAGCGGGAAGGGCTTTGGGCCCGGGCACTTTGTTTTCAGGCCGGTTGAGCCTGCCGGTCCTCAGTGTCCTTGTCGGGAACAGGGCGCCCCGCGAGGGTCTTACCTGTCTTGAAAAGCGTACGAAGGTGAAATAAAGCAGAACTGCGACTAAGACCTCGTGGAAACCGCTCGAAATTTCCGCCTCAGCAGGGCTATTAGAAAGCCTTACCTGAGGTAAGTACTCGCTTCGAGCTTCCCTTTCGCCCTAGAGCGGGACAGGATGAGCTCTTACTGGGACTCGGGAAGCACCCTGCTTATTTATAGAAAACTGCTTCTCTTCCACGATCCCTGACTCCAGCGACTAGGGGCCCCACACAAACGGTTTTATGCAGGTAGCTTCAAGGCAGCATGAATGGTGCTTTAAAAATGAGAATGCAAGGCTTGGGTTATCAGGCCCCCACTTCCAGGCAACACGCTGACTACCGCCTTGTGATTCGTAGCTCGCCAAAAGAGACTCTAGCTACACACAGGTCCCTTCCCTGAATCCACTTTTCTTCACGGGGTGTTCTGCCTGTAGCTAACTCGCTCACCCAAGGAATGCACTAGGGAGGCTATCGGGCCTCAGCCTCTTAGGAAAGCCTGCAGTGTAAGAGGCAGAGCTCTGCCCTAGTGGCAGTAGGAACGCAAGCCGGGTTTCTCCTGCAGGTATGGGGTCTTCAGGTTAGCGTGCCTAGAAGGAATGCCAAGCAGTTTCGGTTTCCCCGTACAGCTCAGTCGAGGACAGTGAGGCAGATTTGCATGGCATGTGGGACGCCAGAGAACAGTTTTCCTGGAGACGTTGGAGCCCTGGGGAAAGCGACCTCTCCCCCGGAAGAGTGCCGTGTGTTGCCCTGCACTCGGCAAACACAGAGTGAGCGGGAAGGGCTTTGGGCCCGGGCACTTTCTTTTCAGGCCGGGTGAGCCTGCCGGTCCTCAGTGTCCTTGTCGGGAACACGGCGCCCCGCGAGGGTCTTACCTGTCTTGAAAAGCGTACGAAGGTGAAATAAAGCAGAACTGCGACTAAGACCTCGTGGAAACCGCTCGAAATTTCCGCCTCAGCAGGGCTATTAGAAAGCCTTACCTGGAGGTAAGTACTCGCATCGAGCTTCCCTTTCGCCCTAGAGCCTGACAGGATGAGCTCTTACTGGGACTCGTGAAGCACCCTGCTTATTTATAGAAAACTGCTTCTCTTCCACGATCCCTGACTCCAGCGACTAGGGGCCCCACACAAACGGTTTTATGCAGGTAGCTTCAAGGCAGCATGAATGGTGCTTTAAAAATGAGAATGCAAGGCTTGGGTTATCAGGTCCCCACTTCCAGGCAACACGCTGACTACCGCCATGTGATTCGTAGCTCGCCAAAAGAGACTCTAGCTACACACAGGTCCCTTCCCTGAATCCACTTTTCTTCACCGGGTGTTCTGCCTGTAGCTAACTCGCTCACCCAAGGGATGCACTAGGGAGGCTATCGGGCCTCAGCCTCTTGGGAAAGCCTGCAGTGTAAGAGGCAGAGCTCTGCTCTAGTGGCAGTAGGAACGCAAGCCCGCTTTCTCCTGCAGGTATGGGGTCTTCAGGTATGAGTGCCTAGAAGGAATGCCAAGCAGTTTCGGTTTCCCCGTACAGCTCAGTCGAGGATAGTGAGGCAGATTTGCATGGCATGTGGGACGCCAGAGAACAGTTTTCCTGGAGACGTTGGAGCGCTGGGGAAAGCGACCTCTCCCCCGGAAGAGTGCCGTGTGTTGCCCTGCACTCGGCAAACACAGTGTGAACGGGAAGGGCTTTGGGCCCCGGCACTTTCTTTTCAGGCCGGGGGAGCCTGCCGGTCCTCAGTGTCCTTGTCGGGAACAGGGCGCCCCGCGAGTGTCTTACCTGTCTTGAAAAGCGTACGAAGGTGAAATAAAGCAGAACTGCGACTAAGACCTCGTGGAAACCGCTCGAAATTTCCGCCTCAGCAGGGCTATTAGAAAGCCTTACCTGGAGGTAAGTACTCGCATCGAGCTTCCCTTTCGCCCTAGAGCGTGACAGGATGAGCTCTTACTGGGACTCGGGAAGCACCCTGCTTATTTATAGAAAACTGCTTCTCTTCCACGATCCCTGACTCCAGCGACTAGGGGCCCCACACAAACGGTTTTACGCAGGTAGCTTCAAGGCAGCATGAATGGTGCTTTAAAAATGAGAATGCAAGGCTTGGGTTATCAGTCCCCCACTTCCAGGCAACACGCTGACTACCGCCTTGTGATTCGTAGCTCGCCAAAAGAGACTCTAGCTACACACAGTTCCCTTCCCTGAATCCACTTTTCTTCACCGGGTGTTCTGCCTGTAGCTAACTCGCTCACCCAAGGAATGCACTAGGGAGGCTATCGGGCCTCAGCCTCTTAGGAAAGCTAACAGTGAAAGAGGCAGAGCTCTGCCCCAGTGGCAGTAGGAACGCAAGCCGGGTTTCTCCTGCAGGTATGGGGTCTTCAGGTTAGAGTGCCTAGAAGGAATGCCAAGCAGTTTCGGTTTCCCCGTACGGCTCAGTCGAGGACAGTGAGGCAGATTTGCATGGCATGTGGGACGCCAGAGAACAGTTTTCCTGGAGACGTTGGAGCGCTGGGGAAAGCGACCTCTCCCCCGGAAGAGTGACGTGTGTTGCCCTGCACTCGGCAAACACAGAGTGAGCGGGAAGGGCTTTGGGCCCGGGCACTTTCTTTTCAGGCCGGGTGAGCCTGCCGGTCCTCAGTGTCCTTGTCGGGAACAGGGCGCCCCGCGAGGGTCTTAAGAGTCTTGAAAAGCGCACGAAGGTGAAAATAAAGCAGAACTGCGAGTAAAGCCTCGTGGAAACCGCTTGAAGCTTCTGCCTTAGCAGGGCTAATAGAAGGCCTTACCTGGAAGTACGTACTCCAATCGAGCTTCCCTTTCGCCCTAGAGCGTGACAGGATGAGCTCTTACCGGGACTCAGGAAGCACCCTGCTTATTTATAGAAAACTGCTTCTCTTCCACGATCCCTGACTCCAGCGACTAGGGGCCCCACACAAACGGTTTTATGCAGGTAGCTTCAAGGCAGCATGAATGGTGCTTTAAAAAGGAGAATGCAAGGCTTGGGTCATCAGGCCCCCACTTCCAGTCAACACGCTGACTACCGCCTTGTGATTCGTAGCTCGTCAAAAGAGACTCTAGCTACACACAGGTCCCTTCCCTGAATCCACTTTTCTTCACGGGATGTTCTGCCTGTAGCTAACTCGCTCACCCAAGGAATGCACTAGGGAGGCTTTCGGGCCTCAGCCTCTTCGGAAAGCCTGCACTGTAACAGGCAGAGCTCTGCTCTATTGACAGTAGGAACGCAAGCCCGCTTTCTCCTGCAGGTATGGGGTCTTCAGGTATGAGTGCCTAGAAGGAATGCCAAGCAGTTTCGGTTTCCCCGTACAGCTCAGTCGAGGGCAGTGAGGCAGATTTGCATGGCATGTGGGACGCCAGAGAACAGTTTTCCTGGAGACGTTGGAGCGCTGGGGAAAGCGACCTCTCCCCCGGAAGAGTGCCGTGTGTTGCCCTGCACTCGTCAAACACAGAGTGAGCGGGAAGGGCTTTGGGCCCGGGCACTTTCTTTTCAGGCCGGGTGAGCCTGCCGGTCCTCAGTGTCCTTGTCGGGAACAGGGCGCCCCGCGAGGGTCTTACCTGTCTTGAAAAGCGTACGAAGGTGAAATAAAGCAGAACTGCGACTAAGACCTCGTGGAAACCGCTCGAAATTTCCGCCTCAGCAGGGCTACTAGAAAGCCTTACCTGGAGGTAAGTACTCGCATCGAGCTTCCCTTTCGCCCTAGAGCCTGACAGGATGAGCTCTTACTGGGACTCGTGAAGCACCCTGCTTATTTATAGAAAACTGCTTCTCTTCCACGATCCCTGACTCCAGCGACTAGGGGCCCCACACAAACGGTTTTACGCAGGTAGCTTCAAGGCAGCATGAATGGTGCTTTAAAAATGAGAATGCAAGGCTTGGGTTATCAGGCCCCCACTTCCAGGCAACACGCTGACTACCGCCTTGTGATTCGTAGCTCGCCAAAAGGGACTCTAGCTACACACAGGTCCCTTCCCTGAATCCACTTTTCTTCACGGGGTGTTCTGCCTGTAGCTAACTCGCTCACCCAAGGAATGCACTAGGGAGGCTATCGGGCCTCAGCCTCTTAGGAAAGCCTGCAGTGTAAGAGGCAGAGCTCTGCCCCAGTGGCAGTAGGAACGCAAGCCGGGTTTCTCCTGCAGGTATGGGGTCTTCAGGTTAGCGTGCCTAGAAGGAATGCCAAGCAGTCTCGGTTTCCCCGTACAGCTCAGTCGAGGACAGTGAGGCAGATTTGCATGGCATGTGGGACGCCAGAGAAGAGTTTTCCTGGAGACGTTGGAGCGCTGGGGAAAGCGACCTCTCCCCCGGAAGAGTGCCGTGTGTTGCCCTGCACTCGGCAAACACAGAGTGAGCGGGAAGGGCTTTGGGCCCGGGCACTTTCTTTTCAGGCCGGGGGAGCCTGCCGGTCCTCAGTGTCCTTGTCGGGAACAGGGCGCCCCGCGAGGGTCTTACCTGTCTTGAAAAGCGTACGAAGGTGAAATAAAGCAGAACTGCGACTAAGACCTCGTGGAAACCGCTCGAAATTTCCGCCTCAGCAGGGCTATTAGAAAGCCTTACCTGGAGGTAAGTACTCGCATCGAGCTTCCCTTTCGCCCTAGAGCCTGACAGGATGAGCTCTTACTGGGACTCGTGAAGAACCCTGCTTATTTATAGAAAACTGCTTCTCTTCCACGATCCCTGACTCCAGCGACTAGGGGCCCCACACAAACGGTTTTATGCAGGTAGCTTCAAGGCAGCATGAATGGTGCTTTAAAAAGGAGAATGCAAGGCTTGGGTTATCAGGCCCCCACTTCCAGGCAACACGCTGACTACCGCCTTGTGATTCGTAGCTCGCCAAAAGAGACTCTAGCTACACACAGGTCCCTTCCCTGAATCCACTTTTCTTCACGGGGTGTTCTGCCTGTAGCTAACTCGCTCACCCAAGGAATGCACTAGGGAGGCTATCGGGCCTCAGCCTCTTAGGAAAGCCTGCAGTGTAAGAGGCAGAGCTCTGCCCCAGTGGCAGTAGGAACGCAAGCCGGGTTCCTCCTGCAGGTATGGGGTCTTCAGGTTAGAGTGCCTAGAAGGAATGCCAAGCAGTTTCGGTTTCCCCGTACAGCTCAGTCGAGGACAGTGAGGCAGATTTGCATGGCATGTGGGACGCCAGAGAACAGTTTTCCTGGAGACGTTGGAGCGCTGGGGAAAGCGACCTCTCCCCCGGTAGAGTGCCGTGTGTTGCCCTGCACTCGGCAAACACAGAGTGAGCGGGAAGGGCTTTGGGCCCGGGCACTTTGTTTTCAGGCCGGTTGAGCCTGCCGGTCCTCAGTGTCCTTGTCGGGAACAGGGCGCCCCGCGAGGGTCTTACCTGTCTTGAAAAGCGTACGAAGGTGAAATAAAGCAGAACTGCGACTAAGACCTCGTGGAAACCGCTCGAAATTTCCGCCTCAGCAGGGCTATTAGAAAGCCTTACCTGAGGTAAGTACTCGCTTCGAGCTTCCCTTTCGCCCTAGAGCGGGACAGGATGAGCTCTTACTGGGACTCGGGAAGCACCCTGCTTATTTATAGAAAACTGCTTCTCTTCCACGATCCCTGACTCCAGCGACTAGGGGCCCCACACAAACGGTTTTATGCAGGTAGCTTCAAGGCAGCATGAATGGTGCTTTAAAAATGAGAATGCAAGGCTTGGGTTATCAGGCCCCCACTTCCAGGCAACACGCTGACTACCGCCTTGTGATTCGTAGCTCGCCAAAAGAGACTCTAGCTACACACAGGTCCCTTCCCTGAATCCACTTTTCTTCACGGGGTGTTCTGCCTGTAGCTAACTCGCTCACCCAAGGAATGCACTAGGGAGGCTATCGGGCCTCAGCCTCTTAGGAAAGCCTGCAGTGTAAGAGGCAGAGCTCTGCCCTAGTGGCAGTAGGAACGCAAGCCGGGTTTCTCCTGCAGGTATGGGGTCTTCAGGTTAGCGTGCCTAGAAGGAATGCCAAGCAGTTTCGGTTTCCCCGTACAGCTCAGTCGAGGACAGTGAGGCAGATTTGCATGGCATGTGGGACGCCAGAGAACAGTTTTCCTGGAGACGTTGGAGCGCTGGGGAAAGCGACCTCTCCCCCGGAAGAGTGCCGTGTGTTGCCCTGCACTCGGCAAACACAGAGTGAGCGGGAAGGGCTTTGGGCCCGGGCACTTTCTTTTCAGGCCGGGTGAGCCTGCCGGTCCTCAGTGTCCTTGTCGGGAACAGGGCGCCCCGCGAGGGTCTTAAGAGTCTTGAAAAGCGCACGAAGGTGAAAATAAAGCAGAACTGCGAGTAAAGCCTCGTGGAAACCGCTTGAAGCTTCTGCCTTAGCAGGGCTAATAGAAGGCCTTACCTGGAAGTACGTACTCCAATCGAGCTTCCCTTTCGCCCTAGAGCCTGACAGGATGAGCTCTTACCGGGACTCAGGAAGCACCCTGCTTATTTATAGAAAACTGCTTCTCTTCCACGATCCCTGACTCCAGCGACTAGGGGCCCCACACAAACGGTTTTATGCAGGTAGCTTCAAGGCAGCATGAATGGTGCTTTAAAAAGGAGAATGCAAGGCTTGGGTCATCAGGCCCCCACTTCCAGTCAACACGCTGACTACCGCCTTGTGATTCGTAGCTCGTCAAAAGAGACTCTAGCTACACACAGGTCCCTTCCCTGAATCCACTTTTCTTCACGGGATGTTCTGCCTGTAGCTAACTCGCTCACCCAAGGAATGCACTAGGGAGGCTTTCGGGCCTCAGCCTCTTCGGAAAGCCTGCACTGTAACAGGCAGAGCTCTGCTCTATTGACAGTAGGAACGCAAGCCCGCTTTCTCCTGCAGGTATGGGGTCTTCAGGTATGAGTGCCTAGAAGGAATGCCAAGCAGTTTCGGTTTCCCCGTACAGCTCAGTCGAGGGCAGTGAGGCAGATTTGCATGGCATGTGGGACGCCAGAGAACAGTTTTCCTGGAGACGTTGGAGCGCTGGGGAAAGCGAGCTCTCCCCCGGTAGAGTGCCGTGTGTTGCCCTGCACTCGGCAAACACAGAGTGAGCGGGAAGGGCTTTGGGCCCGGACACTTTCTTTTCAGGCCGGGGGAGCCTGCCGGTCCTCAGTGTCCTTGTCGGGAACAGGGCGCCCCGCGAGTGTCTTACCTGTCTTGAAAAGCGTACGAAGGTGAAATAAAGCAGAACTGCGACTAAGACCTCGTGGAAACCGCTCGAAATTTCCGCCTCAGCAGGGCTATTAGAAAGCCTTACCTGGAGGTAAGTACTCGCATCGAGCTTCCCTTTCGCCCTAGAGCGTGACAGGATGAGCTCTTACTGGGACTCGGGAAGCACCCTGCTTATTTATAGAAAACTGCTTCTCTTCCACGATCCCTGACTCCAGCGACTAGGGGCCCCACACAAACGGTTTTACGCAGGTAGCTTCAAGGCAGCATGAATGGTGCTTTAAAAATGAGAATGCAAGGCTTGGGTTATCAGTCCCCCACTTCCAGGCAACACGCTGACTACCGCCTTGTGATTCGTAGCTCGCCAAAAGAGACTCTAGCTACACACAGTTCCCTTCCCTGAATCCACTTTTCTTCACCGGGTGTTCTGCCTGTAGCTAACTCGCTCACCCAAGGAATGCACTAGGGAGGCTATCGGGCCTCAGCCTCTTAGGAAAGCTAACAGTGAAAGAGGCAGAGCTCTGCCCCAGTGGCAGTAGGAACGCAAGCCGGGTTTCTCCTGCAGGTATGGGGTCTTCAGGTTAGAGTGCCTAGAAGGAATGCCAAGCAGTTTCGGTTTCCCCGTACGGCTCAGTCGAGGACAGTGAGGCAGATTTGCATGGCATGTGGGACGCCAGAGAACAGTTTTCCTGGAGACGTTGGAGCGCTGGGGAAAGCGACCTCTCCCCCGGAAGAGTGCCGTGTGTTGCCCTGCACTCGGCAAACACAGAGTGAGCGGGAAGGGCTTTGGGCCCGGGCACTTTCTTTTCAGGCCGGGTGAGCCTGCCGGTCCTCAGTGTCCTTGTCGGGAACAGGGCGCCCCGCGAGGGTCTTAAGAGTCTTGAAAAGCGCACGAAGGTGAAAATAAAGCAGAACTGCGAGTAAAGCCTCGTGGAAACCGCTTGAAGCTTCTGCCTTAGCAGGGCTAATAGAAGGCCTTACCTGGAAGTACGTACTCCAATCGAGCTTCCCTTTCGCCCTAGAGCGTGACAGGATGAGCTCTTACCGGGACTCAGGAAGCACCCTGCTTATTTATAGAAAACTGCTTCTCTTCCACGATCCCTGACTCCAGCGACTAGGGGCCCCACACAAACGGTTTTATGCAGGTAGCTTCAAGGCAGCATGAATGGTGCTTTAAAAAGGAGAATGCAAGGCTTGGGTCATCAGGCCCCCACTTCCAGTCAACACGCTGACTACCGCCTTGTGATTCGTAGCTCGTCAAAAGAGACTCTAGCTACACACAGGTCCCTTCCCTGAATCCACTTTTCTTCACGGGATGTTCTGCCTGTAGCTAACTCGCTCACCCAAGGAATGCACTAGGGAGGCTTTCGGGCCTCAGCCTCTTCGGAAAGCCTGCACTGTAACAGGCAGAGCTCTGCTCTAGTGACAGTAGGAACGCAAGCCCGCTTTCTCCTGCAGGTATGGGGTCTTCAGGTATGAGTGCCTAGAAGGAATGCCAAGCAGTTTCGGTTTCCCCGTACAGCTCAGTCGAGGGCAGTGAGGCAGATTTGCATGGCATGTGGGACGCCAGAGAACAGTTTTCCTGGAGACGTTGGAGCGCTGGGGAAAGCGAGCTCTCCCCCGGGAGAGTGCCGTGTGTTGCCCTGCACTCGGCAAACACAGAGTGAGCGGGAAGGGCTTTGGGCCCGGGCACTTTCTTTTCAGGCCGGGGGAGCCTGCCGGTCCTCAGTGTCCTTGTCGGGAACAGGGCGCCCCGCGAGTGTCTTACCTGTCTTGAAAAGCGTACGAAGGTGAAATAAAGCAGAACTGCGACTAAGACCTCGTGGAAACCGCTCGAAATTTCCGCCTCAGCAGGGCTATTAGAAAGCCTTACCTGGAGGTAAGTACTCGCATCGAGCTTCCCTTTCGCCCTAGAGCGTGACAGGATGAGCTCTTACTGGGACTCGGGAAGCACCCTGCTTATTTATAGAAAACTGCTTCTCTTCCACGATCCCTGACTCCAGCGACTAGGGGCCCCACACAAACGGTTTTACGCAGGTAGCTTCAAGGCAGCATGAATGGTGCTTTAAAAATGAGAATGCAAGGCTTGGGTTATCAGGCCCCCACTTCCAGGCAACACGCTGACTACCGCCTTGTGATTCGTAGCTCGCCAAAAGGGACTCTAGCTACACACAGGTCCCTTCCCTGAATCCACTTTTCTTCACGGGGTGTTCTGCCTGTAGCTAACTCGCTCACCCAAGGAATGCACTAGGGAGGCTATCGGGCCTCAGCCTCTTAGGAAAGCCTGCAGTGTAAGAGGCAGAGCTCTGCCCCAGTGGCAGTAGGAACGCAAGCCGGGTTTCTCCTGCAGGTATGGGGTCTTCAGGTTAGCGTGCCTAGAAGGAATGCCAAGCAGTTTCGGTTTCCCCGTACAGCTCAGTCGAGGACAGTGAGGCAGATTTGCATGGCATGTGGGACGCCAGAGAACAGTTTTCCTGGAGACGTTGGAGCGCTGGGGAAAGCGACCTCTCCCCCGGAAGAGTGCCGTGTGTTGCCCTGCACTCGGCAAACACAGAGTGAGCGGGAAGGGCTTTGGGCCCGGGCACTTTCTTTTCAGGCCGGGTGAGCCTGCCGGTCCTCAGTGTCCTTGTCGGGAACAGGGCGCCCCGCGAGGGTCTTACCTGTCTTGAAAAGCGTACGAAGGTGAAATAAAGCAGAACTGCGACTAAGACCTCGTGGAAACCGCTCGAAATTTCCGCCTCAGCAGGGCTATTAGAAAGCCTTACCTGGAGGTAAGTACTCGCATCGAGCTTCCCTTTCGCCCTAGAGCCTGACAGGATGAGCTCTTACTGGGACTCGTGAAGAACCCTGCTTATTTATAGAAAACTGCTTCTCTTCCACGATCCCTGACTCCAGCGACTAGGGGCCCCACACAAACGGTTTTATGCAGGTAGCTTCAAGGCAGCATGAATGGTGCTTTAAAAAGGAGAATGCAAGGCTTGGGTTATCAGGCCCCCACTTCCAGGCAACACGCTGACTACCGCCTTGTGATTCGTAGCTCGCCAAAAGAGACTCTAGCTACACACAGGTCCCTTCCCTGAATCCACTTTTCTTCACGGGGTGTTCTGCCTGTAGCTAACTCGCTCACCCAAGGAATGCACTAGGGAGGCTATCGGGCCTCAGCCTCTTAGGAAAGCCTGCAGTGTAAGAGGCAGAGCTCTGCCCCAGTGGCAGTAGGAACGCAAGCCGGGTTCCTCCTGCAGGTATGGGGTCTTCAGGTTAGAGTGCCTAGAAGGAATGCCAAGCAGTTTCGGTTTCCCCGTACAGCTCAGTCGAGGACAGTGAGGCAGATTTGCATGGCATGTGGGACGCCAGAGAACAGTTTTCCTGGAGACGTTGGAGCGCTGGGGAAAGCGACCTCTCCCCCGGTAGAGTGCCGTGTGTTGCCCTGCACTCGGCAAACACAGAGTGAGCGGGAAGGGCTTTGGGCCCGGGCACTTTGTTTTCAGGCCGGTTGAGCCTGCCGGTCCTCAGTGTCCTTGTCGGGAACAGGGCGCCCCGCGAGGGTCTTACCTGTCTTGAAAAGCGTACGAAGGTGAAATAAAGCAGAACTGCGACTAAGACCTCGTGGAAACCGCTCGAAATTTCCGCCTCAGCAGGGCTATTAGAAAGCCTTACCTGGAGGTAAGTACTCGCTTCGAGCTTCCCTTTCGCCCTAGAGCGGGACAGGATGAGCTCTTACTGGGACTCGTGAAGCACCCTGCTTATTTATAGAAAACTGCTTCTCTTCCACGATCCCTGACTCCAGCGACTAGGGGCCCCACACAAACGGTTTTATGCAGGTAGCTTCAAGGCAGCATGAATGGTGCTTTAAAAATGAGAATGCAAGGCTTGGGTTATCAGGCCCCCACTTCCAGGCAACACGCTGACTACCGCCTTGTGATTCGTAGCTCGCCAAAAGAGACTCTAGCTACACACAGGTCCCTTCCCTGAATCCACTTTTCTTCACGGGGTGTTCTGCCTGTAGCTAACTCGCTCACCCAAGGAATGCACTAGGGAGGCTATCGGGCCTCAGCCTCTTAGGAAAGCCTGCAGTGTAAGAGGCAGAGCTCTGCCCTAGTGGCAGTAGGAAGGCAAGCCGGGTTTCTCCTGCAGGTATGGGGTCTTCAGGTTAGCGTGCCTAGAAGGAATGCCAAGCAGTTTCGGTTTCCCCGTACAGCTCAGTCGAGGACAGTGAGGCAGATTTGCATGGCATGTGGGACGCCAGAGAACAGTTTTCCTGGAGACGTTGGAGCGCTGGGGAAAGCGACCTCTCCCCCGGAAGAGTGCCGTGTGTTGCCCTGCACTCGGCAAACACAGAGTGAGCGGGAAGGGCTTTGGGCCCGGGCACTTTCTTTTCAGGCCGGGTGAGCCTGCCGGTCCTCAGTGTCCTTGTCGGGAACACGGCGCCCCGCGAGGGTCTTACCTGTCTTGAAAAGCGTACGAAGGTGAAATAAAGCAGAACTGCGACTAAGACCTCGTGGAAACCGCTCGAAATTTCCGCCTCAGCAGGGCTATTAGAAAGCCTTACCTGGAGGTAAGTACTCGCATCGAGCTTCCCTTTCGCCCTAGAGCCTGACAGGATGAGCTCTTACTGGGACTCGTGAAGCACCCTGCTTATTTATAGAAAACTGCTTCTCTTCCACGATCCCTGACTCCAGCGACTAGGGGCCCCACACAAACGGTTTTATGCAGGTAGCTTCAAGGCAGCATGAATGGTGCTTTAAAAATGAGAATGCAAGGCTTGGGTTATCAGGTCCCCACTTCCAGGCAACACGCTGACTACCGCCATGTGATTCGTAGCTCGCCAAAAGAGACTCTAGCTACACACAGGTCCCTTCCCTGAATCCACTTTTCTTCACCGGGTGTTCTGCCTGTAGCTAACTCGCTCACCCAAGGGATGCACTAGGGAGGCTATCGGGCCTCAGCCTCTTGGGAAAGCCTGCAGTGTAAGAGGCAGAGCTCTGCTCTAGTGGCAGTAGGAACGCAAGCCCGCTTTCTCCTGCAGGTATGGGGTCTTCAGGTATGAGTGCCTAGAAGGAATGCCAAGCAGTTTCGGTTTCCCCGTACAGCTCAGTCGAGGATAGTGAGGCAGATTTGCATGGCATGTGGGACGCCAGAGAACAGTTTTCCTGGAGACGTTGGAGCGCTGGGGAAAGCGACCTCTCCCCTGGAAGAGTGCCGTGTGTTGCCGTGCACTCGGCAAACACAGAGTGAGCGGGAAGGGCTTTCGGCCCGGGCACTTTCTTTTCAGGCCGGGGGAGCCTGCCGGTCCTCAGTGTCCTTGTCGGGAACAGGGCGCCCCGCGAGGGTCTTACCTGTCTTGAAAAGCGTACGAAGGTGAAATAAAGCAGAACTGCGACTAAGACCTCGTGGAAACCGCTCGAAATTTCCGCCTCAGCAGGGCTATTAGAAAGCCTTACCTGGAGGTAAGTACTCGCATCGAGCTTCCCTTTCGCCCTAGAGCGTGACAGGATGAGCTCTTACTGGGACTCGGGAAGCACCCTGCTTATTTATAGAAAACTGCTTCTCTTCCACGATCCCTGACTCCAGCGACTAGGGGCCCCACACAAACGGTTTTATGCAGGTAGCTTCAAGGCAGCATGAATGGTGCTTTAAAAGTGAGAATGCAAGGCTTGGGTTATCAGGCCCCCACTTCCAGGCAACACGCTGACTACCGCCTTGTGATTCGTAGCTCGCCAAAAGAGACTCTAGCTACACACAGGTCCCCACTTCCAGGCAACACGCTGACTACCGCCTTGTGATTCGTAGCTCGCCAAAAGAGACTCTAGCTACACACAGGTCCCTTCCCTGAATCCACTTTTCTTCACCGAGTGTTCTGCCTGTAGCTAACTCGCTCACCCAAGGAATGCACTAGGGATGCTATCGGGCCTCAGCCTCTTAGGAAAGCCTGCAGTGTAAGAGGCAGAGCTCTGCCCTAGTGGCAGTAGGAACGCAAGCCGGGTTTCTCCTGCAGGTATGGGGTCTTCAGGTATGAGTGCCTAGAAGGAATGCCAAGCAGTTTCGGTTTCCCCGTACAGCTCAGTCGAGGACAGTGAGGCAGATTTGCATGGCATGTGGGACGCCAGAGAACAGTTTTCCTGGAGACGTTGGAGCGCTGGGGAAAGCGACCTCTCCCCCGGAAGAGTGCCGTGTGTTGCCCTGCACTCGGCAAACAAAGTGTGAGCGGGAAGGGCTTTCGGCCCCGGCCCTTTCTTTTCAGGCAGGGGGAGCCTGCCGGTCCTCAGTGTCCTTGTCGGGAACAGGGCGCCCCGCGAGGGTCTTACCTGTCTTGAAAAGCGTACGAAGGTGAAATAAAGCAGAACTGCGACTAAGACCTCGTGGAAACCGCTCGAAATTTCCGCCTCAGCAGGGTTATTAGAAAGCCTTACCTGGAGGTAAGTACTAGCATCGAGCTTCCCTTTCGCCCTAGAGCGTGACAGGATGAGCTCTTACTGGGACTCGGGAAGCACCCTGCTTATTTATAGAAAACTGCTTCTCTTCCACGATCCCTGACTCCAGCGACTAGGGGCCCCACACAAACGGTTTTATGCAGGTAGCTTCAAGGCAGCATGAATGGTGCTTTAAAAATGAGAATGCAAGGCTTGGGTTATCAGGCCCCCACTTCCAGGCAACACGCTGACTACCGCCTTGTGATTCGTAGCTCGCCAAAAGAGACTCTAGCTACACACAGGTCCCTTCCCTTTATCCACTTTTCTTCACGGGGTGTTCTGCCTGTAGCTAACACGCTCAACCAAGGAATGCACTAGGGAGGCTATCGGGCCTCAGCCTCTTAGGAAAGCCTGCAGTGTAAGAGGCAGAGCTCTGCCCTAGTGGCAGTAGGAACGCAAGCCGGGTTTCTCCTGCAGGTATGGGGTCTTCAGGTTAGAGTGCCTAGAAGGAATGCCAAGCAGTTTCGGTTTCCCCGTACAGCTCAGTCGAGGACAGTGAGGCAGATTTGCATGGCATGTGGGACGCCAGAGAACAGTTTTCCTGGAGACGTTGGAGCGCTGGGGAAAGCGACCTCTCCCCCGGAAGAGTGCCGTGTGTTGCCCTGCAGTCGGCAAACTCAGTGTGAGCGGGAAGGGCTTTCGGCCCCGGCACTTTCTTTTCAGGCCGGGGGAGCCTGCCGGTCCTCAGTGTCCTTGTCGGGAACAGGGCGCCCCGCGAGGGTCTTAAGAGTCTTGAAAAGCGCACGAAGGTGAAAATAAAGCAGAACTGCGAGTAAAGCCTCGTGGAAACCGCTTGAAGCTTCTGCCTTAGCAGGGCTATTAGAAGGCCTTTCCTGGAGGTATGTACTCCAATCGAGCTTCCCTTTCGCCCTAGAGCGTGACAGGATGAGCTCTTACCGGGACTCAGGAAGCACCCTGCTTATTTATAGAAAACTGCTTCTCTTCCACGATCCCTGACTCCAGCGACTAGGGACCCGTCACAAACGGTTTTATGCAGGTAGCTTCAAGGCAGCATGAATGGTGCTTTAAAAAGGAGAATGCAAGGCTTGGGTCATCAGGCCCCCACTTCCAGTCAACACGCTGACTACCGGCTTGTGATTCGTAGCTGGTCAAAAGAGACTCTAGCTACACACAGGTCCCTTCCCTGAATCCACTTTTCTTCACGGGGTGTTCTGCCTGTAGCTAACTCGCTCACCCAAGGAATGCACTAGGGAGGCTTTCGGGCCTCAGCCTCTTCGGAAAGCCTGCACTGTAACAGGCAGAGCTCTGCTCTAGTGAGAGTAGGAACGCAAGGCCGCTTTCTCCTGCAGGTATGGGGTCTTCAGGTATGAGTGCCTAGAAGGAATGCCAAGCAGTTTCGGTTTCCCCGTACAGCTCAGTCGAGGGCAGTGAGGCAGATTTGCATGGCATGTGGGACGCCAGAGAACAGTTTTCCTGGAGACGTTGGAGCGCTGGGGAAAGCGACCTCTCCCCCGGAAGAGTGCCGTGTGTTGCCCTGCACTCGGCAAACAGAGTGTGAAAGGGAAGGGCTTTGGGCCCCGGCACTTTCTTTTCAGGCCGGGGGAGCCTGCCGGTCCTCAGTGTCCTTGTCGGGAACAGGGCGCCCCGCGAGTGTCTTACCTGTCTTGAAAAGCGTACGAAGGTGAAATAAAGCAGAACTGCGACTAAGACCTCGTGGAAACCTCTCGAAATTTCCGCCTCAGCAGGGCTATTAGAAAGCCTTACCTGGAGGTAAGAACTCGCATCGAGCTTCCCTTTCGCCCTAGAGCGTGACAGGATGAGCTCTTACTGGGACTCGTGAAGCACCCTGCTTATTTATAGAAAACTGCTTCTCTTCCACGATCCCTGACTCCAGCGACTAGGGGCCCCACACAAACGCTTTTACGCAGGTAGCTTCAAGGCAGCATGAATGGTGCTTTAAAAATGAGAATGCAAGGCTTGGGTTATCAGGCCCCCACTTCCAGGCAACACGCTGACTACCGCCTTGTGATTCGTAGCTCGCCAAAAGGGACTCTAGCTACACACAGGTCCCTTCCCTGAATCCACTTTTCTTCACCGGGTGTTCTGCCTGTAGCTAACTCGCTCACCCAAGGAATGCACTAGGGAGGCTATCGGGCCTCAGCCTCTTAGGAAAGCCTGCAGTGTAAGAGGCAGAGCTCTGCCCCAGTGGCAGTAGGAACGCAAGCCGGGTTTCTCCTGCAGGTATGGGGTCTTCAGGTTAGAGTGCCTAGAAGGAATGCCAAGCAGTTTCGGTTTCCCCGTACAGCTCAGTCGAGGACAGTGAGGCAGATTTGCATGGCATGTGGGACGCCAGAGAAGAGTTTTCCTGGAGACGTTGGAGCGCTGGGGAAAGCGACCTCTCCCCCGGAAGAGTGCCGTGTGTTGCCCTGCACTCGGCAAACACAGAGTGAGCGGGAAGGGCTTTGGGCCCGGGCACTTTCTTTTCAGGCCGGGTGAGCCTGCCGATCCTCAGTGTCCTTGTGGGGAACAGGGCGCCCCGCGAGGGTCTTAAGAGTCTTGAAAAGCGCACGAAGGTGAAAATAAAGCAGAACTGCGAGTAAAGCCTCGTGGAAACCGCTTGAAGCTTCTGCCTTAGCAGGGCTAATAGAAGGCCTTACCTGGAAGTACGTACTCCAATCGAGCTTCCCTTTCGCCCTAGAGCGTGACAGGATGAGCTCTTACCGGGACTCAGGAAGCACCCTGCTTATTTATAGAAAACTGCTTCTCTTCCACGATCCCTGACTCCAGCGACTAGGGGCCCCACACAAACGGTTTTATGCAGGTAGCTTCAAGGCAGCATGAATGGTGCTTTAAAAAGGAGAATGCAAGGCTTGGGTCATCAGGCCCCCACTTCCAGTCAACACGCTGACTACCGCCTTGTGATTCGTAGCTCGTCAAAAGAGACTCTAGCTACACACAGGTCCCTTCCCTGAATCCACTTTTCTTCACGGGATGTTCTGCCTGTAGCTAACTCGCTCACCCAAGGAATGCACTAGGGAGGCTTTCGGGCCTCAGCCTCTTCGGAAAGCCTGCACTGTAACAGGCAGAGCTCTGCTCTAGTGACAGTAGGAACGCAAGCCCGCTTTCTCCTGCAGGTATGGGGTCTTCAGGTATGAGTGCCTAGAAGGAATGCCAAGCAGTTTCGGTTTCCCCATACAGCTCAGTCGAGGGCAGTGAGGCAGATTTGCATGGCATGTGGGACGCCAGAGAACAGTTTTCCTGGAGACGTTGGAGCGCTGGGGAAAGCGACCTCTCCCCCGGAAGAGTGCCGTGTGTTGCCCTGCACTCGGAAACACAGAGTGAGCGGGAAGGGCTTTGGGCCCGGGCACTTTCTTTTCAGGCCGGGGGAGCCTGCCGGTCCTCAGTGTCCTTGTCGGGAACAGGGCGCCCCGCGAGGGTCTTAAGAGTCTTGAAAAGCGCACGAAGGTGAAAATAAAGCAGAACTGCGAGTAAAGCCTCGTGGAAACCGCTTGAAGCTTCTGCCTTAGCAGGGCTATTAGAAGGCCTTACCTGGAAGTATGTACTCCAATCGAGCTTCCCTTTCGCCCTAGAGCGTGACAGGATGAGCTCTTACCGGGACTCAGGAACCACCCTGCTTATTTATAGAAAACTGCTTCTCTTCCACGATCCCTGACTCCAGCGACTAGGGGCCCCACACAAACGGTTTTATGCAGGTAGCTTCAAGGCAGCATGAATGGTGCTTTAAAAATGAGAATGCAAGGCTTGGGTCATCAGGCCCCACTTCCAGTCAACACGCTGACTACCGCCTTGTGATTCGTAGCTCGTCAAAAGAGACTCTAGCTACACACAGGTCCCTTCCCTGAATCCACTTTTCTTCACGGGATGTTCTGCCTGTAGCTAACTCGCTCACCCAAGGAATGCACTAGGGAGGCTTTCGGGCCTCAGCCTCTTCGGAAAGCCTGCACTGTAACAGGCAGAGCTCTGCTCTAGTGACAGTAGGAACGCAAGCCCGCTTTCTCCTGCAGGTATGGGGTCTTCAGGTATGAGTGCCTAGAAGGAATGCCAAGCAGTTTCGGTTTCCCCGTACAGCTCAGTCGAGGGCAGTGAGGCAGATTTGCATGGCATGTGGGACGCCAGAGAACAGTTTTCCTGGAGACGTTGGAGCGCTGGGGAAAGCGACCTCTCCCCCGGAAGAGTGCCGTGTGTTGCCCTGCACTCGGCAAACACAGTGTGAACGGGAAGGGCTTTGGGCCCCGGCACTTTCTTTTCAGGCCGGGGGAGCCTGCCGGTCCTCAGTGTCCTTGTCGGGAACAGGGCGCCCCGCGAGTGTCTTACCTGTCTTGAAAAGCGTACGAAGGTGAAATAAAGCAGAACTGCGACTAAGACCTCGTGGAAACCGCTCGAAATTTCCGCCTCAGCAGGGCTATTAGAAAGCCTTACCTGGAGGTAAGTACTCGCATCGAGCTTCCCTTTCGCCCTAGAGCGTGACAGGATGAGCTCTTACTGGGACTCGGGAAGCACCCTGCTTATTTATAGAAAACTGCTTCTCTTCCACGATCCCTGACTCCAGCGACTAGGGGCCCCACACAAACGGTTTTACGCAGGTAGCTTCAAGGCAGCATGAATGGTGCTTTAAAAATGAGAATGCAAGGCTTGGGTTATCAGTCCCCCACTTCCAGGCAACACGCTGACTACCGCCTTGTGATTCGTAGCTCGCCAAAAGAGACTCTAGCTACACACAGTTCCCTTCCCTGAATCCACTTTTCTTCACCGGGTGTTCTGCCTGTAGCTAACTCGCTCACCCAAGGAATGCACTAGGGAGGCTATCGGGCCTCAGCCTCTTAGGAAAGCTAACAGTGAAAGAGGCAGAGCTCTGCCCCAGTGGCAGTAGGAACGCAAGCCGGGTTTCTCCTGCAGGTATGGGGTCTTCAGGTTAGAGTGCCTAGAAGGAATGCCAAGCAGTTTCGGTTTCCCCGTACGGCTCAGTCGAGGACAGTGAGGCAGATTTGCATGGCATGTGGGACGCCAGAGAACAGTTTTCCTGGAGACGTTGGAGCGCTGGGGAAAGCGACCTCTCCCCCGGAAGAGTGCCGTGTGTTGCCCTGCACTCGGCAAACACAGAGTGAGCGGGAAGGGCTTTGGGCCCGGGCACTTTCTTTTCAGGCCGGGGGAGCCTGCCGGTCCTCAGTGTCCTTGTCGGGAACAGGGCGCCCCGCGAGGGTCTTAAGAGTCTTGAAAAGCGCACGAAGGTGAAAATAAAGCAGAACTGCGAGTAAAGCCTCGTGGAAACCGCTTGAAGCTTCTGCCTTAGCAGATCTATTAGAAGGCCTTACCTGGAAGTATGTACTCCAATCGAGCTTCCCTTTCGCCCTAGAGCGTGACAGGATGAGCTCTTACCGGGACTCAGGAAGCACCCTGCTTATTTATAGAAAACTGCTTCTCTTCCACGATCCCTGACTCCAGCGACTAGGGGCCCCACACAAACGGTTTTATGCAGGTAGCTTCAAGGCAGCATGAATGGTGCTTTAAAAAGGAGAATGCAAGGCTTGGGTCATCAGGCCCCACTTCCAGTCAACACGCTGACTACCGCCTTGTGATTCATAGCTCGTCAAAAGAGACTCTAGCTACACACAGGTCCCTTCCCTGAATCCACTTTTCTTCACGGGATGTTCTGCCTGTAGCTAACTCGCTCACCCAAGGAATGCACTAGGGAGGCTTTCGGGCCTCAGCCTCTTCGGAAAGCCTGCACTGTAACAGGCAGAGCTCTGCTCTAGTGACAGTAGGAACGCAAGCCCGCTTTCTCCTGCAGGTATGGGGTCTTCAGGTATGAGTGCCTAGAAGGAATGCCAAGCAGTTTCGGTTTCCCCGTACAGCTCAGTCGAGGACAGTGAGGCAGATTTGCATGGCATGTGGGACGCCAGAGAACAGTTTTCCTGGAGACGTTGGAGCGCTGGGGAAAGCGACCTCTCCCCCGGAAGAGTGCCGTGTGTTGCCCTGCACTCGGCAAACACAGTGTGAACGGGAAGGGCTTTGGGCCCCGGCACTTTCTTTTCAGGCCGGGGGAGCCTGCCGGTCCTCAGTGTCCTTGTCGGGAACAGGGCGCCCCGCGAGGGTCTTACCTGTCTTGAAAAGCGTACGAAGGTGAAATAAAGCAGAACTGCGACTAAGACCTCGTGGAAACCGCTCGAAATTTCCGCCTCAGCAGGGCTATTAGAAAGCCTTACCTGGAGGTAAGAACTCGCATCGAGCTTCCCTTTCGCCCTAGAGCGTGACAGGATGAGCTCTTACTGGGACTCGGGAAGCACCCTGCTTATTTATAGAAAACTGCTTCTCTTCCACGATCCCTGACTCCAGCGACTAGGGGCCCCACACAAACGCTTTTACGCAGGTAGCTTCAAGGCAGCATGAATGGTGCTTTAAAAATGAGAATGCAAGGCTTGGGTTATCAGGCCCCCACTTCCAGGCAACACGCTGACTACCGCCTTGTGATTCGTAGCTCGCCAAAAGGGACTCTAGCTACACACAGGTCCCTTCCCTGAATCCACTTTTCTTCACCGGGTGTTCTGCCTGTAGCTAACTCGCTCACCCAAGGAATGCACTAGGGAGGCTATCGGGCCTCAGCCTCTTAGGAAAGCCTGCAGTGTAAGAGGCAGAGCTCTGCCCCAGTGGCAGTAGGAACGCAAGCCGGGTTTCTCCTGCAGGTATGGGGTCTTCAGGTTAGAGTGCCTAGAAGGAATGCCAAGCAGTTTCGGTTTCCCCGTACAGCTCAGTCGAGGACAGTGAGGCAGATTTGCATGGCATGTGGGACGCCAGAGAAGAGTTTTCCTGGAGACGTTGGAGCGCTGGGGAAAGCGACCTCTCCCCCGGAAGAGTGCCGTGTGTTGCCCTGCATTCGGCAAACACAGAGTGAGCGGGAAGGGCTTTGGGCCCGGGCACTTTCTTTTCAGGCCGGGGGAGCCTGCCGATCCTCAGTGTCCTTGTGGGGATCAGGGCGCCCCGCGAGGGTCTTAAGAGTCTTGAAAAGCGCACGAAGGTGAAAATAAAGCAGAACTGCGAGTAAAGCCTCGTGGAAACCGCTTGAAGCTTCTGCCTTAGCAGGGCTATTAGAAGGCCTTACCTGGAAGTACGTACTCCAATCGAGCTTCCCTTTCGCCCTAGAGCGTGACAGGATGAGCTCTTACCGGGACTCAGGAAGCACCCTGCTTATTTATAGAAAACTGCTTCTCTTCCACGATCCCTGACTCCAGCGACTAGGGGCCCCACACAAACGGTTTTATGCAGGTAGCTTCAAGGCAGCATGAATGGTGCTTTAAAAATGAGAATGCAAGGCTTGGGTTATCAGGCCCCCCCTTCCAGGCAACACGCTGACTACCGCCTTGTGATTCGTAGCTCGCCAAAAGAGACTCTAGCTACACACAGGTCCCTTCCCTGAATCCACTTTTCTTCACCGAGTGTTCTGCCTGTAGCTAACTCGCTCACCCAAGGAATGCACTAGGGAGGCTATCGGGCCTCAGCCTCTTAGGAAAGCCTGCAGTGTAAGAGGCAGAGCTCTGCCCCAGTGGCAGTAGGAACGCAAGCCGGGTTTCTCCTGCAGGTATTGGGTCTTCAGGTTAGAGTGCCTAGAAGGAATGCCAAGCAGTTTCGGTTTCCCCGTACAGCTCAGTCGAGGACAGTGAGGCAGATTTTCATGGCATGTGGGACGCCAGAGTACAGTTTTCCTGGAGACGTTGGAGCGCTGGGGAAAGCGACCTCTCCCCCGGTAGAGTGCCGTGTGTTGCCCTGCACTCGGCAAACACAGAGTGAGCGGGAAGGGCTTTGGGCCCGGGCACTTTCTTTTCAGGCCGGGGGAGCCTGCCGGTCCTCAGTGTCCTTGTCGGGAACAGGGCGCCCCGCGAGGGTCTTAAGAGTCTTGAAAAGCGCACGAAGGTGATAATAAAGCAGAACTGCGAGTAAAGCCTCGTGGAAACCGCTTGAAGCTTCTGCCTTAGCAGGGCTATTAGAAGGCCTTACCTGGAGGTATGTACTCCAATCGAGCTTCCCTTTCGCCCTAGAGCGTGACAGGATGAGCTCTTACCGGGACTCAGGAAGCACCCTGCTTATTTATAGAAAACTGCTTCTCTTCCACGATCCCTGACTCCAGCGACTAGGGGCCCCACACAAACGGTTTTATGCAGGTAGCTTCAAGGCAGCATGAATGGTGCTTTAAAAAGGAGAATGCAAGGCTTGGGTTATCAGGCCCCCCCTTCCAGGCAACACGCTGACTACCGCCTTGTGATTCGTAGCTCGCCAAAAGAGACTCTAGCTACACACAGGTCCCTTCCCTGAATCCACTTTTCTTCACGGGGTGTTCTGCCTGTAGCTAACTCGCTCACCCAAGGAATGCACTAGGGAGGCTATCGGGCCTCAGCCTCTTAGGAAAGCCTGCAGTGTAAGAGGCAGAGCTCTGCCCCAGTGGCAGTAGGAACGCAAGCCGGGTTTCTCCTGCAGGTATGGGGTCTTCAGGTTAGAGTGCCTAGAAGGAATGCCAAGCAGTTTCGGTTTCCCCGTACAGCTCAGTCGAGGACAGTGAGGCAGATTTGCATGGCATGTGGGACGCCAGAGAACAGTTTTCCTGGAGACGTTGGAGCGCTGGGGAAAGCGACCTCTCCCCCGGTAGAGTGCCGTGTGTTGCCCTGCACTCGGCAAACACAGAGTGAGCGGGAAGGGCTTTGGGCCCGGGCACTTTCTTTTCAGGCCGGTTGAGCCTGCCGGTCCTCAGTGTCCTTGTCGGGAACAGGGCGCCCCGCGAGGGTCTTACCTGTCTTGAAAAGCGTACGAAGGTGAAATAAAGCAGAACTGCGACTAAGACCTCGTGGAAACCGCTCGAAAGTTCCGCCTCAGCAGGGCTATTAGAAAGCCTTACCTGGAGGTAAGTACTCGCATCGAGCTTCCCTTTCGCCCTAGAGCGTGACAGGATGAGCTCTTACTGGGACTAGGGAAGCACCCTGCTTATTTATAGAAAACTGCTTCTCTTCCACGATCCCTGACTCCAGCGACTAGGGGCCCCACACAAACGGTTTTATGCAGGTAGCTTCAAGGCAGCATGAATGGTGCTTTAAAAAGGAGAATGCAAGGCTTGGGTTATCAGGCCCCCACTTCCAGGCAACACGCTGACTACCGCCTTGTGATTCGTAGCTCGCCAAAAGAGACTCTAGCTACACACAGGTCCCTTCCCTGAATCCACTTTTCTTCACGGGGTGTTCTGCCTGTAGCTAACTCGCTCACCCAAGGAATGCACTAGGGAGGCTATCGGGCCTCAGCCTCTTAGGAAAGCCTGCAGTGTAAGAGGCAGAGCTCTGCCCCAGTGGCAGTAGGAACGCAAGCCGGGTGTCTCCTGCAGGTATGGGGTCTTCAGGTTAGAGTGCCTAGAAAGAATGCCAGGCAGTTTCGGTTTCCCCGTACAGGTCAGTCGAGGACAGTGAGGCAGATTTGCATGGCATGTGGGACGCCAGAGAACAGTTTTCCTGGAGACGTTGGAGCGCTGGGGAAAGCGACCTCTCCCCCGGTAGAGTGCCGTGTGTTGCCCTGCACTCGGCAAACACAGAGTGAGCGGGAAGGGCTTTGGGCCCGGGCACTTTCTTTTCAGGCCGGGGGAGCCTGCCGGTCCTCAGTGTCCTTGTCGGGAACAGGGCGCCCCGCGAGGGTCTTACCTGTCTTGAAAAGCGTACGAAGGTGAAATAAAGCAGAACTGCGACTAAGACCTCGTGGAAACCGCTCGAAATTTCCGCCTCAGCAGGGCTATTAGAAAGCCTTACCTGGAGGTAAGTACTCGCATCGAGCTTCCCTTTCGCCCTAGAGCGTGACAGGATGAGCTCTTACTGGGACTCGGGAAGCACCCTGCTTATTTATAGAAAACTGCTTCTCTTCCACGATCCCTGACTCCAGCGACTAGGGGCCCCACACAAACGGTTTTATGCAGGTAGCTTCAAGGCAGCATGAATGGTGCTTTAAAAATGAGAATGCAAGGCTTGGGTTATCAGGCCCCCCCTTCCAGGCAACACGCTGACTACCGCCTTGTGATTCGTAGCTCGCCAAAAGAGACTCTAGCTACACACAGGTCCCTTCCCTGAATCCACTTTTCTTCACCGAGTGTTCTGCCTGTAGCTAACTCGCTCACCCAAGGAATGCACTAGGGAGGCTATCGGGCCTCAGCCTCTTAGGAAAGCCTGCAGTGTAAGAGGCAGAGCTCTGCCCCAGTGGCAGTAGGAACGCAAGCCGGGTTTCTCCTGCAGGTATTGGGTCTTCAGGTTAGAGTGCCTAGAAGGAATGCCAAGCAGTTTCGGTTTCCCCGTACAGCTCAGTCGAGGACAGTGAGGCAGATTTGCATGGCATGTGGGACGCCAGAGTACAGTTTTCCTGGAGACGTTGGAGCGCTGGGGAAAGCGACCTCTCCCCCGGTAGAGTGCCGTGTGTTGCCCTGCACTCGGCAAACACAGAGTGAGCGGGAAGGGCTTTGGGCCCGGGCACTTTCTTTTCAGGCCGGGGGAGCCTGCCGGTCCTCAGTGTCCTTGTCGGGAACAGGGCGCCCCGCGAGGGTCTTAAGAGTCTTGAAAAGCGCACGAAGGTGATAATAAAGCAGAACTGCGAGTAAAGCCTCGTGGAAACCGCTTGAAGCTTCTGCCTTAGCAGGGCTATTAGAAGGCCTTACCTGGAGGTATGTACTCCAATCGAGCTTCCCTTTCGCCCTAGAGCGTGACAGGATGAGCTCTTACCGGGACTCAGGAAGCACCCTGCTTATTTATAGAAAACTGCTTCTCTTCCACGATCCCTGACTCCAGCGACTAGGGGCCCCACACAAACGGTTTTATGCAGGTAGCTTCAAGGCAGCATGAATGGTGCTTTAAAAAGGAGAATGCAAGGCTTGGGTTATCAGGCCCCCACTTCCAGGCAACACGCTGACTACCGCCTTGTGATTCGTAGCTCGCCAAAAGAGACTCTAGCTACACACAGGTCCCTTCCCTGAATCCACTTTTCTTCACGGGGTGTTCTGCCTGTAGCTAACTCGCTCACCCAAGGAATGCACTAGGGAGGCTATCGGGCCTCAGCCTCTTGGGAAAGCCTGCAGTGTAACAGGCAGAACTCTGCTGTAGTGGCAGTAGGAACGCAAGCCGGCTTTCTCCTACAGGTATGTGGTCGTCAGGTATGAGTGCCTAGAAGGAATGCCAAGCAGTTTGGGTTTCCCAATACAGCTCAGTCGAGGATAGTGAGGCAGATTTGCATGGCATGTGGGACGCCAGAGAACAGTTTTCCTGGAGACGTTGGAGCGCTGGGGAAAGCGACCTCTCCCCCGGAAGAGTGCCGTGTGTTGCCCTGCACTCGGCAAACACAGAGTGAGCGGGAAGGGCTTTGGGCCCGGGCACTTTCTTTACAGGCCGGTTGAGCCTGCCGGTCCTCAGTGTCCTTGTCGGGAACAGGGCGCCCCGCGAGGGTCTTACCTGTCTTAAAAAGCGTACGAAGGTGAAATAAAGCAGAACTGCGACTAAGACCTCGTGGAAACCGCTCGAAATTTCCGCCTCAGCAGGGCTATTAGAAAGCCTTACCTGGAGGTAAGTACTCGCATCGAGCTTCCCTTTCGCCCTAGAGCGTGACAGGATGAGCTCTTACTGGGACTCGGGACGCACCCTGCTTATTTATAGAAAACTGCTTCTCTTCCACGATCCCTGACTCCAGCGACTAGGGGCCCCACACAAACGGTTTTATGCAGGTAGCTTCAAGGCAGCATGAATGGTGCTTTAAAAAGGAGAATGCAAGGCTTGGGTTATGAGGCCCCCACTTCCAGGCAACACGCTGACTACCGCCTTGTGATTCGTAGCTCGCCAAAAGAGACTCTAGCTACACACAGGTCCCTTCCCTGAATCCACTTTTCTTCACGGGGTGTTCTGCCTGTAGCTAACTCGCTCACCCAAGGAATGCACTAGGGAGGCTATCGGGCCTCAGCCTCTTAGGAAAGCCTGCAGTGTAAGAGGCAGAGCTCTGCCCCAGTGGCAGTAGGAAGGCAAGACGGGTTTCTCCTGCAGGTATGGGGTCTTCAGGTTAGAGTGCCTAGAAGGAATGCCAAGCAGTTTCGGTTTCCCCGTACAGCTCAGTCGAGGACAGTGAGGCAGATTTGCATGGCATGTGGGACGCCAGAGAACAGTTTTCCTGGAGACGTTGGAGCGCTGGGGAAAGCGACCTCTCCCACGGTAGAGTGCCGTGTGTTGCCCTGCACTCGGCAAACACAGAGTGAGCGGGAAGGGCTTTGGGCCCGGGCACTTTCTTTTCAGGCCGGGGGAGCCTGCCGGTCCTCAGTGTCCTTGTCGGGAACAGGGCGCCCCGCGAGGGTCTTAAGAGTCTTGAAAAGCGCACGAAGGTGAAAATAAAGCAGAACTGCGAGTAAAGCCTCGTGGAAACCGCTTGAAGCTTCTGCCTTAGCAGGGCTATTAGAAGGCCTTACCTGGAGGTATGTACTCCAATCGAGCTTCCCTTTCGCCCTAGAGCGTGACAGGATGAGCTCTTACCGGGACTCAGGAAGCACCCTGCTTATTTATAGAAAACTGCTTCTCTTCCACGATCCCTGACTCCAGCGACTAGGGGCCCCACACAAACGGTTTTATGCAGGTAGCTTCAAGGCAGCATGAATGGTGCTTTAAAAAGGAGAATGCAAGGCTTGGGTTATGAGGCCCCCACTTCCAGGCAACACGCTGACTACCGCCTTGTGATTCGTAGCTCGCCAAAAGAGACTCTAGCTACACACAGGTCCCTTCCCTGAATCCACTTTTCTTCACGGGGTGTTCTGCCTGTAGCTAACTCGCTCACCCAAGGAATGCACTAGGGAGGCTATCGGGCCTCAGCCTCTTAGGAAAGCCTGCAGTGTAAGAGGCAGAGCTCTGCCCCAGTGGCAGTAGGAACGCAAGCCGGGTTTCTCCTGCAGGTATGGGGTCTTCAGGTTAGAGTGCCTAGAAGGAATGCCAAGCAGTTTCGGTTTCCCCGTACAGCTCAGTCGAGGACAGTGAGGCAGATTTGCATGGCATGTGGGACGCCAGAGAACAGTTTTCCTGGAGACGTTGGAGCGCTGGGGAAAGCGACCTCTCCCCCGGTAGAGTGCCGTGTGTTGCCCTGCACTCGGCAAACACAGTGTGAGCGGGAAGGGCTTTCGGCCCCGGCACTTTCTTTTCAGGACGGAGGAGCCTGCAGGTCCTCAGTGTCCTTGTCGGGAACAGGGCGCCCCGCGAGGGTCTTACCTGTCTTGAAAAGCGTACGAAGGTGAAATAAAGCAGAACTGCGACTAAGACCTCGTGGAAACCGCTCGAAATTTCCGCCTCAGCAGGGCTATTAGAAAGCCTTACCTGGAGGTAAGTACTCGCATCGAGCTTCCCTTTCGCCCTAGAGCGTGACAGGATGAGCTCTTACTGGGACTCGGGAAGCACCCTGCTTATTTATAGAAAACTGCTTCTCTTCCACGATCCCTGACTCCAGCGACTAGGGGCCCCACACAAACGGTTTTATGCAGGTAGCTTCAAGGCAGCATGAATGGTGCTTTAAAAAGGAGAATGCAAGGCTTGGGTTATCAGGCCCCCACTTCCAGGCAACACGCTGACTACCGCCTTGTGATTCGTAGCTCGTCAAAAGAGACTCTAGCTACACACAGGTCCCTTCCCTGAATCCACTTTTCTTCACCGGGTGTTCTGCCTGTAGCTAACTCGCTCACCCAAGGAAGGCACTAGGGAGGCTTTCGGGCCTCAGCCTCTTCGGAAAGCCTGCACTGTAACAGGCAGAGCTCTGCTCTAGTGACAGTAGGAACGCAAGCCCGCTTTCTCCTGCAGGTATGGGGTCTTCAGGTATGAGTGCCTAGAAGGAATGCCAAGCAGTTTCGGTTTCCCCGTACAGCTCAGTCGAGGACAGTGAGGCAGATTTGCATGGCATGTGGGACGCCAGAGAACAGTTTTCCTGGAGACGTTGGAGCGCTGGGGAAAGCGACCTCTCCCCCGGTAGAGTGCCGTGTGTTGCCCTGCACTCGGCAAACACAGTGTGAGCGGGAAGGGCTTTCGGCCCCGGCACTTTCTTTTCAGGCCGGGGGAGCCTGCCGGTCCTCAGTGTCCTTGTCGGGAACAGGGCGCCCCGCGAGGGTCTTACCTGTCTTGAAAAGCGTACGAAGGTGAAATAAAGCAGAACTGCGACTAAGACCTCGTGGAAACCGCTCGAAATTTCCGCCTCAGCAGGGCTATTAGAAAGCCTTACCTGGAGGTAAGTACTAGCATCGAGCTTCCCTTTCGCCCTAGAGCGTGACAGGATGAGCTCTTACTGGGACTCGGGAAGCACCCTGCTTATTTATAGAAAACTGCTTCTCTTCCACGATCCCTGACTCCAGCGACTAGGGGCCCCACACAAACGGTTTTATGCAGGTAGCTTCAAGGCAGCATGAATGGTGCTTTAAAAAGGAGAATGCAAGGCTTGGGTTATCAGGCCCCCACTTCCAGGCAACACGCTGACTACCGCCTTGTGATTCGTAGCTCGCCAAAAGAGACTCTAGCTACACACAGGTCCCTTCCCTGAATCCACTTTTCTTCACCGGGTGTTCTGCCTGTAGCTAACTCGCTCACCCAAGGAATGCACTAGGGAGGCTATCGGGCCTCAGCCTCTTAGGAAAGCCTGCAGTGTAAGAGGCAGAGCTCTGCCCTAGTGGCAGTAGGAACGCAAGCCGGGTTTCTCCTGCAGGTATGGGGTCTTCAGCTTAGAGTTCCTAGAAGGAATGCCAAGCAGTTTCGGTTTCCCCGTACAGCTCAGTCGAGGACAGTGAGGCAGATTTGCATGGCATGTGGGACGCCAGAGAACAGTTTTCCTGGAGACGTTGGAGCGCTGGGGAAAGCGACTTCTCCCCCGGTAGAGTGCCGTGTGTTGCCCTGCACTCGGCAAACACAGAGTGAGCGGGAAGGGCTTTGGGCCCGGGCACTTTCTTTTCAGGCCGGGTGAGCCTGCCGGTCCTCAGTGTCCTTGTCGGGAACAGGGCGCCCCGCGAGGGTCTTACCTGTCTTAAAAAGCGTACGAAGGTGAAATAAAGCAGAACTGCGACTAAGACCTCGTGGAAACCGCTCGAAATTTCCGCCTCAGCAGGGCTATTAGAAAGCCTTACCTGGAGGTAAGTACTCGCATCGAGCTTCCCTTTCGCCCTAGAGCGTGACAGGATGAGCTCTTACCGGGACTCGGGAAGCACCCTGCTTATTTATAGAAAACTGCTTCTCTTCCACGATCCCTGACTCCAGCGACTAGGGGCCCCACACAAACGGTTTTATGCAGGTAGCTTCAAGGCAGCATGAATGGTGCTTTAAAAAGGAGAATGCAAGGCTTGGGTCATCAGGCCCCCACTTCCAGTCAACACGCTGACTACCGCCTTGTGATTCGTAGCTCGCCAAAAGAGACTCTAGCTACACACAGGTCCCTTCCCTGAATCCACTTTTCTTCACCGGGTGTTCTGCCTGTAGCTAACTCGCTCACCCAAGGAATGCACTAGGGAGGCTATCGGGCCTCAGCCTCTTAGGAAAGCCTGCAGTGTAAGAGGCAGAGCTCTGCCCTAGTGGCAGTAGGAACGCAAGCCGGGTTTCTCCTGCAGGTATGGGGTCTTCAGCTTAGAGTTCCTAGAAGGAATGCCAAGCAGTTTCGGTTTCCCCGTACAGCTCAGTCGAGGACAGTGAGGCAGATTTGCATGGCATGTGGGACACCAGAGAACAGTTTTCCTGGAGACGTTGGAGCGCTGGGGAAAGCGACCTCTCCCCCGGAAGAGTGCCGTGTGTTGCCCTGCACTCGGCAAACACAGAGTGAGCGGGAAGGGCTTTGGGCCCGGGCACTTTCTTTTCAGGCCGGTTGAGCCTGCCGGTCCTCAGTGTCCTTGTCGGGAACAGGGCGCCCCGCGAGGGTCTTACCTGTCTTGAAAAGCGTACGAAGGTGAAATAAAGCAGAACTGCGACTAAGACCTCGTGGAAACCGCTCGAAATTTCCGCCTCAGCAGGGCTATTAGAAAGCCTTACCTGGAGGTAAGTACTCGCATCGAGCTTCCCTTTCGCCCTAGAGCGAGACAGGATGAGCTCTTACTGGGACTCGGGAAGCACCCTGCTTATTTATAGAAAACTGCTTCTCTTCCACGATCCCTGACTCCAGCGACTAGGGGCCCCACACAAACGGTTTTATGCAGGTAGCTTCAAGGCAGCATGAATGGTGCTTTAAAAAGGAGAATGCAAGGCTTGGGTTATCAGGCCCCCCCTTCCAGGCAACACGCTGACTACCGCCTTGTGATTCGTAGCTCGCCAAAAGAGACTCTAGCTACACACAGGTCCCTTCCCTGAATCCACTTTTCTTCACCGGGTGTTCTGCCTGTAGCTAACTCGCTCACCCAAGGAATGCACTAGGGAGGCTATCGGGCCTCAGCCTCTTAGGAAAGCCTGCAGTGTAAGAGGCAGAGCTCTGCCCTAGTGGCAGTAGGAACGCAAGCCGGGTTTCTCCTGCAGGTATGGGGTCTTCAGCTTAGAGTTCCTAGAAGGAATGCCAAGCAGTTTCGGTTTCCCCGTACAGCTCAGTCGAGGACAGTGAGGCAGATTTGCATGGCATGTGGGACGCCAGAGAACAGTTTTCCTGGAGACGTTGGAGCGCTGGGGAAAGCGACTTCTCCCCCGGTAGAGTGCCGTGTGTTGCCCTGCACTCGGCAAACACAGAGTGAGCGGGAAGGGCTTTGGGCCCGGGCACTTTCTTTTCAGGCCGGGTGAGCCTGCCGGTCCTCAGTGTCCTTGTCGGGAACAGGGCGCCCCGCGAGGGTCTTACCTGTCTTAAAAAGCGTACGAAGGTGAAATAAAGCAGAACTGCGACTAAGACCTCGTGGAAACCGCTCGAAATTTCCGCCTCAGCAGGGCTATTAGAAAGCCTTACCTGGAGGTAAGTACTCGCATCGAGCTTCCCTTTCGCCCTAGAGCGTGACAGGATGAGCTCTTACCGGGACTCGGGAAGCACCCTGCTTATTTATAGAAAACTGCTTCTCTTCCACGATCCCTGACTCCAGCGACTAGGGGCCCCACACAAACGGTTTTATGCAGGTAGCTTCAAGGCAGCATGAATGGTGCTTTAAAAAGGAGAATGCAAGGCTTGGGTCATCAGGCCCCCACTTCCAGTCAACACGCTGACTACCGCCTTGTGATTCGTAGCTCGCCAAAAGAGACTCTAGCTACACACAGGTCCCTTCCCTGAATCCACTTTTCTTCACCGGGTGTTCTGCCTGTAGCTAACTCGCTCACCCAAGGAATGCACTAGGGAGGCTATCGGGCCTCAGCCTCTTAGGAAAGCCTGCAGTGTAAGAGGCAGAGCTCTGCCCTAGTGGCAGTAGGAACGCAAGCCGGGTTTCTCCTGCAGGTATGGGGTCTTCAGCTTAGAGTTCCTAGAAGGAATGCCAAGCAGTTTCGGTTTCCCCGTACAGCTCAGTCGAGGACAGTGAGGCAGATTTGCATGGCATGTGGGACACCAGAGAACAGTTTTCCTGGAGACGTTGGAGCGCTGGGGAAAGCGACCTCTCCCCCGGAAGAGTGCCGTGTGTTGCCCTGCACTCGGCAAACACAGAGTGAGCGGGAAGGGCTTTGGGCCCGGGCACTTTCTTTTCAGGCCGGGGGAGCCTGCCGGTCCTCAGTGTCCTTGTCGGGAACAGGGCGCCCCGCGAGGGTCTTACCTGTCTTGAAAAGCGTACGAAGGTGAAATAAAGCAGAACTGCGACTAAGACCTCGTGGAAACCGCTCGAAATTTCCGCCTCAGCAGGGCTATTAGAAAGCCTTACCTGGAGGTAAGTACTCGCATCGAGCTTCCCTTTCGCCCTAGAGCGAGACAGGATGAGCTCTTACTGGGACTCGGGAAGCACCCTGCTTATTTATAGAAAACTGCTTCTCTTCCACGATCCCTGACTCCAGCGACTAGGGGCCCCACACAAACGGTTTTATGCAGGTAGCTTCAAGGCAGCATGAATGGTGCTTTAAAAAGGAGAATGCAAGGCTTGGGTTATCAGGCCCCCCCTTCCAGGCAACACGCTGACTACCGCCTTGTGATTCGTAGCTCGCCAAAAGAGACTCTAGCTACACACAGGTCCCTTCCCTGAATCCACTTTTCTTCACCGAGTGTTCTGCCTGTAGCTAACTCGCTCACCCAAGGAATGCACTAGGGAGGCTATCGGGCCTCAGCCTCTTAGGAAAGCCTGCAGTGTAAGAGGCAGAGCTCTGCCCCAGTGGCAGTAGGAACGCAAGCCGGGTTTCTCCTGCAGGTATGGGGTCTTCAGGTTAGAGTGCCTAGAAGGAATGCCAAGCAGTTTCGGTTTCCCCGTACAGCTCAGTCGAGGACAGTGAGGCAGATTTGCATGGCATGTGGGACGCCAGAGAACAGTTTTCCTGGAGACGTTGGAGCGCTGGGGAAAGCGACCTCTCCCCCGGTAGAGTGCCGTGTGTTGCCCTGCACTCGGCAAACACAGAGTGAGCGGGAAGGGCTTTGGGCCCGGGCACTTTCTTTTCAGGCCGGGGGAGCCTGCCGGTCCTCAGTGTCCTTGTCGGGAACAGGGCGCCCCGCGAGGGTCTTACCTGTCTTGAAAAGCGTACGAAGGTGAAATAAAGCAGAACTGCGACTAAGACCTCGTGGAAACCGCTCGAAATTTCCGCCTCAGCAGGGCTATTAGAAAGCCTTACCTGGAGGTAAGTACTCGCATCGAGCTTCCCTTTCGCCCTAGAGCGTGACAGGATGAGCTCTTACTGGGACTCGGGAAGCACCCTGCTTATTTATAGAAAACTGCTTCTCTTCCACGATCCCTGACTCCAGCGACTAGGGGCCCCACACAAACGGTTTTATGCAGGTAGCTTCAAGGCAGCATGAATGGTGCTTTAAAAATGAGAATGCAAGGCTTGGGTTATCAGGCCCCCACTTCCAGGCAACACGCTGACTACCGCCATGTGATTCGTAGCTCGCCAAAAGAGACTCTAGCTACACACAGGTCCCTTCCCTGAATCCACTTTTCTTCACGGGGTGTTCTGCCTGTAGCTAACTCGCTCACCCAAGGAATGCACTAGGGAGGCTATCGGGCCTCAGCCTCTTGGGAAAGCCTGCAGTGTATGAGGCAGAGCTCTGCCCTAGTGGCAGTAGGAACGCAAGCCGGGTTCCTCCTGCAGGTATGGTGTCTTCAGGTTAGAGTGCCTAGAAGGAATGCCAAGCAGTTTCGGTTTCCCCGTACAGCTCAGTCGAGGACAGTGAGGCAGATTTGCATGGCATGTGGGACGCCAGAGAAGAGTTTTCCTGGAGACGTTGGAGCGCTGGGGAAAGCGACCTCTCCCCCGGAAGAGTGCCGTGTGTTGCCCTGCACTCGTCAAACACAGAGTGAGCGGGAAGGGCTTTGGGCCCGGGCACTTTCTTTTCAGGCCGGGTGAGCCTGCCGGTCCTCAGTGTCCTTGTCGGGAACAGGGCGCCCCGCGAGGGTCTTACCTGTCTTGAAAAGCGTACGAAGGTGAAATAAAGCAGAACTGCGACTAAGACCTCGTGGAAACCGCTCGAAATTTCCGCCTCAGCAGGGCTACTAGAAAGCCTTACCTGGAGGTAAGTACTCGCATCGAGCTTCCCTTTCGCCCTAGAGCCTGACAGGATGAGCTCTTACTGGGACTCGTGAAGCACCCTGCTTATTTATAGAAAACTGCTTCTCTTCCACGATCCCTGACTCCAGCGACTAGGGGCCCCACACAAACGGTTTTACGCAGGTAGCTTCAAGGCAGCATGAATGGTGCTTTAAAAATGAGAATGCAAGGCTTGGGTTATCAGGCCCCCACTTCCAGGCAACACGCTGACTACCGCCTTGTGATTCGTAGCTCGCCAAAAGGGACTCTAGCTACACACAGGTCCCTTCCCTGAATCCACTTTTCTTCACGGGGTGTTCTGCCTGTAGCTAACTCGCTCACCCAAGGAATGCACTAGGGAGGCTATCGGGCCTCAGCCTCTTAGGAAAGCCTGCAGTGTAAGAGGCAGAGCTCTGCCCCAGTGGCAGTAGGAACGCAAGCCGGGTTTCTCCTGCAGGTATGGGGTCTTCAGGTTAGCGTGCCTAGAAGGAATGCCAAGCAGTCTCGGTTTCCCCGTACAGCTCAGTCGAGGACAGTGAGGCAGATTTGCATGGCATGTGGGACGCCAGAGAAGAGTTTTCCTGGAGACGTTGGAGCGCTGGGGAAAGCGACCTCTCCCCCGGAAGAGTGCCGTGTGTTGCCCTGCACTCGGCAAACACAGAGTGAGCGGGAAGGGCTTTGGGCCCGGGCACTTTCTTTTCAGGCCGGGTGAGCCTGCCGGTCCTCAGTGTCCTTGTCGGGAACAGGGCGCCCCGCGAGGGTCTTACCTGTCTTGAAAAGCGTACGAAGGTGAAATAAAGCAGAACTGCGACTAAGACCTCGTGGAAACCGCTCGAAATTTCCGCCTCAGCAGGGCTATTAGAAAGCCTTACCTGGAGGTAAGTACTCGCATCGAGCTTCCCTTTCGCCCTAGAGCCTGACAGGATGAGCTCTTACTGGGACTCGTGAAGAACCCTGCTTATTTATAGAAAACTGCTTCTCTTCCACGATCCCTGACTCCAGCGACTAGGGGCCCCACACAAACGGTTTTATGCAGGTAGCTTCAAGGCAGCATGAATGGTGCTTTAAAAAGGAGAATGCAAGGCTTGGGTCATCAGGCCCCCACTTCCAGTCAACACGCTGACTACCGCCTTGTGATTCGTAGCTCGTCAAAAGAGACTCTAGCTACACACAGGTCCCTTCCCTGAATCCACTTTTCTTCACGGGATGTTCTGCCTGTAGCTAACTCGCTCACCCAAGGAATGCACTAGGGAGGCTTTCGGGCCTCAGCCTCTTCGGAAAGCCTGCACTGTAACAGGCAGAGCTCTGCTCTAGTGACAGTAGGAACGCAAGCCCGCTTTCTCCTGCAGGTATGGGGTCTTCAGGTATGAGTGCCTAGAAGGAATGCCAAGCAGTTTCGGTTTCCCCGTACAGCTCAGTCGAGGGCAGTGAGGCAGATTTGCATGGCATGTGGGACGCCAGAGAACAGTTTTCCTGGAGACGTTGGAGCGCTGGGGAAAGCGAGCTCTCCCCCGGGAGAGTGCCGTGTGTTGCCCTGCACTCGGCAAACACAGAGTGAGCGGGAAGGGCTTTGGGCCCGGGCACTTTCTTTTCAGGCCGGGGGAGCCTGCCGGTCCTCAGTGTCCTTGTCGGGAACAGGGCGCCCCGCGAGTGTCTTACCTGTCTTGAAAAGCGTACGAAGGTGAAATAAAGCAGAACTGCGACTAAGACCTCGTGGAAACCGCTCGAAATTTCCGCCTCAGCAGGGCTATTAGAAAGCCTTACCTGGAGGTAAGTACTCGCATCGAGCTTCCCTTTCGCCCTAGAGCGTGACAGGATGAGCTCTTACTGGGACTCGGGAAGCACCCTGCTTATTTATAGAAAACTGCTTCTCTTCCACGATCCCTGACTCCAGCGACTAGGGGCCCCACACAAACGGTTTTACGCAGGTAGCTTCAAGGCAGCATGAATGGTGCTTTAAAAATGAGAATGCAAGGCTTGGGTTATCAGTCCCCCACTTCCAGGCAACACGCTGACTACCGCCTTGTGATTCGTAGCTCGCCAAAAGAGACTCTAGCTACACACAGTTCCCTTCCCTGAATCCACTTTTCTTCACCGGGTGTTCTGCCTGTAGCTAACTCGCTCACCCAAGGAATGCACTAGGGAGGCTATCGGGCCTCAGCCTCTTAGGAAAGCTAACAGTGAAAGAGGCAGAGCTCTGCCCCAGTGGCAGTAGGAACGCAAGCCGGGTTTCTCCTGCAGGTATGGGGTCTTCAGGTTAGAGTGCCTAGAAGGAATGCCAAGCAGTTTCGGTTTCCCCGTACGGCTCAGTCGAGGACAGTGAGGCAGATTTGCATGGCATGTGGGACGCCAGAGAACAGTTTTCCTGGAGACGTTGGAGCGCTGGGGAAAGCGACCTCTCCCCCGGAAGAGTGCCGTGTGTTGCCCTGCACTCGGCAAACACAGAGTGAGCGGGAAGGGCTTTGGGCCCGGGCACTTTCTTTTCAGGCCGGGGGAGCCTGCCGGTCCTCAGTGTCCTTGTCGGGAACAGGGCGCCCCGCGAGGGTCTTAAGAGTCTTGAAAAGCGCACGAAGGTGAAAATAAAGCAGAACTGCGAGTAAAGCCTCGTGGAAACCGCTTGAAGCTTCTGCCTTAGCAGGGCTATTAGAAGGCCTTACCTGGAAGTATGTACTCCAATCGAGCTTCCCTTTCGCCCTAGAGCGTGACAGGATGAGCTCTTACCGGGACTCAGGAAGCACCCTGCTTATTTATAGAAAACTGCTTCTCTTCCACGATCCCTGACTCCAGCGACTAGGGGCCCCACACAAACGGTTTTATGCAGGTAGCTTCAAGGCAGCATGAATGGTGCTTTAAAAAGGAGAATGCAAGGCTTGGGTCATCAGGCCCCACTTCCAGTCAACACGCTGACTACCGCCTTGTGATTCATAGCTCGTCAAAAGAGACTCTAGCTACACACAGGTCCCTTCCCTGAATCCACTTTTCTTCACGGGATGTTCTGCCTGTAGCTAACTCGCTCACCCAAGGAATGCACTAGGGAGGCTTTCGGGCCTCAGCCTCTTCGGAAAGCCTGCACTGTAACAGGCAGAGCTCTGCTCTAGTGACAGTAGGAACGCAAGCCCGCTTTCTCCTGCAGGTATGGGGTCTTCAGGTATGAGTGCCTAGAAGGAATGCCAAGCAGTTTCGGTTTCCCCGTACAGCTCAGTCGAGGGCAGTGAGGCAGATTTGCATGGCATGTGGGACGCCAGAGAACAGTTTTCCTGGAGACGTTGGAGCGCTGGGGAAAGCGACCTCTCCCCCGGAAGAGTGCCGTGTGTTGCCCTGCACTCGGCAAACACAGTGTGAACGGGAAGGGCTTTGGGCCCCGGCACTTTCTTTTCAGGCCGGGGGAGCCTGCCGGTCCTCAGTGTCCTTGTCGGGAACAGGGCGCCCCGCGAGTGTCTTACCTGTCTTGAAAAGCGTACGAAGGTGAAATAAAGCAGAACTGCGACTAAGACCTCGTGGAAACCGCTCGAAATTTCCGCCTCAGCAGGGCTATTAGAAAGCCTTACCTGGAGGTAAGAACTCGCATCGAGCTTCCCTTTCGCCCTAGAGCGTGACAGGATGAGCTCTTACTGGGACTCGGGAAGCACCCTGCTTATTTATAGAAAACTGCTTCTCTTCCACGATCCCTGACTCCAGCGACTAGGGGCCCCACACAAACGGTTTTACGCAGGTAGCTTCAAGGCAGCATGAATGGTGCTTTAAAAATGAGAATGCAAGGCTTGGGTTATCAGGCCCCCACTTCCAGGCAACACGCTGACTACCGCCTTGTGATTCGTAGCTCGCCAAAAGGGACTCTAGCTACACACAGGTCCCTTCCCTGAATCCACTTTTCTTCACGGGGTGTTCTGCCTGTAGCTAACTCGCTCACCCAAGGAATGCACTAGGGAGGCTATCGGGCCTCAGCCTCTTAGGAAAGCCTGCAGTGTAAGAGGCAGAGCTCTGCCCCAGTGGCAGTAGGAACGCAAGCCGGGTTTCTCCTGCAGGTATGGGGTCTTCAGGTTAGCGTGCCTAGAAGGAATGCCAAGCAGTTTCGGTTTCCCCGTACAGCTCAGTCGAGGACAGTGAGGCAGATTTGCATGGCATGTGGGACGCCAGAGAACAGTTTTCCTGGAGACGTTGGAGCGCTGGGGAAAGCGACCTCTCCCCCGGAAGAGTGCCGTGTGTTGCCCTGCACTCGGCAAACACAGAGTGAGCGGGAAGGGCTTTGGGCCCGGGCACTTTCTTTTCAGGCCGGGTGAGCCTGCCGGTCCTCAGTGTCCTTGTCGGGAACAGGGCGCCCCGCGAGGGTCTTACCTGTCTTGAAAAGCGTACGAAGGTGAAATAAAGCAGAACTGCGACTAAGACCTCGTGGAAACCGCTCGAAATTTCCGCCTCAGCAGGGCTATTAGAAAGCCTTACCTGGAGGTAAGTACTCGCATCGAGCTTCCCTTTCGCCCTAGAGCCTGACAGGATGAGCTCTTACTGGGACTCGTGAAGAACCCTGCTTATTTATAGAAAACTGCTTCTCTTCCACGATCCCTGACTCCAGCGACTAGGGGCCCCACACAAACGGTTTTATGCAGGTAGCTTCAAGGCAGCATGAATGGTGCTTTAAAAAGGAGAATGCAAGGCTTGGGTTATCAGGCCCCCACTTCCAGGCAACACGCTGACTACCGCCTTGTGATTCGTAGCTCGCCAAAAGAGACTCTAGCTACACACAGGTCCCTTCCCTGAATCCACTTTTCTTCACGGGGTGTTCTGCCTGTAGCTAACTCGCTCACCCAAGGAATGCACTAGGGAGGCTATCGGGCCTCAGCCTCTTAGGAAAGCCTGCAGTGTAAGAGGCAGAGCTCTGCCCCAGTGGCAGTAGGAACGCAAGCCGGGTTCCTCCTGCAGGTATGGGGTCTTCAGGTTAGAGTGCCTAGAAGGAATGCCAAGCAGTTTCGGTTTCCCCGTACAGCTCAGTCGAGGACAGTGAGGCAGATTTGCATGGCATGTGGGACGCCAGAGAACAGTTTTCCTGGAGACGTTGGAGCGCTGGGGAAAGCGACCTCTCCCCCGGTAGAGTGCCGTGTGTTGCCCTGCACTCGGCAAACACAGAGTGAGCGGGAAGGGCTTTGGGCCCGGGCACTTTCTTTTCAGGCCGGGTGAGCCTGCCGGTCCTCAGTGTCCTTGTCGGGAACACGGCGCCCCGCGAGGGTCTTACCTGTCTTGAAAAGCGTACGAAGGTGAAATAAAGCAGAACTGCGACTAAGACCTCGTGGAAACCGCTCGAAATTTCCGCCTCAGCAGGGCTATTAGAAAGCCTTACCTGGAGGTAAGTACTCGCATCGAGCTTCCCTTTCGCCCTAGAGCCTGACAGGATGAGCTCTTACTGGGACTCGTGAAGCACCCTGCTTATTTATAGAAAACTGCTTCTCTTCCACGATCCCTGACTCCAGCGACTAGGGGCCCCACACAAACGGTTTTATGCAGGTAGCTTCAAGGCAGCATGAATGGTGCTTTAAAAATGAGAATGCAAGGCTTGGCTTATCAGGTCCCCACTTCCAGGCAACACGCTGACTACCGCCATGTGATTCGTAGCTCGCCAAAAGAGACTCTAGCTACACACAGGTCCCTTCCCTGAATCCACTTTTCTTCACCGGGTGTTCTGCCTGTAGCTAACTCGCTCACCCAAGGGATGCACTAGGGAGGCTATCGGGCCTCAGCCTCTTGGGAAAGCCTGCAGTGTAAGAGGCAGAGCTCTGCTCTAGTGGCAGTAGGAACGCAAGCCCGCTTTCTCCTGCAGGTATGGGGTCTTCAGGTATGAGTGCCTAGAAGGAATGCCAAGCAGTTTCGGTTTCCCCGTACAGCTCAGTCGAGGATAGTGAGGCAGATTTGCATGGCATGTGGGACGCCAGAGAACAGTTTTCCTGGAGACGTTGGAGCGCTGGGGAAAGCGACCTCTCCCCCGGAAGAGTGCCGTGTGTTGCCCTGCACTCGGCAAACACAGTGTGAACGGGAAGGGCTTTGGGCCCCGGCACTTTCTTTTCAGGCCGGGGGAGCCTGCCGGTCCTCAGTGTCCTTGTCGGGAACAGGGCGCCCCGCGAGTGTCTTACCTGTCTTGAAAAGCGTACGAAGGTGAAATAAAGCAGAACTGCGACTAAGACCTCGTGGAAACCGCTCGAAATTTCCGCCTCAGCAGGGCTATTAGAAAGCCTTACCTGGAGGTAAGTACTCGCATCGAGCTTCCCTTTCGCCCTAGAGCGTGACAGGATGAGCTCTTACTGGGACTCGGGAAGCACCCTGCTTATTTATAGAAAACTGCTTCTCTTCCACGATCCCTGACTCCAGCGACTAGGGGCCCCACACAAACGGTTTTACGCAGGTAGCTTCAAGGCAGCATGAATGGTGCTTTAAAAATGAGAATGCAAGGCTTGGGTTATCAGTCCCCCACTTCCAGGCAACACGCTGACTACCGCCTTGTGATTCGTAGCTCGCCAAAAGAGACTCTAGCTACACACAGTTCCCTTCCCTGAATCCACTTTTCTTCACCGGGTGTTCTGCCTGTAGCTAACTCGCTCACCCAAGGAATGCACTAGGGAGGCTATCGGGCCTCAGCCTCTTAGGAAAGCTAACAGTGAAAGAGGCAGAGCTCTGCCCCAGTGGCAGTAGGAACGCAAGCCGGGTTTCTCCTGCAGGTATGGGGTCTTCAGGTTAGAGTGCCTAGAAGGAATGCCAAGCAGTTTCGGTTTCCCCGTACGGCTCAGTCGAGGACAGTGAGGCAGATTTGCATGGCATGTGGGACGCCAGAGAACAGTTTTCCTGGAGACGTTGGAGCGCTGGGGAAAGCGACCTCTCCCCCGGAAGAGTGACGTGTGTTGCCCTGCACTCGGCAAACACAGAGTGAGCGGGAAGGGCTTTGGGCCCGGGCACTTTCTTTTCAGGCCGGGTGAGCCTGCCGGTCCTCAGTGTCCTTGTCGGGAACAGGGCGCCCCGCGAGGGTCTTAAGAGTCTTGAAAAGCGCACGAAGGTGAAAATAAAGCAGAACTGCGAGTAAAGCCTCGTGGAAACCGCTTGAAGCTTCTGCCTTAGCAGGGCTAATAGAAGGCCTTACCTGGAAGTACGTACTCCAATCGAGCTTCCCTTTCGCCCTAGAGCGTGACAGGATGAGCTCTTACCGGGACTCAGGAAGCACCCTGCTTATTTATAGAAAACTGCTTCTCTTCCACGATCCCTGACTCCAGCGACTAGGGGCCCCACACAAACGGTTTTATGCAGGTAGCTTCAAGGCAGCATGAATGGTGCTTTAAAAAGGAGAATGCAAGGCTTGGGTCATCAGGCCCCCACTTCCAGTCAACACGCTGACTACCGCCTTGTGATTCGTAGCTCGTCAAAAGAGACTCTAGCTACACACAGGTCCCTTCCCTGAATCCACTTTTCTTCACGGGATGTTCTGCCTGTAGCTAACTCGCTCACCCAAGGAATGCACTAGGGAGGCTTTCGGGCCTCAGCCTCTTCGGAAAGCCTGCACTGTAACAGGCAGAGCTCTGCTCTATTGACAGTAGGAACGCAAGCCCGCTTTCTCCTGCAGGTATGGGGTCTTCAGGTATGAGTGCCTAGAAGGAATGCCAAGCAGTTTCGGTTTCCCCGTACAGCTCAGTCGAGGGCAGTGAGGCAGATTTGCATGGCATGTGGGACGCCAGAGAACAGTTTTCCTGGAGACGTTGGAGCGCTGGGGAAAGCGAGCTCTCCCCCGGTAGAGTGCCGTGTGTTGCCCTGCACTCGGCAAACACAGAGTGAGCGGGAAGGGCTATGGGCCCGGGCACTTTCTTTTCAGGCCGGGGGAGCCTGCCGGTCCTCAGTGTCCTTGTCGGGAACAGGGCGCCCCGCGAGTGTCTTACCTGTCTTGAAAAGCGTACGAAGGTGAAATAAAGCAGAACTGCGACTAAGACCTCGTGGAAACCGCTCGAAATTTCCGCCTCAGCAGGGCTATTAGAAAGCCTTACCTGGAGGTAAGTACTCGCATCGAGCTTCCCTTTCGCCCTAGAGCGTGACAGGATGAGCTCTTACTGGGACTCGGGAAGCACCCTGCTTATTTATAGAAAACTGCTTCTCTTCCACGATCCCTGACTCCAGCGACTAGGGGCCCCACACAAACGGTTTTACGCAGGTAGCTTCAAGGCAGCATGAATGGTGCTTTAAAAATGAGAATGCAAGGCTTGGGTTATCAGTCCCCCACTTCCAGGCAACACGCTGACTACCGCCTTGTGATTCGTAGCTCGCCAAAAGAGACTCTAGCTACACACAGTTCCCTTCCCTGAATCCACTTTTCTTCACCGGGTGTTCTGCCTGTAGCTAACTCGCTCACCCAAGGAATGCACTAGGGAGGCTATCGGGCCTCAGCCTCTTAGGAAAGCTAACAGTGAAAGAGGCAGAGCTCTGCCCCAGTGGCAGTAGGAACGCAAGCCGGGTTTCTCCTGCAGGTATGGGGTCTTCAGGTTAGAGTGCCTAGAAGGAATGCCAAGCAGTTTCGGTTTCCCCGTACGGCTCAGTCGAGGACAGTGAGGCAGATTTGCATGGCATGTGGGACGCCAGAGAACAGTTTTCCTGGAGACGTTGGAGCGCTGGGGAAAGCGACCTCTCCCCCGGAAGAGTGCCGTGTGTTGCCCTGCACTCGGCAAACACAGAGTGAGCGGGAAGGGCTTTGGGCCCGGGCACTTTCTTTTCAGGCCGGGTGAGCCTGCCGGTCCTCAGTGTCCTTGTCGGGAACAGGGCGCCCCGCGAGGGTCTTAAGAGTCTTGAAAAGCGCACGAAGGTGAAAATAAAGCAGAACTGCGAGTAAAGCCTCGTGGAAACCGCTTGAAGCTTCTGCCTTAGCAGGGCTAATAGAAGGCCTTACCTGGAAGTACGTACTCCAATCGAGCTTCCCTTTCGCCCTAGAGCGTGACAGGATGAGCTCTTACCGGGACTCAGGAAGCACCCTGCTTATTTATAGAAAACTGCTTCTCTTCCACGATCCCTGACTCCAGCGACTAGGGGCCCCACACAAACGGTTTTATGCAGGTAGCTTCAAGGCAGCATGAATGGTGCTTTAAAAAGGAGAATGCAAGGCTTGGGTCATCAGGCCCCCACTTCCAGTCAACACGCTGACTACCGCCTTGTGATTCGTAGCTCGTCAAAAGAGACTCTAGCTACACACAGGTCCCTTCCCTGAATCCACTTTTCTTCACGGGATGTTCTGCCTGTAGCTAACTCGCTCACCCAAGGAATGCACTAGGGAGGCTTTCGGGCCTCAGCCTCTTCGGAAAGCCTGCACTGTAACAGGCAGAGCTCTGCTCTAGTGACAGTAGGAACGCAAGCCCGCTTTCTCCTGCAGGTATGGGGTCTTCAGGTATGAGTGCCTAGAAGGAATGCCAAGCAGTTTCGGTTTCCCCGTACAGCTCAGTCGAGGGCAGTGAGGCAGATTTGCATGGCATGTGGGACGCCAGAGAACAGTTTTCCTGGAGACGTTGGAGCGCTGGGGAAAGCGAGCTCTCCCCCGGGAGAGTGCCGTGTGTTGCCCTGCACTCGGCAAACACAGAGTGAGCGGGAAGGGCTTTGGGCCCGGGCACTTTCTTTTCAGGCCGGGGGAGCCTGCCGGTCCTCAGTGTCCTTGTCGGGAACAGGGCGCCCCGCGAGTGTCTTACCTGTCTTGAAAAGCGTACGAAGGTGAAATAAAGCAGAACTGCGACTAAGACCTCGTGGAAACCGCTCGAAATTTCCGCCTCAGCAGGGCTATTAGAAAGCCTTACCTGGAGGTAAGTACTCGCATCGAGCTTCCCTTTCGCCCTAGAGCGTGACAGGATGAGCTCTTACTGGGACTCGGGAAGCACCCTGCTTATTTATAGAAAACTGCTTCTCTTCCACGATCCCTGACTCCAGCGACTAGGGGCCCCACACAAACGGTTTTACGCAGGTAGCTTCAAGGCAGCATGAATGGTGCTTTAAAAATGAGAATGCAAGGCTTGGGTTATCAGTCCCCCACTTCCAGGCAACACGCTGACTACCGCCTTGTGATTCGTAGCTCGCCAAAAGAGACTCTAGCTACACACAGTTCCCTTCCCTGAATCCACTTTTCTTCACCGGGTGTTCTGCCTGTAGCTAACTCGCTCACCCAAGGAATGCACTAGGGAGGCTATCGGGCCTCAGCCTCTTAGGAAAGCTAACAGTGAAAGAGGCAGAGCTCTGCCCCAGTGGCAGTAGGAACGCAAGCCGGGTTTCTCCTGCAGGTATGGGGTCTTCAGGTTAGAGTGCCTAGAAGGAATGCCAAGCAGTTTCGGTTTCCCCGTACGGCTCAGTCGAGGACAGTGAGGCAGATTTGCATGGCATGTGGGACGCCAGAGAACAGTTTTCCTGGAGACGTTGGAGCGCTGGGGAAAGCGACCTCTCCCCCGGAAGAGTGCCGTGTGTTGCCCTGCACTCGGCAAACACAGAGTGAGCGGGAAGGGCTTTGGGCCCGGGCACTTTCTTTTCAGGCCGGGGGAGCCTGCCGGTCCTCAGTGTCCTTGTCGGGAACAGGGCGCCCCGCGAGGGTCTTAAGAGTCTTGAAAAGCGCACGAAGGTGAAAATAAAGCAGAACTGCGAGTAAAGCCTCGTGGAAACCGCTTGAAGCTTCTGCCTTAGCAGGGCTATTAGAAGGCCTTACCTGGAAGTATGTACTCCAATCGAGCTTCCCTTTCGCCCTAGAGCGTGACAGGATGAGCTCTTACCGGGACTCAGGAAGCACCCTGCTTATTTATAGAAAACTGCTTCTCTTCCACGATCCCTGACTCCAGCGACTAGGGGCCCCACACAAACGGTTTTATGCAGGTAGCTTCAAGGCAGCATGAATGGTGCTTTAAAAAGGAGAATGCAAGGCTTGGGTCATCAGGCCCCACTTCCAGTCAACACGCTGACTACCGCCTTGTGATTCATAGCTCGTCAAAAGAGACTCTAGCTACACACAGGTCCCTTCCCTGAATCCACTTTTCTTCACGGGATGTTCTGCCTGTAGCTAACTCGCTCACCCAAGGAATGCACTAGGGAGGCTTTCGGGCCTCAGCCTCTTCGGAAAGCCTGCACTGTAACAGGCAGAGCTCTGCTCTAGTGACAGTAGGAACGCAAGCCCGCTTTCTCCTGCAGGTATGGGGTCTTCAGGTATGAGTGCCTAGAAGGAATGCCAAGCAGTTTCGGTTTCCCCGTACAGCTCAGTCGAGGGCAGTGAGGCAGATTTGCATGGCATGTGGGACGCCAGAGAACAGTTTTCCTGGAGACGTTGGAGCGCTGGGGAAAGCGACCTCTCCCCCGGAAGAGTGCCGTGTGTTGCCCTGCACTCGGCAAACACAGTGTGAACGGGAAGGGCTTTGGGCCCCGGCACTTTCTTTTCAGGCCGGGGGAGCCTGCCGGTCCTCAGTGTCCTTGTCGGGAACAGGGCGCCCCGCGAGTGTCTTACCTGTCTTGAAAAGCGTACGAAGGTGAAATAAAGCAGAACTGCGACTAAGACCTCGTGGAAACCGCTCGAAATTTCCGCCTCAGCAGGGCTATTAGAAAGCCTTACCTGGAGGTAAGAACTCGCATCGAGCTTCCCTTTCGCCCTAGAGCGTGACAGGATGAGCTCTTACTGGGACTCGGGAAGCACCCTGCTTATTTATAGAAAACTGCTTCTCTTCCACGATCCCTGACTCCAGCGACTAGGGGCCCCACACAAACGGTTTTACGCAGGTAGCTTCAAGGCAGCATGAATGGTGCTTTAAAAATGAGAATGCAAGGCTTGGGTTATCAGGCCCCCACTTCCAGGCAACACGCTGACTACCGCCTTGTGATTCGTAGCTCGCCAAAAGGGACTCTAGCTACACACAGGTCCCTTCCCTGAATCCACTTTTCTTCACGGGGTGTTCTGCCTGTAGCTAACTCGCTCACCCAAGGAATGCACTAGGGAGGCTATCGGGCCTCAGCCTCTTAGGAAAGCCTGCAGTGTAAGAGGCAGAGCTCTGCCCCAGTGGCAGTAGGAACGCAAGCCGGGTTCCTCCTGCAGGTATGGGGTCTTCAGGTTAGAGTGCCTAGAAGGAATGCCAAGCAGTTTCGGTTTCCCCGTACAGCTCAGTCGAGGACAGTGAGGCAGATTTGCATGGCATGTGGGACGCCAGAGAACAGTTTTCCTGGAGACGTTGGAGCGCTGGGGAAAGCGACCTCTCCCCCGGTAGAGTGCCGTGTGTTGCCCTGCACTCGGCAAACACAGAGTGAGCGGGAAGGGCTTTGGGCCCGGGCACTTTCTTTTCAGGCCGGGTGAGCCTGCCGGTCCTCAGTGTCCTTGTCGGGAACACGGCGCCCCGCGAGGGTCTTACCTGTCTTGAAAAGCGTACGAAGGTGAAATAAAGCAGAACTGCGACTAAGACCTCGTGGAAACCGCTCGAAATTTCCGCCTCAGCAGGGCTATTAGAAAGCCTTACCTGGAGGTAAGTACTCGCATCGAGCTTCCCTTTCGCCCTAGAGCCTGACAGGATGAGCTCTTACTGGGACTCGTGAAGCACCCTGCTTATTTATAGAAAACTGCTTCTCTTCCACGATCCCTGACTCCAGCGACTAGGGGCCCCACACAAACGGTTTTATGCAGGTAGCTTCAAGGCAGCATGAATGGTGCTTTAAAAATGAGAATGCAAGGCTTGGGTTATCAGGTCCCCACTTCCAGGCAACACGCTGACTACCGCCATGTGATTCGTAGCTCGCCAAAAGAGACTCTAGCTACACACAGGTCCCTTCCCTGAATCCACTTTTCTTCACCGGGTGTTCTGCCTGTAGCTAACTCGCTCACCCAAGGGATGCACTAGGGAGGCTATCGGGCCTCAGCCTCTTGGGAAAGCCTGCAGTGTAAGAGGCAGAGCTCTGCTCTAGTGGCAGTAGGAACGCAAGCCCGCTTTCTCCTGCAGGTATGGGGTCTTCAGGTATGAGTGCCTAGAAGGAATGCCAAGCAGTTTCGGTTTCCCCGTACAGCTCAGTCGAGGATAGTGAGGCAGATTTGCATGGCATGTGGGACGCCAGAGAACAGTTTTCCTGGAGACGTTGGAGCGCTGGGGAAAGCGACCTCTCCCCCGGAAGAGTGCCGTGTGTTGCCCTGCACTCGGCAAACACAGTGTGAACGGGAAGGGCTTTGGGCCCCGGCACTTTCTTTTCAGGCCGGGGGAGCCTGCCGGTCCTCAGTGTCCTTGTCGGGAACAGGGCGCCCCGCGAGTGTCTTACCTGTCTTGAAAAGCGTACGAAGGTGAAATAAAGCAGAACTGCGACTAAGACCTCGTGGAAACCGCTCGAAATTTCCGCCTCAGCAGGGCTATTAGAAAGCCTTACCTGGAGGTAAGTACTCGCATCGAGCTTCCCTTTCGCCCTAGAGCGTGACAGGATGAGCTCTTACTGGGACTCGGGAAGCACCCTGCTTATTTATAGAAAACTGCTTCTCTTCCACGATCCCTGACTCCAGCGACTAGGGGCCCCACACAAACGGTTTTACGCAGGTAGCTTCAAGGCAGCATGAATGGTGCTTTAAAAATGAGAATGCAAGGCTTGGGTTATCAGTCCCCCACTTCCAGGCAACACGCTGACTACCGCCTTGTGATTCGTAGCTCGCCAAAAGAGACTCTAGCTACACACAGTTCCCTTCCCTGAATCCACTTTTCTTCACCGGGTGTTCTGCCTGTAGCTAACTCGCTCACCCAAGGAATGCACTAGGGAGGCTATCGGGCCTCAGCCTCTTAGGAAAGCTAACAGTGAAAGAGGCAGAGCTCTGCCCCAGTGGCAGTAGGAACGCAAGCCGGGTTTCTCCTGCAGGTATGGGGTCTTCAGGTTAGAGTGCCTAGAAGGAATGCCAAGCAGTTTCGGTTTCCCCGTACGGCTCAGTCGAGGACAGTGAGGCAGATTTGCATGGCATGTGGGACGCCAGAGAACAGTTTTCCTGGAGACGTTGGAGCGCTGGGGAAAGCGACCTCTCCCCCGGAAGAGTGACGTGTGTTGCCCTGCACTCGGCAAACACAGAGTGAGCGGGAAGGGCTTTGGGCCCGGGCACTTTCTTTTCAGGCCGGGTGAGCCTGCCGGTCCTCAGTGTCCTTGTCGGGAACAGGGCGCCCCGCGAGTGTCTTAAGAGTCTTGAAAAGCGCACGAAGGTGAAAATAAAGCAGAACTGCGAGTAAAGCCTCGTGGAAACCGCTTGAAGCTTCTGCCTTAGCAGGGCTAATAGAAGGCCTTACCTGGAAGTACGTACTCCAATCGAGCTTCCCTTTCGCCCTAGAGCGTGACAGGATGAGCTCTTACCGGGACTCAGGAAGCACCCTGCTTATTTATAGAAAACTGCTTCTCTTCCACGATCCCTGACTCCAGCGACTAGGGGCCCCACACAAACGGTTTTATGCAGGTAGCTTCAAGGCAGCATGAATGGTGCTTTAAAAAGGAGAATGCAAGGCTTGGGTCATCAGGCCCCCACTTCCAGTCAACACGCTGACTACCGCCTTGTGATTCGTAGCTCGTCAAAAGAGACTCTAGCTACACACAGGTCCCTTCCCTGAATCCACTTTTCTTCACGGGATGTTCTGCCTGTAGCTAACTCGCTCACCCAAGGAATGCACTAGGGAGGCTTTCGGGCCTCAGCCTCTTCGGAAAGCCTGCACTGTAACAGGCAGAGCTCTGCTCTATTGACAGTAGGAACGCAAGCCCGCTTTCTCCTGCAGGTATGGGGTCTTCAGGTATGAGTGCCTAGAAGGAATGCCAAGCAGTTTCGGTTTCCCCGTACAGCTCAGTCGAGGGCAGTGAGGCAGATTTGCATGGCATGTGGGACGCCAGAGAACAGTTTTCCTGGAGACGTTGGAGCGCTGGGGAAAGCGAGCTCTCCCCCGGGAGAGTGCCGTGTGTTGCCCTGCACTCGGCAAACACAGAGTGAGCGGGAAGGGCTTTGGGCCCGGGCACTTTCTTTTCAGGCCGGGGGAGCCTGCCGGTCCTCAGTGTCCTTGTCGGGAACAGGGCGCCCCGCGAGTGTCTTACCTGTCTTGAAAAGCGTACGAAGGTGAAATAAAGCAGAACTGCGACTAAGACCTCGTGGAAACCGCTCGAAATTTCCGCCTCAGCAGGGCTATTAGAAAGCCTTACCTGGAGGTAAGTACTCGCATCGAGCTTCCCTTTCGCCCTAGAGCGTGACAGGATGAGCTCTTACTGGGACTCGGGAAGCACCCTGCTTATTTATAGAAAACTGCTTCTCTTCCACGATCCCTGACTCCAGCGACTAGGGGCCCCACACAAACGGTTTTACGCAGGTAGCTTCAAGGCAGCATGAATGGTGCTTTAAAAATGAGAATGCAAGGCTTGGGTTATCAGTCCCCCACTTCCAGGCAACACGCTGACTACCGCCTTGTGATTCGTAGCTCGCCAAAAGAGACTCTAGCTACACACAGTTCCCTTCCCTGAATCCACTTTTCTTCACCGGGTGTTCTGCCTGTAGCTAACTCGCTCACCCAAGGAATGCACTAGGGAGGCTATCGGGCCTCAGCCTCTTAGGAAAGCTAACAGTGAAAGAGGCAGAGCTCTGCCCCAGTGGCAGTAGGAACGCAAGCCGGGTTTCTCCTGCAGGTATGGGGTCTTCAGGTATGAGTGCCTAGAAGGAATGCCAAGCAGTTTCGGTTTCCCCGTACAGCTCAGTCGAGGGCAGTGAGGCAGATTTGCATGGCATGTGGGACGCCAGAGAACAGTTTTCCTGGAGACGTTGGAGCGCTGGGGAAAGCGAGCTCTCCCCCGGGAGAGTGCCGTGTGTTGCCCTGCACTCGGCAAACACAGAGTGAGCGGGAAGGGCTTTGGGCCCGGGCACTTTCTTTTCAGGCCGGGGGAGCCTGCCGGTCCTCAGTGTCCTTGTCGGGAACAGGGCGCCCCGCGAGTGTCTTACCTGTCTTGAAAAGCGTACGAAGGTGAAATAAAGCAGAACTGCGACTAAGACCTCGTGGAAACCGCTCGAAATTTCCGCCTCAGCAGGGCTATTAGAAAGCCTTACCTGGAGGTAAGTACTCGCATCGAGCTTCCCTTTCGCCCTAGAGCGTGACAGGATGAGCTCTTACTGGGACTCGGGAAGCACCCTGCTTATTTATAGAAAACTGCTTCTCTTCCACGATCCCTGACTCCAGCGACTAGGGGCCCCACACAAACGGTTTTACGCAGGTAGCTTCAAGGCAGCATGAATGGTGCTTTAAAAATGAGAATGCAAGGCTTGGGTTATCAGTCCCCCACTTCCAGGCAACACGCTGACTACCGCCTTGTGATTCGTAGCTCGCCAAAAGAGACTCTAGCTACACACAGTTCCCTTCCCTGAATCCACTTTTCTTCACCGGGTGTTCTGCCTGTAGCTAACTCGCTCACCCAAGGAATGCACTAGGGAGGCTATCGGGCCTCAGCCTCTTAGGAAAGCTAACAGTGAAAGAGGCAGAGCTCTGCCCCAGTGGCAGTAGGAACGCAAGCCGGGTTTCTCCTGCAGGTATGGGGTCTTCAGGTTAGAGTGCCTAGAAGGAATGCCAAGCAGTTTCGGTTTCCCCGTACGGCTCAGTCGAGGACAGTGAGGCAGATTTGCATGGCATGTGGGACGCCAGAGAACAGTTTTCCTGGAGACGTTGGAGCGCTGGGGAAAGCGACCTCTCCCCCGGAAGAGTGCCGTGTGTTGCCCTGCACTCGGCAAACACAGAGTGAGCGGGAAGGGCTTTGGGCCCGGGCACTTTCTTTTCAGGCCGGGTGAGCCTGCCGGTCCTCAGTGTCCTTGTCGGGAACAGGGCGCCCCGCGAGGGTCTTAAGAGTCTTGAAAAGCGCACGAAGGTGAAAATAAAGCAGAACTGCGAGTAAAGCCTCGTGGAAACCGCTTGAAGCTTCTGCCTTAGCAGGGCTAATAGAAGGCCTTACCTGGAAGTACGTACTCCAATCGAGCTTCCCTTTCGCCCTAGAGCGTGACAGGATGAGCTCTTACCGGGACTCAGGAAGCACCCTGCTTATTTATAGAAAACTGCTTCTCTTCCACGATCCCTGACTCCAGCGACTAGGGGCCCCACACAAACGGTTTTATGCAGGTAGCTTCAAGGCAGCATGAATGGTGCTTTAAAAAGGAGAATGCAAGGCTTGGGTCATCAGGCCCCCACTTCCAGTCAACACGCTGACTACCGCCTTGTGATTCGTAGCTCGTCAAAAGAGACTCTAGCTACACACAGGTCCCTTCCCTGAATCCACTTTTCTTCACGGGATGTTCTGCCTGTAGCTAACTCGCTCACCCAAGGAATGCACTAGGGAGGCTTTCGGGCCTCAGCCTCTTCGGAAAGCCTGCACTGTAACAGGCAGAGCTCTGCTCTAGTGACAGTAGGAACGCAAGCCCGCTTTCTCCTGCAGGTATGGGGTCTTCAGGTATGAGTGCCTAGAAGGAATGCCAAGCAGTTTCGGTTTCCCCGTACAGCTCAGTCGAGGGCAGTGAGGCAGATTTGCATGGCATGTGGGACGCCAGAGAACAGTTTTCCTGGAGACGTTGGAGCGCTGGGGAAAGCGAGCTCTCCCCCGGGAGAGTGCCGTGTGTTGCCCTGCACTCGGCAAACACAGAGTGAGCGGGAAGGGCTTTGGGCCCGGGCACTTTCTTTTCAGGCCGGGGGAGCCTGCCGGTCCTCAGTGTCCTTGTCGGGAACAGGGCGCCCCGCGAGTGTCTTACCTGTCTTGAAAAGCGTACGAAGGTGAAATAAAGCAGAACTGCGACTAAGACCTCGTGGAAACCGCTCGAAATTTCCGCCTCAGCAGGGCTATTAGAAAGCCTTACCTGGAGGTAAGTACTCGCATCGAGCTTCCCTTTCGCCCTAGAGCGTGACAGGATGAGCTCTTACTGGGACTCGGGAAGCACCCTGCTTATTTATAGAAAACTGCTTCTCTTCCACGATCCCTGACTCCAGCGACTAGGGGCCCCACACAAACGGTTTTACGCAGGTAGCTTCAAGGCAGCATGAATGGTGCTTTAAAAATGAGAATGCAAGGCTTGGGTTATCAGTCCCCCACTTCCAGGCAACACGCTGACTACCGCCTTGTGATTCGTAGCTCGCCAAAAGAGACTCTAGCTACACACAGTTCCCTTCCCTGAATCCACTTTTCTTCACCGGGTGTTCTGCCTGTAGCTAACTCGCTCACCCAAGGAATGCACTAGGGAGGCTATCGGGCCTCAGCCTCTTAGGAAAGCTAACAGTGAAAGAGGCAGAGCTCTGCCCCAGTGGCAGTAGGAACGCAAGCCGGGTTTCTCCTGCAGGTATGGGGTCTTCAGGTTAGAGTGCCTAGAAGGAATGCCAAGCAGTTTCGGTTTCCCCGTACGGCTCAGTCGAGGACAGTGAGGCAGATTTGCATGGCATGTGGGACGCCAGAGAACAGTTTTCCTGGAGACGTTGGAGCGCTGGGGAAAGCGACCTCTCCCCCGGAAGAGTGCCGTGTGTTGCCCTGCACTCGGCAAACACAGAGTGAGCGGGAAGGGCTTTGGGCCCGGGCACTTTCTTTTCAGGCCGGGTGAGCCTGCCGGTCCTCAGTGTCCTTGTCGGGAACAGGGCGCCCCGCGAGGGTCTTAAGAGTCTTGAAAAGCGCACGAAGGTGAAAATAAAGCAGAACTGCGAGTAAAGCCTCGTGGAAACCGCTTGAAGCTTCTGCCTTAGCAGGGCTATTAGAAGGCCTTACCTGGAAGTATGTACTCCAATCGAGCTTCCCTTTCGCCCTAGAGCGTGACAGGATGAGCTCTTACCGGGACTCAGGAAGCACCCTGCTTATTTATAGAAAACTGCTTCTCTTCCACGATCCCTGACTCCAGCGACTAGGGGCCCCACACAAACGGTTTTATGCAGGTAGCTTCAAGGCAGCATGAATGGTGCTTTAAAAAGGAGAATGCAAGGCTTGGGTCATCAGGCCCCACTTCCAGTCAACACGCTGACTACCGCCTTGTGATTCATAGCTCGTCAAAAGAGACTCTAGCTACACACAGGTCCCTTCCCTGAATCCACTTTTCTTCACGGGATGTTCTGCCTGTAGCTAACTCGCTCACCCAAGGAATGCACTAGGGAGGCTTTCGGGCCTCAGCCTCTTCGGAAAGCCTGCACTGTAACAGGCAGAGCTCTGCTCTAGTGACAGTAGGAACGCAAGCCCGCTTTCTCCTGCAGGTATGGGGTCTTCAGGTATGAGTGCCTAGAAGGAATGCCAAGCAGTTTCGGTTTCCCCGTACAGCTCAGTCGAGGGCAGTGAGGCAGATTTGCATGGCATGTGGGACGCCAGAGAACAGTTTTCCTGGAGACGTTGGAGCGCTGGGGAAAGCGACCTCTCCCCCGGAAGAGTGCCGTGTGTTGCCCTGCACTCGGCAAACACAGTGTGAACGGGAAGGGCTTTGGGCCCCGGCACTTTCTTTTCAGGCCGGGGGAGCCTGCCGGTCCTCAGTGTCCTTGTCGGGAACAGGGCGCCCCGCGAGTGTCTTACCTGTCTTGAAAAGCGTACGAAGGTGAAATAAAGCAGAACTGCGACTAAGACCTCGTGGAAACCGCTCGAAATTTCCGCCTCAGCAGGGCTATTAGAAAGCCTTACCTGGAGGTAAGAACTCGCATCGAGCTTCCCTTTCGCCCTAGAGCGTGACAGGATGAGCTCTTACTGGGACTCGGGAAGCACCCTGCTTATTTATAGAAAACTGCTTCTCTTCCACGATCCCTGACTCCAGCGACTAGGGGCCCCACACAAACGGTTTTACGCAGGTAGCTTCAAGGCAGCATGAATGGTGCTTTAAAAATGAGAATGCAAGGCTTGGGTTATCAGGCCCCCACTTCCAGGCAACACGCTGACTACCGCCTTGTGATTCGTAGCTCGCCAAAAGGGACTCTAGCTACACACAGGTCCCTTCCCTGAATCCACTTTTCTTCACGGGGTGTTCTGCCTGTAGCTAACTCGCTCACCCAAGGAATGCACTAGGGAGGCTATCGGGCCTCAGCCTCTTAGGAAAGCCTGCAGTGTAAGAGGCAGAGCTCTGCCCCAGTGGCAGTAGGAACGCAAGCCGGGTTTCTCCTGCAGGTATGGGGTCTTCAGGTTAGCGTGCATAGAAGGAATGCCAAGCAGTTTCGGTTTCCCCGTACAGCTCAGTCGAGGACAGTGAGGCAGATTTGCATGGCATGTGGGACGCCAGAGAACAGTTTTCCTGGAGACGTTGGAGCGCTGGGGAAAGCGACCTCTCCCCCGGAAGAGTGCCGTGTGTTGCCCTGCACTCGGCAAACACAGAGTGAGCGGGAAGGGCTTTGGGCCCGGGCACTTTCTTTTCAGGCCGGGTGAGCCTGCCGGTCCTCAGTGTCCTTGTCGGGAACAGGGCGCCCCGCGAGGGTCTTACCTGTCTTGAAAAGCGTACGAAGGTGAAATAAAGCAGAACTGCGACTAAGACCTCGTGGAAACCGCTCGAAATTTCCGCCTCAGCAGGGCTATTAGAAAGCCTTACCTGGAGGTAAGTACTCGCATCGAGCTTCCCTTTCGCCCTAGAGCCTGACAGGATGAGCTCTTACTGGGACTCGTGAAGAACCCTGCTTATTTATAGAAAACTGCTTCTCTTCCACGATCCCTGACTCCAGCGACTAGGGGCCCCACACAAACGGTTTTATGCAGGTAGCTTCAAGGCAGCATGAATGGTGCTTTAAAAAGGAGAATGCAAGGCTTGGGTTATCAGGCCCCCACTTCCAGGCAACACGCTGACTACCGCCTTGTGATTCGTAGCTCGCCAAAAGAGACTCTAGCTACACACAGGTCCCTTCCCTGAATCCACTTTTCTTCACGGGGTGTTCTGCCTGTAGCTAACTCGCTCACCCAAGGAATGCACTAGGGAGGCTATCGGGCCTCAGCCTCTTAGGAAAGCCTGCAGTGTAAGAGGCAGAGCTCTGCCCCAGTGGCAGTAGGAACGCAAGCCGGGTTCCTCCTGCAGGTATGGGGTCTTCAGGTTAGAGTGCCTAGAAGGAATGCCAAGCAGTTTCGGTTTCCCCGTACAGCTCAGTCGAGGACAGTGAGGCAGATTTGCATGGCATGTGGGACGCCAGAGAACAGTTTTCCTGGAGACGTTGGAGCGCTGGGGAAAGCGACCTCTCCCCCGGTAGAGTGCCGTGTGTTGCCCTGCACTCGGCAAACACAGAGTGAGCGGGAAGGGCTTTGGGCCCGGGCACTTTGTTTTCAGGCCGGTTGAGCCTGCCGGTCCTCAGTGTCCTTGTCGGGAACAGGGCGCCCCGCGAGGGTCTTACCTGTCTTGAAAAGCGTACGAAGGTGAAATAAAGCAGAACTGCGACTAAGACCTCGTGGAAACCGCTCGAAATTTCCGCCTCAGCAGGGCTATTAGAAAGCCTTACCTGGAGGTAAGTACTCGCTTCGAGCTTCCCTTTCGCCCTAGAGCGGGACAGGATGAGCTCTTACTGGGACTCGTGAAGCACCCTGCTTATTTATAGAAAACTGCTTCTCTTCCACGATCCCTGACTCCAGCGACTAGGGGCCCCACACAAACGGTTTTATGCAGGTAGCTTCAAGGCAGCATGAATGGTGCTTTAAAAATGAGAATGCAAGGCTTGGGTTATCAGGCCCCCACTTCCAGGCAACACGCTGACTACCGCCTTGTGATTCGTAGCTCGCCAAAAGAGACTCTAGCTACACACAGGTCCCTTCCCTGAATCCACTTTTCTTCACGGGGTGTTCTGCCTGTAGCTAACTCGCTCACCCAAGGAATGCACTAGGGAGGCTATCGGGCCTCAGCCTCTTAGGAAAGCCTGCAGTGTAAGAGGCAGAGCTCTGCCCTAGTGGCAGTAGGAAGGCAAGCCGGGTTTCTCCTGCAGGTATGGGGTCTTCAGGTTAGCGTGCCTAGAAGGAATGCCAAGCAGTTTCGGTTTCCCCGTACAGCTCAGTCGAGGACAGTGAGGCAGATTTGCATGGCATGTGGGACGCCAGAGAACAGTTTTCCTGGAGACGTTGGAGCGCTGGGGAAAGCGACCTCTCCCCCGGAAGAGTGCCGTGTGTTGCCCTGCACTCGGCAAACACAGAGTGAGCGGGAAGGGCTTTGGGCCCGGGCACTTTCTTTTCAGGCCGGGTGAGCCTGCCGGTCCTCAGTGTCCTTGTCGGGAACACGGCGCCCCGCGAGGGTCTTACCTGTCTTGAAAAGCGTACGAAGGTGAAATAAAGCAGAACTGCGACTAAGACCTCGTGGAAACCGCTCGAAATTTCCGCCTCAGCAGGGCTATTAGAAAGCCTTACCTGGAGGTAAGTACTCGCATCGAGCTTCCCTTTCGCCCTAGAGCCTGACAGGATGAGCTCTTACTGGGACTCGTGAAGCACCCTGCTTATTTATAGAAAACTGCTTCTCTTCCACGATCCCTGACTCCAGCGACTAGGGGCCCCACACAAACGGTTTTATGCAGGTAGCTTCAAGGCAGCATGAATGGTGCTTTAAAAATGAGAATGCAAGGCTTGGGTTATCAGGTCCCCACTTCCAGGCAACACGCTGACTACCGCCATGTGATTCGTAGCTCGCCAAAAGAGACTCTAGCTACACACAGGTCCCTTCCCTGAATCCACTTTTCTTCACCGGGTGTTCTGCCTGTAGCTAACTCGCTCACCCAAGGGATGCACTAGGGAGGCTATCGGGCCTCAGCCTCTTGGGAAAGCCTGCAGTGTAAGAGGCAGAGCTCTGCTCTAGTGGCAGTAGGAACGCAAGCCCGCTTTCTCCTGCAGGTATGGGGTCTTCAGGTATGAGTGCCTAGAAGGAATGCCAAGCAGTTTCGGTTTCCCCGTACAGCTCAGTCGAGGATAGTGAGGCAGATTTGCATGGCATGTGGGACGCCAGAGAACAGTTTTCCTGGAGACGTTGGAGCGCTGGGGAAAGCGACCTCTCCCCTGGAAGAGTGCCGTGTGTTGCCGTGCACTCGGCAAACACAGAGTGAGCGGGAAGGGCTTTCGGCCCGGGCACTTTCTTTTCAGGCCGGGGGAGCCTGCCGGTCCTCAGTGTCCTTGTCGGGAACAGGGCGCCCCGCGAGGGTCTTACCTGTCTTGAAAAGCGTACGAAGGTGAAATAAAGCAGAACTGCGACTAAGACCTCGTGGAAACCGCTCGAAATTTCCGCCTCAGCAGGGCTATTAGAAAGCCTTACCTGGAGGTAAGTACTCGCATCGAGCTTCCCTTTCGCCCTAGAGCGTGACAGGATGAGCTCTTACTGGGACTCGGGAAGCACCCTGCTTATTTATAGAAAACTGCTTCTCTTCCACGATCCCTGACTCCAGCGACTAGGGGCCCCACACAAACGGTTTTATGCAGGTAGCTTCAAGGCAGCATGAATGGTGCTTTAAAAGTGAGAATGCAAGGCTTGGGTTATCAGGCCCCCACTTCCAGGCAACACGCTGACTACCGCCTTGTGATTCGTAGCTCGCCAAAAGAGACTCTAGCTACACACAGGTCCCCACTTCCAGGCAACACGCTGACTACCGCCTTGTGATTCGTAGCTCGCCAAAAGAGACTCTAGCTACACACAGGTCCCTTCCCTGAATCCACTTTTCTTCACCGAGTGTTCTGCCTGTAGCTAACTCGCTCACCCAAGGAATGCACTAGGGATGCTATCGGGCCTCAGCCTCTTAGGAAAGCCTGCAGTGTAAGAGGCAGAGCTCTGCCCTAGTGGCAGTAGGAACGCAAGCCGGGTTTCTCCTGCAGGTATGGGGTCTTCAGGTATGAGTGCCTAGAAGGAATGCCAAGCAGTTTCGGTTTCCCCGTACAGCTCAGTCGAGGACAGTGAGGCAGATTTGCATGGCATGTGGGACGCCAGAGAACAGTTTTCCTGGAGACGTTGGAGCGCTGGGGAAAGCGACCTCTCCCCCGGAAGAGTGCCGTGTGTTGCCCTGCACTCGGCAAACACAGTGTGAGCGGGAAGGGCTTTCGGCCCCGGCCCTTTCTTTTCAGGCAGGGGGAGCCTGCCGGTCCTCAGTGTCCTTGTCGGGAACAGGGCGCCCCGCGAGGGTCTTACCTGTCTTGAAAAGCGTACGAAGGTGAAATAAAGCAGAACTGCGACTAAGACCTCGTGGAAACCGCTCGAAATTTCCGCCTCAGCAGGGTTATTAGAAAGCCTTACCTGGAGGTAAGTACTAGCATCGAGCTTCCCTTTCGCCCTAGAGCGTGACAGGATGAGCTCTTACTGGGACTCGGGAAGCACCCTGCTTATTTATAGAAAACTGCTTCTCTTCCACGATCCCTGACTCCAGCGACTAGGGGCCCCACACAAACGGTTTTATGCAGGTAGCTTCAAGGCAGCATGAATGGTGCTTTAAAAATGAGAATGCAAGGCTTGGGTTATCAGGCCCCCACTTCCAGGCAACACGCTGACTACCGCCTTGTGATTCGTAGCTCGCCAAAAGAGACTCTAGCTACACACAGGTCCCTTCCCTTTATCCACTTTTCTTCACGGGGTGTTCTGCCTGTAGCTAACACGCTCAACCAAGGAATGCACTAGGGAGGCTATCGGGCCTCAGCCTCTTAGGAAAGCCTGCAGTGTAAGAGGCAGAGCTCTGCCCTAGTGGCAGTAGGAACGCAAGCCGGGTTTCTCCTGCAGGTATGGGGTCTTCAGGTTAGAGTGCCTAGAAGGAATGCCAAGCAGTTTCGGTTTCCCCGTACAGCTCAGTCGAGGACAGTGAGGCAGATTTGCATGGCATGTGGGACGCCAGAGAACAGTTTTCCTGGAGACGTTGGAGCGCTGGGGAAAGCGACCTCTCCCCCGGAAGAGTGCCGTGTGTTGCCCTGCAGTCGGCAAACTCAGTGTGAGCGGGAAGGGCTTTCGGCCCCGGCACTTTCTTTTCAGGCCGGGGGAGCCTGCCGGTCCTCAGTGTCCTTGTCGGGAACAGGGCGCCCCGCGAGGGTCTTAAGAGTCTTGAAAAGCGCACGAAGGTGAAAATAAAGCAGAACTGCGAGTAAAGCCTCGTGGAAACCGCTTGAAGCTTCTGCCTTAGCAGGGCTATTAGAAGGCCTTTCCTGGAGGTATGTACTCCAATCGAGCTTCCCTTTCGCCCTAGAGCGTGACAGGATGAGCTCTTACCGGGACTCAGGAAGCACCCTGCTTATTTATAGAAAACTGCTTCTCTTCCACGATCCCTGACTCCAGCGACTAGGGACCCGTCACAAACGGTTTTATGCAGGTAGCTTCAAGGCAGCATGAATGGTGCTTTAAAAAGGAGAATGCAAGGCTTGGGTCATCAGGCCCCCACTTCCAGTCAACACGCTGACTACCGGCTTGTGATTCGTAGCTGGTCAAAAGAGACTCTAGCTACACACAGGTCCCTTCCCTGAATCCACTTTTCTTCACGGGGTGTTCTGCCTGTAGCTAACTCGCTCACCCAAGGAATGCACTAGGGAGGCTTTCGGGCCTCAGCCTCTTCGGAAAGCCTGCACTGTAACAGGCAGAGCTCTGCTCTAGTGAGAGTAGGAACGCAAGGCCGCTTTCTCCTGCAGGTATGGGGTCTTCAGGTATGAGTGCCTAGAAGGAATGCCAAGCAGTTTCGGTTTCCCCGTACAGCTCAGTCGAGGGCAGTGAGGCAGATTTGCATGGCATGTGGGACGCCAGAGAACAGTTTTCCTGGAGACGTTGGAGCGCTGGGGAAAGCGACCTCTCCCCCGGAAGAGTGCCGTGTGTTGCCCTGCACTCGGCAAACAGAGTGTGAAAGGGAAGGGCTTTGGGCCCCGGCACTTTCTTTTCAGGCCGGGGGAGCCTGCCGGTCCTCAGTGTCCTTGTCGGGAACAGGGCGCCCCGCGAGTGTCTTACCTGTCTTGAAAAGCGTACGAAGGTGAAATAAAGCAGAACTGCGACTAAGACCTCGTGGAAACCTCTCGAAATTTCCGCCTCAGCAGGGCTATTAGAAAGCCTTACCTGGAGGTAAGAACTCGCATCGAGCTTCCCTTTCGCCCTAGAGCGTGACAGGATGAGCTCTTACTGGGACTCGTGAAGCACCCTGCTTATTTATAGAAAACTGCTTCTCTTCCACGATCCCTGACTCCAGCGACTAGGGGCCCCACACAAACGCTTTTACGCAGGTAGCTTCAAGGCAGCATGAATGGTGCTTTAAAAATGAGAATGCAAGGCTTGGGTTATCAGGCCCCCACTTCCAGGCAACACGCTGACTACCGCCTTGTGATTCGTAGCTCGCCAAAAGGGACTCTAGCTACACACAGGTCCCTTCCCTGAATCCACTTTTCTTCACCGGGTGTTCTGCCTGTAGCTAACTCGCTCACCCAAGGAATGCACTAGGGAGGCTATCGGGCCTCAGCCTCTTAGGAAAGCCTGCAGTGTAAGAGGCAGAGCTCTGCCCCAGTGGCAGTAGGAACGCAAGCCGGGTTTCTCCTGCAGGTATGGGGTCTTCAGGTTAGAGTGCCTAGAAGGAATGCCAAGCAGTTTCGGTTTCCCCGTACAGCTCAGTCGAGGACAGTGAGGCAGATTTGCATGGCATGTGGGACGCCAGAGAAGAGTTTTCCTGGAGACGTTGGAGCGCTGGGGAAAGCGACCTCTCCCCCGGAAGAGTGCCGTGTGTTGCCCTGCACTCGGCAAACACAGAGTGAGCGGGAAGGGCTTTGGGCCCGGGCACTTTCTTTTCAGGCCGGGTGAGCCTGCCGATCCTCAGTGTCCTTGTGGGGAACAGGGCGCCCCGCGAGGGTCTTAAGAGTCTTGAAAAGCGCACGAAGGTGAAAATAAAGCAGAACTGCGAGTAAAGCCTCGTGGAAACCGCTTGAAGCTTCTGCCTTAGCAGGGCTAATAGAAGGCCTTACCTGGAAGTACGTACTCCAATCGAGCTTCCCTTTCGCCCTAGAGCGTGACAGGATGAGCTCTTACCGGGACTCAGGAAGCACCCTGCTTATTTATAGAAAACTGCTTCTCTTCCACGATCCCTGACTCCAGCGACTAGGGGCCCCACACAAACGGTTTTATGCAGGTAGCTTCAAGGCAGCATGAATGGTGCTTTAAAAAGGAGAATGCAAGGCTTGGGTCATCAGGCCCCCACTTCCAGTCAACACGCTGACTACCGCCTTGTGATTCGTAGCTCGTCAAAAGAGACTCTAGCTACACACAGGTCCCTTCCCTGAATCCACTTTTCTTCACGGGATGTTCTGCCTGTAGCTAACTCGCTCACCCAAGGAATGCACTAGGGAGGCTTTCGGGCCTCAGCCTCTTCGGAAAGCCTGCACTGTAACAGGCAGAGCTCTGCTCTAGTGACAGTAGGAACGCAAGCCCGCTTTCTCCTGCAGGTATGGGGTCTTCAGGTATGAGTGCCTAGAAGGAATGCCAAGCAGTTTCGGTTTCCCCATACAGCTCAGTCGAGGGCAGTGAGGCAGATTTGCATGGCATGTGGGACGCCAGAGAACAGTTTTCCTGGAGACGTTGGAGCGCTGGGGAAAGCGACCTCTCCCCCGGAAGAGTGCCGTGTGTTGCCCTGCACTCGGAAACACAGAGTGAGCGGGAAGGGCTTTGGGCCCGGGCACTTTCTTTTCAGGCCGGGGGAGCCTGCCGGTCCTCAGTGTCCTTGTCGGGAACAGGGCGCCCCGCGAGGGTCTTAAGAGTCTTGAAAAGCGCACGAAGGTGAAAATAAAGCAGAACTGCGAGTAAAGCCTCGTGGAAACCGCTTGAAGCTTCTGCCTTAGCAGGGCTATTAGAAGGCCTTACCTGGAAGTATGTACTCCAATCGAGCTTCCCTTTCGCCCTAGAGCGTGACAGGATGAGCTCTTACCGGGACTCAGGAACCACCCTGCTTATTTATAGAAAACTGCTTCTCTTCCACGATCCCTGACTCCAGCGACTAGGGGCCCCACACAAACGGTTTTATGCAGGTAGCTTCAAGGCAGCATGAATGGTGCTTTAAAAATGAGAATGCAAGGCTTGGGTCATCAGGCCCCACTTCCAGTCAACACGCTGACTACCGCCTTGTGATTCGTAGCTCGTCAAAAGAGACTCTAGCTACACACAGGTCCCTTCCCTGAATCCACTTTTCTTCACGGGATGTTCTGCCTGTAGCTAACTCGCTCACCCAAGGAATGCACTAGGGAGGCTTTCGGGCCTCAGCCTCTTCGGAAAGCCTGCACTGTAACAGGCAGAGCTCTGCTCTAGTGACAGTAGGAACGCAAGCCCGCTTTCTCCTGCAGGTATGGGGTCTTCAGGTATGAGTGCCTAGAAGGAATGCCAAGCAGTTTCGGTTTCCCCGTACAGCTCAGTCGAGGGCAGTGAGGCAGATTTGCATGGCATGTGGGACGCCAGAGAACAGTTTTCCTGGAGACGTTGGAGCGCTGGGGAAAGCGACCTCTCCCCCGGAAGAGTGCCGTGTGTTGCCCTGCACTCGGCAAACACAGTGTGAACGGGAAGGGCTTTGGGCCCCGGCACTTTCTTTTCAGGCCGGGGGAGCCTGCCGGTCCTCAGTGTCCTTGTCGGGAACAGGGCGCCCCGCGAGTGTCTTACCTGTCTTGAAAAGCGTACGAAGGTGAAATAAAGCAGAACTGCGACTAAGACCTCGTGGAAACCGCTCGAAATTTCCGCCTCAGCAGGGCTATTAGAAAGCCTTACCTGGAGGTAAGTACTCGCATCGAGCTTCCCTTTCGCCCTAGAGCGTGACAGGATGAGCTCTTACTGGGACTCGGGAAGCACCCTGCTTATTTATAGAAAACTGCTTCTCTTCCACGATCCCTGACTCCAGCGACTAGGGGCCCCACACAAACGGTTTTACGCAGGTAGCTTCAAGGCAGCATGAATGGTGCTTTAAAAATGAGAATGCAAGGCTTGGGTTATCAGTCCCCCACTTCCAGGCAACACGCTGACTACCGCCTTGTGATTCGTAGCTCGCCAAAAGAGACTCTAGCTACACACAGTTCCCTTCCCTGAATCCACTTTTCTTCACCGGGTGTTCTGCCTGTAGCTAACTCGCTCACCCAAGGAATGCACTAGGGAGGCTATCGGGCCTCAGCCTCTTAGGAAAGCTAACAGTGAAAGAGGCAGAGCTCTGCCCCAGTGGCAGTAGGAACGCAAGCCGGGTTTCTCCTGCAGGTATGGGGTCTTCAGGTTAGAGTGCCTAGAAGGAATGCCAAGCAGTTTCGGTTTCCCCGTACGGCTCAGTCGAGGACAGTGAGGCAGATTTGCATGGCATGTGGGACGCCAGAGAACAGTTTTCCTGGAGACGTTGGAGCGCTGGGGAAAGCGACCTCTCCCCCGGAAGAGTGCCGTGTGTTGCCCTGCACTCGGCAAACACAGAGTGAGCGGGAAGGGCTTTGGGCCCGGGCACTTTCTTTTCAGGCCGGGTGAGCCTGCCGGTCCTCAGTGTCCTTGTCGGGAACAGGGCGCCCCGCGAGGGTCTTAAGAGTCTTGAAAAGCGCACGAAGGTGAAAATAAAGCAGAACTGCGAGTAAAGCCTCGTGGAAACCGCTTGAAGCTTCTGCCTTAGCAGGGCTAATAGAAGGCCTTACCTGGAAGTACGTACTCCAATCGAGCTTCCCTTTCGCCCTAGAGCGTGACAGGATGAGCTCTTACCGGGACTCAGGAAGCACCCTGCTTATTTATAGAAAACTGCTTCTCTTCCACGATCCCTGACTCCAGCGACTAGGGGCCCCACACAAACGGTTTTATGCAGGTAGCTTCAAGGCAGCATGAATGGTGCTTTAAAAAGGAGAATGCAAGGCTTGGGTCATCAGGCCCCCACTTCCAGTCAACACGCTGACTACCGCCTTGTGATTCGTAGCTCGTCAAAAGAGACTCTAGCTACACACAGGTCCCTTCCCTGAATCCACTTTTCTTCACGGGATGTTCTGCCTGTAGCTAACTCGCTCACCCAAGGAATGCACTAGGGAGGCTTTCGGGCCTCAGCCTCTTCGGAAAGCCTGCACTGTAACAGGCAGAGCTCTGCTCTAGTGACAGTAGGAACGCAAGCCCGCTTTCTCCTGCAGGTATGGGGTCTTCAGGTATGAGTGCCTAGAAGGAATGCCAAGCAGTTTCGGTTTCCCCATACAGCTCAGTCGAGGGCAGTGAGGCAGATTTGCATGGCATGTGGGACGCCAGAGAACAGTTTTCCTGGAGACGTTGGAGCGCTGGGGAAAGCGACCTCTCCCCCGGAAGAGTGCCGTGTGTTGCCCTGCATTCGGCAAACACAGAGTGAGCGGGAAGGGCTTTGGGCCCGGGCACTTTCTTTTCAGGCCGGGGGAGCCTGCCGGTCCTCAGTGTCCTTGTCGGGAACAGGGCGCCCCGCGAGGGTCTTAAGAGTCTTGAAAAGCGCACGAAGGTGAAAATAAAGCAGAACTGCGAGTAAAGCCTCGTGGAAACCGCTTGAAGCTTCTGCCTTAGCAGGGCTATTAGAAGGCCTTACCTGGAAGTATGTACTCCAATCGAGCTTCCCTTTCGCCCTAGAGCGTGACAGGATGAGCTCTTACCGGGACTCAGGAACCACCCTGCTTATTTATAGAAAACTGCTTCTCTTCCACGATCCCTGACTCCAGCGACTAGGGGCCCCACACAAACGGTTTTATGCAGGTAGCTTCAAGGCAGCATGAATGGTGCTTTAAAAATGAGAATGAAAGGCTTGGGTCATCAGGCCCCACTTCCAGTCAACACGCTGACTACCGCCTTGTGATTCGTAGCTCGTCAAAAGAGACTCTAGCTACACACAGGTCCCTTCCCTGAATCCACTTTTCTTCACGGGATGTTCTGCCTGTAGCTAACTCGCTCACCCAAGGAATGCACTAGGGAGGCTTTCGGGCCTCAGCCTCTTCGGAAAGCCTGCACTGTAACAGGCAGAGCTCTGCTCTAGTGACAGTAGGAACGCAAGCCCGCTTTCTCCTGCAGGTATGGGGTCTTCAGGTATGAGTGCCTAGAAGGAATGCCAAGCAGTTTCGGTTTCCCCGTACAGCTCAGTCGAGGGCAGTGAGGCAGATTTGCATGGCATGTGGGACGCCAGAGAACAGTTTTCCTGGAGACGTTGGAGCGCTGGGGAAAGCGACCTCTCCCCCGGAAGAGTGCCGTGTGTTGCCCTGCACTCGGCAAACACAGTGTGAACGGGAAGGGCTTTGGGCCCCGGCACTTTCTTTTCAGGCCGGGGGAGCCTGCCGGTCCTCAGTGTCCTTGTCGGGAACAGGGCGCCCCGCGAGTGTCTTACCTGTCTTGAAAAGCGTACGAAGGTGAAATAAAGCAGAACTGCGACTAAGACCTCGTGGAAACCGCTCGAAATTTCCGCCTCAGCAGGGCTATTAGAAAGCCTTACCTGGAGGTAAGTACTCGCATCGAGCTTCCCTTTCGCCCTAGAGCGTGACAGGATGAGCTCTTACTGGGACTCGGGAAGCACCCTGCTTATTTATAGAAAACTGCTTCTCTTCCACGATCCCTGACTCCAGCGACTAGGGGCCCCACACAAACGGTTTTACGCAGGTAGCTTCAAGGCAGCATGAATGGTGCTTTAAAAATGAGAATGCAAGGCTTGGGTTATCAGTCCCCCACTTCCAGGCAACACGCTGACTACCGCCTTGTGATTCGTAGCTCGCCAAAAGAGACTCTAGCTACACACAGTTCCCTTCCCTGAATCCACTTTTCTTCACCGGGTGTTCTGCCTGTAGCTAACTCGCTCACCCAAGGAATGCACTAGGGAGGCTATCGGGCCTCAGCCTCTTAGGAAAGCTAACAGTGAAAGAGGCAGAGCTCTGCCCCAGTGGCAGTAGGAACGCAAGCCGGGTTTCTCCTGCAGGTATGGGGTCTTCAGGTTAGAGTGCCTAGAAGGAATGCCAAGCAGTTTCGGTTTCCCCGTACGGCTCAGTCGAGGACAGTGAGGCAGATTTGCATGGCATGTGGGACGCCAGAGAACAGTTTTCCTGGAGACGTTGGAGCGCTGGGGAAAGCGACCTCTCCCCCGGAAGAGTGCCGTGTGTTGCCCTGCACTCGGCAAACACAGAGTGAGCGGGAAGGGCTTTGGGCCCGGGCACTTTCTTTTCAGGCCGGGGGAGCCTGCCGGTCCTCAGTGTCCTTGTCGGGAACAGGGCGCCCCGCGAGGGTCTTAAGAGTCTTGAAAAGCGCACGAAGGTGAAAATAAAGCAGAACTGCGAGTAAAGCCTCGTGGAAACCGCTTGAAGCTTCTGCCTTAGCAGGGCTATTAGAAGGCCTTACCTGGAAGTATGTACTCCAATCGAGCTTCCCTTTCGCCCTAGAGCGTGACAGGATGAGCTCTTACCGGGACTCAGGAAGCACCCTGCTTATTTATAGAAAACTGCTTCTCTTCCACGATCCCTGACTCCAGCGACTAGGGGCCCCACACAAACGGTTTTATGCAGGTAGCTTCAAGGCAGCATGAATGGTGCTATAAAAAGGAGAATGCAAGGCTTGGGTCATCAGGCCCCACTTCCAGTCAACACGCTGACTACCGCCTTGTGATTCATAGCTCGTCAAAAGAGACTCTAGCTACACACATGTCCCTTCCCTGAATCCACTTTTCTTCACGGGATGTTCTGCCTGTAGCTAACTCGCTCACCCAAGGAATGCACTAGGGAGGCTTTCGGGCCTCAGCCTCTTCGGAAAGCCTGCACTGTAACAGGCAGAGCTCTGCTCTAGTGACAGTAGGAACGCAAGCCCGCTTTCTCCTGCAGGTATGGGGTCTTCAGGTATGAGTGCCTAGAAGGAATGCCAAGCAGTTTCGGTTTCCCCGTACAGCTCAGTCGAGGACAGTGAGGCAGATTTGCATGGCATGTGGGACGCCAGAGAACAGTTTTCCTGGAGACGTTGGAGCGCTGGGGAAAGCGACCTCTCCCCCGGAAGAGTGCCGTGTGTTGCCCTGCACTCGGCAAACACAGTGTGAACGGGAAGGGCTTTGGGCCCCGGCACTTTCTTTTCAGGCCGGGGGAGCCTGCCGGTCCTCAGTGTCCTTGTCGGGAACAGGGCGCCCCGCGAGGGTCTTACCTGTCTTGAAAAGCGTACGAAGGTGAAATAAAGCAGAACTGCGACTAAGACCTCGTGGAAACCGCTCGAAATTTCCGCCTCAGCAGGGCTATTAGAAAGCCTTACCTGGAGGTAAGAACTCGCATCGAGCTTCCCTTTCGCCCTAGAGCGTGACAGGATGAGCTCTTACTGGGACTCGGGAAGCACCCTGCTTATTTATAGAAAACTGCTTCTCTTCCACGATCCCTGACTCCAGCGACTAGGGGCCCCACACAAACGCTTTTACGCAGGTAGCTTCAAGGCAGCATGAATGGTGCTTTAAAAATGAGAATGCAAGGCTTGGGTTATCAGGCCCCCACTTCCAGGCAACACGCTGACTACCGCCTTGTGATTCGTAGCTCGCCAAAAGGGACTCTAGCTACACACAGGTCCCTTCCCTGAATCCACTTTTCTTCACCGGGTGTTCTGCCTGTAGCTAACTCGCTCACCCAAGGAATGCACTAGGGAGGCTATCGGGCCTCAGCCTCTTAGGAAAGCCTGCAGTGTAAGAGGCAGAGCTCTGCCCCAGTGGCAGTAGGAACGCAAGCCGGGTTTCTCCTGCAGGTATGGGGTCTTCAGGTTAGAGTGCCTAGAAGGAATGCCAAGCAGTTTCGGTTTCCCCGTACAGCTCAGTCGAGGACAGTGAGGCAGATTTGCATGGCATGTGGGACGCCAGAGAAGAGTTTTCCTGGAGACGTTGGAGCGCTGGGGAAAGCGACCTCTCCCCCGGAAGAGTGCCGTGTGTTGCCCTGCATTCGGCAAACACAGAGTGAGCGGGAAGGGCTTTGGGCCCGGGCACTTTCTTTTCAGGCCGGGGGAGCCTGCCGATCCTCAGTGTCCTTGTGGGGATCAGGGCGCCCCGCGAGGGTCTTAAGAGTCTTGAAAAGCGCACGAAGGTGAAAATAAAGCAGAACTGCGAGTAAAGCCTCGTGGAAACCGCTTGAAGCTTCTGCCTTAGCAGGGCTATTAGAAGGCCTTACCTGGAAGTACGTACTCCAATCGAGCTTCCCTTTCGCCCTAGAGCGTGACAGGATGAGCTCTTACCGGGACTCAGGAAGCACCCTGCTTATTTATAGAAAACTGCTTCTCTTCCACGATCCCTGACTCCAGCGACTAGGGGCCCCACACAAACGGTTTTATGCAGGTAGCTTCAAGGCAGCATGAATGGTGCTTTAAAAAGGAGAATGCAAGGCTTGGGTCATCAGGCCCCCACTTCCAGTCAACACGCTGACTACCGCCTTGTGATTCGTAGCTCGTCAAAAGAGACTCTAGCTACACACAGGTCCCTTCCCTGAATCCACTTTTCTTCACGGGATGTTCTGCCTGTAGCTAACTCGCTCACCCAAGGAATGCACTAGGGAGGCTTTCGGGCCTCAGCCTCTTCGGAAAGCCTGCACTGTAACAGGCAGAGCTCTGCTCTAGTGACAGTAGGAACGCAAGCCCGCTTTCTCCTGCAGGTATGGGGTCTTCAGGTATGAGTGCCTAGAAGGAATGCCAAGCAGTTTCGGTTTCCCCGTACAGCTCAATCGAGGGCAGTGAGGCAGATTTGCATGGCATGTGGGACGCCAGAGAACAGTTTTCCTGGAGACGTTGGAGCGCTGGGGAAAGCGACCTCTCCCCCGGAAGAGTGCCGTGTGTTGCCCTGCACTCGGCAAACACAGTGTGAACGGGAAGGGCTTTGGGCCCCGGCACTTTCTTTTCAGGCCGGGGGAGCCTGCCGGTCCTCAGTGTCCTTGTCGGGAACAGGGCGCCCCGCGAGTGTCTTACCTGTCTTGAAAAGCGTACGAAGGTGAAATAAAGCAGAACTGCGACTAAGACCTCGTGGAAACCGCTCGAAATTTCCGCCTCAGCAGGGCTATTAGAAAGCCTTACCTGGAGGTAAGAACTCGCATCGAGCTTCCCTTTCGCCCTAGAGCGTGACAGGATGAGCTCTTACTGGGACTCGGGAAGCACCCTGCTTATTTATAGAAAACTGCTTCTCTTCCACGATCCCTGACTCCAGCGACTAGGGGCCCCACACAAACGGTTTTACGCAGGTAGCTTCAAGGCAGCATGAATGGTGCTTTAAAAATGAGAATGCAAGGCTTGGGTTATCAGGCCCCCACTTCCAGGCAACACGCTGACTACCGCCTTGTGATTCGTAGCTCGCCAAAAGGGACTCTAGCTACACACAGGTCCCTTCCCTGAATCCACTTTTCTTCACGGGGTGTTCTGCCTGTAGCTAACTCGCTCACCCAAGGAATGCACTAGGGAGGCTATCGGGCCTCAGCCTCTTAGGAAAGCCTGCAGTGTAAGAGGCAGAGCTCTGCCCCAGTGGCAGTAGGAACGCAAGCCGGGTTTCTCCTGCAGGTATGGGGTCTTCAGGTTAGCGTGCCTAGAAGGAATGCCAAGCAGTTTCGGTTTCCCCGTACAGCTCAGTCGAGGACAGTGAGGCAGATTTGCATGGCATGTGGGACGCCAGAGAAGAGTTTTCCTGGAGACGTTGGAGCGCTGGGGAAAGCGACCTCTCCCCCGGAAGAGTGCCGTGTGTTGCCCTGCACTCGGCAAACACAGAGTGAGCGGGAAGGGCTTTGGGCCCGGGCACTTTCTTTTCAGGCCGGGTGAGCCTGCCGGTCCTCAGTGTCCTTGTCGGGAACAGGGCGCCCCGCGAGGGTCTTACCTGTCTTGAAAAGCGTACGAAGGTGAAATAAAGCAGAACTGCGACTAAGACGTCGTGGAAACCGCTCGAAATTTCCGCCTCAGCAGGGCTATTAGAAAGCCTTACCTGGAGGTAAGTACTCGCATCGAGCTTCCCTTTCGCCCTAGAGCCTGACAGGATGAGCTCTTACTGGGACTCGTGAAGAACCCTGCTTATTTATAGAAAACTGCTTCTCTTCCACGATCCCTGACTCCAGCGACTAGGGGCCCCTCACAAACGGTTTTATGCAGGTAGCTTCAAGGCAGCATGAATGGTGCTTTAAAAAGGAGAATGCAAGGCTTGGGTTATCAGGCCCCCACTTCCAGGCAACACGCTGACTACCGCCTTGTGATTCGTAGCTCGCCAAAAGAGACTCTAGCTACACACAGGTCCCTTCCCTGAATCCACTTTTCTTCACGGGGTGTTCTGCCTGTAGCTAACTCGCTCACCCAAGGAATGCACTAGGGAGGCTATCGGGCCTCAGCCTCTTAGGAAAGCCTGCAGTGTAAGAGGCAGAGCTCTGCCCCAGTGGCAGTAGGAACGCAAGCCGGGTTCCTCCTGCAGGTATGGGGTCTTCAGGTTAGAGTGCCTAGAAGGAATGCCAAGCAGTTTCGGTTTCCCCGTACAGCTCAGTCGAGGACAGTGAGGCAGATTTGCATGGCATGTGGGACGCCAGAGAACAGTTTTCCTGGAGACGTTGGAGCGCTGGGGAAAGCGACCTCTCCCCCGGTAGAGTGCCGTGTGTTGCCCTGCACTCGGCAAACACAGAGTGAGCGGGAAGGGCTTTCGGCCCGGGCACTTTCTTTTCAGGCCGGGGGAGCCTGCCGGTCCTCAGTGTCCTTGTCGGGAACAGGGCGCCCCGCGAGGGTCTTACCTGTCTTGAAAAGCGTACGAAGGTGAAATAAAGCAGAACTGCGACTAAGACCTCGTGGAAACCGCTCGAAATTTCCGCCTCAGCAGGGCTATTAGAAAGCCTTACCTGGAGGTAAGTACTCGCATCGAGCTTCCCTTTCGCCCTAGAGCGTGACAGGATGAGCTCTTACTGGGACTCGGGAAGCACCCTGCTTATTTATAGAAAACTGCTTCTCTTCCACGATCCCTGACTCCAGCGACTAGGGGCCCCACACAAACGGTTTTATGCAGGTAGCTTCAAGGCAGCATGAATGGTGCTTTAAAAGTGAGAATGCAAGGCTTGGGTTATCAGGCCCCCACTTCCAGGCAACACGCTGACTACCGCCTTGTGATTCGTAGCTCGCCAAAAGAGACTCTAGCTACACACAGGTCCCCACTTCCAGGCAACACGCTGACTACCGCCTTGTGATTCGTAGCTCGCCAAAAGAGACTCTAGCTACACACAGGTCCCTTCCCTGAATCCACTTTTCTTCACCGAGTGTTCTGCCTGTAGCTAACTCGCTCACCCAAGGAATGCACTAGGGATGCTATCGGGCCTCAGCCTCTTAGGAAAGCCTGCAGTGTAAGAGGCAGAGCTCTGCCCTAGTGGCAGTAGGAACGCAAGCCGGGTTTCTCCTGCAGGTATGGGGTCTTCAGGTATGAGTGCCTAGAAGGAATGCCAAGCAGTTTCGGTTTCCCCGTACAGCTCAGTCGAGGACAGTGAGGCAGATTTGCATGGCATGTGGGACGCCAGAGAACAGTTTTCCTGGAGACGTTGGAGCGCTGGGGAAAGCGACCTCTCCCCCGGAAGAGTGCCGTGTGTTGCCCTGCACTCGGCAAACACAGTGTGAGCGGGAAGGGCTTTCGGCCCCGGCCCTTTCTTTTCAGGCAGGGGGAGCCTGCCGGTCCTCAGTGTCCTTGTCGGGAACAGGGCGCCCCGCGAGGGTCTTACCTGTCTTGAAAAGCGTACGAAGGTGAAATAAAGCAGAACTGCGACTAAGACCTCGTGGAAACCGCTCGAAATTTCCGCCTCAGCAGGGTTATTAGAAAGCCTTACCTGGAGGTAAGTACTAGCATCGAGCTTCCCTTTCGCCCTAGAGCGTGACAGGATGAGCTCTTACTGGGACTCGGGAAGCACCCTGCTTATTTATAGAAAACTGCTTCTCTTCCACGATCCCTGACTCCAGCGACTAGGGGCCCCACACAAACGGTTTTATGCAGGTAGCTTCAAGGCAGCATGAATGGTGCTTTAAAAATGAGAATGCAAGGCTTGGGTTATCAGGCCCCCACTTCCAGGCAACACGCTGACTACCGCCTTGTGATTCGTAGCTCGCCAAAAGAGACTCTAGCTACACACAGGTCCCTTCCCTTTATCCACTTTTCTTCACGGGGTGTTCTGCCTGTAGCTAACACGCTCAACCAAGGAATGCACTAGGGAGGCTATCGGGCCTCAGCCTCTTAGGAAAGCCTGCAGTGTAAGAGGCAGAGCTCTGCCCTAGTGGCAGTAGGAACGCAAGCCGGGTTTCTCCTGCAGGTATGGGGTCTTCAGGTTAGAGTGCCTAGAAGGAATGCCAAGCAGTTTCGGTTTCCCCGTACAGCTCAGTCGAGGACAGTGAGGCAGATTTGCATGGCATGTGGGACGCCAGAGAACAGTTTTCCTGGAGACGTTGGAGCGCTGGGGAAAGCGACCTCTCCCCCGGAAGAGTGCCGTGTGTTGCCCTGCACTCGGAAACACAGAGTGAGCGGGAAGGGCTTTGGGCCCGGGCACTTTCTTTTCAGGCCGGGGGAGCCTGCCGGTCCTCAGTGTCCTTGTCGGGAACACGGCGCCCCGCGAGGGTCTTACCTGTCTTGAAAAGCGTACGAAGGTGAAATAAACAGAACTGCGACTAAGACCTCGTGGAAACCGCTCGAAATTTCCGCCTCAGAAGGGCTATTAGAAAGCCTTACCTGGAGGTAAGTACTCGCATCGAGCTTCCCTTTCGCCCTAGAGCCTGACAGGATGAGCTCTTCCTGGGACTCGTGAAGCACCCTGCTTATTTATAGAAAACTGCTTCTCTTCCACGATCCCTGACTCCAGCGACTAGGGGCCCCACACAAACGGTTTTATGCAGGTAGCTTCAAGGCAGCATGAATGGTGCTTTAAAAATGAGAATGCAAGGCTTGGGTTATCAGGCCCCCACTTCCAGGCAACATGCTGACTACCGCCTTGTGATTCGTAGCTCGCCAAAAGAGACTCTAGCTACACACAGGTCCCTTCCCTGAATCCACTTTTCTTCACGGGGTGTTCTGCCTGTAGCTAACACGCTCACCCAAGGAATGCACTAGGGAGGCTATCGGGCCTCAGCCTCTTAGGAGAGCCTGCAGTGTAAGAGGCAGAGCTCTGCCCTAGTGGCAGTAGGAACGCAAGCCGGGTTTCTCCTGCAGGTATGGGGTCTTCAGGTTAGAGTGCCTAGAAGGAATGCCAAGCAGTTTCGGTTTTCCCGAACAGCTCATTCGAGGACAGTGAGGCAGATTTGCATGGCATGTGGGACGCCAGAGAACAGTTTTCCTGGAGACGTTGGAGCGCTGGGGAAAGCGACCTCTCCCCCGGAAGAGTGCCGTGTGTTGCCCTGCAGTCGGCAAACTCAGTGTGAGCGGGAAGGGCTTTCGGCCCCGGCACTTTCTTTTCAGGCCGGGGGAGCCTGCCGGTCCTCAGTTTCCTTGTCGGGAACAGGGCGCCCCGCGAGGGTCTTAAGAGTCTTGAAAAGCGCACGAAGGTGAAAATAAAGCAGAACTGCGAGTAAAGCCTCGTGGAAACCGCTTGAAGCTTCTGCCTTAGCAGGGCTATTAGAAGGCCTTTCCTGGAGGTATGTACTCCAATCGAGCTTCCCTTTCGCCCTAGAGCGTGACAGGATGAGCTCTTACCGGGACTCAGGAAGCACCCTGCTTATTTATAGAAAACTGCTTCTCTTCCACGATCCCTGACTCCAGCGACTAGGGACCCGTCACAAACGGTTTTATGCAGGTAGCTTCAAGGCAGCATGAATGGTGCTTTAAAAAGGAGAATGCAAGGCTTGGGTCATCAGGCCCCCACTTCCAGTCAACACGCTGACTACCGGCTTGTGATTCGTAGCTGGTCAAAAGAGACTCTAGCTACACACAGGTCCCTTCCCTGAATCCACTTTTCTTCACGGGGTGTTCTGCCTGTAGCTAACTCGCTCACCCAAGGAATGCACTAGGGAGGCTTTCGGGCCTCAGCCTCTTCGGAAAGCCTGCACTGTAACAGGCAGAGCTCTGCTCTAGTGACAGTAGGAACGCAAGCCCGCTTTCTCCTGCAGGTATGGGGTCTTCAGGTATGAGTGCCTAGAAGGAATGCCAAGCAGTTTCGGTTTCCCCATACAGCTCAGTCGAGGGCAGTGAGGCAGATTTGCATGGCATGTGGGACGCCAGAGAACAGTTTTCCTGGAGACGTTGGAGCGCTGGGGAAAGCGACCTCTCCCCCGGAAGAGTGCCGTGTGTTGCCCTGCACTCGGCAAACACAGAGTGAGCGGGAAGGGCTTTGGGCCCGGGCACTTTCTTTTCAGGCCGGGGGAGCCTGCCGGTCCTCAGTGTCCTTGTCGGGAACAGGGCGCCCCGCGAGGGTCTTAAGAGTCTTGAAAAGCGCACGAAGGTGAAAATAAAGCAGAACTGCGAGTAAAGCCTCGTGGAAACCGCTTGAAGCTTCTGCCTTAGCAGGGCTATTAGAAGGCCTTACCTGGAAGTATGTACTCCAATCGAGCTTCCCTTTCGCCCTAGAGCGTGACAGGATGAGCTCTTACCGGGACTCAGGAAGCACCCTGCTTATTTATAGAAAACTGCTTCTCTTCCACGATCCCTGACTCCAGCGACTAGGGGCCCCACACAAACGGTTTTATGCAGGTAGCTTCAAGGCAGCATGAATGGTGCTTTAAAAAGGAGAATGCAAGGCTTGGGTCATCAGGCCCCACTTCCAGTCAACACGCTGACTACCGCCTTGTGATTCATAGCTCGTCAAAAGAGACTCTAGCTACACACAGGTCCCTTCCCTGAATCCACTTTTCTTCACGGGATGTTCTGCCTGTAGCTAACTCGCTCACCCAAGGAATGCACTAGGGAGGCTTTCGGGCCTCAGCCTCTTCGGAAAGCCTGCACTGTAACAGGCAGAGCTCTGCTCTAGTGACAGTAGGAACGCAAGCCCGCTTTCTCCTGCAGGTATGGGGTCTTCAGGTATGAGTGCCTAGAAGGAATGCCAAGCAGTTTCGGTTTCCCCGTACAGCTCAGTCGAGGACAGTGAGGCAGATTTGCATGGCATGTGGGACGCCAGAGAACAGTTTTCCTGGAGACGTTGGAGCGCTGGGGAAAGCGACCTCTCCCCCGGAAGAGTGCCGTGTGTTGCCCTGCACTCGGCAAACACAGTGTGAACGGGAAGGGCTTTGGGCCCCGGCACTTTCTTTTCAGGCCGGGGGAGCCTGCCGGTCCTCAGTGTCCTTGTTGGGAACAGGGCGCCCCGCGAGGGTCTTACCTGTCTTGAAAAGCGTACGAAGGTGAAATAAAGCAGAACTGCGACTAAGACCTCGTGGAAACCGCTCGAAATTTCCGCCTCAGCAGGGCTATTAGAAAGCCTTACCTGGAGGTAAGAACTCGCATCGAGCTTCCCTTTCGCCCTAGAGCGTGACAGGATGAGCTCTTACTGGGACTCGGGAAGCACCCTGCTTATTTATAGAAAACTGCTTCTCTTCCACGATCCCTGACTCCAGCGACTAGGGGCCCCACACAAACGCTTTTACGCAGGTAGCTTCAAGGCAGCATGAATGGTGCTTTAAAAATGAGAATGCAAGGCTTGGGTTATCAGGCCCCCACTTCCAGGCAACACGCTGACTACCGCCTTGTGATTCGTAGCTCGCCAAAAGGGACTCTAGCTACACACAGGTCCCTTCCCTGAATCCACTTTTCTTCACCGGGTGTTCTGCCTGTAGCTAACTCGCTCACCCAAGGAATGCACTAGGGAGGCTATCGGGCCTCAGCCTCTTAGGAAAGCCTGCAGTGTAAGAGGCAGAGCTCTGCCCCAGTGGCAGTAGGAACGCAAGCCGGGTTTCTCCTGCAGGTATGGGGTCTTCAGGTTAGAGTGCCTAGAAGGAATGCCAAGCAGTTTCGGTTTCCCCGTACAGCTCAGTCGAGGACAGTGAGGCAGATTTGCATGGCATGTGGGACGCCAGAGAACAGTTTTCCTGGAGACGTTGGAGCGCTGGGGAAAGCGACCTCTCCCCCGGAAGAGTGCCGTGTGTTGCCCTGCACTCGGCAAACACAGAGTGAGCGGGAAGGGCTTTGGGCCCGGGCACTTTCTTTTCAGGCCGGGGGAGCCTGCCGATCCTCAGTGTCCTTGTGGGGATCAGGGCGCCCTGCGAGGGTCTTAAGAGTCTTGAAAAGCGCACGAAGGTGAAAATAAAGCAGAACTGCGAGTAAAGCCTCGTGGAAACCGCTTGAAGCTTCTGCCTTAGCAGGGCTATTAGAAGGCCTTACCTGGAAGTACGTACTCCAATCGAGCTTCCCTTTCGCCCTAGAGCGTGACAGGATGAGCTCTTACCGGGACTCAGGAAGCACCCTGCTTATTTATAGAAAACTGCTTCTCTTCCACGATCCCTGACTCCAGCGACTAGGGGCCCCACACAAACGGTTTTATGCAGGTAGCTTCAAGGCAGCATGAATGGTGCTTTAAAAAGGAGAATGCAAGGCTTGGGTCATCAGGCCCCCACTTCCAGTCAACACGCTGACTACCGCCTTGTGATTCGTAGCTCGTCAAAAGAGACTCTAGCTACACACAGGTCCCTTCCCTGAATCCACTTTTCTTCACGGGATGTTCTGCCTGTAGCTAACTCGCTCACCCAAGGAATGCACTAGGGAGGCTTTCGGGCCTCAGCCTCTTCGGAAAGCCTGCACTGTAACAGGCAGAGCTCTGCTCTAGTGACAGTAGGAACGCAAGCCCGCTTTCTCCTGCAGGTATGGGGTCTTCAGGTATGAGTGCCTAGAAGGAATGCCAAGCAGTTTCGGTTTCCCCGTACAGCTCAGTCGAGGGCAGTGAGGCAGATTTGCATGGCATGTGGGACGCCAGAGAACAGTTTTCCTGGAGACGTTGGAGCGCTGGGGAAAGCGACCTCTCCCCCGGAAGAGTGCCGTGTGTTGCCCTGCACTCGGAAAACACAGTGTGAACGGGAAGGGCTTTGGGCCCCGGCACTTTCTTTTCAGGCCGGGGGAGCCTGCCGGTCCTCAGTGTCCTTGTCGGGAACAGGGCGCCCCGCGAGTGTCTTACCTGTCTTGAAAAGCGTACGAAGGTGAAATAAAGCAGAACTGCGACTAAGACCTCGTGGAAACCGCTCGAAATTTCCGCCTCAGCAGGGCTATTAGAAAGCCTTACCTGGAGGTAAGAACTCGCATCGAGCTTCCCTTTCGCCCTAGAGCGTGACAGGATGAGCTCTTACTGGGACTCGGGAAGCACCCTGCTTATTTATAGAAAACTGCTTCTCTTCCACGATCCCTGACTCCAGCGACTAGGGGCCCCACACAAACGGTTTTACGCAGGTAGCTTCAAGGCAGCATGAATGGTGCTTTAAAAATGAGAATGCAAGGCTTGGGTTATCAGTCCCCCACTTCCAGTCAACACGCTGACTACCGCCTTGTGATTCGTAGCTCGCCAAAAGGGACTCTAGCTACACACAGGTCCCTTCCCTGAATCCACTTTTCTTCACCGGGTGTTCTGCCTGTAGCTAACTCGCTCACCCAAGGAATGCACTAGGGAGGCTATCGGGCCTCAGCCTCTTAGGAAAGCCTGCAGTGTAAGAGGCAGAGCTCTGCCCCAGTGGCAGTAGGAACGCAAGCCGGGTTTCTCCTGCAGGTATGGGGTCTTCAGGTTAGAGTGCCTAGAAGGAATGCCAAGCAGTTTCGGTTTCCCCGTACAGCTCAGTCGAGGACAGTGAGGCAGATTTGCATGGCATGTGGGACGCCAGAGAAGAGTTTTCCTGGAGACGTTGGAGCGCTGGGGAAAGCGACCTCTCCCCCGGAAGAGTGCCGTGTGTTGCCCTGCACTCGGCAAACACAGAGTGAGCGGGAAGGGCTTTGGGCCCGGGCACTTTCTTTTCAGGCCGGGTGAGCCTGCCGGTCCTCAGTGTCCTTGTCGGGAACAGGGCGCCCCGCGAGGGTCTTAAGAGTCTTGAAAAGCGTACGAAGGTGAAATAAAGCAGAACTGCGACTAAGACCTCGTGGAAACCGCTCGAAATTTCCGCCTCAGCAGGGCTATTAGAAGGCCTTACCTGGAAGTACGTACTCCAATCGAGCTTCCCTTTCGCCCTAGAGCGTGACAGGATGAGCTCTTACCGGGACTCGGGAAGCACCCTGCTTATTTATAGAAAACTGCTTCTCTTCCACGATCCCTGACTCCAGCGACTAGGGGCCCCACACAAACGCTTTTACGCAGGTAGCTTCAAGGCAGCATGAATGGTGCTTTAAAAATGAGAATGCAAGGCTTGGGTCATCAGGCCCCCACTTCCAGGCAACACGCTGACTACCGCCTTGTGATTCGTAGCTCGACAAAAGGGACTCTAGCTACACACAGGTCCCTTCCCTGAATCCACTTTTCTTCACCGGGTGTTCTGCCTGTAGCTAACTCGCTCACCCAAGGAATGCACTAGGGAGGCTTTCGGGCCTCAGCCTCTTAGGAAAGCCTGCAGTGTAAGAGGCAGAGCTCTGCTCTAGTGACAGTAGGAACACAAGCCGGGTTTCTCCTGCAGGTATGGGGTCTTCAGGTTAGAGTGCCTAGAAGGAATGCCAAGCAGTTTCGGTTTCCCCGTACAGCTCAGTCGAGGACAGTGAGGCAGATTTGCATGGCATGTGGGACGCCAGAGAAGAGTTTTCCTGGAGACGTTGGAGCGCTGGGGAAAGCGACCTCTCCCCCGGAAGAGTGCCGTGTGTTGCCCTGCACTCGTCAAACACAGAGTGAGCGGGAAGGGCTTTGGGCCTGGGCACTTTCTTTTCAGGCCGGGGGAGCCTGCCGGTCCTCAGTGTCCTTGTCGGGAACAGGGCGCCCCGCGAGTGTCTTACCTGTCTTGAAAAACGTACGAAGGTGAAATAAAGCAGAACTGCGACTAAGACCTCGTGGAAACCGCTCGAAATTTCCGCCTCAGCAGGGCTATTAGAAAGCCTTACCTGGAGGTAAGAACTCGCATCGAGCTTCCCTTTCGCCCTAGAGCGTGACAGGATGAGCTCTTACTGGGACTCGGGAAGCACCCTGCTTATTTATAGAAAACTGCTTCTCTTCCACGATCCCTGACTCCAGCGACTAGGGGCCCCACACAAACGGTTTTACGCAGGTAGCTTCAAGGCAGCATGAATGGTGCTTTAAAAATGAGAATGCAAGGCTTGGGTTATCAGTCCCCCACTTCCAGGCAACACGCTGACTACCGCCTTGTGATTCGTAGCTCGCCAAAAGGGACTCTAGCTACACACAGGTCCCTTCCCTGAATCCACTTTTCTTCACCGGGTGTTCTGCCTGTAGCTAACTCGCTCACCCAAGGAATGCACTAGGGAGGCTATCGGGCCTCAGCCTCTTAGGAAAGCCTGCAGTGTAAGAGGCAGAGCTCTGCCCCAGTGGCAGTAGGAACGCAAGCAGGGTTTCTCCTGCAGGTATGGGGTCTTCAGGTATGAGTGCCTAGAAGGAATGCCAAGCAGTTTCGGTTTCCCCGTACAGCTCAGTCGAGGACAGTGAGGCAGATTTGCATGGCATGTGGGACGCCAGAGAAGAGTTTTCCTGGAGACGTTGGAGCGCTGGGGAAAGCGACCTCTCCCCCGGAAGAGTGCCGTGTGTTGCCCTGCACTCGGCAAACAAAGAGTGAGCGGGAAGGGCTTTGGGCCCGGGCACTTTCTTTTCAGGCCGGGTGAGCCTGCCGATCCTCAGTGTCCTTGTGGGGAACAGGGCGCCCCGCGAGGGTCTTAAGAGTCTTGAAAAGCGCACGAAGGTGAAAATAAAGCAGAACTGCGAGTAAAGCCTCGTGGAAACCGCTTGAAGCTTCTGCCTCAGCAGGGCTATTAGAAGGCCTTACCTGGAAGTACGTACTCCAATCGAGCTTCCCTTTCGCCCTAGAGCGTGACAGGATGAGCTCTTACCGGGACTCAGGAAGCACCCTGCTTATTTATAGAAAACTGCTTCTCTTCCACGATCCCTGACTCCAGCGACTAGGGGCCCCACACAAACGGTTTTATGCAGGTAGCTTCAAGGCAGCATGAATGGTGCTTTAAAAAGGAGAATGCAAGGCTTGGGTCATCAGGCCCCCACTTCCAGTCAACACGCTGACTACCGCCTTGTGATTCGTAGCTCGTCAAAAGAGACTCTAGCTACACACAGGTCCCTTCCCTGAATCCACTTTTCTTCACGGGATGTTCTGCCTGTAGCTAACTCGCTCACCCAAGGAATGCACTAGGGAGGCTTTCGGGCCTCAGCCTCTTCGGAAAGCCTGCACTGTAACAGGCAGAGCTCTGTTCTAGTGACAGTAGGAACGCAAGCCCGCTTTCTCCTGCAGGTATGGGGTCTTCAGGTATGAGTGCCTAGAAGGAATGCCAAGCAGTTTCGGTTTCCCCGTACAGCTCAGTCGAGGACTGTGAGGCAGATTTGCATGGCATGTTCCTACTGCCACTAGAGCAGAGCTCTGCCTGTTACATTGCAGGCTTTCCCAAGAGGCTGAGGCCCGATAGCCTCCCTAGTGCATTCCTTGGGTGAGCGAGTTAGCTACAGGCAGAACACCCGGTGAAGAAAAGTGGATTCAGGGAAGGGACCTGTGTGTAGCTAGAGTCTCTTTTGACGAGCTATGAATCACAAGGCGGTAGTCAGCGTGTTGACTGGAAGTGGGGCCTGATGACCCAAGCCTTGCATTCTCCTTTTTAAAGCACCATTCATGCTGCCTTGAAGCTACCTGCATAAAACCGTTTGTGTGGGGCCCCTAGTCGCTGGAGTCAGGGATCGTGGAAGAGAAGCAGTTTTCTATAAATAAGCAGGGTGCTTCCCGAGTCCCAGTAAGAGCTCATCCTATCACGCTGTAGGGCGAAAGGGAAGCTCGATGCGAGTACTTACCTCCAGGTAAGGCTTTCTAATATCCCTGCTGAGGCGGAAATTTCGAGCGGTTTCCACGAGGTCTTAGTCGCAGTTCTGCTTTATTTCACCTTCGTACGCTTTTCAATACAGGTAAGACCCTCGCGGGGCGCCCTGTTCCCGACAAGGACACTGAGGACCGGCAGGCTCCCCCGGCCTGAAAAGAAAGTGCCCGGGCCGAAAGCCCTTCCCGCTCACTCTGTGTTTGCCGAGTGCAGGGCAACACACAGCACTCTTCCGGGGGAGAGGTCGCTTTCCCCAGCGCTCCAACGTCTCCAGGAAAACTCTTCTCTGGCGTCCCACATGCCATGCAAATCTGCCTCACTGTCCTCGACTGAGCTGTACGGGGAAACCGAAACTGCTTGGCATTCCTTCTAGGCACTCTAACCTGAAGACCCAATACCTGCAGGAGAAACCCGGCTTGCGTTCCTACTGCCACTAGGGCAGAGCTCTGCCTCTTACACTGCAGGCTTTCCTAAGAGGCTGAGGCCCGATAGCCTCCCTAGTGCATTCCTTGGGTGAGCGAGTTAGCTACAGGCAGAACACTCGGTGAAGAAAAGTGGATTCACGGAAGGGACCTGTGTGTAGCTAGAGTCTCTTTTGGCGAGCTACGAATCACAAGGCGGTAGTCAGCGTGTTGCCTGGAAGTGGGGGCCTGATAACCCAAGCCTTGCATTCTCATTTTTAAAGCACCATTCATGCTGCCTTGAAGCTACCTGCATAAAACCGTTTGTGTGGGGCCCCTAGTCGCTGGAGTCAGGGATCGTGGAAGAGAAGCAGTTTTCTATAAATAAGCAGGGTGCTTCCCGAGTCCCAGTAAGAGCTCAGCCTGTCACGCTCTAGGGCGAAAGGGAAGCTCGATGCGAGTTCTTACCTCCAGGTAAGGCTTTCTAATAGCCCTGCTGAGGCGGAAATTTCGAGCGGTTTCCACGAGGTCTTAGTCGCAGTTCTGCTTTATTTCACCTTCGTACGCTTTTCAAGACAGGTAAGACCCTCGCGGGGCGCCCTGTTCCCGACAAGGACACTGAGGACCGGCAGGCTCACCCGGCCTGAAAAGAAAGTGCCCGGGCCCAAAGCCCTTCCCGCTTACTCTGTGGTTGCCGAGTGCAGGGCAACACACGGCACTCTTCCGGGGGAGAGGTCGCTTTCCCCAGCGCTCCAACGTCTCCAGGAAAACTGTTCTCTGGCGTCCCACATGCCATGCAAATCTGCCTCACTGTCCTCGACTGAGCCTTACGGGGAAACCGAAACTGCTTGGCATTCCTTCTAGGCACTCTAACCTGAAGACCCCATACCTGCAGGAGAAACCCGGCTTGCATTCCTACTGCCAATGGGGCAGAGCTCTGCCTCTTACACTGCAGGCTTTCCTAAGAGGCTGAGGCCCGATAGCCTCCCAAGTGCATTCCTTGGGTGAGCGAGTTAGCTACAGGCAGAACACCCCGTGAAGAAAAGTGGATTCAGGGAAGGGACCTGTGTGTAGCTAGAGTCTCTTTTGGCGAGCTACGAATCACAAGGCGGTAGTCAGCGTGTTGCCTGGAAGTGGGGGCCTGATAACCCAAGCCTTGCATTCTCATTTTTAAAGCACCATTCATGCTGCCTTGAAGCTACCTGCATAAAACCGTTTGTGTGTGGCCCCTAGTCGCTGGAGTCAGGGAATGTGAAAGAGAAGCAGTTTTCTATAAATAAGCAGGGTGCTTCCCGAGTCCCAGTAAGAGCTCAGCCTGTCACGCTCTAGGGCGAAAGGGAAGCTCGATGCGAGTTCTTACCTCAAGGTAAGGCTTTCTAATAGCCCTGCTGAGGCGGAAATTTCGAGCGGTTTCCACGAGGTCTTAGTCGCAGTTCTGCTTTATTTCACCTTCGTACGCTTTTCAAGACAGGTAAGACCCTCGCGGGGCGCCCTGTTCCCGACAAGGACACTGAGGACCGGCAGGCTACCCCGGCCTGAAAAGAAAGTGCCCGGGCCCAAAGCCCTTCCCGCTCACTCTGTGTTTGCCGAGTGCAGGGCAACACACGGCACTCTTCCGGGGGAGAGGTCGCTTTCCCCAGCGCTCCAACGTCTCCAAGAAAACTCTTCTCTGGCGTCCCACATGCCATGCAAATCTGCCTCACTGTCCTCGACTGAGCTGTACGGGGAAACCGAAACTGCTTGGCATTCCTTCTAGGCACTCTAACCTGAAGACCCCATACCTGCAGGAGAAACCCGGCTTGCGTTCCTACTGCCACTAGGGCAGAGCTCTGCCTCTTACACTGCAGGCTTTCCTAAGAGGCTGAGGCCCGATAGCCTCCCTAGTGCATTCCTTGGGTGAGCGAGTTAGCTACAGGCAGATCACTCGGTGAAGAAAAGTGGATTCACGGAAGGGACCTGTGTGTAGCTAGAGTCTCTTTTGGCGAGCTACGAATCACAAGGCGGTAGTCAGCGTGTTGCCTGGAAGTGGGGGCCTGATAACCCAAGCCTTGCATTCTCATTTTTAAAGCACCATTCATGCTGCCTTGAAGCTACCTGCATAAAACCGTTTGTGTGGGGCCCCTAGTCGCTGGAGTCAGGGATCGTGGAAGAGAAGCAGTTTTCTATAAATAAGCAGGGTGCTTCCCGAGTCCCAGTAAGAGCTCATCCTGTCACGCTCTAGGGCGAAAGGGAAGCTCGATGCGAGTTCTTACCTCCAGGTAAGGCTTTCTAATAGCCCTGCTGAGGCGGAAATTTCGAGCGGTTTCCACGAGGTCTTAGTCGCAGTTCTGCTTTATTTCACCTTCGTACGCTTTTCAAGACAGGTAAGACCCTCGCGGGGCGCCCTGTTCCCGACAAGGACACTGAGGACCGGCAGGCTCTCCCGGCCTGAAAAGAAAGTGCCCGGGCCCAAAGCCCTTCCCGCTTACTCTGTGTTTGCCGAGTGCAGGGCAACACACGGCACTCTTCCGGGGGAGAGGTCGCTTTCCCCAGCGCTCCAACGTCTCCAGGAAAACTGTTCTCTGGCGTCCCACATGCCATGCAAATCTGCCTCACTGTCCTCGACTGAGCCTTACGGGGAAACCGAAACTGCTTGGCATTCCTTCTAGGCACTCTAACCTGAAGACCCCATACCTGCAGGAGAAACCCGGCTTGCATTCCTACTGCCAATGGGGCAGAGCTCTGCCTCTTACACTGCAGGCTTTCCTAAGAGGCTGAGGCCCGATAGCCTCCCAAGTGCATTCCTTGGGTGAGCGAGTTAGCTACAGGCAGAACACCCCGTGAAGAAAAGTGGATTCAGGGAAGGGACCTGTGTGTAGCTAGAGTCTCTTTTGGCGAGCTACGAATCACAAGGCGGTAGTCAGCGTGTTGCCTGGAAGTGGGGGCCTGATAACCCAAGCCTTGCATTCTCATTTTTAAAGCACCATTCATGCGGCCTTGAAGCTACCTGCATAAAACCGTTTGTGTGGGGCCCCTAGTCGCTGGAGTCAGGGATCGTGGAAGAGAAGCAGTTTTCTGTAAATAAGCAGGGTGTTTCCCGAGTCCCAGTAAGAGCTCATCCTGTCACGCTCTAGGGCGAAAGGGAAGCTCGATGCGAGTTCTTACCTCCAGGTAAGGCTTTCTAATAGCCCTGCTGAGGCGGAAATTTCGAGCGGTTTCCACGAGGTCTTAGTCGCAGTTCTGCTTTATTTCACCTTCGTACGCTTTTCAAGACAGGTAAGACCCTCGCGGGGCGCCCTGTTCCCGACAAGGACACTGAGGACCGGCAGGCTCCCCCGGCCTGAAAAGAAAGTGCCGGGGCCCAAAGCCCTTCCCGCTCACACTGTGTTTGCCGAGTGCAGGGCAACACAGGGCACTCTTCCGGGGGAGAGGTCGCTTTCCCCAGCGCTCCAACGTCTCCAGGAAAACTGTTCTCTGGCGTCCCACATGCCATGCAAATCTGCCTCACTGTCCTCGACTGAGCTGTACGGGGAAACCGAAACTGCTTGGCATTCCTTCTAGGCACTCTAACCTGAAGACCCCATACCTGGAGGAGAAACCCGGCTTGCGTTCCTACTGCCACTGGAGCAGAGCTCTGCCTCTTACACTGCAGGCTTTCCCAAGAGGCTGAGGCCCGATAGCCTCCCTAGTGCATTCCTTGGGTGAGCGAGTTAGCTACAGGCAGAACACCCGGTGAAGAAAAGTGGATTCAGGGAAGGGACCTGTGTGTAGCTAGAGTCTCTTTTGATGAGCTACGAATCACAAGGCGGTAGTCAGCGTGTTGCCTGGAAGTGGGGGCCTGATAACCCAAGCCTTGCATTCTCATTTTTAAAGCACCATTCATGCTGCCTTGAAGCTACGTGCATAAAACGGTTTGTGTGGGGCCCCTAGTCGCTGGAGTCAGGGATCGTGGAAGAGAAGCAGTTTTCTATAAATAAGCAGGGTGCTTCACGAGTCCCAGTAAGAGCTCAGCCTGTCACGCTCTAGGGCGAAAGGGAAGCTCGATGCGAGTACTTACCTCCAGGTAAGGCTTTCTAATAGCCCTGCTGAGGCGGAAATTTCGAGCGGTTTCCACGAGGTCTTAGTCGCAGTTCTGCTTTATTTCACCTTCGTACGCTTTTCAAGACAGGTAAGACCCTCGCGGGGCGCCCTGTTCCCGACAAGGACACTGAGGACCGGCAGGCTCCCCCGGCCTGAAAAGAAAGTGCCGGGGCCCAAAGCCCTTCCCGCTCACACTGTGTTTGCCGAGTGCAGGGCAACACACGGCACTCTTCCGGGGGAGAGGTCGCTTTCCCCAGCGCTCCAACGTCTCCAGGAAAACTGTTCTCTGGCGTCCCACATGCCATGCAAATCTGCCTCACTGTCCTCGACTGAGCTGTACGGGGAAACCGAAACTGCTTGGCATTCCTTCTAGGCACTCTAACCTGAAGACCCCATACCTGGAGGAGAAACCCGGCTTGCGTTCCTACTGCCACTAGAGCAGAGCTGTGCCTCTTACACTGCAGGCTTTCCCAAGAGGCTGAGGCCCGATAGCCTCCCTAGTGCATTCCTTGGGTGAGCGAGTTAGCTACAGGCAGAACACCCGGTGAAGAAAAGTGGATTCAGGGAAGGGACCTGTGTGTAGCTAGAGTCTCTTTTGATGAGCTACGAATCACAAGGCGGTAGTCAGCGTGTTGCCTGGAAGTGGGGGCCTGATAACCCAAGCCTTGCATTCTCCGTTTTAAAGCACCATTCATGCTGCCTTGAAGCTACCTGCATAAAACCGTTTGTGTGGGGCCCCTAGTCGCTGGAGTCAGGGATCGTGGAAGAGAAGCAGTTTTCTGTAAATAAGCAGGGTGCTTCACGAGTCCCAGTAAGAGCTCATCCTGTCACGCTCTAGGGCGAAAGGGAAGCTCGATGCGAGTACTTACCTCCAGGTAAGGCTTTCTAATAGCCCTGCTGAGGCGGAAATTTCGAGCGGTTTCCACGAGGTCTTAGTCGCAGTTCTGCTTTATTTCACCTTCGTACGCTTTTCAAGACAGGTAAGACCCTCGCGGGGCGCCCTGTTCCCGACAAGGACACTGAGGACCGGCAGGCTCAACCGGCCTGAAAAGAAAGTGCCCGGGCCCAAAGCCCTTCCCGCTCACTCTGTGTTTGCCGAGTGCAGGGCAACACACGGCACTCTTCCGGGGGAGAGGTCGCTTTCCCCAGCGCTCCAACGTCTCCAGGAAAACTCTTCTCTGGCGTCCCACATGCCATGCAAATCTGCCTCACTGTCCTCGACTGAGCTGTACGGGGAAACCGAAACTGCTTGGCATTCCTTCTAGGCACTCTAACCTGAAGACCCCATACCTGCAGGAGAAACCCGGCTTGCGTTCCTACTGCCACTAGGGCAGAGCTCTGCCTCTTACACTGCAGGCTTTCCTAAGAGGCTGAGGCCCGATAGCCTCCCTAGTGCATTCCTTGGGTGAGCGAGTTAGCTACAGGCAGAACACCCCGTGAAGAAAAGTGGATTCAGGGAAGGGACCTGTGTGTAGCTAGAGTCTCTTTTGGCGAGCTACGAATCACGAGGCGGTAGTCAGCGTGTTGCCTGGAAGGGGGGGCCTGATAACCCAAGCCTTGCCTTCTCATTTTTAAAGCACCATTCATGCTGCCTTGAAGCTACCTGCATAAAACCGTTTGTGTGGGTCCCCTAGTCGCTGGAGTCAGGGATCGTGGAAGAGAAGCAGTTTTCTATAAATAAGCAGGGTGCTTCCTGAGTCCCGGTAAGAGCTCATCCTGTCACGCTCTAGGGCGAAAGTGAAGCTCGATTGGAGTACATACCTCCAGGTAAGGCCTTCTAATAGCCCTGCTAAGGCAGAAGCTTCAAGCGGTTTCCACGAGGCTTTACTCGCAGTTCTGCTTTATTTTCACCTTCGTGCGCTTTTCAAGACTCTTAAGACCCTCGCGGGGCGCCCTGTTCCCGACAAGGACACTGAGGATCGGCAGGCTCCGCCGGCCTGAAAAGAAAGTGCCCGGGCCCAAAGCCCTTCCCGCTCACTCTGTGTTTGCCGAGTGCAGGGCAACACACGGCACTCTACCGGGGGAGAGGTCGCTTTCCCCAGCGCTCCAACGTCTCCAGGAAAACTGTTCTCTGGCGTCCCACATGCCATGCAAATCTGCCTCACTGTCCTCGACTGAGCTGTACGGGGAAACTGAAACTGCTTGGCATTCCTTCTAGGCACTCTAACCTGAAGACCCCATACCTGCAGGAGAAACCCGGCTTGCGTTCCTACTGCCACTAGGGCAGAGCTCTGCCTCTTACACTGCAGGCTTTCCTAAGAGGCTGAGGCCCGATAGCCTCCCTAGTGCATTCCTTGGGTGAGCGAGTTAGCTACAGGCAGAACACCCCGTGAAGAAAAGTGGATTCAGGGAAGGGACCTGTGTGTAGCTAGAGTCTCTTTTGGCGAGCTACGAATCACAAGGCGGTAGTCAGCGTGTTGCCTGGAAGTGGGGGCCTGATAACCCAAGCCTTGCATTCTCATTTTTAAAGCACCATTCATGCTGCCTTGAAGCTACCTGCATAAAACCGTTTGTGTGGGGCCCCTAGTCGCTGGAGTCAGGGATCGTGGAAGAGAAGCAGTTTTCTATAAATAAGCAGGGTGCTTCCCGAGTCCCAGTAAGAGCTCATCCTGTCACGCTCTAGGGCGAAAGGGAAGCTCGATGCGAGTACTTACCTCCAGGTAAGGCTTTCTAATAGCCCTGCTGAGGCGGAAATTTCGAGCGGTTTCCACGAGGTCTTAGTCGCAGTTCTGCTTTATTTCACCTTCGTACGCTTTTCAAGACAGGTAAGACCCTCGCGGGGCGCCCTGTTCCCGACAAGGACACTGAGGACCGGCAGGCTCACCCGGCCTGAAAAGAAAGTGCCGGGGCCCAAAGCCCTTCCCGCTCACTCTGTGTTTGCCGATTGCAGGGCAACACACGGCACTCTTCCGGGGGAGAGGTCGCTTTCCCCAGCGCTCCAACGTCTCCAGGAAAACTGTTCTCTGGCGTCCCACATGCCATGCAAATCTGCCTCACTGTCCTCGACTGAGCTGTACGGGGAAACCGAAACTGCTTGGCATTCCTTCTAGGCACTCTAACCTGAAGACCCCATACCTGCAGGAGAAACCCGGCTTGCGTTCCTACTGCCACTGGGGCAGAGCTCTGCCTCTTACACTGCAGGCTTTCCTAAGAGGCTGAGGCCCGATAGCCTCCCTAGTGCATTCCTTGGGTGAGCGAGTTAGCTACAGGCAGAACACCCCGTGAAGAAAAGTGGATTCAGGGAAGGGACCTGTGTGTAGCTAGAGTCTCTTTTGGCGAGCTACGAATCACAAGGCGGTAGTCAGCGTGTTGCCTGGAAGTGGGGGCCTGATAACCCAAGCCTTGCATTCTCCTTTTTAAAGCACCATTCATGCTGCCTTGAAGCTACCTGCATAAAACCGTTTGTGTGGGGCCCCTAGTCGCTGGAGTCAGGGATCGTAGAAGAGAAGCAGTTTTCTATAAATAAGCAGGGTGCTTCCCGAGTCCCAGTAAGAGCTCATCCTGTCACGCTCTAGGGCGAAAGGGAAGCTCGATGCGAGTACTTACCTCCAGGTAAGGCTTTCTAATAGCCCTGCTGAGGCGGAAATTTCGAGCGGTTTCCACGAGGTCTTAGTCGCAGTTCTGCTTTATTTCACCTTCGTACGCTTTTCAAGACAGGTAAGACCCTCGCGGGGCGCCCTGTTCCCGACAAGGACACTGAGGACCGGCAGGCTCAACCGGCCTGAAAAGAAAGTGCCGGGGCCGAAAGCCCTTCCCGCTCACACTGTGTTTGCCGAGTGCAGGGCAACACACGGCACTCTACCGGGGGAGAGGTCGCTTTCCCCAGCGCTCCAACGTCTCCAGGAAAACTGTTCTCTGGCGTCCCACATGCCATGCAAATCTGCCTCACTGTCCTCGACTGAGCTGTACGGGGAAACCGAAACTGCTTGGCATTCCTTCTAGGCACTCTAACCTGAAGACCCAATACCTGCAGGAGAAACCCGGCTTGCGGTCCTACTGCCACTAGGGCAGATCTCTGCCTCTTACACTGCAGGCTTTCCTAAGAGGCTGAGGCCCGATAGCCTCCCTAGTGCATTCCTTGGGTGAGCGAGTTAGCTACAGGCAGAACACCCGGTGAAGAAAAGTGGATTCAGGGAAGGGACCTGTGTGTAGCTAGAGTCTCTTTTGGCGAGCTACGAATCACAAGGCGGTAGTCAGCGTGTTGCCTGGAAGGGGGGGCCTGATAACCCAAGCCTTGCATTCTCATTTTTAAAGCACCATTCATGCTGCCTTGAAGCTACGTGCATAAAACGGTTTGTGTGGGGCCCCTAGTCGCTGGAGTCAGGGATCGTGGAAGAGAAGCAGTTTTCTATAAATAAGCAGGGTGCTTCACGAGTCCCAGTAAGAGCTCATCCTGTCAGGCTCTTGGGCGAAAGGGAAGCTCGATGCAAGTTCTTACCTCCAGGTAAGGCTTTCTAATAGCCCTGCTGAGGCGGAAATTTCGAGCGGTTTCCACGAGGTCTTAGTCGCAGTTCTGCTTTATTTCACCTTCGTACGCTTTTCAAGACAGGTAAGACCCTCGCGGGGCGCCCTGTTCCCGACAAGGACACTGAGGACCGGCAGGCTCCCCCGGCCTGAAAAGAAAGTGCCGGGGCCGAAAGCCCTTCCCGCTCACACTGTGTTTGCCGAGTGCAGGGCAACACACGGCACTCTTCCGGGGGAGAGGTCGCTTTCCCCAGCGCTCCAACGTCTCCAGGAAAACTGTTCTCTGGCGTCCCACATGCCATGCAAATCTGCCTCACTGTCCTCGACTGAGCTGTACGGGGAAACCGAAACTGCTTGGCATTCCTTCTAGGCACTCTAACCTGAAGACCCCATACCTGGAGGAGAAACCCGGCTTGCGTTCCTACTGCCACTGGAGCAGAGCTCTGCCTCTTACACTGCAGGCTTTCCCAAGAGGCTGAGGCCCGATAGCCTCCCTAGTGCATTCCTTGGGTGAGCGAGTTAGCTACAGGCAGAACACCCGGTGAAGAAAAGTGGATTCAGGGAAGGGACCTGTGTGTAGCTAGAGTCTCTTTTGATGAGCTACGAATCACAAGGCGGTAGTCAGCGTGTTGCCTGGAAGTGGGGGCCTGATAACCCAAGCCTTGCATTCTCATTTTTAAAGCACCATTCATGCTGCCTTGAAGCTACGTGCATAAAACGGTTTGTGTGGGGCCCCTAGTCGCTGGAGTCAGGGATCGTGGAAGAGAAGCAGTTTTCTATAAATAAGCAGGGTGCTTCACGAGTCCCAGTAAGAGCTCAGCCTGTCACGCTCTAGGGCGAAAGGGAAGCTCGATGCGAGTACTTACCTCCAGGTAAGGCTTTCTAATAGCCCTGCTGAGGCGGAAATTTCGAGCGGTTTCCACGAGGTCTTAGTCGCAGTTCTGCTTTATTTCACCTTCGTACGCTTTTCAAGACAGGTAAGACCCTCGCGGGGCGCCCTGTTCCCGACAAGGACACTGAGGACCGGCAGGCTCCCCAGGCCTGAAAAGAAAGTGCCGGGGCCCAAAGCCCTTCCCGCTCACACTGTGTTTGCCGAGTGCAGGGCAACACACGGCACTCTTCCGGGGGAGAGGTCGCTTTCCCCAGCGCTCCAACGTCTCCAGGAAAACTGTTCTCTGGCGTCCCACATGCCATGCAAATCTGCCTCACTGTCGTCGACTGAGCTGTACGGGGAAACCGAAACTGCTTGGCATTCCTTCTAGGCACTCTAACCTGAAGACCCCATACCTGGAGGAGAAACCCGGCTTGCGTTCCTACTGCCACTAGAGCAGAGCTGTGCCTCTTACACTGCAGGCTTTCCCAAGAGGCTGAGGCCCGATAGCCTCCCTAGTGCATTCCTTGGGTGAGCGAGTTAGCTACAGGCAGAACACCCGGTGAAGAAAAGTGGATTCAGGGAAGGGACCTGTGTGTAGCTAGAGTCTCTTTTGATGAGCTACGAATCACAAGGCGGTAGTCAGCGTGTTGCCTGGAAGAGGGGGCCTGATAACCCAAGCCTTGCATTCTCCTTTTTAAAGCACCATTCATGCTGCCTTGAAGCTACCTGCATAAAACCGTTTGTGTGGGGCCCCTAGTCGCTGGAGTCAGGGATCGTGGAAGAGAAGCAGTTTTCTGTAAATAAGCAGGGTGCTTCACGAGTCCCAGTAAGAGCTCATCCTGTCACGCTCTAGGGCGAAAGGGAAGCTCGATGCGAGTACTTACCTCCAGGTAAGGCTTTCTAATAGCCCTGCTGAGGCGGAAATTTCGAGCGGTTTCCACGAGGTCTTAGTCGCAGTTCTGCTTTATTTCACCTTCGTACGCTTTTCAAGACAGGTAAGACCCTCGCGGGGCGCCCTGTTCCCGACAAGGACACTGAGGACCGGCAGGCTCAACCGGCCTGAAAAGAAAGTGCCCGGGCCCAAAGCCCTTCCCGCTCACTCTGTGTTTGCCGAGTGCAGGGCAACACACGGCACTCTTCCGGGGGAGAGGTCGCTTTCCCCAGCGCTCCAACGTCTCCAGGAAAACTCTTCTCTGGCGTCCCACATGCCATGCAAATCTGCCTCACTGTCCTCGACTGAGCTGTACGGGGAAACCGAAACTGCTTGGCATTCCTTCTAGGCACTCTAACCTGAAGACCCCATACCTGCAGGAGAAACCCGGCTTGCGTTCCTACTGCCACTAAGGCAGAGCTCTGCCTCTTACACTGCAGGCTTTCCTAAGAGGCTGAGGCCCGATAGCCTCCCTAGCGCATTCCTTGGGTGAGCGAGTTAGCTACAGGCAGAACACCCCGTGAAGAAAAGTGGATTCAGGGAAGGGACCTGTGTGTAGCTAGAGTCTCTTTTGGCGAGCTACGAATCACGAGGCGGTAGTCAGCGTGTTGCCTGGAAGGGGGGGCCTGATAACCCAAGCCTTGCCTTCTCATTTTTAAAGCACCATTCATGCTGCCTTGAAGCTACCTGCATAAAACCGTTTGTGTGGGTCCCCTAGTCGCTGGAGTCAGGGATAGTGGAAGAGAAGCAGTTTTCTATAAATAAGCAGGGTGCTTCCTGAGTCCCGGTAAGAGCTCATCCTGTCACGCTCTAGGGCGAAAGGGAAGCTCGATTGGAGTACATACCTCCAGGTAAGGCCTTCTAATAGCCCTGCTAAGGCAGAAGCTTCAAGCGGTTTCCACGAGGCTTTACTCGCAGTTCTGCTTTATTTTCACCTTCGTGCGCTTTTCAAGACTCTTAAGACCCTCGCGGGGCGCCCTGTTCCCGAAAAGGACACTGAGGATCGGCAGGCTCCCCCGGCCTGAAAAGAAAGTGCCCGGGCCCAAAGCCCTTCCCGCTCACTCTGTGTTTGCCGAGTGCAGGGCAACACACGGCACTCTACCGGGGGAGAGGTCGCTTTCCCCAGCGCTCCAACGTCTCCAGGAAAACTGTTCTCTGGCGTCCCACATGCCATGCAAATCTGCCTCACTGTCCTCGACTGAGCTGTACGGGGAAACTGAAACTGCTTGGCATTCCTTCTAGGCACTCTAACCTGAAGACCCCATACCTGCAGGAGAAACCCGGCTTGCGTTCCTACTGCCACTAGGGCAGAGCTCTGCCTCTTACACTGCAGGCTTTCCTAAGAGGCTGAGGCCCGATAGCCTCCCTAGTGCATTCCTTGGGTGAGCGAGTTAGCTACAGGCAGAACACCCCGTGAAGAAAAGTGGATTCAGGGAAGGGACCTGTGTGTAGCTAGAGTCTCTTTTGGCGAGCTACGAATCACAAGGCGGTAGTCAGCGTGTTGCCTGGAAGTGGGGGCCTGATAACCCAAGCCTTGCATTCTCATTTTTAAAGCACCATTCATGCTGCCTTGAAGCTACCTGCATAAAACCGTTTGTGTGGGGCCCCTAGTCGCTGGAGTCAGGGATCGTGGAAGAGAAGCAGTTTTCTATAAATAAGCAGGGTGCTTCCCGAGTCCCAGTAAGAGCTCATCCTGTCACGCTCTAGGGCGAAAGGGAAGCTCGATGCGAGTACTTACCTCCAGGTAAGGCTTTCTAATAGCCCTGCTGAGGCGGAAATTTCGAGCGGTTTCCACGAGGTCTTAGTCGCAGTTCTGCTTTATTTCACCTTCGTACGCTTTTCAAGACAGGTAAGACCCTCGCGGGGCGCCCTGTTCCCGACAAGGACACTGAGGACCGGCAGGCTCACCCGGCCTGAAAAGAAAGTGCCCGGGCCCAAAGCCCTTCCCGCTCACTCTGTGTTTGCCGATTGCAGGGCAACACACGGCACTCTTCCGGGGGAGAGGTCGCTTTCCCCAGCGCTCCAACGTCTCCAGGAAAACTGTTCTCTGGCGTCCCACATGCCATGCAAATCTGCCTCACTGTCCTCGACTGAGCTGTACGGGGAAACCGAAACTGCTTGGCATTCCTTCTAGGCACTCTAACCTGAAGACCCCATACCTGCAGGAGAAACCCGGCTTGCGTTCTTACTGCCACTGGGGCAGAGCTCTGCCTCTTACACTGCAGGCTTTCCTAAGAGGCTGAGGCCCGATAGCCTCCCTAGTGCATTCCTTGGGTGAGCGACTTAGCTACAGGCAGAACACCCCGTGAAGAAAAGTGGATTCAGGGAAGGGACCTGTGTGTAGCTAGAGTCTCTTTTGGCGAGCTACGAATCACAAGGCGGTAGTCAGCGTGTTGCCTGGAAGTGGGGGCCTGATAACCCAAGCCTTGCATTCTCCTTTTTAAAGCACCATTCATGCTGCCTTGAAGCTACCTGCATAAAACCGTTTGTGTGGGGCCCCTAGTCGCTGGAGTCAGGGATCGTAGAAGAGAAGCAGTTTTCTATAAATAAGCAGGGTGCTTCCCGAGTCCCAGTAAGAGCTCATCCTGTCACGCTCTAGGGCGAAAGGGAAGCTCGATGCGAGTACTTACCTCCAGGTAAGGCTTTCTAATAGCCCTGCTGAGGCGGAAATTTCGAGCGGTTTCCACGAGGTCTTAGTCGCAGTTCTGCTTTATTTCACCTTCGTACGCTTTTCAAGACAGGTAAGACCCTCGCCGGGCGCCCTGTTCCCGACAAGGACACTGAGGACCGGCAGGCTCAACCGGCCTGAAAAGAAAGTGCCGGGGCCGAAAGCCCTTCCCGCTCACACTGTGTTTGCCGAGTGCAGGGCAACACACGGCACTCTACCGGTGGAGAGGTCGCTTTCCCCAGCGCTCCAACGTCTCCAGGAAAACTGTTCTCTGGCGTCCCACATGCCATGCAAATCTGCCTCACTGTCCTCGACTGAGCTGTACGGGGAAACCGAAACTGCTTGGCATTCCTTCTAGGCACTCTAACCTGAAGACCCAATACCTGCAGGAGAAACCCGGCTTGCGTTCCTACTGCCACTAGGGCAGATCTCTGCCTCTTACACTGCAGGCTTTCCTAAGAGGCTGAGGCCCGATAGCCTCCCTAGTGCATTCCTTGGGTGAGCGAGTTAGCTACAGGCAGAACACCCGGTGAAGAAAAGTGGATTCAGGGAAGGGACCTGTGTGTAGCTAGAGTCTCTTTTGGCGAGCTACGAATCACAAGGCGGTAGTCAGCGTGTTGCCTGGAAGGGGGGGCCTGATAACCCAAGCCTTGCATTCTCATTTTTAAAGCACCATTCATGCTGCCTTGAAGCTACCTGCATAAAACCGTTTGTGTGGGGCCCCTAGTCGCTGGAGTCAGGGATCGTGGAAGAGAAGCAGTTTTCTATAAATAAGCAGGGTGCTTCCCGAGTCCCAGTAAGAGCTCATCCTGTCACGCTCTAGGGCGAAAGGGAAGCTCGATGCGAGTACTTACCTCCAGGTAAGGCTTTCTAATAGCCCTGCTGAGGCGGAAATTTCGAGCGGTTTCCACGAGGTCTTAGTCGCAGTTCTGCTTTATTTCACCTTCGTACGCTTTTCAAGACAGGTAAGACCCTCGCGGGGCGCCCTGTTCCCGACAAGGACACTGAGGACCGGCAGGCTCAACCGGCCTGAAAAGAAAGTGCCCGGGCCCAAAGCCCTTCCCGCTCACTCTGTGTTTGCCGAGTGCAGGGCAACACACGGCACTCTTCCGGGGGAGAGGTCGCTTTCCCCAGCGCTCCAACGTCTCCAGGAAAACTGTTCTCTGGTGTCCCACATGCCATGCAAATCTGCCTCACTGTCCTCGACTGAGCTGTACGGGGAAACCGAAACTGCTTGGCATTCCTTCTAGGCACTCTAACCTGAAGACCCCATACCTGCAGGAGAAACCCGGCTTGCGTTCCTACTGCCACTGGGGCAGAGCTCTGCCTCTTACACTGCAGGCTTTCCTAAGAGGCTGAGGCCCGATAGCCTCCCTAGTGCATTCCTTGGGTGAGCGAGTTAGCTACAGGCAGAACACTCGGTGAAGAAAAGAGGATTCAGGGAAGGGACCTGTGTGTAGCTAGAGTCTCTTTTGGCGAGCTACGAATCACAAGGCGGTAGTCAGTGTGTTGCCTGGAAGTGGGGGCCTGATAACCCAAGCCTTGCATTCTCATTTTTAAAGCACCATTCATGCTGCCTTGAAGCTACCTGCATAAAACCGTTTGTGTGGGTCCCCTAGTTGCTGGAGTCAGGGATCGTGGAAGAGAAGCAGTTTTCTATAAATGAGCATGGTGCTTCCTGAGTCCCGGTAAGAGCTCATCCTGTCACGCTCTAGGGCGAAAGGGAAGCTCGATTGGAGTACATACCTCCAGGTAAGGCCTTCTAATAGCCCTGCTAAGGCAGAAGCTTCAAGCGGTTTCCACGAGGCTTTACTCGCAGTTCTGCTTTATTTTCACCTTCGTGCGCTTTTCAAGACTCTTAAGACCCTCGCGGTGCGCCCTGTTCCCGACAAGGACACTGAGGACCGGCAGGCTCCCCCGGCCTGAAAAGAAAGTGCCCGGGCCCAAAGCCCTTCCCGCTCACTCTGTGTTTGCCGAGTGCAGGGCAACACACGGCACTCTACCGGGGAAGAGGTCGCTTTCCCCAGCGCTCCAACGTCTCCAGGAAAACTGTTCTCTGGCGTCCCACATGCCATGCAAATCTGCCTCACTGTCCTCGACTGAGCTGTACGGGGAAACTGAAACTGCTTGGCATTCCTTCTAGGCACTCTAACCTGAAGACCCCATACCTGCAGGAGAAACCCGGCTTGCGTTCCTACTGCCACTAGGGCAGAGCTCTGCCTCTTACACTGCAGGCTTTCCTAAGAGGCTGAGGCCCGATAGCCTCCCTAGTGCATTCCTTGGGTGAGCGAGTTAGCTACAGGCAGAACACCCGGTGAAGAAAAGTGGATTCAGGGAAGGGACCTGTGTGTAGCTAGAGTCTCTTTTGGCGAGCTACGAATCACAAGGCGGTAGTCAGCGTGTTGCCTGGAAGTGGGGGCCTGATGACCCAAGCCTTGCATTCTCATTTTTAAAGCACCATTCATGCTGCCTTGAAGCTACCTGCATAAAACCGTTTGTGTGGGGCCCCTAGTCGCTGGAGTCAGGGATCGTGGAAGAGAAGCAGTTTTCTATAAATAAGCAGGGTGCTTCCCGAGTCCCAGTAAGAGCTGATCCTGTCCCGCTCTAGGGCGAAAGGGAAGCTCGATGCGAGTACTTACCTCCAGGTAAGGCTTTCTAATAGCCCTGCTGAGGCGGAAATTTCGAGCGGTTTCCACGAGGTCTTAGTCGCAGTTCTGCTTTATTTCACCTTCGTACGCTTTTCAATACAGGTAAGACCCTCGCGGGGCGCCCTGTTCCCGACAAGGACACTGAGGACCGGCAGGCTCCCCCGGCCTGAAAAGAAAGTGCCCGGGCCCAAAGCCCTTCCCGCTCACTCTGTGTTTGCCGAGTGCAGGGCAACACACGGCACTCTTCCGGGGGAGAGGTCGCTTTCCCCAGCGCTCCAACGTCTCCAGGAAAACTGTTCTCTGGCGTCCCACATGCCATGCAAATCTGCCTCACTGTCCTCGACTGAGCTGTACGGGGAAACCGAAACTGCTTGGCATTCCTTCTAGGCACTCTAACCTGAAGACCCCATACCTGCAGGAGAAACCCGGCTTGCGTTCCTACTGCCACTAGGGCAGAGCTCTGCCTCTTACACTGCAGGCTTTCCTAAGAGGCTGAGGCCCGATAGCCTCCCTAGTGCATTCCTTGGGTGAGCGAGTTAGCTACAGGCAGAACACCCGGTGAAGAAAAGTGGATTCAGGGAAGGGACCTGTGTGTAGCTAGAGACTCTTTTGGCGAGCTACGAATCACAAGGCGGTAGTCAGCGTGTTGCCTGGAAGTGGGGGACTGATAACCCAAGCCTTGCATTCTCATTTTTAAAGCACCATTCATGCTGCCTTGAAGCTACCTGCGTAAAACCGTTTGTGTGGGGCCCCTAGTCGCTGGAGTCAGGGATCGTGGAAGAGAAGCAGTTTTCTATAAATAAGCAGGGTGCTTCCCGAGTCCCAGTAAGAGCTCATCCTGTCACGCTCTAGGGCGAAAGGGAAGCTCGATGCGAGTTCTTACCTCCAGGTAAGGCTTTCTAATAGCCCTGCTGAGGCGGAAGCTTCGAGCGGTTTCCACGAGGTCTTAGTCGCAGTTCTGCTTTATTTCACCTTCGTACGCTTTTCAAGACAGGTAAGACCCTCGCGGGGCGCCCTGTTCCCGAGAAGGACACTGAGGACTGGCAGGCTCCCCCGGCCTGAAAAGAAAGTGGCCGGGCCGAAAGCCCTTCCCGCTCACTCTGTGTTTGCCGAGTGCAGGGCAACACACGGCACTCTTCCGGGGGAGAGGTCGCTTTCCCCAGCGCTCCAACGTCTCCAGGAAAACTGTTCTCTGGCGTCCCACATGCCATGCAAATCTGCCTCACTGTCCTCGACTGAGCTGTACGGGGAAACCGAAACTGCTTGGCATTCCTTCTAGGCACTCATACCTGAAGACCCCATACCTGCAGGAGAAAGCGGGCTTGCGTTCCTACTGCCACTAGAGCAGAGCTCTGCCTCTTACACTGCAGGCTTTCCCAAGAAGCTGAGGCCCGATAGCCTCCCTAGTGCATTCCTTGGGTGAGCGAGTTAGCTACAGGCAGAACACCCGGTGAAGAAAAGTGGATTCAGGGAAGGGACCTGTGTGTAGCTAGAGTCTCTTTTGATGAGCTACGAATCACAAGGCGGTAGTCAGCGTGTTGCCTGGAAGAGGGGGCCTGATAACCCAAGCCTTGCATTCTCATTTTTAAAGCACCATTCATGCTGCCTTGAAGCTACCTGCATAAAACCGTTTGTGTGGGGCCCCTAGTCGCTGGAGTCAGGGATCGTGGAAGAGAAGCAGTTTTCTATAAATAAGCAGGGTGCTTCCCGAGTCCCAGTAAGAGCTCATCCTGTCACGCTCTAGGGCGAAAGGGAAGCTCGATGCGAGTTCTTACCTCCAGGTAAGGCTTTCTAATAGCCCTGCTGAGGCGGAAATTTCGAGCGGTTTCCACGAGGTCTTAGTCGCAGTTCTGCTTTATTTCACCTTCGTACGCTTTTCAAGACAGGTAAGACACTCGCGGGGCGCCCTGTTCCCGACAAGGACACTGAGGACCGGCAGGCTCCCCCGGCCTGAAAAGAAAGTGCCCGGGCCCAAAGCCCTTCCCGCTCACTCTGTGTTTGCCGAGTGCAGGGCAACACACGGCACTCTTCCGGGGGAGAGGTCGCTTTCCCCAGCGCTCCAACGTCTCCAGGAAAACTGTTCTCTGGCGTCCCACATGCCATGCAAATCTGCCTCACTGTCCTCGACTGAGCTGTACGGGGAAACCGAAACTGCTTGGCATTCCTTCTAGGCACTCTAACCTGAAGACCCCATACCTGCAGGAGAAACCCGGCTTGCGTTCCTACTGTCACTAGGGCAGAGCTCTGCCTCTTAAACTGCAGGCTTTCCTAAGAGGCTGAGGCCCGATAGCCTCCCTAGTGCATTCCTTGGGTGAGCGAGTTAGCTACAGGCAGAACACCCCGTGAAGAAAAGTGGATTCAGGGAAGGGACCTGTGTGTAGCTAGAGTCTCTTTTGGCGAGCTACGAATCACAAGGCGGTAGTCAGCGTGTTGCCTGGAAGTGGGGGCCTGATAACCCAAGCCTTGCATTCTCATTTTTAAAGCACCATTCATGCTGCTTTGAAGCTACCTGCATAAAACCGTTTGTGTGGGGCCCCTAGTCGCTGGAGTCAGGGATCGTGGAAGAGAAGCAGTTTTCTATAAATAAGCAGGGTGCTTCCCGAGTCCCAGTAAGAGCTCATCCTGTCACGCTCTAGGGCGAAAGGGAAGCTCGATGCGAGTACTTACCTCCAGGTAAGGCTTTCTAATAGCCCTGCTGAGGCGGAAATTTCGAGCGGTTTCCACGAGGTCTTAGTCGCAGTTCTGCTTTATTTCACCTTCGTACGCTTTTCAAGACAGGTAAGACCCTCGCGGGGCGCCCTGTTCCCGACAAGGCCACTGAGGACCGGCAGGCTCACCCGGCCTGAAAAGAAAGTGCCCGGGCCCAAAGCCCTTCCCGCACACTCTGTGTTTGCCGAGTGCAGGGCAACACACGGCACTCTTCCGGGGGAGAGGTCGCTTTCCCCAGCGCTCCAACGTCTCCAGGAAAACTCTTCTCTGGCGTCCCACATGCCATGCAAATCTGCCTCACTGTCCTCGACTGAGCTGTACGGGGAAACCGAAACTGCTTGGCATTCCTTCTAGGCACTCTAACCTGAAGACCCCATACCTGCAGGAGAAACCCGGCTTGCGTTCCTACTGCCACTAAGGCAGAGCTCTGCCTCTTACACTGCAGGCTTTCCTAAGAGGCTGAGGCCCGATAGCCTCCCTAGTGCATTCCTTGGGTGAGCGAGTTAGCTACAGGCAGAACACCCCGTGAAGAAAAGTGGATTCAGGGAAGGGACCTGTGTGTAGCTAGAGTCTCTTTTGGCGAGCTACGAATCACGAGGCGGTAGTCAGCGTGTTGCCTGGAAGGGGGGGCCTGATAACCCAAGCCTTGCCTTCTCATTTTTAAAGCACCATTCATGCTGCCTTGAAGCTACCTGCATAAAACCGTTTGTGTGGGTCCCCTAGTCGCTGGAGTCAGGGATCGTGGAAGAGAAGCAGTTTTCTATAAATAAGCAGGGTGCTTCCTGAGTCCCGGTAAGAGCTCATCCTGTCACGCTCTAGGGCGAAAGGGAAGCTCGATTGGAGTACATACCTCCAGGTAAGGCCTTCTAATAGCCCTGCTAAGGCAGAAGCTTCAAGCGGTTTCCACGAGGCTTTACTCGCAGTTCTGCTTTATTTTCACCTTCGTGCGCTTTTCAAGACTCTTAAGACCCTCGCGGGGCGCCCTGTTCCCGACAAGGACACTGAGGATCGGCAGGCTCCCCCGGCCTGAAAAGAAAGTGCCCGGGCCCAAAGCCCTTCCCGCTCACTCTGTGTTTGCCGAGTGCAGGGCAACACACGGCACTCTACCGGGGGAGAGGTCGCTTTCCCCAGCGCTCCAACGTCTCCAGGAAAACTGTTCTCTGGCGTCCCACATGCCATGCAAATCTGCCTCACTGTCCTCGACTGAGCTGTACGGGGAAACTGAAACTGCTTGGCATTCCTTCTAGGCACTCTAACCTGAAGACCCCATACCTGCAGGAGAAACCCGGCTTGCGTTCCTACTGCCACTAGGGCAGAGCTCTGCCTCTTACACTGCAGGCTTTCCTAAGAGGCTGAGGCCCGATAGCCTCCCTAGTGCATTCCTTGGGTGAGCGAGTTAGCTACAGGCAGAACACCCCGTGAAGAAAAGTGGATTCAGGGAAGGGACCTGTGTGTAGCTAGAGTCTCTTTTGGCGAGCTACGAATCACAAGGCGGTAGTCAGCGTGTTGCCTGGAAGTGGGGGCCTGATAACCCAAGCCTTGCATTCTCATTTTTAAAGCACCATTCATGCTGCCTTGAAGCTACCTGCATAAAACCGTTTGTGTGGGGCCCCTAGTCGCTGGAGTCAGGGATCGTGGAAGAGAAGCAGTTTTCTATAAATAAGCAGGGTGCTTCCCGAGTCCCAGTAAGAGCTCATCCTGTCACGCTCTAGGGCGAAAGGGAAGCTCGATGCGAGTACTTACCTCCAGGTAAGGCTTTCTAATAGCCCTGCTGAGGCGGAAATTTCGAGCGGTTTCCACGAGGTCTTAGTCGCAGTTCTGCTTTATTTCACCTTCGTACGCTTTTCAAGACAGGTAAGACCCTCGCGGGGCGCCCTGTTCCCGACAAGGACACTGAGGACCGGCAGGCTCACCCGGCCTGAAAAGAAAGTGCCCGGGCCCAAAGCCCTTCCCGCTCACTCTGTGTTTGCCGATTGCAGGGCAAAACACGGCACTCTTCCGGGGGAGAGGTCGCTTTCCCCAGCGCTCCAACGTCTCCAGGAAAACTGTTCTCTGGCGTCCCACATGCCATGCAAATCTGCCTCACTGTCCTCGACTGAGCTGTACGGGGAAACCGAAACTGCTTGGCATTCCTTCTAGGCACTCTAACCTGAAGACCCCATACCTGCAGGAGAAACCCGTCTTGCGTTCCTACTGAGACTGGGGCAGAGCTCTGCCTCTTACACTGCAGGCTTTCCTAAGAGGCTGAGGCCCGATAGCCTCCCTAGTGCATTCCTTGGGTGAGCGAGTTAGCTACAGGCAGAACACCCCGTGAAGAAAAGTGGATTCAGGGAAGGGACCTGTGTGTAGCTAGAGTCTCTTTTGGCGAGCTACGAATCACAAGGCGGTAGTCAGCGTGTTGCCTGGAAGTGGGGGCCTGATAACCCAAGCCTTGCATTCTCCTTTTTAAAGCACCATTCATGCTGCCTTGAAGCTACCTGCATAAAACCGTTTGTGTGGGGCCCCTAGTCGCTGGAGTCAGGGATCGTAGAAGAGAAGCAGTTTTCTATAAATAAGCAGGGTGCTTCCCGAGTCCCAGTAAGAGCTCATCCTGTCACGCTCTAGGGCGAAAGGGAAGCTCGATGCGAGTACTTACCTCCAGGTAAGGCTTTCTAATAGCCCTGCTGAGGCGGAAATTTCGAGCGGTTTCCACGAGGTCTTAGTCGCAGTTCTGCTTTATTTCACCTTCGTACGCTTTTCAAGACAGGTAAGACCCTCGCCGGGCGCCCTGTTCCCGACAAGGACACTGAGGACCGGCAGGCTCAACCGGCCTGAAAAGAAAGTGCCGGGGCCGAAAGCCCTTCCCGCTCACACTGTGTTTGCCGAGTGCAGGGCAACACACGGCACTCTACCGGGGGAGAGGTCGCTTTCCCCAGCGCTCCAACGTCTCCAGGAAAACTGTTCTCTGGCGTCCCACATGCCATGCAAATCTGCCTCACTGTCCTCGACTGAGCTGTACGGGGAAACCGAAACTGCTTGGCATTCCTTCTAGGCACTCTAACCTGAAGACCCAATACCTGCAGGAGAAACCCGGCTTGCGTTCCTACTGCCACTAGGGCAGATCTCTGCCTCTTACACTGCAGGCTTTCCTAAGAGGCTGAGGCCCGATAGCCTCCCTAGTGCATTCCTTGGGTGAGCGAGTTAGCTACAGGCAGAACACCCGGTGAAGAAAAGTGGATTCAGGGAAGGGACCTGTGTGTAGCTAGAGTCTCTTTTGGCGAGCTACGAATCACAAGGCGGTAGTCAGCGTGTTGCCTGGAAGGGGGGGCCTGATAACCCAAGCCTTGCATTCTCATTTTTAAAGCACCATTCATGCTGCCTTGAAGCTACCTGCATAAAACCGTTTGTGTGGGGCCCCTAGTCGCTGGAGTCAGGGATCGTGGAAGAGAAGCAGTTTTCTATAAATAAGCAGGGTGCTTCCCGAGTCCCAGTAAGAGCTCATCCTGTCACGCTCTAGGGCGAAAGGGAAGCTCGATGCGAGTACTTACCTCCAGGTAAGGCTTTCTAATAGCCCTGCTGAGGCGGAAATTTCGAGCGGTTTCCACGAGGTCTTAGTCGCAGTTCTGCTTTATTTCACCTTCGTACGCTTTTCAAGACAGGTAAGACCCTCGCGGGGCGCCCTGTTCCCGACAAGGACACTGAGGACCGGCAGGCTCAACCGGCCTGAAAAGAAAGTGCCCGGGCCCAAAGCCCTTCCCGCTCACTCTGTGTTTGCCGAGTGCAGGGCAACACACGGCACTCTTCCGGGGGAGAGGTCGCTTTCCCCAGCGCTCCAACGTCTCCAGGAAAACTCTTCTCTGGCGTCCCACATGCCATGCAAATCTGCCTCACTGTCCTCGACTGAGCTGTACGGGGAAACCGAAACTGCTTGGCATTCCTTCTAGGCACTCTAACCTGAAGACCCCATACCTGCAGGAGAAACCCGGCTTGCGTTCCTACTGCCAGTGGGGCAGAGCTCTGCCTCTTACACTGCAGGGTTTCCTAAGAGGCTGAGGCCCGATAGCCTCCCTAGTGCATTCCTTGGGTGAGCGAGTTAGCTACAGGCAGAACACCCCGTGAAGAAAAGTGGATTCAGGGAAGGGACCTGTGTGTAGCTAGAGTCTCTTTTGGCGAGCTACGAATCACAAGGCGGTAGTCAGCGTGTTGCCTGGAAGAGGGGGCCTGATAACCCAAGCCTTGCATTCTCATTTTTAAAGCACCATTCATGCTGCCTTGAAGCTACCTGCATAAAACCGTTTGTGTGGGGCCCCTAGTCGCTGGAGTCAGGGATCGTGGAAGAGAAGCAGTTTTCTATAAATAAGCAGGGTGCTTCCCGAGTCCCAGTAAGAGCTCATCCTGTCACGCTCTAGGGCGAAAGGGAAGCTCGATGCGAGTTCTTACCTCCAGGTAAGGCTTTCTAATAGCCCTGCTGAGGCGGAAATTTCGAGCGGTTTCCACGAGGTCTTAGTCGCAGTTCTGCTTTATTTCACCTTCGTACGCTTTTCAAGACAGGTAAGACCCTCGCGGGGCGCCCTGTTCCCGACAAGGACACTGAGGACCGGCAGGCTCCCCCGGCCTAAAAAGAAAGTGCCGGGGCCGAAAGCCCTTCCCGCTCACACTGTGTTTGCCGAGTGCAGGGCAACACACGGCACTCTTCCGGGGGAGAGGTCGCTTTCCCCAGCGCTCCAACGTCTCCAGGAAAACTCTTCTCTGGCGTCCCACATGCCATGCAAATCTGCCTCACTGTCCTCGACTGAGCTGTACGGGGAAACCGAAACTGCTTGGCATTCCTTCTAGGCACTCTAACCTGAAGACCCCATACCTGCAGGAGAAACCCGGCTTGCGTTCCTACTGCCAGTGGGGCAGAGCTCTGCCTCTTACACTGCAGGGTTTCCTAAGAGGCTGAGGCCCGATAGCCTCCCTAGTGCATTCCTTGGGTGAGCGAGTTAGCTACAGGCAGAACACCCCGTGAAGAAAAGTGGATTCAGGGAAGGGACCTGTGTGTAGCTAGAGTCTCTTTTGGCGAGCTACGAATCACAAGGCGGTAGTCAGCGTGTTGCCTGGAAGTGGGGGCCTGATAACCCAAGCCTTGCATTCTCATTTTTAAAGCACCATTCATGCTGCCTTGAAGCTACCTGCATAAAACCGTTTGTGTGGGGCCCCTAGTCGCTGGAGTCAGGGATCGTGGAAGAGAAGCAGTTTTCTATAAATAAGCAGGGTGCTTCCCGAGTCCCGGTAAGAGCTCATCCTGTCACGCTCTAGGGCGAAAGGGAAGCTCGATTGGAGTACATACCTCCAGGTAAGGCCTTCTAATAGCCCTGCTAAGGCAGAAGCTTCAAGCGGTTTCCACGAGGCTTTACTCGCAGTTCTGCTTTATTTTCACCTTCGTGCGCTTTTCAAGACTCTTAAGACCCTCGCGGGGCGGCGCCCTGTTCCCGACAAGGACACTGAGGACCGGCAGGCTCCCCCGGCCTGAAAAGAAAGTGCCCGGGCCCAATGCCCTTCCCGCTCACTCTGTGTTTGCCGAGTGCAGGGCAACACACGGCACTCTTCCGTGGGAGAGGTCGCTTTCCCCAGCGCTCCAACGTCTCCAGGAAAACTGTTCTCTGGCGTCCCACATGCCATGCAAATCTGCCTCACTGTCCTCGACTGAGCTGTACGGGGAAACCGAAACTGCTTGGCATTCCTTCTAGGCACTCTAACCTGAAGACCCAATACCTGCAGGAGAAACCCGGCTTTCATTCCTACTGCCAATGGGGCAGAGCTCTGCCTCTTACACTGCAGGCTTTCCTAAGAGGCTGAGGCCCGATAGCCTCCCTAGTGCATTCCTTGGGTGAGCGAGTTAGCTACAGGCAGAACACCCCGTGAAGAAAAGTGGATTCAGGGAAGGGACCTGTGTGTAGCTAGAGTCTCTTTTGGCGAGCTACGAATCACAAGGCGGTAGTCAGCGTGTTGCCTGGAAGTGGGGGCCTGATAACCCAAGCCTTGCATTCTCATTTTTAAAGCACCATTCATGCTGCCTTGAAGCTACCTGCATAAAACCGTTTGTGTGGGGCCCCTAGTCGCTGGAGTCAGGGATCGTGGAAGAGAAGCAGTTTTCTGTAAATAAGCAGGGTGTTTCCCGAGTCCCAGTAAGAGCTCATCCTGCCAGGCTCTAGGGCGAAAGGGAAGCTCGATGCGAGTACTTACCTCCACGTAAGGCTTTCTAATAGCCCTGCTGAGGCGGAAATTTCGAGCGGTTTCCACGAGGTCTTAGTCGCAGTTCTGCTTTATTTCACCTTCGTACGCTTTTCAAGACAGGTAAGACCCTCGCGGGGCGCCCTGTTCCCGACAAGGACACTGAGGACCGGCAGGCTCACCCGGCCTGAAAAGAAAGTGCCCAGGCCCAAAGCCCTTCCCGCTCACTCTGTGTTTGCCGAGTGCAGGGCAACACACGGCACTCTTCCGGGGGAGAGGTCGCTTTCCCCAGCGCTCCAACGTCTCCAGGAAAACTCTTCTCTGGCGTCCCACATGCCATGCAAATCTGCCTCACTGTCCTCGACTGAGCTGTACGGGGAAACCGAAACTGCTTGGCATTCCTTCTAGGCACTCTAACCTGAAGACCCCATACCTGCAGGAGAAACCCGGCTTGCGTTCCTACTGCCAGTGGGGCAGAGCTCTGCCTCTTACACTGCAGGGTTTCCTAAGAGGCTGAGGCCCGATAGCCTCCCTAGTGCATTCCTTGGGTGAGCGAGTTAGCTACAGGCAGAACACCCCGTGAAGAAAAGTGGATTCAGGGAAGGGACCTGTGTGTAGCTAGAGTCTCTTTTGGCGAGCTACGAATCACAAGGCGGTAGTCAGCGTGTTGCCTGGAAGAGGGGGCCTGATAACCCAAGCCTTGCATTCTCATTTTTAAAGCACCATTCATGCTGCCTTGAAGCTACCTGCATAAAACCGTTTGTGTGGGGCCCCTAGTCGCTGGAGTCAGGGATCGTGGAAGAGAAGCAGTTTTCTATAAATAAGCAGGGTGCTTCCCGAGTCCCAGTAAGAGCTCATCCTGTCACGCTCTAGGGCGAAAGGGAAGCTCGATGCGAGTTCTTACCTCCAGGTAAGGCTTTCTAATAGCCCTGCTGAGGCGGAAATTTCGAGCGGTTTCCACGAGGTCTTAGTCGCAGTTCTGCTTTATTTCACCTTCGTACGCTTTTCAAGACAGGTAAGACCCTCGCGGGGCGCCCTGTTCCCGACAAGGACACTGAGGACCGGCAGGCTCCCCCGGCCTAAAAAGAAAGTGCCGGGGCCGAAAGCCCTTCCCGCTCACACTGTGTTTGCCGAGTGCAGGGCAACACACGGCACTCTTCCGGGGGAGAGGTCGCTTTCCCCAGCGCTCCAACGTCTCCAGGAAAACTGTTCTCTGGCGTCCCACATGCCATGCAAATCTGCCTCACTGTCCTCGACTGAGCTGTACGGGGAAACCGAAACTGCTTGGCATTCCTTCTAGGCACTCTAACCTGAAGACCCCATACCTGCAGGAGAAACCCGGCTTGCGTTCCTACTGCCACTAGGGCAGAGCTCTGCCTCTTACACTGCAGGCTTTCCCAAGAGGCTGAGGCCCGATAGCCTCCCTAGTGCATTCCTTGGGTGAGCGAGTTAGCTACAGGCAGAACATCCCGTGAAGAAAAGTGGATTCAGGGAAGGGACCTGTGTGTAGCTAGAGTCTCTTTTGGCGAGCTACGAATCACAAGGCGGTAGTCAGCGTGTTGCCTGGAAGGGGGGGCCTGATAACCCAAGCCTTGCATTCTCCTTTTTAAAGCACCATTCATGCTGCCTTGAAGCTACCTGCATAAAACCGTTTGTGTGGGGCCCCTAGTCGCTGGAGTCAGGGATCGTGGAAGAGAAGCAGTTTTCTATAAATAAGCAGGGTGCTTCCCGAGTCCCAGTAAGAGCTCATCCTGTCTCGCTCTAGGGCGAAAGGGAAGCTCGATGCGAGTACTTACCTCCAGGTAAGGCTTTCTAATAGCCCTGCTGAGGCGGAAATTTCGAGCGGTTTCCACGAGGTCTTAGTCGCAGTTCTGCTTTATTTCACCTTCGTACGCTTTTCAAGACAGGTAAGACCCTCGCGGGGCGCCCTGTTCCCGACAAGGACACTGAGGACCGGCAGGCTCACCCGGCCTGAAAAGAAAGTGCCCGGGCCCAAAGCCCTTCCCGCTCACTCTGTGTTTGCCGAGTGCAGGGCAACACACGGCACTCTACCGGGGGAGAGGTCGCTTTCCCCAGCGCTCCAACGTCTCCAGGAAAACTGTTCTCTGGCGTCCCACATGCCATGCAAATCTGCCTCACTGTCCTCGACTGAGCTGTACGGGGAAACCGAAACTGCTTGGCATTCCTTCTAGGCACTCTAACCTGAAGACCCCATACCTGCAGGAGAAACCCGGCTTGCGTTCCTACTGCCACTAGGGCAGAGCTCTGCCTCTTACACTGCAGGCTTTCCCAAGAGGCTGAGGCCCGATAGCCTCCCTAGTGCATTCCTTGGGTGAGCGAGTTAGCTACAGGCAGAACACCCCGTGAAGAAAAGTGGATTCAGGGAAGGGACCTGTGTGTAGCTAGAGTCTCTTTTGGCGAGCTACGAATCACATGGCGGTAGTCAGCGTGTTGCCTGGAAGTGGGGGCCTGATAACCCAAGCCTTGCATTCTCCTTTTTAAAGCACCATTCATGCTGCCTTGAAGCTACCTGCATAAAACCGTTTGTGTGGGGCCCCTAGTCGCTGGAGTCAGGGATCGTGGAAGAGAAGCAGTTTTCTATAAATAAGCAGGGTGCTTCCCGAGTCCCAGTAAGAGCTCATCCTGTCACGCTCTAGGGCGAAAGGGAAGCTCGATGCGAGTACTTACCTCCAGGTAAGGCTTTCTAATAGCCCTGCTGAGGCGGAAATTTCGAGCGGTTTCCACGAGGTCTTAGTCGCAGTTCTGCTTTATTTCACCTTCGTACGCTTTTCAAGACAGGTAAGACCCTCGCGGGGCGCCCTGTTCCCGACAAGGACACTGAGGACCGGCAGGCTCAACCGGCCTGAAAAGAAAGTGCCCGGGCCCAAAGCCCTTCCCGCTCACTCTGTGTTTGCCGAGTGCAGGGCAACACACGGCACTCTTCCGGGGGAGAGGTCGCTTTCCCCAGCGCTCCAACGTCTCCAGGAAAACTGTTCTCTGGCGTCCCACATGCCATGCAAATCTGCCTCACTGTCCTCGACTGAGCTGTACGGGGAAACCGAAACTGCTTGGCATTCCTTCTAGGCACTCTAACCTGAAGAACCCATACCTGCAGGAGAAACCCGGCTTGCGTTCCTACTGCCACTGGGGCAGAGCTCTGCCTCTTACACTGCAGGCTTTCCTAAGAGGCTGAGGCCCGATAGCCTCCCTAGTGCATTCCTTGGGTGAGCGAGTTAGCTACAGGCAGAACACCCCGTGAAGAAAAGTGGATTTAGGGAAGGGACCTGTGTGTAGCTAGAGTCTCTTTTGATGAGCTACGAATCACAAGGCGGTAGTCAGCGTGTTGCCTGGAAGTGGGGGCCTGATAACCCAAGCCTTGCATTCTCATTTTTAAAGCACCATTCATGCTGCCTTGAAGCTACCTGCATAAAACCGTTTGTGTGGGGCCCCTAGTCGCTGGAGTCAGGGATCGTGGAAGAGAAGCAGTTTTCTGTAAATAAGCAGGGTGCTTCCCGAGTCCCAGTAAGAGCTCATCCTGTCAGGCTCTAGGGCGAAAGGGAAGCTCGATGCGAGTTCTTACCTCCAGGTAAGGCTTTCTAATAGCCCTGCTGAGGCGGAAATTTCGAGCGGTTTCCACGAGGTCTTAGTCGCAGTTCTGCTTTATTTCACCTTCGTACGCTTTTCAAGACAGGTAAGACCCTCGCGGGACGCCCTGTTCCCGACAAGGACACTGAGGACCGGCAGGCTCCCCCGGCCTGAAAAGAAAGTGCCCGGGCCCAAAGCCCTTCCCGCTCACTCTGTGTTTGCCGAGTGCAGGGCAACACACGGCACTCTTCCAGGGGAGAGGTCGCTTTCCCCAGCGCTCCAACGTCTCCACGAAAACTCTTCTCTGGCGTCCCACATGCCATGCAAATCTGCCTCACTGTCCTCGACTGAGCTGTACGGGGAAACCGAAACTGCTTGGCATTCCTTCTAGGCACTCATACCTGAAGACCCCATACCTGCAGGAGAAAGCGGGCTTGCGTTCCTACTGCCACTAGAGCAGAGCTCTGCCTCTTACACTGCAGGCTTTCCCAAGAGGCTGAGGCCCGATAGCCTCCCTAGTGCATTCCTTGGGTGAGCGAGTTAGCTACAGGCAGAACACCCGGTGAAGAAAAGTGGATTCAGGGAAGGGACCTGTGTGTAGCTAGAGTCTCTTTTGATGAGCTACGAATCACAAGGCGGTAGTCAGCGTGTTGCCTGGAAGTGGGGGCCTGATAACCCAAGCCTTGCATTCTCATTTTTAAAGCACCATTCATGCTGCTTTGAAGCTACCTGCATAAAACGGTTTGTGTGCGGCCCCTAGTCGCTGGAGTCAGGGATCGTGGAAGAGAAGCAGTTTTCTATAAATAAGCAGGGTGCTTCACGAGTCCCAGTAAGAGCTCATCCTGTCAGGCTCTAGGGCGAAAGGGAAGCTCGATGCGAGTACTTACCTCCAGGTAAGGCTTTCTAATAGCCCTGCTGAGGCGGAAATTTCGAGCGGTTTCCACGAGGTCTTAGTCGCAGTTCTGCTTTATTTCACCTTCGTACGCTTTTCAAGACAGGTAAGACCCTCGCGGGGCGCCCTGTTCCCGACAAGGACACTGAGGACCGGCAGGCTCACCCGGCCTGAAAAGAAAGTGCCCAGGCCCAAAGCCCTTCCCGCTCACTCTGTGTTTGCCGAGTGCAGGGCAACACACGGCACTCTTCCGGGGGAGAGGTCGCTTTCCCCAGCGCTCCAACGTCTCCAGGAAAACTCTTCTCTGGCGTCCCACATGCCATGCAAATCTGCCTCACTGTCCTCGACTGAGCTGTACGGGGAAACCGAAAGTGCTTGGCATTCCTTCTAGGCACTCTAACCTGAAGACCCCATACCTGCAGGAGAAACCCGGCTTGCGTTCCTACTGCCACTAGGGCAGAGCTCTGCCTCTTACACTGCAGGCTTTCCTAAGAGGCTGAGGCCCGATAGCCTCCCTAGTGCATTCCTTGGGTGAGCGAGTTAGCTACAGGCAGAACACCCCGTGAAGAAAAGTGGATTCAGGGAAGGGACCTGTGTGTAGCTAGAGTCTCTTTTGGCGAGCTACGAATCACAAGGCGGTAGTCAGCGTGTTGCCTGCAAGTGGGGGCCTGATAACCCAAGCCTTGCATTCTCATTTTTAAAGCACCATTCATGCTGCCTTGAAGCTACCTGCATAAAACCGTTTGTGTGGGGCCCCTAGTCGCTGGAGTCAGGGATCGTGGAAGAGAAGCAGTTTTCTATAAATAAGCAGGGTGCTTCCCGAGTCCCAGTAAGAGCTCATCCTGTCACGCTCTAGGGCGAAAGGGAAGCTCGATGCGAGTTCTTACCTCCAGGTAAGGCTTTCTAATAGCCCTGCTGAGGCGGAACTTTCGAGCGGTTTCCACGAGGTCTTAGTCGCAGTTCTGCTTTATTTCACCTTCGTACGCTTTTCAAGACAGGTAAGACCCTCGCGGGGCGCCCTGTTCCCGACAAGGACACTGAGGACCGGCAGGCTCCCCCGGCCTGAAAAGAAAGTGCCGGGGCCGAAAGCCCTTCCCGCTCACACTGTGTTTGCCGAGTGCAGGGCAACACACGGCACTCTTCCGGGGGAGAGGTCGCTTTCCCCAGCGCTCCAACGTCTCCAGGAAAACTCTTCTCTGGCGTCCCACATGCCATGCAAATCTGCCTCACTGTCCTCGACTGAGCTGTACGGGGAAACCGAAACTGCTTGGCATTCCTTCTAGGCACTCTAACCTGAAGACCCCATACCTGCAGGAGAAACCCGGCTTGCGTTCCTACTGCCAGTGGGGCAGAGCTCTGCCTCTTACACTGCAGGGTTTCCTAAGAGGCTGAGGCCCGATAGCCTCCCTAGTGCATTCCTTGGGTGAGCGAGTTAGCTACAGGCAGAACACCCCGTGAAGAAAAGTGGATTCAGGGAAGGGACCTGTGTGTAGCTAGAGTCTCTTTTGGCGAGCTACGAATCACAAGGCGGTAGTCAGCGTGTTGCCTGGAAGAGGGGGCCTGATAACCCAAGCCTTGCATTCTCATTTTTAAAGCACCATTCATGCTGCCTTGAAGCTACCTGCATAAAACCGTTTGTGTGGGGCCCCTAGTCGCTGGAGTCAGGGATCGTGGAAGAGAAGCAGTTTTCTATAAATAAGCAGGGTGCTTCCCGAGTCCCAGTAAGAGCTCATCCTGTCACGCTCTAGGGCGAAAGGGAAGCTCGATGCGAGTTCTTACCTCCAGGTAAGGCTTTCTAATAGCCCTGCTGAGGCGGAAATTTCGAGCGGTTTCCACGAGGTCTTAGTCGCAGTTCTGCTTTATTTCACCTTCGTACGCTTTTCAAGACAGGTAAGACCCTCGCGGGGCGCCCTGTTCCCGACAAGGACACTGAGGACCGGCAGGCTCCCCCGGCCTAAAAAGAAAGTGCCGGGGCCGAAAGCCCTTCCCGCTCACACTGTGTTTGCCGAGTGCAGGGCAACACACGGCACTCTTCCGGGGGAGAGGTCGCTTTCCCCAGCGCTCCAACGTCTCCAGGAAAACTGTTCTCTGGCGTCCCACATGCCATGCAAATCTGCCTCACTGTCCTCGACTGAGCTGTACGGGGAAACCGAAACTGCTTGGCATTCCTTCTAGGCACTCTAACCTGAAGACCCCATACCTGCAGGAGAAACCCGGCTTGCGTTCCTACTGCCACTAGGGCAGAGCTCTGCCTCTTACACTGCAGGCTTTCCCAAGAGGCTGAGGCCCGATAGCCTCCCTAGTGCATTCCTTGGGTGAGCGAGTTAGCTACAGGCAGAACATCCCGTGAAGAAAAGTGGATTCAGGGAAGGGACCTGTGTGTAGCTAGAGTCTCTTTTGGCGAGCTACGAATCACAAGGCGGTAGTCAGCGTGTTGCCTGGAAGGGGGGGCCTGATAACCCAAGCCTTGCATTCTCCTTTTTAAAGCACCATTCATGCTGCCTTGAAGCTACCTGCATAAAACCGTTTGTGTGGGGCCCCTAGTCGCTGGAGTCAGGGATCGTGGAAGAGAAGCAGTTTTCTATAAATAAGCAGGGTGCTTCCCGAGTCCCAGTAAGAGCTCATCCTGTCTCGCTCTAGGGCGAAAGGGAAGCTCGATGCGAGTACTTACCTCCAGGTAAGGCTTTCTAATAGCCCTGCTGAGGCGGAAATTTCGAGCGGTTTCCACGAGGTCTTAGTCGCAGTTCTGCTTTATTTCACCTTCGTACGCTTTTCAAGACAGGTAAGACCCTCGCGGGGCGCCCTGTTCCCGACAAGGACACTGAGGACCGGCAGGCTCACCCGGCCTGAAAAGAAAGTGCCCGGGCCCAAAGCCCTTCCCGCTCACTCTGTGTTTGCCGAGTGCAGGGCAACACACGGCACTCTACCGGGGGAGAGGTCGCTTTCCCCAGCGCTCCAACGTCTCCAGGAAAACTGTTCTCTGGCGTCCCACATGCCATGCAAATCTGCCTCACTGTCCTCGACTGAGCTGTACGGGGAAACCGAAACTGCTTGGCATTCCTTCTAGGCACTCTAACCTGAAGACCCCATACCTGCAGGAGAAACCCGGCTTGCGTTCCTACTGCCACTAGGGCAGAGCTCTGCCTCTTACACTGCAGGCTTTCCCAAGAGGCTGAGGCCCGATAGCCTCCCTAGTGCATTCCTTGGGTGAGCGAGTTAGCTACAGGCAGAACACCCCGTGAAGAAAAGTGGATTCAGGGAAGGGACCTGTGTGTAGCTAGAGTCTCTTTTGGCGAGCTACGAATCACATGGCGGTAGTCAGCGTGTTGCCTGGAAGTGGGGGCCTGATAACCCAAGCCTTGCATTCTCCTTTTTAAAGCACCATTCATGCTGCCTTGAAGCTACCTGCATAAAACCGTTTGTGTGGGGCCCCTAGTCGCTGGAGTCAGGGATCGTGGAAGAGAAGCAATTTTCTATAAATAAGCAGGGTGCTTCCCGAGTCCCAGTAAGAGCTCATCCTGTCACGCTCTAGGGCGAAAGGGAAGCTCGATGCGAGTACTTACCTCCAGGTAAGGCTTTCTAATAGCCCTGCTGAGGCGGAAATTTCGAGCGGTTTCCACGAGGTCTTAGTCGCAGTTCTGCTTTATTTCACCTTCGTACGCTTTTCAAGACAGGTAAGACCCTCGCGGGGCGCCCTGTTCCCGACAAGGACACTGAGGACCGGCAGGCTCAACCGGCCTGAAAAGAAAGTGCCCGGGCCCAAAGCCCTTCCCGCTCACTCTGTGTTTGCCGAGTGCAGGGCAACACACGGCACTCTTCCGGGGGAGAGGTCGCTTTCCCCAGCGCTCCAACGTCTCCAGGAAAACTGTTCTCTGGCGTCCCACATGCCATGCAAATCTGCCTCACTGTCCTCGACTGAGCTGTACGGGGAAACCGAAACTGCTTGGCATTCCTTCTAGGCACTCTAACCTGAAGAACCCATACCTGCAGGAGAAACCCGGCTTGCGTTCCTACTGCCACTGGGGCAGAGCTCTGCCTCTTACACTGCAGGCTTTCCTAAGAGGCTGAGGCCCGATAGCCTCCCTAGTGCATTCCTTGGGTGAGCGAGTTAGCTACAGGCAGAACACCCCGTGAAGAAAAGTGGATTTAGGGAAGGGACCTGTGTGTAGCTAGAGTCTCTTTTGATGAGCTACGAATCACAAGGCGGTAGTCAGCGTGTTGCCTGGAAGTGGGGGCCTGATAACCCAAGCCTTGCATTCTCATTTTTAAAGCACCATTCATGCTGCCTTGAAGCTACCTGCATAAAACCGTTTGTGTGGGGCCCCTAGTCGCTGGAGTCAGGGATCGTGGAAGAGAAGCAGTTTTCTGTAAATAAGCAGGGTGCTTCCCGAGTCCCAGTAAGAGCTCATCCTGTCAGGCTCTAGGGCGAAAGGGAAGCTCGATGCGAGTTCTTACCTCCAGGTAAGGCTTTCTAATAGCCCTGCTGAGGCGGAAATTTCGAGCGGTTTCCACGAGGTCTTAGTCGCAGTTCTGCTTTATTTCACCTTCGTACGCTTTTCAAGACAGGTAAGACCCTCGCGGGACGCCCTGTTCCCGACAAGGACACTGAGGACCGGCAGGCTCCCCCGGCCTGAAAAGAAAGTGCCCGGGCCCAAAGCCCTTCCCGCTCACTCTGTGTTTGCCGAGTGCAGGGCAACACACGGCACTCTTCCAGGGGAGAGGTCGCTTTCCCCAGCGCTCCAACGTCTCCACGAAAACTCTTCTCTGGCGTCCCACATGCCATGCAAATCTGCCTCACTGTCCTCGACTGAGCTGTACGGGGAAACCGAAACTGCTTGGCATTCCTTCTAGGCACTCATACCTGAAGACCCCATACCTGCAGGAGAAAGCGGGCTTGCGTTCCTACTGCCACTAGAGCAGAGCTCTGCCTCTTACACTGCAGGCTTTCCCAAGAGGCTGAGGCCCGATAGCCTCCCTAGTGCATTCCTTGGGTGAGCGAGTTAGCTACAGGCAGAACACCCGGTGAAGAAAAGTGGATTCAGGGAAGGGACCTGTGTGTAGCTAGAGTCTCTTTTGATGAGCTACGAATCACAAGGCGGTAGTCAGCGTGTTGCCTGGAAGTGGGGGCCTGATAACCCAAGCCTTGCATTCTCATTTTTAAAGCACCATTCATGCTGCTTTGAAGCTACCTGCATAAAACGGTTTGTGTGCGGCCCCTAGTCGCTGGAGTCAGGGATCGTGGAAGAGAAGCAGTTTTCTATAAATAAGCAGGGTGCTTCACGAGTCCCAGTAAGAGCTCATCCTGTCAGGCTCTAGGGCGAAAGGGAAGCTCGATGCGAGTACTTACCTCCAGGTAAGGCTTTCTAATAGCCCTGCTGAGGCGGAAATTTCGAGCGGTTTCCACGAGGTCTTAGTCGCAGTTCTGCTTTATTTCACCTTCGTACGCTTTTCAAGACAGGTAAGACCCTCGCGGGGCGCCCTGTTCCCGACAAGGACACTGAGGACCGGCAGGCTCACCCGGCCTGAAAAGAAAGTGCCCAGGCCCAAAGCCCTTCCCGCTCACTCTGTGTTTGCCGAGTGCAGGGCAACACACGGCACTCTTCCGGGGGAGAGGTCGCTTTCCCCAGCGCTCCAACGTCTCCAGGAAAACTCTTCTCTGGCGTCCCACATGCCATGCAAATCTGCCTCACTGTCCTCGACTGAGCTGTACGGGGAAACCGAAAGTGCTTGGCATTCCTTCTAGGCACTCTAACCTGAAGACCCCATACCTGCAGGAGAAACCCGGCTTGCGTTCCTACTGCCACTAGGGCAGAGCTCTGCCTCTTACACTGCAGGCTTTCCTAAGAGGCTGAGGCCCGATAGCCTCCCTAGTGCATTCCTTGGGTGAGCGAGTTAGCTACAGGCAGAACACCCCGTGAAGAAAAGTGGATTCAGGGAAGGGACCTGTGTGTAGCTAGAGTCTCTTTTGGCGAGCTACGAATCACAAGGCGGTAGTCAGCGTGTTGCCTGCAAGTGGGGGCCTGATAACCCAAGCCTTGCATTCTCATTTTTAAAGCACCATTCATGCTGCCTTGAAGCTACCTGCATAAAACCGTTTGTGTGGGGCCCCTAGTCGCTGGAGTCAGGGATCGTGGAAGAGAAGCAGTTTTCTATAAATAAGCAGGGTGCTTCCCGAGTCCCAGTAAGAGCTCATCCTGTCACGCTCTAGGGCGAAAGGGAAGCTCGATGCGAGTTCTTACCTCCAGGTAAGGCTTTCTAATAGCCCTGCTGAGGCGGAACTTTCGAGCGGTTTCCACGAGGTCTTAGTCGCAGTTCTGCTTTATTTCACCTTCGTACGCTTTTCAAGACAGGTAAGACCCTCGCGGGGCGCCCTGTTCCCGACAAGGACACTGAGGACCGGCAGGCTCCCCCGGCCTGAAAAGAAAGTGCCGGGGCCGAAAGCCCTTCCCGCTCACACTGTGTTTGCCGAGTGCAGGGCAACACACGGCACTCTTCCGGGGGAGAGGTCGCTTTCCCCAGCGCTCCAACGTCTCCAGGAAAACTCTTCTCTGGCGTCCCACATGCCATGCAAATCTGCCTCACTGTCCTCGACTGAGCTGTACGGGGAAACCGAAACTGCTTGGCATTCCTTCTAGGCACTCTAACCTGAAGACCCCATACCTGCAGGAGAAACCCGGCTTGCATTCCTACTGCCAATGGGGCAGAGCTCTGCCTCTTACACTGCAGGCTTTCCTAAGAGGCTGAGGCCCGATAGCCTCCCTAGTGCATTCCTTGGGTGAGCGAGTTAGCTACAGGCAGAACACCCCGTGAAGAAAAGAGGATTCAGGGAAGGGACCTGTGTGTAGCTAGAGTCTCTTTTGGCGAGCTACGAATCACAAGGCGGTAGTCAGCGTGTTGCCTGGAAGTGGGGGCCTGATAACCCAAGCCTTGCATTCTCATTTTTAAAGCACCATTCATGCTGCTTTGAAACTACCTGCATAAAACCGTTTGCGTGGGGCCCCTAGTCGCTGGAGTCAGGGATCGTGGAAGAGAAGCAGTTTTCTATAAATAAGCAGGGTGCTTCCCGAGTCCCAGTAAGAGCTCATCCTGTCACGCTCTAGGGCGAAAGGGAAGCTCGATGCGAGTACTTACCTCCAGGTAAGGCTTTCTAATAGCCCTGCTGAGGCGGAAATTTCGAGCGGTTTCCACGAGGTCTTAGTCGCAGTTCTGCTTTATTTCACCTTCGTACGCTTTTCAAGACAGGTAAGACCCTCGCGGGGCGCCCTGTTCCCGACAAGGACACTGAGGACTGGCAGGCTCCCCCGGCCTGAAAAGAAAGTGCCGGGGCCGAAAGCCCTTCCCGCTCACACTGTGTTTGCCGAGTGCAGGGCAACACACGGCACTCTTCCGGGGGAGAGGTCGCTTTCCCCAGCGCTCCAACGTCTCCAGGAAAACTCTTCTCTGGCGTCCCACATGCCATGCAAATCTGCCTCACTGTCCTCGACTGAGCTGTACGGGGAAACCGAAACTGCTTGGCATTCCTTCTAGGCACTCTAACCTGAAGACCCCATACCTGCAGGAGAAACCCGGCTTGCGTTCCTACTGCCACTAGGGCAGAGCTCTGCCTCTTAAACTGCAGGCTTTCCTAAGAGGCTGAGGCCCGATAGCCTCCCTAGTGCATTCCTTGGGTGAGCGAGTTAGCTACAGGCAGAACACCCCGTGAAGAAAAGTGGATTCAGGGAAGGGACCTGTGTGTAGCTAGAGTCTCTTTTGGCGAGCTACGAATCACAAGGCGGTAGTCAGCGTGTTGCCTGGAAGTGGGGGCCTGATAACCCAAGCCTTGCATTCTCATTTTTAAAGCACCATTCATGCTGCCTTGAAGCTACCTGCATAAAACCGTTTGTGTGGGGCCCCTAGTCGCTGGAGTCAGGGATCGTGGAAGAGAAGCAGTTTTCTATAAATAAGCAGGGTGCTTCCCGAGTCCCAGTAAGAGCTCATCCTGTCACGCTCTAGGGCGAAAGGGAAGCTCGATGCGAGTACTTACCTCCAGGTAAGGCTTTCTAATAGCCCTGCTGAGGCGGAAATTTCGAGCGGTTTCCACGAGGTCTTAGTCGCAGTTCTGCTTTATTTCACCTTCGTACGCTTTTCAAGACAGGTAAGACCCTCGCGGGACGCCCTGTTCCCGACAAGGACACTGAGGACCGGCAGGCTCCCCCGGCCTGAAAAGAAAGTGCCCGGGCCCAAAGCCCTTCCCGCTCACTCTGTGTTTGCCGAGTGCAGGGCAACACACGGCACTCTTCCAGGGGAGAGGTCGCTTTCCCCAGCGCTCCAACGTCTCCAGGAAAACTCTTCTCTGGCGTCCCACATGCCATGCAAATCTGCCTCACTGTCCTCGACTGAGCTGTACGGGGAAACCGAAACTGCTTGGCATTCCTTCTAGGCACTCATACCTGAAGACCCCATACCTGCAGGAGAAAGCGGGCTTGCGTTCCTACTGCCACTAGAGCAGAGCTCTGCCTCTTACACTGCAGGCTTTCCCAAGAGGCTGAGGCCCGTTAGCCTCCCTAGTGCATTCCTTGGGTGAGCGAGTTAGCTACAGGCAGAACACCCGGTGAAGAAAAGTGGATTCAGGGAAGGGACCTGTGTGTAGCTAGAGTCTCTTTTGATGAGCTACGAATCACAAGGCGGTAGTCAGCGTGTTGCCTGGAAGTGGGGGCCTGATAACCCAAGCCTTGCATTCTCATTTTTAAAGCACCATTCATGCTGCTTTGAAGCTACCTGCATAAAACGGTTTGTGTGCGGCCCCTAGTCGCTGGAGTCAGGGATCGTGGAAGAGAAGCAGTTTTCTATAAATAAGCAGGGTGCTTCACGAGTCCCAGTAAGAGCTCATCCTGTCAGGCTCTAGGGCGAAAGGGAAGCTCGATGCGAGTACTTACCTCCAGGTAAGGCTTTCTAATAGCCCTGCTGAGGCGGAAATTTCGAGCGGTTTCCACGAGGTCTTAGTCGCAGTTCTGCTTTATTTCACCTTCGTACGCTTTTCAAGACAGGTAAGACCCTCGCGGGGCGCCCTGTTCCCGACAAGGACACTGAGGACCGGCAGGCTCACCCGGCCTGAAAAGAAAGTGCCCAGGCCCAAAGCCCTTCCCGCTCACTCTGTGTTTGCCGAGTGCAGGGCAACACACGGCACTCTTCCGGGGGAGAGGTCGCTTTCCCCAGCGCTCCAACGTCTCCAGGAAAACTCTTCTCTGGCGTCCCACATGCCATGCAAATCTGCCTCACTGTCCTCGACTGAGCTGTACGGGGAAACCGAAACTGCTTGGCATTCCTTCTAGGCACTCTAACCTGAAGACCCCATACCTGCAGGAGAAACCCGGCTTGCGTTCCTACTGCCACTAGGGCAGAGCTCTGCCTCTTACACTGCAGGCTTTCCTAAGAGGCTGAGGCCCGATAGCCTCCCTAGTGCATTCCTTGGGTGAGCGAGTTAGCTACAGGCAGAACACCCGGTGAAGAAAAGTGGATTCAGGGAAGGGACCTGTGTGTAGCTAGAGTCTCTTTTGGCGAGCTACGAATCACAAGGCGGTAGTCAGCGTGTTGCCTGGAAGTGGGGGCCTGATAACCCAAGCCTTGCATTCTCATTTTTAAAGCACCATTCATGCTGCCTTGAAGCTACCTGCATAAAACCGTTTGTGTGGGGCCCCTAGTCGCTGGAGTCAGGGATCGTGGAAGAGAAGCAGTTTTCTATAAATAAGCAGGGTGCTTCCCGAGTCCCAGTAAGAGTTCATCCTGTCACGCTCTAGGGCGAAAGGGAAGCTCGATGCGAGTTCTTACCTCCAGGTAAGGCTTTCTAATAGCCCTGCTGAGGCGGAACTTTCGAGCGGTTTCCACGAGGTCTTAGTCGCAGTTCTGCTTTATTTCACCTTCGTACGCTTTTCAAGACAGGTAAGACCCTCGCGGGGCGCCCTGTTCCCGACAAGGACACTGAGGACCGGCAGGCTCCCCCGGCCTGAAAAGAAAGTGCCGGGGCCGAAAGCCCTTCCCGCTCACACTGTGTTTGCCGAGTGCAGGGCAACACACGGCACTCTTCCGGGGGAGAGGTCGCTTTCCCCAGCGCTCCAACGTCTCCAGGAAAACTCTTCTCTGGCGTCCCACATGCCATGCAAATCTGCCTCACTGTCCTCGACTGAGCTGTACGGGGAAACCGAAACTGCTTGGCATTCCTTCTAGGCACTCTAACCTGAAGACCCCATACCTGCAGGAGAAACCCGGCTTGCATTCCTACTGCCAATGGGGCAGAGCTCTGCCTCTTACACTGCAGGCTTTCCTAAGAGGCTGAGGCCCGATAGCCTCCCTAGTGCATTCCTTGGGTGAGCGAGTTAGCTACAGGCAGAACACCCCGTGAAGAAAAGAGGATTCAGGGAAGGGACCTGTGTGTAGCTAGAGTCTCTTTTGGCGAGCTACGAATCACAAGGCGGTAGTCAGCGTGTTGCCTGGAAGTGGGGGCCTGATAACCGAAGCCTTGCATTCTCATTTTTAAAGCACCATTCATGCTGCTTTGAAACTACCTGCATAAAACCGTTTGCGTGGGGCCCCTAGTCGCTGGAGTCAGGGATCGTGGAAGAGAAGCAGTTTTCTATAAATAAGCAGGGTGCTTCCCGAGTCCCAGTAAGAGCTCATCCTGTCACGCTCTAGGGCGAAAGGGAAGCTCGATGCGAGTACTTACCTCCAGGTAAGGCTTTCTAATAGCCCTGCTGAGGCGGAAATTTCGAGCGGTTTCCACGAGGTCTTAGTCGCAGTTCTGCTTTATTTCACCTTCGTACGCTTTTCAAGACAGGTAATACCCTCGCGGGGCGCCCTGTTCCCGACAAGGACACTGAGGACTGGCAGGCTCCCCCGGCCTGAAAAGAAAGTGCCGGGGCCGAAAGCCCTTCCCGCTCACACTGTGTTTGCCGAGTGCAGGGCAACACACGGCACTCTTCCGGGGGAGAGGTCGCTTTCCCCAGCGCTCCAACGTCTCCAGGAAAACTGTTCTCTGGCGTCCCACATGCCATGCAAATCTGCCTCACTGTCCTCGACTGAGCTGTACGGGGAAACCGAAACTGCTTGGCATTCCTTCTAGGCACTCATACCTGAAGACCCCATACCTGCAGGAGAAAGCGGGCTTGCGTTCCTACTGCCACTAGAGCAGAGCTCTGCCTCTTACACTGCAGGCTTTCCCAAGAGGCTGAGGCCCGATAGCCTCCCTAGTGCATTCCTTGGGTGAGCGAGTTAGCTACAGGCAGAACACCCGGTGAAGAAAAGTGGATTCAGGGAAGGGACCTGTGTGTAGCTAGAGTCTCTTTTGATGAGCTACGAATCACAAGGCGGTAGTCAGCGTGTTGCCTGGAAGTGGGGGCCTGATAACCCAAGCCTTGCATTCTCATTTTTAAAGCACCATTCATGCTGCCTTGAAGCTACCTGCATAAAACCGTTTGTGTGGGGCCCCTAGTCGCTGGAGTCAGGGATCGTGGAAGAGAAGCAGTTTTCTGTAAATAAGCAGGGTGTTTCCCGAGTCCCAGTAAGAGCTCATCCTGTCACGCTCTAGGGCGAAAGGGAAGCTCGATGCGAGTTCTTACCTCCAGGTAAGGCTTTCTAATAGCCCTGCTGAGGCGGAAATTTCGAGCGGTTTCCACGAGGTCTTAGTCGCAGTTCTGCTTTATTTCACCTTCGTACGCTTTTCAAGACAGGTAAGACCCTCGCGGGACGCCCTGTCCCCGACAAGGACACTGAGGACCGGCAGGCTCCCCCGGCCTGAAAAGAAAGTGCCCGGGCCCAAAGCCCTTCCCGCTCACTCTGTGTTTGCCGAGTGCAGGGCAACACACGGCACTCTTCCGGGGGAGAGGTCGCTTTCCCCAGCGCTCCAACGTCTCCAGGAAAACTCTTCTCTGGCGTCCCACATGCCATGCAAATCTGCCTCACTGTCCTCGACTGAGCTGTACGGGGAAACCGAAACTGCTTGGCATTCCTTCTAGGCACTCTAACCTGAAGACCCCATACCTGCAGGAGAAACCCGGCTTGCGTTCCTACTGCCACTAGGGCAGAGCTCTGCCTCTTAAACTGCAGGCTTTCCTAAGAGGCTGAGGCCCGATAGCCTCCCTAGTGCATTCCTTGGGTGAGCGAGTTAGCTACAGGCAGAACACCCCGTGAAGAAAAGTGGATTCAGGGAAGGGACCTGTGTGTAGCTAGAGTCTCTTTTGGCGAGCTACGAATCACAAGGCGGTAGTCAGCGTGTTGCCTGGAAGTGGGGGCCTGATAACCCAAGCCTTGCATTCTCATTTTTAAAGCACCATTCATGCTGCCTTGAAGCTACCTGCATAAAACCGTTTGTGTGGGGCCCCTAGTCGCTGGAGTCAGGGATCGTGGAAGAGAAGCAGTTTTCTATAAATAAGCAGGGTGCTTCCCGAGTCCCAGTAAGAGCTCATCCTGTCACGCTCTAGGGCGAAAGGGAAGCTCGATGCGAGTACTTACCTCCAGGTAAGGCTTTCTAATAGCCCTGCTGAGGCGGAAATTTCGAGCGGTTTCCACGAGGTCTTAGTCGCAGTTCTGCTTTATTTCACCTTCGTACGCTTTTCAAGACAGGTAAGACCCTCGCGGGACGCCCTGTTCCCGACAAGGACACTGAGGACCGGCAGGCTCCCCCGGCCTGAAAAGAAAGTGCCCGGGCCCAAAGCCCTTCCCGCTCACTCTGTGTTTGCCGAGTGCAGGGCAACACACGGCACTCTTCCAGGGGAGAGGTCGCTTTCCCCAGCGCTCCAACGTCTCCAGGAAAACTCTTCTCTGGCGTCCCACATGCCATGCAAATCTGCCTCACTGTCCTCGACTGAGCTGTACGGGGAAACCGAAACTGCTTGGCATTCCTTCTAGGCACTCTAACCTGAAGACCCCATACCTGCAGGAGAAACCCGGCTTGCATTCCTACTGCCAATGGGGCAGAGCTCTGCCTCTTACACTGCAGGCTTTCCTAAGAGGCTGAGGCCCGATAGCCTCCCTAGTGCATTCCTTGGGTGAGCGAGTTAGCTACAGGCAGAACACCCCGTGAAGAAAAGTGGATTCAGGGAAGGGACCTGTGTGTAGCTAGAGTCTCTTTTGGCGAGCTACGAATCACAAGGCGGTAGTCAGCGTGTTGCCTGGAAGTGGGGGCCTGATAACCCAAGCCTTGCATTCTCATTTTTAAAGCACCATTCATGCTGCCTTGAAGCTACCTGCATAAAACCGTTTGTGTGGGGCCCCTAGTCGCTGGAGTCAGGGATCGTGGAAGAGAAGCAGTTTTCTATAAATAAGCAGGGTGCTTCCCGAGTCCCAGTAAGAGCTCATCCTGTCACGCTCTAGGGCGAAAGGGAAGCTCGATGCGAGTTCTTACCTCCAGGTAAGGCTTTCTAATAGCCCTGCTGAGGCGGAAATTTCGAGCGGTTTCCACGAGGTCTTAGTCGCAGTTCTGCTTTATTTCACCTTCGTACGCTTTTCAAGACAGGTAAGACCCTCGCGGGGCGCCCTGTTCCCGACAAGGACACTGAGGACCGGCAGGCTCCCCCGGCCTGAAAAGAAAGTGCCCGGGCCCAAAGCCCTTCCCGCTCACTCTGTGTTTGCCGAGTGCAGGGCAACACACGGCACTCTTCCGGGGGAGAGGTCGCTTTCCCCAGCGCTCCAACGTCTCCAGGAAAACTGTTCTCTGGCGTCCCACATGCCATGCAAATCTGCCTCACTGTCATCGACTGAGCTGTACGGGGAAACCGAAACTGCTTGGCATTCCTTCTAGGCACTCATACCTGAAGACCCCATACCTGCAGGAGAAAGCGGGCTTGCATTCCTACTGCCACTAGAGCAGAGCTCTGCCTCTTACACTGCAGGCTTTCCCAAGAGGCTGAGGCCCGATAGCCTCCCTAGTGCATTCCTTGGGTGAGCGAGTTAGCTACAGGCAGAACACTCGGTGAAGAAAAGTGGATTCAGGGAAGGGACCTGTGTGTAGCTAGAGTCTCTTTTGATGAGCTACGAATCACAAGGCGGTAGTCAGCGTGTTGCCTGGAAGTGGGGGCCTGATAACCCAAGCCTTGCATTCTCATTTTTAAAGCACCATTCATGCTGCCTTGAAGCTACCTGCATAAAACCGTTTGTGTGGGGCCCCTAGTCGCTGGAGTCAGGGATCGTGGAAGAGAAGCAGTTTTCTGTAAATAAGCAGGGTGTTTCCCGAGTCCCAGTAAGAGCTCATCCTGTCACGCTCTAGGGCGAAAGGGAAGCTCGATGCTAGTTCTTACCTCCAGGTAAGGCTTTCTAATAGCCCTGCTGAGGCGGAAATTTCGAGCGGTTTCCACGAGGTCTTAGTCGCAGTTCTGCTTTATTTCACCTTCGTACGCTTTTCAAGACAGGTAAGACCCTCGCGGGGCGCCCTGTTCCCGACAAGGACACTGAGGACCGGCAGGCTCCCCCGGCCTGAAAAGAAAGTGCCCGGGCCCAAAGCCCTTCCCGCTCACTCTGTGTTTGCCGAGTGCAGGGCAACACACGGCACTCTTCCGGGGGAGAGGTCGCTTTCCCCAGCGCTCCAACGTCTCCAGGAAAACTCTTCTCTGGCGTCCCACATGCCATGCAAATCTGCCTCACTGTCCTCGACTGAGCTGTACGGGGAAACCGAAACTGCTTGGCATTCCTTCTAGGCACTCTAACCTGAAGACCCCATACCTGCAGGAGAAACCCGGCTTGCGTTCCTACTGCCACTAGGGCAGAGCTCTGCCTCTTAAACTGCAGGCTTTCCTAAGAGGCTGAGGCCCGATAGCCTCCCTAGTGCATTCCTTGGGTGAGCGAGTTAGCTACAGGCAGAACACCCCGTGAAGAAAAGTGGATTCAGGGAAGGGACCTGTGTGTAGCTAGAGTCTCTTTTGGCGAGCTACGAATCACAAGGCGGTAGTCAGCGTGTTGCCTGGAAGTGGGGGCCTGATAACCCAAGCCTTGCATTCTCATTTTTAAAGCACCATTCATGCTGCCTTGAAGCTACCTGCATAAAACCGTTTGTGTGGGGCCCCTAGTCGCTGGAGTCAGGGATCGTGGAAGAGAAGCAGTTTTCTATAAATAAGCAGGGTGCTTCCCGAGTCCCAGTAAGAGCTCATCCTGTCACGCTCTAGGGCGAAAGGGAAGCTCGATGCGAGTACTTACCTCCAGGTAAGGCTTTCTAATAGCCCTGCTGAGGCGGAAATTTCGAGCGGTTTCCACGAGGTCTTAGTCGCAGTTCTGCTTTATTTCACCTTCGTACGCTTTTCAAGACAGGTAAGACCCTCGCGGGACGCCCTGTTCCCGACAAGGACACTGAGGACCGGCAGGCTCCCCCGGCCTGAAAAGAAAGTGCCCGGGCCCAAAGCCCTTCCCGCTCACTCTGTGTTTGCCGAGTGCAGGGCAACACACGGCACTCTTCCAGGGGAGAGGTCGCTTTCCCCAGCGCTCCAACGTCTCCAGGAAAACTCTTCTCTGGCGTCCCACATGCCATGCAAATCTGCCTCACTGTCCTCGACTGAGCTGTACGGGGAAACCGAAACTGCTTGGCATTCCTTCTAGGCACTCTAACCTGAAGACCCCATACCTGCAGGAGAAACCCGGCTTGCATTCCTACTGCCAATGGGGCAGAGCTCTGCCTCTTACACTGCAGGCTTTCCTAAGAGGCTGAGGCCCGATAGCCTCCCTAGTGCATTCCTTGGGTGAGCGAGTTAGCTACAGGCAGAACACCCCGTGAAGAAAAGTGGATTCAGGGAAGGGACCTGTGTGTAGCTAGAGTCTCTTTTGGCGAGCTACGAATCACAAGGCGGTAGTCAGCGTGTTGCCTGGAAGTGGGGGCCTGATAACCCAAGCCTTGCATTCTCATTTTTAAAGCACCATTCATGCTGCCTTGAAGCTACCTGCATAAAACCGTTTGTGTGGGGCCCCTAGTCGCTGGAGTCAGGGATCGTGGAAGAGAAGCAGTTTTCTATAAATAAGCAGGGTGCTTCCCGAGTCCCAGTAAGAGCTCATCCTGTCACGCTCTAGGGCGAAAGGGAAGCTCGATGCGAGTTCTTACCTCCAGGTAAGGCTTTCTAATAGCCCTGCTGAGGCGGAAATTTCGAGCGGTTTCCACGAGGTCTTAGTCGCAGTTCTGCTTTATTTCACCTTCGTACGCTTTTCAAGACAGGTAAGACCCTCGCGGGGCGCCCTGTTCCCGACAAGGACACTGAGGACCGGCAGGCTCCCCCGGCCTGAAAAGAAAGTGCCCGGGCCCAAAGCCCTTCCCGCTCACTCTGTGTTTGCCGAGTGCAGGGCAACACACGGCACTCTTCCGGGGGAGAGGTCGCTTTCCCCAGCGCTCCAACGTCTCCAGGAAAACTGTTCTCTGGCGTCCCACATGCCATGCAAATCTGCCTCACTGTCATCGACTGAGCTGTACGGGGAAACCGAAACTGCTTGGCATTCCTTCTAGGCACTCATACCTGAAGACCCCATACCTGCAGGAGAAAGCGGGCTTGCATTCCTACTGCCACTAGAGCAGAGCTCTGCCTCTTACACTGCAGGCTTTCCCAAGAGGCTGAGGCCCGATAGCCTCCCTAGTGCATTCCTTGGGTGAGCGAGTTAGCTACAGGCAGAACACTCGGTGAAGAAAAGTGGATTCAGGGAAGGGACCTGTGTGTAGCTAGAGTCTCTTTTGATGAGCTACGAATCACAAGGCGGTAGTCAGCGTGTTGCCTGGAAGTGGGGGCCTGATAACCCAAGCCTTGCATTCTCATTTTTAAAGCACCATTCATGCTGCCTTGAAGCTACCTGCATAAAACCGTTTGTGTGGGGCCCCTAGTCGCTGGAGTCAGGGATCGTGGAAGAGAAGCAGTTTTCTGTAAATAAGCAGGGTGTTTCCCGAGTCCCAGTAAGAGCTCATCCTGTCACGCTCTAGGGCGAAAGGGAAGCTCGATGCTAGTTCTTACCTCCAGGTAAGGCTTTCTAATAGCCCTGCTGAGGCGGAAATTTCGAGCGGTTTCCACGAGGTCTTAGTCGCAGTTCTGCTTTATTTCACCTTCGTACGCTTTTCAAGACAGGTAAGACCCTCGCGGGGCGCCCTGTTCCCGACAAGGACACTGAGGACCGGCAGGCTCCCCCGGCCTGAAAAGAAAGTGCCGGGGCCGAAAGCCCTTCCCGCTCACACTGTGTTTGCCGAGTGCAGGGCAACACACGGCACTCTTCCGGGGGAGAGGTCGCTTTCCCCAGCGCTCCAACGTCTCCAGGAAAACTGTTCTCTGGCGTCCCACATGCCATGCAAATCTGCCTCACTGTCCTCGACTGAGCTGTACGGGGAAACCGAAACTGCTTGGCATTCCTTCTAGGCACTCATACCTGAAGACCCCATACCTGCAGGAGAAAGCGGGCTTGCGTTCCTACTGCCACTAGAGCAGAGCTCTGCCTCTTACACTGCAGGCTTTCCCAAGAGGCTGAGGCCCGATAGCCTCCCTAGTGCATTCCTTGGGTGAGCGAGTTAGCTACAGGCAGAACACCCGGTGAAGAAAAGTGGATTCAGGGAAGGGACCTGTGTGTAGCTAGAGTCTCTTTTGATGAGCTACGAATCACAAGGCGGTAGTCAGCGTGTTGCCTGGAAGTGGGGGCCTGATAACCCAAGCCTTGCATTCTCATTTTTAAAGCACCATTCATGCTGCCTTGAAGCTACCTGCATAAAACGGTTTGTGTGCGGCCCCTAGTCGCTGGAGTCAGGGATCGTGGAAGAGAAGCAGTTTTCTATAAATAAGCAGGGTGCTTCACGAGTCCCAGTAAGAGCTCATCCTGTCAGGCTCTAGGGCGAAAGGGAAGCTCGATGCGAGTTCTTACCTCCAGGTAAGGCTTTCTAATAGCCCTGCTGAGGCGGAAATTTCGAGCGGTTTCCACGAGGTCTTAGTCGCAGTTCTGCTTTATTTTACCTTCGTACGCTTTTCAAGACAGGTAAGACCCTCGCGGGGCGCCCTGTTCCCGACAAGGACACTGAGGACCGGCAGGCTCACCCGGCCTGAAAAGAAAGTGCCCAGGCCCAAAGCCCTTCCCGCTCACTCTGTGTTTGCCGAGTGCAGGGCAACACACAGCACTCTTCCGGGGGAGAGGTCGCTTTCCCCAGCGCTCCAACGTCTCCAGGAAAACTCTTCTCTGGCGTCCCACATGCCATGCAAATCTGCCTCACTGTCCTCGACTGAGCTGTACGGGGAAACCGAAACTGCTTGGCATTCCTTCTAGGCACTCTAACCTGAAGACCCCATACCTGCAGGAGAAACCCGGCTTGCGTTCCTACTGCCAATGGGGCAGAGCTCTGCCTCTTACACTGCAGGCTTTCCTAAGAGGCTGAGGCCCGATAGCCTCCCTAGTGCATTCCTTGGGTGAGCGAGTTAGCTACAGGCAGAACACCCCGTGAAGAAAAGTGGATTCAGGGAAGGGACCTGTGTGTAGCTAGAGTCTCTTTTGGCGAGCTACGAATCACAAGGCGGTAGTCAGCGTGTTGCCTGGAAGTGGGGGCCTGATAACCCAAGCCTTGCATTCTCATTTTTAAAGCACCAATCATGCTGCTTTGAAGCTACCTGCATAAAACCGTTTGTGTGGGGCCCCTAGTCGCTCGAGTCAGGGATCGTGGAAGAGAAGCAGTTTTCTATAAATAAGCAGGGTGCTTCCCGAGTCCCAGTAAGAGCTCATCCTGTCACGCTCTAGGGCGAAAGGGAAGCTCGATGCGAGTACTTACCTCCAGGTAAGGCTTTCTAATAGCCCTGCTGAGGCGGAAATTTCGAGCGGTTTCCACGAGGTCTTAGTCGCAGTTCTGCTTTATTTCACCTTCGTACGCTTTTCAAGACAGGTAAGACCCTCGCGGGGCGCCCTGTTCCCGACAAGGACACTGAGGACAGGCAGGCTCCCCCGGCCTGAAAAGAAAGTGCCCGGGCCCAAAGCCCTTCCCGCTCACTCTGTGTTTGCCGAGTGCAGGGCAACACACGGCACTCTTCCGGGGGAGAGGTCGCTTTCCCCAGCGCTCCAACGTCTCCAGGAAAACTCTTCTCTGGCGTCCCACATGCCATGCAAATCTGCCTCACTGTCCTCGACTGAGCTGTACGGGGAAACCGAAACTGCTTGGCATTCCTTCTAGGCACTCTAACCTGAAGACCCCATACCTGCAGGAGAAACCCGGCTTGCGTTCCTACTGCCAATGGGGCAGAGCTCTGCCTCTTACACTGCAGGCTTTCCTAAGAGGCTGAGGCCCGATAGCCTCCCTAGTGCATTCCTTGGGTGAGCGAGTTAGCTACAGGCAGAACACCCCGTGAAGAAAAGTGGATTCAGGGAAGGGACCTGTGTGTAGCTAGAGTCTCTTTTGGCGAGCTACGAATCACAAGGCGGTAGTCAGCGTGTTGCCTGGAAGTGGGGGCATGATAACCCAAGCCTTGCATTCTCATTTTTAAAGCTCCATTCATGCTGCTTTGAAGCTACCTGCATAAAACCGTTTGTGTGGGGCCCCTAGTCGCTGGAGTCAGGGATCGTGGAAGAGAAGCAGTTTTCTATAAATAAGCAGGGTGATTCCCGAGTCCCAGTAAGAGCTCATCCTGTCACGCTCTAGGGCGAAAGGGAAGCTCGATGCGAGTACTTACCTCCAGGTAAGGCTTTCTAATAGCCCTGCTGAGGCGGAAATTTCGAGCGGTTTCCACGAGGTCTTAGTCGCAGTTCTGCTTTATTTCACCTTCGTACGCTTTTCAAGACAGGTAAGACCCTCGCGGGGCGCCCTGTTCCCGACAAGGACACTGAGGACCGGCAGGCTCCCCCGGCCTGAAAAGAAAGTGCCGGGGCCGAAAGCCCTTCCCGCTCACACTGTGTTTGCCGAGTGCAGGGCAACACACGGCACTCTTCCGGGGGAGAGGTCGCTTTCCCCAGCGCTCCAACGTCTCCCGGAAAACTGTTCTCTGGCGTCCCACATGCCATGCAAATCTGCCTCACTGTCCTCGACTGAGCTGTACGGGGAAACCGAAACTGCTTGGCATTCCTTCTAGGCACTCATACCTGAAGACCCCATACCTGCAGGAGAAAGAGGGCTTGCGTTCCTACTGCCACTAGAGCAGAGCTCTGCCTGTTACACTGCAGGCTTTCCCAAGAGGCTGAGGCCCGATAGCCTCCCTAGTGCATTCCTTGGTTGAGCGAGTTAGCTACAGGCAGAACACCCGGTGAAGAAAAGTGGATTCAGGGAAGGGACCTGTGTGTAGCTAGAGTCTCTTTTGATGAGCTACGAATCACAAGGCGGTAGTCAGCGTGTTGCCTGGAAGTGGGGGCCTGATAACCCAAGCCTTGCATTCTCATTTTTAAAGCACCATTCATGCTGCCTTGAAGCTACCTGCATAAAACCGTTTGTGTGGGGCCCCTAGTCGCTGGAGTCAGGGATCGTGGAAGAGAAGCAGTTTTCTGTAAATAAGCAGGGTGCTTCCCGAGTCCCAGTAAGAGCTCATCCTGTCAGGCTCTAGGGCGAAAGGGAAGCTCGATGCGAGTTCTTACCTCCAGGTAAGGCTTTCTAATAGCCCTGCTGAGGCGGAAATTTCGAGCGGTTTCCACGAGGTCTTAGTCGCAGTTCTGCTTTATTTCACCTTCGTACGCTTTTCAAGACAGGTAAGACCCTCGCGGGACGCCCTGTTCCCGACAAGGACACTGAGGACCGGCAGGCTCCCCCGGCCTGAAAAGAAAGTGCCCGGGCCCAAAGCCCTTCCCGCTCACTCTGTGTTTGCCGAGTGCAGGGCAACACACGGCACTCTTCCGGGGGAGAGGTCGCTTTCCCCAGCGCTCCAACGTCTCCAGGAAAACTCTTCTCTGGCGTCCCACATGCCATGCAAATCTGCCTCACTGCCCTCGACTGAGCTGTACGGGGAAACCGAAACTGCTTGGCATTCCTTCTAGGCACTCTAACCTGAAGACCCCATACCTGCAGGAGAAACCCGGCTTGCATTCCTACTGCCAATGGGGCAGAGCTCTGCCTCTTACACTGCAGGCTTTCCTAAGAGGCTGAGGCCCGATAGCCTCCCTAGTGCATTCCTTGGGTGAGCGAGTTAGCTACAGGCAGAACACCCCGTGAAGAAAAGTGGATTCAGGGAAGGGACCTGTGTGTAGCTAGAGTCTCTTTTGGCGAGCTACGAATCACAAGGCGGTAGTCAGCGTGTTGCCTGGAAGTGGGGGCCTGATAACCCAAGCCTTGCATTCTCATTTTTAAAGCACCATTCATGCTGCCTTGAAGCTACCTGCATAAAACCGTTTGTGTGGGGCCCCTAGTCGCTGGAGTCAGGGATCGTGGAAGAGAAGCAGTTTTCTGTAAATAAGCAGGGTGTTTCCAGAGTCCCAGTAAGAGCTCATCCTGTCACGCTCTAGGGCGAAAGGGAAGCTCGATGCGAGTTCTTACCTCCAGGTAAGGCTTTCTAATAGCCCTGCTGAGGCGGAAATTTCGAGCGGTTTCCACGAGGTCTTAGTCGCAGTTCTGCTTTATTTCACCTTCGTACGCTTTTCAAGACAGGTAAGACCCTCGCGGGGCGCCCTGTTCCCAACAAGGACACTGAGGACCGGCAGGCTCCCCCGGCCTGAAAAGAAAGTGCCGGGGCCGAAAGCCCTTCCCGCTCACACTGTGTGTGCCGAGTGCAGGGCAACACACGGCACTCTTCCGGGGGAGAGGTCGCTTTCCCCAGCGCTCCAACGTCTCCAGGAAAACTGTTCTCTGGCGACCCACATGCCATGCAAATCTGCCTCACTGTCCTCGACTGAGCTGTACGGGGAAACCGAAACTGCTTGGCATTCCTTCTAGGCACTCATACCTGAAGAACCCATACCTGCAGGAGAAAGCGGGCTTGCGTTCCTACTGCCACTAGAGCAGAGCTCTGCCTCTTACACTGCAGGCTTTCCCAAGAGGCTGAGGCCCGATAGCCTCCCTAGTGCATTCCTTGGGTGAGCGAGTTAGCTACAGGCAGAACACCCGGTGAAGAAAAGTGGATTCAGGGAAGGGACCTGTGTGTAGCTAGAGTCTCTTTTGATGAGCTACGAATCACAAGGCGGTAGTCAGCGTGTTGCCTGGAAGTGGGGGCCTGATAACCCAAGCCTTGCATTCTCATTTTTAAAGCACCATTCATGCTGCCTTGAAGCTACCTGCATAAAACGGTTTGTGTGGGGCCCCTAGTCGCTGGAGTCAGGGATCGTGGAAGAGAAGCAGTTTTCTATAAATAAGCAGGGTGCTTCACGAGTCCCAGTAAGAGCTCATCCTGTCAGGCTCTAGGGCGAAAGGGAAGCTCGATGCGAGTACTTACCTCCAGGTAAGGCTTTCTAATAGCCCTGCTGAGGCGGAAATTTCGAGCGGTTTCCACGAGGTCTTAGTCGCAGTTCTGCTTTATTTCACCTTCGTACGCTTTTCAAGACAGGTAAGACCCTCGCGGGGCGCCCTGTTCCCGACAAGGACACTGAGGACCGGCAGGCTCACCCGGCCTGAAAAGAAAGTGCCCAGGCCCAAAGCCCTTCCCGCTCACTCTGTGTTTGCCGAGTGCAGGGCAACACACGGCACTCTTCCGGGGGAGAGGTCGCTTTCCCCAGCGCTCCAACGTCTCCAGGAAAACTGTTCTCTGGCGTCCCACATGCCATGCAAATCTGCCTCACTGTCCTCGACTGAGCTGTACGGGGAAACCGAAACTGCTTGGCATTCCTTCTAGGCACTCTAACCTGAAGACCCCATACCTGCAGGAGAAACCCGGCTTGCGTTCCTACTGCCACTAGGGCAGAGCTCTGCCTCTTACACTGCAGGCTTTCCTAAGAGGCTGAGGCCCGATACCCTCCCTAGTGCATTCCTTGGGTGAGCGAGTTAGCTACAGGCAGAACACCCCGTGAAGAAAAGTGGATTCAGGGAAGGGACCTGTGTGTAGCTAGAGTCTCTTTTGGCGAGCTACGAATCACAAGGCGGTAGTCAGCGTGTTGCCTGGAAGTGGGGGCCTGATAACCCAAGCCTTGCATTCTCATTTTTAAAGCACCATTCATGCTGCCTTGAAGCTACCTGCATAAAACCGTTTGTGTGGGGCCCCTAGTCGCTGGAGTCAGGGATCGTGGAAGAGAAGCAGTTTTCTATAAATAAGCAGGGTGCTTCCCGAGTCCCAGTAAGAGCTCATCCTGTCACGCTCTAGGGCGAAAGGGAAGCTCGATGCGAGTTCTTACCTCCAGGTAAGGCTTTCTAATAGCCCTGCTGAGGCGGAAATTTCGAGCGGTTTCCACGAGGTCTTAGTCGCAGTTCTGCTTTATTTCACCTTCGTACGCTTTTCAAGACAGGTAAGACCCTCGCGGGGCGCCCTGTTCCCGACAAGGACACTGAGGACCGGCAGGCTCCCCCGGCCTGAAAAGAAAGTGCCGGGGCCGAAAGCCCTTCCCGCTCACACTGTGTTTGCCGAGTGCAGGGCAACACACGGCACTCTTCCGGGGGAGAGGTCGCTTTCCCCAGCGCTCCAACGTCTCCAGGAAAACTCTTCTCTGGCGTCCCACATGCCATGCAAATCTGCCTCACTGTCCTCGACTGAGCTGTACGGGGAAACCGAAACTGCTTGGCATTCCTTCTAGGCACTCTAACCTGAGGACCCCATACCTGCAGGAGAAACCCGGCTTGCGTTCCTACTGCCAATGGGGAAGAGCTCTGCCTCTTACACTGCAGGCTTTCCTAAGAGGCTGAGGCCCGATAGCCTCCCTAGTGCATTCCTTGGGTGAGCGAGTTAGCTACAGGCAGAACACCCCGTGAAGAAAAGTGGATTCAGGGAAGGGACCTGTGTGTAGCTAGAGTCTCTTTTGGCGAGCTACGAATCACAAGGCGGTAGTCAGCGTGTTGCCTGGAAGTGGGGGCATGATAACCCAAGTCTTGCATTCTCATTTTTAAAGCACCATTCATGCTGCTTTGAAGCTACCTGCATAAAACCGTTTGTGTGGGGCCCCTAGTCGCTGGAGTCAGGGATCGTGGAAGAGAAGCAGTTTTCTATAAATAAGCAGGGTGCTTCCCGAGTCCCAGTAAGAGCTCATCCTGTCACGCTCTAGGGCGAAAGGGAAGCTCGATGCGAGTACTTACCTCCAGGTAAGGCTTTCTAATAGCCCTGCTGAGGCGGAAATTTCGAGCGGTTTCCACGAGGTCTTAGTCGCAGTTCTGCTTTATTTCACCTTCGTACGCTTTTCAAGACAGGTAAGACCCTCGCGGGACGCCCTGTTCCCGACAAGGACACTGAGGACCGGCAGGCTCCCCCGGCCTGAAAAGAAAGTGCCCGGGCCCAAAGCCCTTCCCGCTCACTCTGTGTTTGCCGAGTGCAGGGCAACACACGGCACTCTTCCGGGGGAGAGGTCGCTTTCCCCAGCGCTCCAACATCTCCAGGAAAACTCTTCTCTGGCGTCCCACATGCCATGCAAATCTGCCTCACTGTCCTCGACTGAGCTGTACGGGGAAACCGAAACTGCTTGGCATTCCTTCTAGGCACTCTAACCTGAAGACCCCATACCTGCAGGAGAAACCCGGCTTGCGTTCCTACTGCCAATGGGGCAGAGCTCTGCCTCTTACACTGCAGGCTTTCCTAAGAGGCTGAGGCCCGATAGCCTCCCTAGTGCATTCCTTGGGTGAGCGAGTTAGCTACAGGCAGAACACCCCGTGAAGAAAAGTGGATTCAGGGAAGGGACCTGTGTGTAGCTAGAGTCTCTTTTGGCGAGCTACGAATCACAAGGCGGTAGTCAGCGTGTTGCCTGGAAGTGGGGGCCTGATAACCCAAGCCTTGCATTCTCATTTTTAAAGCACCAATCATGCTGCTTTGAAGCTACCTGCATAAAACCGTTTGTGTGGGGCCCCTAGTCGCTCGAGTCAGGGATCGTGGAAGAGAAGCAGTTTTCTATAAATAAGCAGGGTGCTTCCCGAGTCCCAGTAAGAGCTCATCCTGTCACGCTCTAGGGCGAAAGGGAAGCTCGATGCGAGTACTTACCTCCAGGTAAGGCTTTCTAATAGCCCTGCTGAGGCGGAAATTTCGAGCGGTTTCCACGAGGTCTTAGTCGCAGTTCTGCTTTATTTCACCTTCGTACGCTTTTCAAGACAGGTAAGACCCTCGCGGGGCGCCCTGTTCCCGACAAGGACACTGAGGACCGGCAGGCTCCCCCGGCCTGAAAAGAAAGTGCCCGGGCCCAAAGCCCTTCCTGCTCACTCTGTGTTTGCCGAGTGCAGGGCAACACACGGCACTCTTCCGGGGGAGAGGTCGCTTTCCCCAGCGCTCCAACGTCTCCAGGAAAACTCTTCTCTGGCGTCCCACATGCCATGCAAATCTGCCTCACTGTCCTCGACTGAGCTGTACGGGGAAACCGAAACTGCTTGGCATTCCTTCTAGGCACTCATACCTGAAGACCCCATACCTGCAGGAGAAAGCGGGCTTGCGTTCCTACTGCCACTAGAGCAGAGCTCTGCCTCTTACACTGCAGGCTTTCCCAAGAGGCTGAGGCCCGATAGCCTCCCTAGTGCATTCCTTGGGTGAGCGAGTTAGCTACAGGCAGAACACTCGGTGAAGAAAAGTGGATTCAGGGAAGGGAACTGTGTGTAGCTAGAGTCTCTTTTGGCGAGCTACGAATCACAAGGCGGTAGTCAGCGTGTTGCCTGGAAGTGGGGGCCTGATAACCCAAGCCTTGCATTCTCATTTTTAAAGCACCATTCATGCTGCCTTGAAGCTACCTGCATAAAACCGTTTGTGTGGGGCCCCTAGTCGCTGGAGTCAGGGATCGTGGAAGAGAAGCAGTTTTCTATAAATAAGCAGGGTGTTTCCCGAGTCCCAGTAAGAGCTCATCCTGTCACGCTCTAGGGCGAAAGGGAAGCTCGATGCTAGTTCTTACCTCCAGGTAAGGCTTTCTAATAGCCCTGCTGAGGCGGAAATTTCGAGCGGTTTCCACGAGGTCTTAGTCGCAGTTCTGCTTTATTTCACCTTCGTACGCTTTTCAAGACAGGTAAGACCCTCGCGGGGCGCCCTGTTCCCGACAAGGACACTGAGGACCGGCAGGCTCCCCCGGCCTGAAAAGAAAGTGCCGGGGCCCAAAGCCCTTCCCGCTCACACTGTGTTTGCCGAGTGCAGGGCAACACACGGCACTCTTCCGGGGGAGAGGTCGCTTTCCCCAGCGCTCCAACGTCTCCAGGAAAACTGTTCTCTGGCGTCCCACATGCCATGCAAATCTGCCTCACTGTCCTCGACTGAGCTGTACGGGGAAACCGAAACTGCTTGGCATTCCTTCTAGGCACTCATACCTGAAGACCCCATACCTGCAGGAGAAAGCGGGCTTGCGTTCCTACTGCCACTAGAGCAGAGCTCTGCCTCTTACACTGCAGGCTTTCCCAAGAGGCTGAGGCCCGATAGCCTCCCTAGTGCATTCCTTGGGTGAGCGAGTTAGCTACAGGCAGAACACCCGGTGAAGAAAAGTGGATTCAGGGAAGGGACCTGTGTGTAGCTAGAGTCTCTTTTGATGAGCTACGAATCACAAGGCGGTAGTCAGCGTGTTGCCTGGAAGTGGGGGCCTGATAACCCAAGCCTTGCATTCTCATTTTTAAAGCACCATTCATGCTGCCTTGAAGCTACCTGCATAAAACGGTTTGTGTGCGGCCCCTAGTCGCTGGAGTCAGGGATCGTGGAAGAGAAGCAGTTTTCTATAAATAAGCAGGGTGCTTCACGAGTCCCAGTAAGAGCTCATCCTGTCAGGCTCTAGGGCGAAAGGGAAGCTCGATGCGAGTACTTACCTCCAGGTAAGGCTTTCTAATAGCCCTGCTGAGGCGGAAATTTCGAGCGGTTTCCACGAGGTCTTAGTCGCAGTTCTGCTTTATTTCACCTTCGTACGCTTTTCAAGACAGGTAAGACCCTCGCGGGGCGCCCTGTTCCCGACAAGGACACTGAGGACCGGCAGGCGCACCCGGCCTGAAAAGAAAGTGCCCGGGCCCAAAGCCCTTCCCGCTCACTCTGTGTTTGCCGAGTGCAGGGCAACACACGGCACTCTTCCGGGGGAGAGGTCGCTTTCCCCAGCGCTCCAACGTCTCCAGGAAAACTCTTCTCTGGCGTCCCACATGCCATGCAAATCTGCCTCACTGTCCTCGACTGAGCTGTACGGGGAAACCGAAACTGCTTGGCATTCCTTCTAGGCACTCTAACCTGAAGACCCCATACCTGCAGGAGAAACCCGGCTTGCGTTCCTACTGCCAGTGGGGCAGAGCTCTGCCTCTTACACTGCAGGGTTTCCTAAGAGGCTGAGGCCCGATAGCCTCCCTAGTGCATTCCTTGGGTGAGCGAGTTAGCTACAGGCAGAACACCCCGTGAAGAAAAGTGGATTCAGGGAAGGGACCTGTGTGTAGCTAGAGTCTCTTTTGGCGAGCTACGAATCACAAGGCGGTAGTCAGCGTGTTGCCTGGAAGTGGGGGCCTGATAACCCAAGCCTTGCATTCTCATTTTTAAAGCACCATTCATGCTGCCTTGAAGCTACCTGCATAAAACCGTTTGTGTGGGGCCCCTAGTCGCTGGAGTCAGGGATCGTGGAAGAGAAGCAGTTTTCTATAAATAAGCAGGGTGCTTCCCGAGTCCCAGTAAGAGCTCATCCTGTCAGGCTCTAGGGCGAAAGGGAAGCTCGATGCGAGTTCTTACCTCCAGGTAAGGCTTTCTAATAGCCCTGCTGAGGCGGAAATTTCGAGCGGTTTCCACGAGGTCTTAGTCGCAGTTCTGCTTTATTTCACCTTCGTACGCTTTTCAAGACAGGTAAGACCCTCGCGGGGCGCCCTGTTCCCGACAAGGACACTGAGGACCGGCAGGCTCCCCCGGCCTGAAAAGAAAGTGCCCGGGCCCAAAGCCCTTCCCGCTCACTCTGTGTTTGCCGAGTGCAGGGCAACACACGGCACTCTTCCGGGGGAGAGGTCGCTTTCCCCAGCGCTCCAACGTCTCCAGGAAAACTCTTCTCTGGCGTCCCACATGCCATGCAAATCTGCCTCACTGCCCTCGACTGAGCTGTACGGGGAAACCGAAACTGCTTGGCATTCCTTCTAGGCACTCTAACCTGAAGACCCCATACCTGCAGGAGAAACCCGGCTTGCGTTCCTACTGCCAATGGGGCAGAGCTCTGCCTCTTACACTGCAGGCTTTCCTAAGAGGCTGAGGCCCGATAGCCTCCCTAGTGCATTCCTTGGGTGAGCGAGTTAGCTACAGGCAGAACACCCCGTGAAGAAAAGTGGATTCAGGGAAGGGACCTGTGTGTAGCTAGAGTCTCTTTTGGCGAGCTACGAATCACAAGGCGGTAGTCAGCGTGTTGCCTGGAAGTGGGGGCCTGATAACCCAAGCCTTGCATTCTCATTTTTAAAGCACCATTCATGCTGCCTTGAAGCTACCTGCATAAAACCGTTTGTGTGGGGCCCCTAGTCGCTGGAGTCAGGGATCGTGGAAGAGAAGCAGTTTTCTGTAAATAAGCAGGGTGTTTCCAGAGTCCCAGTAAGAGCTCATCCTGTCACGCTCTAGGGCGAAAGGGAAGCTCGATGCGAGTTCTTACCTCCAGGTAAGGCTTTCTAATAGCCCTGCTGAGGCGGAAATTTCGAGCGGTTTCCACGAGGTCTTAGTCGCAGTTCTGCTTTATTTCACCTTCGTACGCTTTTCAAGACAGGTAAGACCCTCGCGGGGCGCCCTGTTCCCGACAAGGACACTGAGGACCGGCAGGCTCCCCCGGCCTGAAAAGAAAGTGCCGGGGCCCAAAGCCCTTCCCGCTCACACTGTGTTTGCCGAGTGCAGGGCAACACACGGCACTCTTCCGGGGGAGAGGTCGCTTTCCCCAGCGCTCCAACGTCTCCAGGAAAACTGTTCTCTGGCGTCCCACATGCCATGCAAATCTGCCTCACTGTCCTCGACTGAGCTGTACGGGGAAACCGAAACTGCTTGGCATTCCTTCTAGGCACTCATACCTGAAGACCCCATACCTGCAGGAGAAAGCGGGCTTGCGTTCCTACTGCCACTAGAGCAGAGCTCTGCCTCTTACACTGCAGGCTTTCCCAAGAGGCTGAGGCCCGATAGCCTCCCTAGTGCATTCCTTGGGTGAGCGAGTTAGCTACAGGCAGAACACCCGGTGAAGAAAAGTGGATTCAGGGAAGGGACCTGTGTGTAGCTAGAGTCTCTTTTGATGAGCTACGAATCACAAGGCGGTAGTCAGCGTGTTGCCTGGAAGTGGGGGCCTGATAACCCAAGCCTTGCATTCTCATTTTTAAAGCACCATTCATGCTGCCTTGAAGCTACCTGCATAAAACGGTTTGTGTGCGGCCCCTAGTCGCTGGAGTCAGGGATCGTGGAAGAGAAGCAGTTTTCTATAAATAAGCAGGGTGCTTCACGAGTCCCAGTAAGAGCTCATCCTGTCAGGCTCTAGGGCGAAAGGGAAGCTCGATGCGAGTACTTACCTCCAGGTAAGGCTTTCTAATAGCCCTGCTGAGGCGGAAATTTCGAGCGGTTTCCACGAGGTCTTAGTCGCAGTTCTGCTTTATTTCACCTTCGTACGCTTTTCAAGACAGGTAAGACCCTCGCGGGGCGCCCTGTTCCCGACAAGGACACTGAGGACCGGCAGGCGCACCCGGCCTGAAAAGAAAGTGCCCGGGCCCAAAGCCCTTCCCGCTCACTCTGTGTTTGCCGAGTGCAGGGCAACACACGGCACTCTTCCGGGGGAGAGGTCGCTTTCCCCAGCGCTCCAACGTCTCCAGGAAAACTCTTCTCTGGCGTCCCACATGCCATGCAAATCTGCCTCACTGTCCTCGACTGAGCTGTACGGGGAAACCGAAACTGCTTGGCATTCCTTCTAGGCACTCTAACCTGAAGACCCCATACCTGCAGGAGAAACCCGGCTTGCGTTCCTACTGCCAGTGGGGCAGAGCTCTGCCTCTTACACTGCAGGGTTTCCTAAGAGGCTGAGGCCCGATAGCCTCCCTAGTGCATTCCTTGGGTGAGCGAGTTAGCTACAGGCAGAACACCCCGTGAAGAAAAGTGGATTCAGGGAAGGGACCTGTGTGTAGCTAGAGTCTCTTTTGGCGAGCTACGAATCACAAGGCGGTAGTCAGCGTGTTGCCTGGAAGTGGGGGCCTGATAACCCAAGCCTTGCATTCTCATTTTTAAAGCACCATTCATGCTGCCTTGAAGCTACCTGCATAAAACCGTTTGTGTGGGGCCCCTAGTCGCTGGAGTCAGGGATCGTGGAAGAGAAGCAGTTTTCTATAAATAAGCAGGGTGCTTCCCGAGTCCCAGTAAGAGCTCATCCTGTCAGGCTCTAGGGCGAAAGGGAAGCTCGATGCGAGTTCTTACCTCCAGGTAAGGCTTTCTAATAGCCCTGCTGAGGCGGAAATTTCGAGCGGTTTCCACGAGGTCTTAGTCGCAGTTCTGCTTTATTTCACCTTCGTACGCTTTTCAAGACAGGTAAGACCCTCGCGGGGCGCCCTGTTCCCGACAAGGACACTGAGGACCGGCAGGCTCCCCCGGCCTGAAAAGAAAGTGCCCGGGCCCAAAGCCCTTCCCGCTCACTCTGTGTTTGCCGAGTGCAGGGCAACACACGGCACTCTTCCGGGGGAGAGGTCGCTTTCCCCAGCGCTCCAACGTCTCCAGGAAAACTCTTCTCTGGCGTCCCACATGCCATGCAAATCTGCCTCACTGCCCTCGACTGAGCTGTACGGGGAAACCGAAACTGCTTGGCATTCCTTCTAGGCACTCTAACCTGAAGACCCCATACCTGCAGGAGAAACCCGGCTTGCGTTCCTACTGCCAATGGGGCAGAGCTCTGCCTCTTACACTGCAGGCTTTCCTAAGAGGCTGAGGCCCGATAGCCTCCCTAGTGCATTCCTTGGGTGAGCGAGTTAGCTACAGGCAGAACACCCCGTGAAGAAAAGTGGATTCAGGGAAGGGACCTGTGTGTAGCTAGAGTCTCTTTTGGCGAGCTACGAATCACAAGGCGGTAGTCAGCGTGTTGCCTGGAAGTGGGGGCCTGATAACCCAAGCCTTGCATTCTCATTTTTAAAGCACCATTCATGCTGCCTTGAAGCTACCTGCATAAAACCGTTTGTGTGGGGCCCCTAGTCGCTGGAGTCAGGGATCGTGGAAGAGAAGCAGTTTTCTGTAAATAAGCAGGGTGTTTCCAGAGTCCCAGTAAGAGCTCATCCTGTCACGCTCTAGGGCGAAAGGGAAGCTCGATGCGAGTTCTTACCTCCAGGTAAGGCTTTCTAATAGCCCTGCTGAGGCGGAAATTTCGAGCGGTTTCCACGAGGTCTTAGTCGCAGTTCTGCTTTATTTCACCTTCGTACGCTTTTCAAGACAGGTAAGACCCTCGCGGGGCGCCCTGTTCCCGACAAGGACACTGAGGACCGGCAGGCTCCCCCGGCCTGAAAAGAAAGTGCCGGGGCCGAAAGCCCTTCCCGCTCACACTGTGTTTGCCGAGTGCAGGGCAACACAAGGCACTCTTCCGGGGGAGAGGTCGCTTTCCCCAGCGCTCCAACGTCTCCAGGAAAACTCTTCTCTGGCGTCCCACATGCCATGCAAATCTGCCTCACTGTCCTCGACTGAGCTGTACGGGGAAACCGAAACTGCTTGGCATTCCTTCTAGGCACTCATACCTGAAGACCCCATACCTGCAGGAGAAAGCGGGCTTGCGTTCCTATTGCCACTAGAGCAGAGCTCTGCCTCTTACACTGCAGGCTTTCCCAAGAGGCTGAGGCCCGATAGCCTCCCTAGTGCATTCCTTGGGTGAGCGAGTTAGCTACAGGCAGAACACCCGGTGAAGAAAAGTGGATTCAGGGAAGGGACCTGTGTGTAGCTAGAGTCTCTTTTGGCGAGCTACGAATCACAAGGCGGTAGTCAGCGTGTTGCCTGGAAGTGGGGGCCTGATAACCCAAGCCTTGCATTCTCATTTTTAAAGCACCATTCATGCTGCCTTGAAGCTACCTGCATAAAACCGTTTGTGTGGGGCCCCTAGTCGCTGGAGTCAGGGATCGTGGAAGAGAAGCAGTTTTCTGTAAATAAGCAGGGTGCTTCCCGAGTCCCAGTAAGAGCTCATCCTGTCAGGCTCTAGGGCGAAAGGGAAGCTCGATGCGAGTTCTTACCTCCAGGTAAGGCTTTCTAATAGCCCTGCTGAGGCGGAAATTTCGAGCGGTTTCCACGAGGTCTTAGTCGCAGTTCTGCTTTATTTCACCTTCGTACGCTTTTCAAGACAGGTAAGACCCTCGCGGGGCGCCCTGTTCCCGACAAGGACACTGAGGACCGGCAGGCTCCCCCGGCCTGAAAAGAAAGTGCCGGGGCCGAAAGCCCTTCCCGCTCACACTGTGTTTGCCGAGTGCAGGGCAACACACGGCACTCTTCCGGGGGAGAGGTCGCTTTCCCCAGCGCTCCAACGTCTCCAGGAAAACTCTTCTCTGGCGTCCCACATGCCATGCAAATCTGCCTCACTGTCCTCGACTGAGCTGTACGGGGAAACCGAAACTGCTTGGCATTCCTTCTAGGCACTCTAACCTGAAGACCCCATACCTGCAGGAGAAACCCGGCTTGCATTCCTACTGCCAATGGGGCAGAGCTCTGCCTCTTACACTGCAGGCTTTCCTAAGAGGCTGAGGCCCGATAGCCTCCCTAGTGCATTCCTTGGGTGAGCGAGTTAGCTACAGGCAGAACACCCCGTGAAGAAAAGTGGATTCAGGGAAGGGACCTGTGTGTAGCTAGAGTCTCTTTTGGCGAGCTACGAATCACAAGGCGGTAGTCAGCGTGTTGCCTGGAAGTGGGGGCCTGATAACCCAAGCCTTGCATTCTCATTTTTAAAGCACCATTCATGCTGCCTTGAAGCTACCTGCATAAAACCGTTTGTGTGGGGCCCCTAGTCGCTGGAGTCAGGGATCGTGGAAGAGAAGCAGTTTTCTGTAAATAAGCAGGGTGTTTCCAGAGTCCCAGTAAGAGCTCATCCTGTCACGCTCTAGGGCGAAAGGGAAGCTCGATGCGAGTTCTTACCTCCAGGTAAGGCTTTCTAATAGCCCTGCTGAGGCGGAAATTTCGAGCGGTTTCCACGAGGTCTTAGTCGCAGTTCTGCTTTATTTCACCTTCGTACGCTTTTCAAGACAGGTAAGACCCTCGCGGGGCGCCCTGTTCCCGACAAGGACACTGAGGACCGGCAGGCTCCCCCGGCCTGAAAAGAAAGTGCCGGGGCCGAAAGCCCTTCCCGCTCACACTGTGTTTGCCGAGTGCAGGGCAACACACGGCACTCTTCCGGGGGAGAGGTCGCTTTCCCCAGCGCTCCAACGTCTCCAGGAAAACTGTTCTCTGGCGTCCCACATGCCATGCAAATCTGCCTCACTGTCCTCGACTGAGCTGTACGGGGAAACCGAAACTGCTTGGCATTCCTTCTAGGCACTCATACCTGAAGACCCCATACCTGCAGGAGAAAGCGGGCTTGCGTTCCTACTGCCACTAGAGCAGAGCTCTGCCTCTTACACTGCAGGCTTTCCCAAGAGGCTGAGGCCCGATAGCCTCCCTAGTGCATTCCTTGGGTGAGCGAGTTAGCTACAGGCAGAACACCCGGTGAAGAAAAGTGGATTCAGGGAAGGGACCTGTGTGTAGCTAGAGTCTCTTTTGATGAGCTACGAATCACAAGGCGGTAGTCAGCGTGTTGCCTGGAAGTGGGGGCCTGATAACCCAAGCCTTGCATTCTCATTTTTAAAGCACCATTCATGCTGCCTTGAAGCTACCTGCATAAAACCGTTTGTGTGGGGCCCCTAGTCGCTGGAGTCAGGGATCGTGGAAGAGAAGCAGTTTTCTGTAAATAAGCAGGGTGCTTCCCGAGTCCCAGTAAGAGCTCATCCTGTCAGGCTCTAGGGCGAAAGGGAAGCTCGATGCGAGTTCTTACCTCCAGGTAAGGCTTTCTAATAGCCCTGCTGAGGCGGAAATTTCGAGCGGTTTCCACGAGGTCTTAGTCGCAGTTCTGCTTTATTTCACCTTCGTACGCTTTTCAAGACAGGTAAGACCCTCGCGGGACGCCCTGTTCCCGACAAGGACACTGAGGACCGGCAGGCTCCCCCGGCTTGAAAAGAAAGTGCCCGGGCCCAAAGCCCTTCCCGCTCACTCTGTGTTTGCCGAGTGCAGGGCAACACACGGCACTCTTCCGGGGGAGAGGTCGCTTTCCCCAGCGCTCCAACGTCTCCAGGAAAACTCTTCTCTGGCGTCCCACATGCCATGCAAATCTGCCTCACTGTCCTCGACTGAGCTGTACGGGGAAACCGAAACTGCTTGGCATTCCTTCTAGGCACTCTAACCTGAAGACCCCATACCTGCAGGAGAAACCCGGCTTGCGTTCCTACTGCCAGTGGGGCAGAGCTCTGCCTCTTACACTGCAGGGTTTCCTAAGAGGCTGAGGCCCGATAGCCTCCCTAGTGCATTCCTTGGGTGAGCGAGTTAGCTACAGGCAGAACACCCCGTGAAGAAAAGTGGATTCAGGGAAGGGACCTGTGTGTAGCTAGAGTCTCTTTTGGCGAGCTACGAATCACAAGGCGGTAGTCAGCGTGTTGCCTGGAAGTGGGGGCCTGATAACCCAAGCCTTGCATTCTCATTTTTAAAGCACCATTCATGCTGCCTTGAAGCTACCTGCATAAAACCGTTTGTGTGGGGCCCCTAGTCGCTGGAGTCAGGGATCGTGGAAGAGAAGCAGTTTTCTATAAATAAGCAGGGTGCTTCCCGAGTCCCAGTAAGAGCTCATCCTGTCAGGCTCTAGGGCGAAAGGGAAGCTCGATGCGAGTTCTTACCTCCAGGTAAGGCTTTCTAATAGCCCTGCTGAGGCGGAAATTTCGAGCGGTTTCCACGAGGTCTTAGTCGCAGTTCTGCTTTATTTCACCTTCGTACGCTTTTCAAGACAGGTAAGACCCTCGCGGGGCGCCCTGTTCCCGACAAGGACACTGAGGACCGGCAGGCTCCCCCGGCCTGAAAAGAAAGTGCCCGGGCCCAAAGCCCTTCCCGCTCACTCTGTGTTTGCCGAGTGCAGGGCAACACACGGCACTCTTCCGGGGGAGAGGTCGCTTTCCCCAGCGCTCCAACGTCTCCAGGAAAACTCTTCTCTGGCGTCCCACATGCCATGCAAATCTGCCTCACTGCCCTCGACTGAGCTGTACGGGGAAACCGAAACTGCTTGGCATTCCTTCTAGGCACTCTAACCTGAAGACCCCATACCTGCAGGAGAAACCCGGCTTGCGTTCCTACTGCCAATGGGGCAGAGCTCTGCCTCTTACACTGCAGGCTTTCCTAAGAGGCTGAGGCCCGATAGCCTCCCTAGTGCATTCCTTGGGTGAGCGAGTTAGCTACAGGCAGAACACCCCGTGAAGAAAAGTGGATTCAGGGAAGGGACCTGTGTGTAGCTAGAGTCTCTTTTGGCGAGCTACGAATCACAAGGCGGTAGTCAGCGTGTTGCCTGGAAGTGGGGGCCTGATAACCCAAGCCTTGCATTCTCATTTTTAAAGCACCATTCATGCTGCCTTGAAGCTACCTGCATAAAACCGTTTGTGTGGGGCCCCTAGTCGCTGGAGTCAGGGATCGTGGAAGAGAAGCAGTTTTCTGTAAATAAGCAGGGTGTTTCCAGAGTCCCAGTAAGAGCTCATCCTGTCACGCTCTAGGGCGAAAGGGAAGCTCGATGCGAGTTCTTACCTCCAGGTAAGGCTTTCTAATAGCCCTGCTGAGGCGGAAATTTCGAGCGGTTTCCACGAGGTCTTAGTCGCAGTTCTGCTTTATTTCACCTTCGTACGCTTTTCAAGACAGGTAAGACCCTCGCGGGGCGCCCTGTTCCCGACAAGGACACTGAGGACCGGCAGGCTCCCCCGGCCTGAAAAGAAAGTGCCGGGGCCGAAAGCCCTTCCCGCTCACACTGTGTTTGCCGAGTGCAGGGCAACACAAGGCACTCTTCCGGGGGAGAGGTCGCTTTCCCCAGCGCTCCAACGTCTCCAGGAAAACTCTTCTCTGGCGTCCCACATGCCATGCAAATCTGCCTCACTGTCCTCGACTGAGCTGTACGGGGAAACCGAAACTGCTTGGCATTCCTTCTAGGCACTCATACCTGAAGACCCCATACCTGCAGGAGAAAGCGGGCTTGCGTTCCTATTGCCACTAGAGCAGAGCTCTGCCTCTTACACTGCAGGCTTTCCCAAGAGGCTGAGGCCCGATAGCCTCCCTAGTGCATTCCTTGGGTGAGCGAGTTAGCTACAGGCAGAACACCCGGTGAAGAAAAGTGGATTCAGGGAAGGGACCTGTGTGTAGCTAGAGTCTCTTTTGGCGAGCTACGAATCACAAGGCGGTAGTCAGCGTGTTGCCTGGAAGTGGGGGCCTGATAACCCAAGCCTTGCATTCTCATTTTTAAAGCACCATTCATGCTGCCTTGAAGCTACCTGCATAAAACCGTTTGTGTGGGGCCCCTAGTCGCTGGAGTCAGGGATCGTGGAAGAGAAGCAGTTTTCTGTAAATAAGCAGGGTGCTTCCCGAGTCCCAGTAAGAGCTCATCCTGTCAGGCTCTAGGGCGAAAGGGAAGCTCGATGCGAGTTCTTACCTCCAGGTAAGGCTTTCTAATAGCCCTGCTGAGGCGGAAATTTCGAGCGGTTTCCACGAGGTCTTAGTCGCAGTTCTGCTTTATTTCACCTTCGTACGCTTTTCAAGACAGGTAAGACCCTCGCGGGGCGCCCTGTTCCCGACAAGGACACTGAGGACCGGCAGGCTCCCCCGGCCTGAAAAGAAAGTGCCGGGGCCGAAAGCCCTTCCCGCTCACACTGTGTTTGCCGAGTGCAGGGCAACACACGGCACTCTTCCGGGGGAGAGGTCGCTTTCCCCAGCGCTCCAACGTCTCCAGGAAAACTCTTCTCTGGCGTCCCACATGCCATGCAAATCTGCCTCACTGTCCTCGACTGAGCTGTACGGGGAAACCGAAACTGCTTGGCATTCCTTCTAGGCACTCTAACCTGAAGACCCCATACCTGCAGGAGAAACCCGGCTTGCATTCCTACTGCCAATGGGGCAGAGCTCTGCCTCTTACACTGCAGGCTTTCCTAAGAGGCTGAGGCCCGATAGCCTCCCTAGTGCATTCCTTGGGTGAGCGAGTTAGCTACAGGCAGAACACCCCGTGAAGAAAAGTGGATTCAGGGAAGGGACCTGTGTGTAGCTAGAGTCTCTTTTGGCGAGCTACGAATCACAAGGCGGTAGTCAGCGTGTTGCCTGGAAGTGGGGGCCTGATAACCCAAGCCTTGCATTCTCATTTTTAAAGCACCATTCATGCTGCCTTGAAGCTACCTGCATAAAACCGTTTGTGTGGGGCCCCTAGTCGCTGGAGTCAGGGATCGTGGAAGAGAAGCAGTTTTCTGTAAATAAGCAGGGTGTTTCCAGAGTCCCAGTAAGAGCTCATCCTGTCACGCTCTAGGGCGAAAGGGAAGCTCGATGCGAGTTCTTACCTCCAGGTAAGGCTTTCTAATAGCCCTGCTGAGGCGGAAATTTCGAGCGGTTTCCACGAGGTCTTAGTCGCAGTTCTGCTTTATTTCACCTTCGTACGCTTTTCAAGACAGGTAAGACCCTCGCGGGGCGCCCTGTTCCCGACAAGGACACTGAGGACCGGCAGGCTCCCCCGGCCTGAAAAGAAAGTGCCGGGGCCGAAAGCCCTTCCCGCTCACACTGTGTTTGCCGAGTGCAGGGCAACACACGGCACTCTTCCGGGGGAGAGGTCGCTTTCCCCAGCGCTCCAACGTCTCCAGGAAAACTGTTCTCTGGCGTCCCACATGCCATGCAAATCTGCCTCACTGTCCTCGACTGAGCTGTACGGGGAAACCGAAACTGCTTGGCATTCCTTCTAGGCACTCATACCTGAAGACCCCATACCTGCAGGAGAAAGCGGGCTTGCGTTCCTACTGCCACTAGAGCAGAGCTCTGCCTCTTACACTGCAGGCTTTCCCAAGAGGCTGAGGCCCGATAGCCTCCCTAGTGCATTCCTTGGGTGAGCGAGTTAGCTACAGGCAGAACACCCGGTGAAGAAAAGTGGATTCAGGGAAGGGACCTGTGTGTAGCTAGAGTCTCTTTTGATGAGCTACGAATCACAAGGCGGTAGTCAGCGTGTTGCCTGGAAGTGGGGGCCTGATAACCCAAGCCTTGCATTCTCATTTTTAAAGCACCATTCATGCTGCCTTGAAGCTACCTGCATAAAACCGTTTGTGTGGGGCCCCTAGTCGCTGGAGTCAGGGATCGTGGAAGAGAAGCAGTTTTCTGTAAATAAGCAGGGTGCTTCCCGAGTCCCAGTAAGAGCTCATCCTGTCAGGCTCTAGGGCGAAAGGGAAGCTCGATGCGAGTTCTTACCTCCAGGTAAGGCTTTCTAATAGCCCTGCTGAGGCGGAAATTTCGAGCGGTTTCCACGAGGTCTTAGTCGCAGTTCTGCTTTATTTCACCTTCGTACGCTTTTCAAGACAGGTAAGACCCTCGCGGGGCGCCCTGTTCCCGACAAGGACACTGAGGACCGGCAGGCTCCCCCGGCCTGAAAAGAAAGTGCCGGGGCCGAAAGCCCTTCCCGCTCACACTGTGTTTGCCGAGTGCAGGGCAACACACGGCACTCTTCCGGGGGAGAGGTCGCTTTCCCCAGCGCTCCAACGTCTCCAGGAAAACTCTTCTCTGGCGTCCCACATGCCATGCAAATCTGCCTCACTGTCCTCGACTGAGCTGTACGGGGAAACCGAAACTGCTTGGCATTCCTTCTAGGCACTCTAACCTGAAGACCCCATACCTGCAGGAGAAACCCGGCTTGCATTCCTACTGCCAATGGGGCAGAGCTTTGCCTCTTACACTGCAGGCTTTCCTAAGAGGCTGAGGCCCGATAGCCTCCCTAGTGCATTCCTTGGGTGAGCGAGTTAGCTACAGGCAGAACACCCCGTGAAGAAAAGTGGATTCAGGGAAGGGACCTGTGTGTAGCTAGAGTCTCTTTTGGCGAGCTACGAATCACAAGGCGGTAGTCAGCGTGTTGCCTGGAAGTGGGGGCCTGATAACCCAAGCCTTGCATTCTCATTTTTAAAGCACCATTCATGCTGCCTTGAAGCTACCTGCATAAAACCGTTTGTGTGGGGCCCCTAGTCGCTGGAGTCAGGGATCGTGGAAGAGAAGCAGTTTTCTGTAAATAAGCAGGGTGTTTCCAGAGTCCCAGTAAGAGCTCATCCTGTCACGCTCTAGGGCGAAAGGGAAGCTCGATGCGAGTTCTTACCTCCAGGTAAGGCTTTCTAATAGCCCTGCTGAGGCGGAAATTTCGAGCGGTTTCCACGAGGTCTTAGTCGCAGTTCTGCTTTATTTCACCTTCGTACGCTTTTCAAGACAGGTAAGACCCTCGCGGGGCGCCCTGTTCCCGACAAGGACACTGAGGACCGGCAGGCTCCCCCGGCCTGAAAAGAAAGTGCCGGGGCCGAAAGCCCTTCCCGCTCACACTGTGTTTGCCGAGTGCAGGGCAACACACGGCACTCTTCCGGGGGAGAGGTCGCTTTCCCCAGCGCTCCAACGTCTCCAGGAAAACTGTTCTCTGGCGTCCCACATGCCATGCAAATCTGCCTCACTGTCCTCGACTGAGCTGTACGGGGAAACCGAAACTGCTTGGCATTCCTTCTAGGCACTCATACCTGAAGACCCCATACCTGCAGGAGAAAGCGGTCTTGCGTTCCTACTGCCACTAGAGCAGAGCTCTGCCTCTTACACTGCAGGCTTTCCCAAGAGGCTGAGGCCCGATAGCCTCCCTAGTGCATTCCTTGGGTGAGCGAGTTAGCTACAGGCAGAACACCCGGTGAAGAAAAGTGGATTCAGGGAAGGGACCTGTGTGTAGCTAGAGTCTCTTTTGATGAGCTACGAATCACAAGGCGGTAGTCAGCGTGTTGCCTGGAAGTGGGGGCCTGATAACCCAAGCCTTGCATTCTCATTTTTAAAGCACCATTCATGCTGCCTTGAAGCTACCTGCATAAAACGGTTTGTGTGCGGCCCCTAGTCGCTGGAGTCAGGGATCGTGGAAGAGAAGCAGTTTTCTATAAATAAGCAGGGTGCTTCACGAGTCCCAGTAAGAGCTCATCCTGTCAGGCTCTAGGGCGAAAGGGAAGCTCGATGCGAGTACTTACCTCCAGGTAAGGCTTTCTAATAGCCCTGCTGAGGCGGAAATTTCGAGCGGTTTCCACGAGGTCTTAGTCGCAGTTCTGCTTTATTTCACCTTCGTACGCTTTTCAAGACAGGTAAGACCCTCGCGGGGCGCCCTGTTCCCGACAAGGACACTGAGGACCGGCAGGCTCCCCCGGCCTGAAAAGAAAGTGCCCAGGCCCAAAGCCCTTCCCGCTCACTCTGTGTTTGCCGAGTGCAGGGCAACACACGGCACTCTTCCGGGGGAGAGGTCGCTTTCCCCAGCGCTCCAACGTCTCCAGGAAAACTCTTCTCTGGCGTCCCACATGCCATGCAAATCTGCCTCACTGTCCTCGACTGAGCTGTACGGGGAAACCGAAACTGCTTGGCATTCCTTCTAGGCACTCTAACCTGAAGACCCCATACCTGCAGGAGAAACCCGGCTTGCGTTCCTACTGCCACTAGGGCAGAGCTCTGCCTCTTACACTGCAGGCTTTCCTAAGAGGCTGAGGCCCGATAGCCTCCCTAGTGCATTCCTTGGGTGAGCGAGTTAGCTACAGGCAGAACACCCGGTGAAGAAAAGTGGATTCAGGGAAGGGACCTGTGTGTAGCTAGAGTCTCTTTTGGCGAGCTACGAATCACAAGGCGGTAGTCAGCGTGTTGCCTGGAAGTGGGGGCCTGATAACCCAAGCCTTGCATTCTCATTTTTAAAGCACCATTCATGCTGCCTTGAAGCTACCTGCATAAAACCGTTTGTGTGGGGCCCCTAGTCGCTGGAGTCAGGGATCGTGGAAGAGAAGCAGTTTTCTATAAATAAGCAGGGTGCTTCCCGAGTCCCAGTAAGAGCTCATCCTGTCACGCTCTAGGGCGAAAGGGAAGCTCGATGCGAGTTCTTACCTCCAGGTAAGGCTTTCTAATAGCCCTGCTGAGGCGGAAATTTCGAGCGGTTTCCACGAGGTCTTAGTCGCAGTTCTGCTTTATTTCACCTTCGTACGCTTTTCAAGACAGGTAAGACCCTCGCGGGGCGCCCTGTTCCCGACAAGGACACTGAGGACAGGCAGGCTCCCCCGGCCTGAAAAGAAAGTGCCCGGGCCCAAAGCCCTTCCCGCTCACTCTGTGTTTGCCGAGTGCAGGGCAACACACGGCACTCTTCCGGGGGAGAGGTCGCTTTCCCCAGCGCTCCAACGTCTCCAGGAAAACTCTTCTCTGGCGTCCCACATGCCATGCAAATCTGCCTCACTGTCCTCGACTGAGCTGTACGGGGAAACCGAAACTGCTTGGCATTCCTTCTAGGCACTCTAACCTGAAGACCCCATACCTGCAGGAGAAACCCGGCTTGCGTTCCTACTGCCAATGGGGCAGAGCTCTGCCTCTTACACTGCAGGCTTTCCTAAGAGGCTGAGGCCCGATAGCCTCCCTAGTGCATTCCTTGGGTGAGCGAGTTAGCTACAGGCAGAACACCCCGTGAAGAAAAGTGGATTCAGGGAAGGGACCTGTGTGTAGCTAGAGTCTCTTTTGGCGAGCTACGAATCACAAGGCGGTAGTCAGCGTGTTGCCTGGAAGTGGGGGCATGATAACCCAAGCCTTGCATTCTCATTTTTAAAGCTCCATTCATGCTGCTTTGAAGCTACCTGCATAAAACCGTTTGTGTGGGGCCCCTAGTCGCTGGAGTCAGGGATCGTGGAAGAGAAGCAGTTTTCTATAAATAAGCAGGGTGATTCCCGAGTCCCAGTAAGAGCTCATCCTGTCACGCTCTAGGGCGAAAGGGAAGCTCGATGCGAGTACTTACCTCCAGGTAAGGCTTTCTAATAGCCCTGCTGAGGCGGAAATTTCGAGCGGTTTCCACGAGGTCTTAGTCGCAGTTCTGCTTTATTTCACCTTCGTACGCTTTTCAAGACAGGTAAGACCCTCGCGGGGCGCCCTGTTCCCAACAAGGACACTGAGGACCGGCAGGCTCCCCCGGCCTGAAAAGAAAGTGCCGGGGCCGAAAGCCCTTCCCGCTCACACTGTGTGTGCCGAGTGCAGGGCAACACACGGCACTCTTCCGGGGGAGAGGTCGCTTTCCCCAGCGCTCCAACGTCTCCAGGAAAACTGTTCTCTGGCGACCCACATGCCATGCAAATCTGCCTCACTGTCCTCGACTGAGCTGTACGGGGAAACCGAAACTGCTTGGCATTCCTTCTAGGCACTCATACCTGAAGAACCCATACCTGCAGGAGAAAGCGGGCTTGCGTTCCTACTGCCACTAGAGCAGAGCTCTGCCTCTTACACTGCAGGCTTTCCCAAGAGGCTGAGGCCCGATAGCCTCCCTAGTGCATTCCTTGGGTGAGCGAGTTAGCTACAGGCAGAACACCCGGTGAAGAAAAGTGGATTCAGGGAAGGGACCTGTGTGTAGCTAGAGTCTCTTTTGATGAGCTACGAATCACAAGGCGGTAGTCAGCGTGTTGCCTGGAAGTGGGGGCCTGATAACCCAAGCCTTGCATTCTCATTTTTAAAGCACCATTCATGCTGCCTTGAAGCTACCTGCATAAAACGGTTTGTGTGGGGCCCCTAGTCGCTGGAGTCAGGGATCGTGGAAGAGAAGCAGTTTTCTATAAATAAGCAGGGTGCTTCACGAGTCCCAGTAAGAGCTCATCCTGTCAGGCTCTAGGGCGAAAGGGAAGCTCGATGCGAGTACTTACCTCCAGGTAAGGCTTTCTAATAGCCCTGCTGAGGCGGAAATTTCGAGCGGTTTCCACGAGGTCTTAGTCGCAGTTCTGCTTTATTTCACCTTCGTACGCTTTTCAAGACAGGTAAGACCCTCGCGGGGCGCCCTGTTCCCGACAAGGACACTGAGGACCGGCAGGCTCACCCGGCCTGAAAAGAAAGTGCCCAGGCCCAAAGCCCTTCCCGCTCACTCTGTGTTTGCCGAGTGCAGGGCAACACACGGCACTCTTCCGGGGGAGAGGTCGCTTTCCCCAGCGCTCCAACGTCTCCAGGAAAACTGTTCTCTGGCGTCCCACATGCCATGCAAATCTGCCTCACTGTCCTCGACTGAGCTGTACGGGGAAACCGAAACTGCTTGGCATTCCTTCTAGGCACTCTAACCTGAAGACCCCATACCTGCAGGAGAAACCCGGCTTGCGTTCCTACTGCCACTAGGGCAGAGCTCTGCCTCTTACACTGCAGGCTTTCCTAAGAGGCTGAGGCCCGATACCCTCCCTAGTGCATTCCTTGGGTGAGCGAGTTAGCTACAGGCAGAACACCCCGTGAAGAAAAGTGGATTCAGGGAAGGGACCTGTGTGTAGCTAGAGTCTCTTTTGGCGAGCTACGAATCACAAGGCGGTAGTCAGCGTGTTGCCTGGAAGTGGGGGCCTGATAACCCAAGCCTTGCATTCTCATTTTTAAAGCACCATTCATGCTGCCTTGAAGCTACCTGCATAAAACCGTTTGTGTGGGGCCCCTAGTCGCTGGAGTCAGGGATCGTGGAAGAGAAGCAGTTTTCTATAAATAAGCAGGGTGCTTCCCGAGTCCCAGTAAGAGCTCATCCTGTCACGCTCTAGGGCGAAAGGGAAGCTCGATGCGAGTTCTTACCTCCAGGTAAGGCTTTCTAATAGCCCTGCTGAGGCGGAAATTTCGAGCGGTTTCCACGAGGTCTTAGTCGCAGTTCTGCTTTATTTCACCTTCGTACGCTTTTCAAGACAGGTAAGACCCTCGCGGGGCGCCCTGTTCCCGACAAGGACACTGAGGACCGGCAGGCTCCCCCGGCCTGAAAAGAAAGTGCCGGGGCCGAAAGCCCTTCCCGCTCACACTGTGTTTGCCGAGTGCAGGGCAACACACGGCACTCTTCCGGGGGAGAGGTCGCTTTCCCCAGCGCTCCAACGTCTCCAGGAAAACTCTTCTCTGGCGTCCCACATGCCATGCAAATCTGCCTCACTGTCCTCGACTGAGCTGTACGGGGAAACCGAAACTGCTTGGCATTCCTTCTAGGCACTCTAACCTGAGGACCCCATACCTGCAGGAGAAACCCGGCTTGCGTTCCTACTGCCAATGGGGAAGAGCTCTGCCTCTTACACTGCAGGCTTTCCTAAGAGGCTGAGGCCCGATAGCCTCCCTAGTGCATTCCTTGGGTGAGCGAGTTAGCTACAGGCAGAACACCCCGTGAAGAAAAGTGGATTCAGGGAAGGGACCTGTGTGTAGCTAGAGTCTCTTTTGGCGAGCTACGAATCACAAGGCGGTAGTCAGCGTGTTGCCTGGAAGTGGGGGCATGATAACCCAAGTCTTGCATTCTCATTTTTAAAGCACCATTCATGCTGCTTTGAAGCTACCTGCATAAAACCGTTTGTGTGGGGCCCCTAGTCGCTGGAGTCAGGGATCGTGGAAGAGAAGCAGTTTTCTATAAATAAGCAGGGTGCTTCCCGAGTCCCAGTAAGAGCTCATCCTGTCACGCTCTAGGGCGAAAGGGAAGCTCGATGCGAGTACTTACCTCCAGGTAAGGCTTTCTAATAGCCCTGCTGAGGCGGAAATTTCGAGCGGTTTCCACGAGGTCTTAGTCGCAGTTCTGCTTTATTTCACCTTCGTACGCTTTTCAAGACAGGTAAGACCCTCGCGGGACGCCCTGTTCCCGACAAGGACACTGAGGACCGGCAGGCTCCCCCGGCCTGAAAAGAAAGTGCCCGGGCCCAAAGCCCTTCCCGCTCACTCTGTGTTTGCCGAGTGCAGGGCAACACACGGCACTCTTCCGGGGGAGAGGTCGCTTTCCCCAGCGCTCCAACATCTCCAGGAAAACTCTTCTCTGGCGTCCCACATGCCATGCAAATCTGCCTCACTGTCCTCGACTGAGCTGTACGGGGAAACCGAAACTGCTTGGCATTCCTTCTAGGCACTCTAACCTGAAGACCCCATACCTGCAGGAGAAACCCGGCTTGCGTTCCTACTGCCAATGGGGCAGAGCTCTGCCTCTTACACTGCAGGCTTTCCTAAGAGGCTGAGGCCCGATAGCCTCCCTAGTGCATTCCTTGGGTGAGCGAGTTAGCTACAGGCAGAACACCCCGTGAAGAAAAGTGGATTCAGGGAAGGGACCTGTGTGTAGCTAGAGTCTCTTTTGGCGAGCTACGAATCACAAGGCGGTAGTCAGCGTGTTGCCTGGAAGTGGGGGCCTGATAACCCAAGCCTTGCATTCTCATTTTTAAAGCACCAATCATGCTGCTTTGAAGCTACCTGCATAAAACCGTTTGTGTGGGGCCCCTAGTCGCTCGAGTCAGGGATCGTGGAAGAGAAGCAGTTTTCTATAAATAAGCAGGGTGCTTCCCGAGTCCCAGTAAGAGCTCATCCTGTCACGCTCTAGGGCGAAAGGGAAGCTCGATGCGAGTACTTACCTCCAGGTAAGGCTTTCTAATAGCCCTGCTGAGGCGGAAATTTCGAGCGGTTTCCACGAGGTCTTAGTCGCAGTTCTGCTTTATTTCACCTTCGTACGCTTTTCAAGACAGGTAAGACCCTCGCGGGGCGCCCTGTTCCCGACAAGGACACTGAGGACCGGCAGGCTCCCCCGGCCTGAAAAGAAAGTGCCCGGGCCCAAAGCCCTTCCTGCTCACTCTGTGTTTGCCGAGTGCAGGGCAACACACGGCACTCTTCCGGGGGAGAGGTCGCTTTCCCCAGCGCTCCAACGTCTCCAGGAAAACTCTTCTCTGGCGTCCCACATGCCATGCAAATCTGCCTCACTGTCCTCGACTGAGCTGTACGGGGAAACCGAAACTGCTTGGCATTCCTTCTAGGCACTCATACCTGAAGACCCCATACCTGCAGGAGAAAGCGGGCTTGCGTTCCTACTGCCACTAGAGCAGAGCTCTGCCTCTTACACTGCAGGCTTTCCCAAGAGGCTGAGGCCCGATAGCCTCCCTAGTGCATTCCTTGGGTGAGCGAGTTAGCTACAGGCAGAACACTCGGTGAAGAAAAGTGGATTCAGGGAAGGGAACTGTGTGTAGCTAGAGTCTCTTTTGGCGAGCTACGAATCACAAGGCGGTAGTCAGCGTGTTGCCTGGAAGTGGGGGCCTGATAACCCAAGCCTTGCATTCTCATTTTTAAAGCACCATTCATGCTGCCTTGAAGCTACCTGCATAAAACCGTTTGTGTGGGGCCCCTAGTCGCTGGAGTCAGGGATCGTGGAAGAGAAGCAGTTTTCTATAAATAAGCAGGGTGTTTCCCGAGTCCCAGTAAGAGCTCATCCTGTCACGCTCTAGGGCGAAAGGGAAGCTCGATGCTAGTTCTTACCTCCAGGTAAGGCTTTCTAATAGCCCTGCTGAGGCGGAAATTTCGAGCGGTTTCCACGAGGTCTTAGTCGCAGTTCTGCTTTATTTCACCTTCGTACGCTTTTCAAGACAGGTAAGACCCTCGCGGGGCGCCCTGTTCCCGACAAGGACACTGAGGACCGGCAGGCTCCCCCGGCCTGAAAAGAAAGTGCCGGGGCCCAAAGCCCTTCCCGCTCACACTGTGTTTGCCGAGTGCAGGGCAACACACGGCACTCTTCCGGGGGAGAGGTCGCTTTCCCCAGCGCTCCAACGTCTCCAGGAAAACTGTTCTCTGGCGTCCCACATGCCATGCAAATCTGCCTCACTGTCCTCGACTGAGCTGTACGGGGAAACCGAAACTGCTTGGCATTCCTTCTAGGCACTCATACCTGAAGACCCCATACCTGCAGGAGAAAGCGGGCTTGCGTTCCTACTGCCACTAGAGCAGAGCTCTGCCTCTTACACTGCAGGCTTTCCCAAGAGGCTGAGGCCCGATAGCCTCCCTAGTGCATTCCTTGGGTGAGCGAGTTAGCTACAGGCAGAACACCCGGTGAAGAAAAGTGGATTCAGGGAAGGGACCTGTGTGTAGCTAGAGTCTCTTTTGATGAGCTACGAATCACAAGGCGGTAGTCAGCGTGTTGCCTGGAAGTGGGGGCCTGATAACCCAAGCCTTGCATTCTCATTTTTAAAGCACCATTCATGCTGCCTTGAAGCTACCTGCATAAAACGGTTTGTGTGCGGCCCCTAGTCGCTGGAGTCAGGGATCGTGGAAGAGAAGCAGTTTTCTATAAATAAGCAGGGTGCTTCACGAGTCCCAGTAAGAGCTCATCCTGTCAGGCTCTAGGGCGAAAGGGAAGCTCGATGCGAGTACTTACCTCCAGGTAAGGCTTTCTAATAGCCCTGCTGAGGCGGAAATTTCGAGCGGTTTCCACGAGGTCTTAGTCGCAGTTCTGCTTTATTTCACCTTCGTACGCTTTTCAAGACAGGTAAGACCCTCGCGGGGCGCCCTGTTCCCGACAAGGACACTGAGGACCGGCAGGCGCACCCGGCCTGAAAAGAAAGTGCCCGGGCCCAAAGCCCTTCCCGCTCACTCTGTGTTTGCCGAGTGCAGGGCAACACACGGCACTCTTCCGGGGGAGAGGTCGCTTTCCCCAGCGCTCCAACGTCTCCAGGAAAACTCTTCTCTGGCGTCCCACATGCCATGCAAATCTGCCTCACTGTCCTCGACTGAGCTGTACGGGGAAACCGAAACTGCTTGGCATTCCTTCTAGGCACTCTAACCTGAAGACCCCATACCTGCAGGAGAAACCCGGCTTGCGTTCCTACTGCCAGTGGGGCAGAGCTCTGCCTCTTACACTGCAGGGTTTCCTAAGAGGCTGAGGCCCGATAGCCTCCCTAGTGCATTCCTTGGGTGAGCGAGTTAGCTACAGGCAGAACACCCCGTGAAGAAAAGTGGATTCAGGGAAGGGACCTGTGTGTAGCTAGAGTCTCTTTTGGCGAGCTACGAATCACAAGGCGGTAGTCAGCGTGTTGCCTGGAAGTGGGGGCCTGATAACCCAAGCCTTGCATTCTCATTTTTAAAGCACCATTCATGCTGCCTTGAAGCTACCTGCATAAAACCGTTTGTGTGGGGCCCCTAGTCGCTGGAGTCAGGGATCGTGGAAGAGAAGCAGTTTTCTATAAATAAGCAGGGTGCTTCCCGAGTCCCAGTAAGAGCTCATCCTGTCAGGCTCTAGGGCGAAAGGGAAGCTCGATGCGAGTTCTTACCTCCAGGTAAGGCTTTCTAATAGCCCTGCTGAGGCGGAAATTTCGAGCGGTTTCCACGAGGTCTTAGTCGCAGTTCTGCTTTATTTCACCTTCGTACGCTTTTCAAGACAGGTAAGACCCTCGCGGGGCGCCCTGTTCCCGACAAGGACACTGAGGACCGGCAGGCTCCCCCGGCCTGAAAAGAAAGTGCCCGGGCCCAAAGCCCTTCCCGCTCACTCTGTGTTTGCCGAGTGCAGGGCAACACACGGCACTCTTCCGGGGGAGAGGTCGCTTTCCCCAGCGCTCCAACGTCTCCAGGAAAACTCTTCTCTGGCGTCCCACATGCCATGCAAATCTGCCTCACTGCCCTCGACTGAGCTGTACGGGGAAACCGAAACTGCTTGGCATTCCTTCTAGGCACTCTAACCTGAAGACCCCATACCTGCAGGAGAAACCCGGCTTGCGTTCCTACTGCCAATGGGGCAGAGCTCTGCCTCTTACACTGCAGGCTTTCCTAAGAGGCTGAGGCCCGATAGCCTCCCTAGTGCATTCCTTGGGTGAGCGAGTTAGCTACAGGCAGAACACCCCGTGAAGAAAAGTGGATTCAGGGAAGGGACCTGTGTGTAGCTAGAGTCTCTTTTGGCGAGCTACGAATCACAAGGCGGTAGTCAGCGTGTTGCCTGGAAGTGGGGGCCTGATAACCCAAGCCTTGCATTCTCATTTTTAAAGCACCATTCATGCTGCCTTGAAGCTACCTGCATAAAACCGTTTGTGTGGGGCCCCTAGTCGCTGGAGTCAGGGATCGTGGAAGAGAAGCAGTTTTCTGTAAATAAGCAGGGTGTTTCCAGAGTCCCAGTAAGAGCTCATCCTGTCACGCTCTAGGGCGAAAGGGAAGCTCGATGCGAGTTCTTACCTCCAGGTAAGGCTTTCTAATAGCCCTGCTGAGGCGGAAATTTCGAGCGGTTTCCACGAGGTCTTAGTCGCAGTTCTGCTTTATTTCACCTTCGTACGCTTTTCAAGACAGGTAAGACCCTCGCGGGGCGCCCTGTTCCCGACAAGGACACTGAGGACCGGCAGGCTCCCCCGGCCTGAAAAGAAAGTGCCGGGGCCGAAAGCCCTTCCCGCTCACACTGTGTTTGCCGAGTGCAGGGCAACACAAGGCACTCTTCCGGGGGAGAGGTCGCTTTCCCCAGCGCTCCAACGTCTCCAGGAAAACTCTTCTCTGGCGTCCCACATGCCATGCAAATCTGCCTCACTGTCCTCGACTGAGCTGTACGGGGAAACCGAAACTGCTTGGCATTCCTTCTAGGCACTCATACCTGAAGACCCCATACCTGCAGGAGAAAGCGGGCTTGCGTTCCTATTGCCACTAGAGCAGAGCTCTGCCTCTTACACTGCAGGCTTTCCCAAGAGGCTGAGGCCCGATAGCCTCCCTAGTGCATTCCTTGGGTGAGCGAGTTAGCTACAGGCAGAACACCCGGTGAAGAAAAGTGGATTCAGGGAAGGGACCTGTGTGTAGCTAGAGTCTCTTTTGGCGAGCTACGAATCACAAGGCGGTAGTCAGCGTGTTGCCTGGAAGTGGGGGCCTGATAACCCAAGCCTTGCATTCTCATTTTTAAAGCACCATTCATGCTGCCTTGAAGCTACCTGCATAAAACCGTTTGTGTGGGGCCCCTAGTCGCTGGAGTCAGGGATCGTGGAAGAGAAGCAGTTTTCTGTAAATAAGCAGGGTGCTTCCCGAGTCCCAGTAAGAGCTCATCCTGTCAGGCTCTAGGGCGAAAGGGAAGCTCGATGCGAGTTCTTACCTCCAGGTAAGGCTTTCTAATAGCCCTGCTGAGGCGGAAATTTCGAGCGGTTTCCACGAGGTCTTAGTCGCAGTTCTGCTTTATTTCACCTTCGTACGCTTTTCAAGACAGGTAAGACCCTCGCGGGGCGCCCTGTTCCCGACAAGGACACTGAGGACCGGCAGGCTCCCCCGGCCTGAAAAGAAAGTGCCGGGGCCGAAAGCCCTTCCCGCTCACACTGTGTTTGCCGAGTGCAGGGCAACACACGGCACTCTTCCGGGGGAGAGGTCGCTTTCCCCAGCGCTCCAACGTCTCCAGGAAAACTCTTCTCTGGCGTCCCACATGCCATGCAAATCTGCCTCACTGTCCTCGACTGAGCTGTACGGGGAAACCGAAACTGCTTGGCATTCCTTCTAGGCACTCTAACCTGAAGACCCCATACCTGCAGGAGAAACCCGGCTTGCATTCCTACTGCCAATGGGGCAGAGCTCTGCCTCTTACACTGCAGGCTTTCCTAAGAGGCTGAGGCCCGATAGCCTCCCTAGTGCATTCCTTGGGTGAGCGAGTTAGCTACAGGCAGAACACCCCGTGAAGAAAAGTGGATTCAGGGAAGGGACCTGTGTGTAGCTAGAGTCTCTTTTGGCGAGCTACGAATCACAAGGCGGTAGTCAGCGTGTTGCCTGGAAGTGGGGGCCTGATAACCCAAGCCTTGCATTCTCATTTTTAAAGCACCATTCATGCTGCCTTGAAGCTACCTGCATAAAACCGTTTGTGTGGGGCCCCTAGTCGCTGGAGTCAGGGATCGTGGAAGAGAAGCAGTTTTCTGTAAATAAGCAGGGTGTTTCCAGAGTCCCAGTAAGAGCTCATCCTGTCACGCTCTAGGGCGAAAGGGAAGCTCGATGCGAGTTCTTACCTCCAGGTAAGGCTTTCTAATAGCCCTGCTGAGGCGGAAATTTCGAGCGGTTTCCACGAGGTCTTAGTCGCAGTTCTGCTTTATTTCACCTTCGTACGCTTTTCAAGACAGGTAAGACCCTCGCGGGGCGCCCTGTTCCCGACAAGGACACTGAGGACCGGCAGGCTCCCCCGGCCTGAAAAGAAAGTGCCGGGGCCGAAAGCCCTTCCCGCTCACACTGTGTTTGCCGAGTGCAGGGCAACACACGGCACTCTTCCGGGGGAGAGGTCGCTTTCCCCAGCGCTCCAACGTCTCCAGGAAAACTGTTCTCTGGCGTCCCACATGCCATGCAAATCTGCCTCACTGTCCTCGACTGAGCTGTACGGGGAAACCGAAACTGCTTGGCATTCCTTCTAGGCACTCATACCTGAAGACCCCATACCTGCAGGAGAAAGCGGGCTTGCGTTCCTACTGCCACTAGAGCAGAGCTCTGCCTCTTACACTGCAGGCTTTCCCAAGAGGCTGAGGCCCGATAGCCTCCCTAGTGCATTCCTTGGGTGAGCGAGTTAGCTACAGGCAGAACACCCGGTGAAGAAAAGTGGATTCAGGGAAGGGACCTGTGTGTAGCTAGAGTCTCTTTTGATGAGCTACGAATCACAAGGCGGTAGTCAGCGTGTTGCCTGGAAGTGGGGGCCTGATAACCCAAGCCTTGCATTCTCATTTTTAAAGCACCATTCATGCTGCCTTGAAGCTACCTGCATAAAACCGTTTGTGTGGGGCCCCTAGTCGCTGGAGTCAGGGATCGTGGAAGAGAAGCAGTTTTCTGTAAATAAGCAGGGTGCTTCCCGAGTCCCAGTAAGAGCTCATCCTGTCAGGCTCTAGGGCGAAAGGGAAGCTCGATGCGAGTTCTTACCTCCAGGTAAGGCTTTCTAATAGCCCTGCTGAGGCGGAAATTTCGAGCGGTTTCCACGAGGTCTTAGTCGCAGTTCTGCTTTATTTCACCTTCGTACGCTTTTCAAGACAGGTAAGACCCTCGCGGGGCGCCCTGTTCCCGACAAGGACACTGAGGACCGGCAGGCTCCCCCGGCCTGAAAAGAAAGTGCCGGGGCCGAAAGCCCTTCCCGCTCACACTGTGTTTGCCGAGTGCAGGGCAACACACGGCACTCTTCCGGGGGAGAGGTCGCTTTCCCCAGCGCTCCAACGTCTCCAGGAAAACTCTTCTCTGGCGTCCCACATGCCATGCAAATCTGCCTCACTGTCCTCGACTGAGCTGTACGGGGAAACCGAAACTGCTTGGCATTCCTTCTAGGCACTCTAACCTGAAGACCCCATACCTGCAGGAGAAACCCGGCTTGCATTCCTACTGCCAATGGGGCAGAGCTTTGCCTCTTACACTGCAGGCTTTCCTAAGAGGCTGAGGCCCGATAGCCTCCCTAGTGCATTCCTTGGGTGAGCGAGTTAGCTACAGGCAGAACACCCCGTGAAGAAAAGTGGATTCAGGGAAGGGACCTGTGTGTAGCTAGAGTCTCTTTTGGCGAGCTACGAATCACAAGGCGGTAGTCAGCGTGTTGCCTGGAAGTGGGGGCCTGATAACCCAAGCCTTGCATTCTCATTTTTAAAGCACCATTCATGCTGCCTTGAAGCTACCTGCATAAAACCGTTTGTGTGGGGCCCCTAGTCGCTGGAGTCAGGGATCGTGGAAGAGAAGCAGTTTTCTGTAAATAAGCAGGGTGTTTCCAGAGTCCCAGTAAGAGCTCATCCTGTCACGCTCTAGGGCGAAAGGGAAGCTCGATGCGAGTTCTTACCTCCAGGTAAGGCTTTCTAATAGCCCTGCTGAGGCGGAAATTTCGAGCGGTTTCCACGAGGTCTTAGTCGCAGTTCTGCTTTATTTCACCTTCGTACGCTTTTCAAGACAGGTAAGACCCTCGCGGGGCGCCCTGTTCCCGACAAGGACACTGAGGACCGGCAGGCTCCCCCGGCCTGAAAAGAAAGTGCCGGGGCCGAAAGCCCTTCCCGCTCACACTGTGTTTGCCGAGTGCAGGGCAACACACGGCACTCTTCCGGGGGAGAGGTCGCTTTCCCCAGCGCTCCAACGTCTCCAGGAAAACTGTTCTCTGGCGTCCCACATGCCATGCAAATCTGCCTCACTGTCCTCGACTGAGCTGTACGGGGAAACCGAAACTGCTTGGCATTCCTTCTAGGCACTCATACCTGAAGACCCCATACCTGCAGGAGAAAGCGGTCTTGCGTTCCTACTGCCACTAGAGCAGAGCTCTGCCTCTTACACTGCAGGCTTTCCCAAGAGGCTGAGGCCCGATAGCCTCCCTAGTGCATTCCTTGGGTGAGCGAGTTAGCTACAGGCAGAACACCCGGTGAAGAAAAGTGGATTCAGGGAAGGGACCTGTGTGTAGCTAGAGTCTCTTTTGATGAGCTACGAATCACAAGGCGGTAGTCAGCGTGTTGCCTGGAAGTGGGGGCCTGATAACCCAAGCCTTGCATTCTCATTTTTAAAGCACCATTCATGCTGCCTTGAAGCTACCTGCATAAAACGGTTTGTGTGCGGCCCCTAGTCGCTGGAGTCAGGGATCGTGGAAGAGAAGCAGTTTTCTATAAATAAGCAGGGTGCTTCACGAGTCCCAGTAAGAGCTCATCCTGTCACGCTCTAGGGCGAAAGGGAAGCTCGATGCGAGTACTTACCTCCAGGTAAGGCTTTCTAATAGCCCTGCTGAGGCGGAAATTTCGAGCGGTTTCCACGAGGTCTTAGTCGCAGTTCTGCTTTATTTCACCTTCGTACGCTTTTCAAGACAGGTAAGACCCTCGCGGGGCGCCCTGTTCCCGACAAGGACACTGAGGACCGGCAGGCTCCCCCGGCCTGAAAAGAAAGTGCCCAGGCCCAAAGCCCTTCCCGCTCACTCTGTGTTTGCCGAGTGCAGGGCAACACACGGCACTCTTCCGGGGGAGAGGTCGCTTTCCCCAGCGCTCCAACGTCTCCAGGAAAACTCTTCTCTGGCGTCCCACATGCCATGCAAATCTGCCTCACTGTCCTCGACTGAGCTGTACGGGGAAACCGAAACTGCTTGGCATTCCTTCTAGGCACTCTAACCTGAAGACCCCATACCTGCAGGAGAAACCCGGCTTGCGTTCCTACTGCCACTAGGGCAGAGCTCTGCCTCTTACACTGCAGGCTTTCCTAAGAGGCTGAGGCCCGATAGCCTCCCTAGTGCATTCCTTGGGTGAGCGAGTTAGCTACAGGCAGAACACCCGGTGAAGAAAAGTGGATTCAGGGAAGGGACCTGTGTGTAGCTAGAGTCTCTTTTGGCGAGCTACGAATCACAAGGCGGTAGTCAGCGTGTTGCCTGGAAGTGGGGGCCTGATAACCCAAGCCTTGCATTCTCATTTTTAAAGCACCATTCATGCTGCCTTGAAGCTACCTGCATAAAACCGTTTGTGTGGGGCCCCTAGTCGCTGGAGTCAGGGATCGTGGAAGAGAAGCAGTTTTCTATAAATAAGCAGGGTGCTTCCCGAGTCCCAGTAAGAGCTCATCCTGTCACGCTCTAGGGCGAAAGGGAAGCTCGATGCGAGTTCTTACCTCCAGGTAAGGCTTTCTAATAGCCCTGCTGAGGCGGAAATTTCGAGCGGTTTCCACGAGGTCTTAGTCGCAGTTCTGCTTTATTTCACCTTCGTACGCTTTTCAAGACAGGTAAGACCCTCGCGGGGCGCCCTGTTCCCGACAAGGACACTGAGGACAGGCAGGCTCCCCCGGCCTGAAAAGAAAGTGCCCGGGCCCAAAGCCCTTCCCGCTCACTCTGTGTTTGCCGAGTGCAGGGCAACACACGGCACTCTTCCGGGGGAGAGGTCGCTTTCCCCAGCGCTCCAACGTCTCCAGGAAAACTCTTCTCTGGCGTCCCACATGCCATGCAAATCTGCCTCACTGTCCTCGACTGAGCTGTACGGGGAAACCGAAACTGCTTGGCATTCCTTCTAGGCACTCTAACCTGAAGACCCCATACCTGCAGGAGAAACCCGGCTTGCGTTCCTACTGCCAATGGGGCAGAGCTCTGCCTCTTACACTGCAGGCTTTCCTAAGAGGCTGAGGCCCGATAGCCTCCCTAGTGCATTCCTTGGGTGAGCGAGTTAGCTACAGGCAGAACACCCCGTGAAGAAAAGTGGATTCAGGGAAGGGACCTGTGTGTAGCTAGAGTCTCTTTTGGCGAGCTACGAATCACAAGGCGGTAGTCAGCGTGTTGCCTGGAAGTGGGGGCATGATAACCCAAGCCTTGCATTCTCATTTTTAAAGCTCCATTCATGCTGCTTTGAAGCTACCTGCATAAAACCGTTTGTGTGGGGCCCCTAGTCGCTGGAGTCAGGGATCGTGGAAGAGAAGCAGTTTTCTATAAATAAGCAGGGTGATTCCCGAGTCCCAGTAAGAGCTCATCCTGTCACGCTCTAGGGCGAAAGGGAAGCTCGATGCGAGTACTTACCTCCAGGTAAGGCTTTCTAATAGCCCTGCTGAGGCGGAAATTTCGAGCGGTTTCCACGAGGTCTTAGTCGCAGTTCTGCTTTATTTCACCTTCGTACGCTTTTCAAGACAGGTAAGACCCTCGCGGGGCGCCCTGTTCCCGACAAGGACACTGAGGACCGGCAGGCTCCCCCGGCCTGAAAAGAAAGTGCCGGGGCCGAAAGCCCTTCCTGCTCACACTGTGTTTGCCGAGTGCAGGGCAACACACGGCACTCTTCCGGGGGAGAGGTCGCTTTCCCCAGCGCTCCAACGTCTCCCGGAAAACTGTTCTCTGGCGTCCCACATGCCATGCAAATCTGCCTCACTGTCCTCGACTGAGCTGTACGGGGAAACCGAAACTGCTTGGCATTCCTTCTAGGCACTCATACCTGAAGACCCCATACCTGCAGGAGAAAGAGGGCTTGCGTTCCTACTGCCACTAGAGCAGAGCTCTGCCTGTTACACTGCAGGCTTTCCCAAGAGGCTGAGGCCCGATAGCCTCCCTAGTGCATTCCTTGGTTGAGCGAGTTAGCTACAGGCAGAACACCCGGTGAAGAAAAGTGGATTCAGGGAAGGGACCTGTGTGTAGCTAGAGTCTCTTTTGATGAGCTACGAATCACAAGGCGGTAGTCAGCGTGTTGCCTGGAAGTGGGGGCCTGATAACCCAAGCCTTGCATTCTCATTTTTAAAGCACCATTCATGCTGCCTTGAAGCTACCTGCATAAAACCGTTTGTGTGGGGCCCCTAGTCGCTGGAGTCAGGGATCGTGGAAGAGAAGCAGTTTTCTGTAAATAAGCAGGGTGCTTCCCGAGTCCCAGTAAGAGCTCATCCTGTCAGGCTCTAGGGCGAAAGGGAAGCTCGATGCGAGTTCTTACCTCCAGGTAAGGCTTTCTAATAGCCCTGCTGAGGCGGAAATTTCGAGCGGTTTCCACGAGGTCTTAGTCGCAGTTCTGCTTTATTTCACCTTCGTACGCTTTTCAAGACAGGTAAGACCCTCGCGGGACGCCCTGTTCCCGACAAGGACACTGAGGACCGGCAGGCTCCCCCGGCCTGAAAAGAAAGTGCCCGGGCCCAAAGCCCTTCCCGCTCACTCTGTGTTTGCCGAGTGCAGGGCAACACACGGCACTCTTCCGGGGGAGAGGTCGCTTTCCCCAGCGCTCCAACGTCTCCAGGAAAACTCTTCTCTGGCGTCCCACATGCCATGCAAATCTGCCTCACTGCCCTCGACTGAGCTGTACGGGGAAACCGAAACTGCTTGGCATTCCTTCTAGGCACTCTAACCTGAAGACCCCATACCTGCAGGAGAAACCCGGCTTGCATTCCTACTGCCAATGGGGCAGAGCTCTGCCTCTTACACTGCAGGCTTTCCTAAGAGGCTGAGGCCCGATAGCCTCCCTAGTGCATTCCTTGGGTGAGCGAGTTAGCTACAGGCAGAACACCCCGTGAAGAAAAGTGGATTCAGGGAAGGGACCTGTGTGTAGCTAGAGTCTCTTTTGGCGAGCTACGAATCACAAGGCGGTAGTCAGCGTGTTGCCTGGAAGTGGGGGCCTGATAACCCAAGCCTTGCATTCTCATTTTTAAAGCACCATTCATGCTGCCTTGAAGCTACCTGCATAAAACCGTTTGTGTGGGGCCCCTAGTCGCTGGAGTCAGGGATCGTGGAAGAGAAGCAGTTTTCTGTAAATAAGCAGGGTGTTTCCAGAGTCCCAGTAAGAGCTCATCCTGTCACGCTCTAGGGCGAAAGGGAAGCTCGATGCGAGTTCTTACCTCCAGGTAAGGCTTTCTAATAGCCCTGCTGAGGCGGAAATTTCGAGCGGTTTCCACGAGGTCTTAGTCGCAGTTCTGCTTTATTTCACCTTCGTACGCTTTTCAAGACAGGTAAGACCCTCGCGGGGCGCCCTGTTCCCAACAAGGACACTGAGGACCGGCAGGCTCCCCCGGCCTGAAAAGAAAGTGCCGGGGCCGAAAGCCCTTCCCGCTCACACTGTGTGTGCCGAGTGCAGGGCAACACACGGCACTCTTCCGGGGGAGAGGTCGCTTTCCCCAGCGCTCCAACGTCTCCAGGAAAACTGTTCTCTGGCGACCCACATGCCATGCAAATCTGCCTCACTGTCCTCGACTGAGCTGTACGGGGAAACCGAAACTGCTTGGCATTCCTTCTAGGCACTCATACCTGAAGAACCCATACCTGCAGGAGAAAGCGGGCTTGCGTTCCTACTGCCACTAGAGCAGAGCTCTGCCTCTTACACTGCAGGCTTTCCCAAGAGGCTGAGGCCCGATAGCCTCCCTAGTGCATTCCTTGGGTGAGCGAGTTAGCTACAGGCAGAACACCCGGTGAAGAAAAGTGGATTCAGGGAAGGGACCTGTGTGTAGCTAGAGTCTCTTTTGATGAGCTACGAATCACAAGGCGGTAGTCAGCGTGTTGCCTGGAAGTGGGGGCCTGATAACCCAAGCCTTGCATTCTCATTTTTAAAGCACCATTCATGCTGCCTTGAAGCTACCTGCATAAAACGGTTTGTGTGGGGCCCCTAGTCGCTGGAGTCAGGGATCGTGGAAGAGAAGCAGTTTTCTATAAATAAGCAGGGTGCTTCACGAGTCCCAGTAAGAGCTCATCCTGTCAGGCTCTAGGGCGAAAGGGAAGCTCGATGCGAGTACTTACCTCCAGGTAAGGCTTTCTAATAGCCCTGCTGAGGCGGAAATTTCGAGCGGTTTCCACGAGGTCTTAGTCGCAGTTCTGCTTTATTTCACCTTCGTACGCTTTTCAAGACAGGTAAGACCCTCGCGGGGCGCCCTGTTCCCGACAAGGACACTGAGGACCGGCAGGCTCACCCGGCCTGAAAAGAAAGTGCCCAGGCCCAAAGCCCTTCCCGCTCACTCTGTGTTTGCCGAGTGCAGGGCAACACACGGCACTCTTCCGGGGGAGAGGTCGCTTTCCCCAGCGCTCCAACGTCTCCAGGAAAACTGTTCTCTGGCGTCCCACATGCCATGCAAATCTGCCTCACTGTCCTCGACTGAGCTGTACGGGGAAACCGAAACTGCTTGGCATTCCTTCTAGGCACTCTAACCTGAAGACCCCATACCTGCAGGAGAAACCCGGCTTGCGTTCCTACTGCCACTAGGGCAGAGCTCTGCCTCTTACACTGCAGGCTTTCCTAAGAGGCTGAGGCCCGATACCCTCCCTAGTGCATTCCTTGGGTGAGCGAGTTAGCTACAGGCAGAACACCCCGTGAAGAAAAGTGGATTCAGGGAAGGGACCTGTGTGTAGCTAGAGTCTCTTTTGGCGAGCTACGAATCACAAGGCGGTAGTCAGCGTGTTGCCTGGAAGTGGGGGCCTGATAACCCAAGCCTTGCATTCTCATTTTTAAAGCACCATTCATGCTGCCTTGAAGCTACCTGCATAAAACCGTTTGTGTGGGGCCCCTAGTCGCTGGAGTCAGGGATCGTGGAAGAGAAGCAGTTTTCTATAAATAAGCAGGGTGCTTCCCGAGTCCCAGTAAGAGCTCATCCTGTCACGCTCTAGGGCGAAAGGGAAGCTCGATGCGAGTTCTTACCTCCAGGTAAGGCTTTCTAATAGCCCTGCTGAGGCGGAAATTTCGAGCGGTTTCCACGAGGTCTTAGTCGCAGTTCTGCTTTATTTCACCTTCGTACGCTTTTCAAGACAGGTAAGACCCTCGCGGGGCGCCCTGTTCCCGACAAGGACACTGAGGACCGGCAGGCTCCCCCGGCCTGAAAAGAAAGTGCCGGGGCCGAAAGCCCTTCCCGCTCACACTGTGTTTGCCGAGTGCAGGGCAACACACGGCACTCTTCCGGGGGAGAGGTCGCTTTCCCCAGCGCTCCAACGTCTCCAGGAAAACTCTTCTCTGGCGTCCCACATGCCATGCAAATCTGCCTCACTGTCCTCGACTGAGCTGTACGGGGAAACCGAAACTGCTTGGCATTCCTTCTAGGCACTCTAACCTGAGGACCCCATACCTGCAGGAGAAACCCGGCTTGCGTTCCTACTGCCAATGGGGAAGAGCTCTGCCTCTTACACTGCAGGCTTTCCTAAGAGGCTGAGGCCCGATAGCCTCCCTAGTGCATTCCTTGGGTGAGCGAGTTAGCTACAGGCAGAACACCCCGTGAAGAAAAGTGGATTCAGGGAAGGGACCTGTGTGTAGCTAGAGTCTCTTTTGGCGAGCTACGAATCACAAGGCGGTAGTCAGCGTGTTGCCTGGAAGTGGGGGCATGATAACCCAAGCCTTGCATTCTCATTTTTAAAGCACCATTCATGCTGCTTTGAAGCTACCTGCATAAAACCGTTTGTGTGGGGCCCCTAGTCGCTGGAGTCAGGGATCGTGGAAGAGAAGCAGTTTTCTATAAATAAGCAGGGTGCTTCCCGAGTCCCAGTAAGAGCTCATCCTGTCACGCTCTAGGGCGAAAGGGAAGCTCGATGCGAGTACTTACCTCCAGGTAAGGCTTTCTAATAGCCCTGCTGAGGCGGAAATTTCGAGCGGTTTCCACGAGGTCTTAGTCGCAGTTCTGCTTTATTTCACCTTCGTACGCTTTTCAAGACAGGTAAGACCCTCGCGGGACGCCCTGTTCCCGACAAGGACACTGAGGACCGGCAGGCTCCCCCGGCCTGAAAAGAAAGTGCCCGGGCCCAAAGCCCTTCCCGCTCACTCTGTGTTTGCCGAGTGCAGGGCAACACACGGCACTCTTCCGGGGGAGAGGTCGCTTTCCCCAGCGCTCCAACATCTCCAGGAAAACTCTTCTCTGGCGTCCCACATGCCATGCAAATCTGCCTCACTGTCCTCGACTGAGCTGTACGGGGAAACCGAAACTGCTTGGCATTCCTTCTAGGCACTCTAACCTGAAGACCCCATACCTGCAGGAGAAACCCGGCTTGCGTTCCTACTGCCAATGGGGCAGAGCTCTGCCTCTTACACTGCAGGCTTTCCTAAGAGGCTGAGGCCCGATAGCCTCCCTAGTGCATTCCTTGGGTGAGCGAGTTAGCTACAGGCAGAACACCCCGTGAAGAAAAGTGGATTCAGGGAAGGGACCTGTGTGTAGCTAGAGTCTCTTTTGGCGAGCTACGAATCACAAGGCGGTAGTCAGCGTGTTGCCTGGAAGTGGGGGCCTGATAACCCAAGCCTTGCATTCTCATTTTTAAAGCACCAATCATGCTGCTTTGAAGCTACCTGCATAAAACCGTTTGTGTGGGGCCCCTAGTCGCTCGAGTCAGGGATCGTGGAAGAGAAGCAGTTTTCTATAAATAAGCAGGGTGCTTCCCGAGTCCCAGTAAGAGCTCATCCTGTCACGCTCTAGGGCGAAAGGGAAGCTCGATGCGAGTACTTACCTCCAGGTAAGGCTTTCTAATAGCCCTGCTGAGGCGGAAATTTCGAGCGGTTTCCACGAGGTCTTAGTCGCAGTTCTGCTTTATTTCACCTTCGTACGCTTTTCAAGACAGGTAAGACCCTCGCGGGGCGCCCTGTTCCCGACAAGGACACTGAGGACCGGCAGGCTCCCCCGGCCTGAAAAGAAAGTGCCCGGGCCCAAAGCCCTTCCTGCTCACTCTGTGTTTGCCGAGTGCAGGGCAACACACGGCACTCTTCCGGGGGAGAGGTCGCTTTCCCCAGCGCTCCAACGTCTCCAGGAAAACTCTTCTCTGGCGTCCCACATGCCATGCAAATCTGCCTCACTGTCCTCGACTGAGCTGTACGGGGAAACCGAAACTGCTTGGCATTCCTTCTAGGCACTCATACCTGAAGACCCCATACCTGCAGGAGAAAGCGGGCTTGCGTTCCTACTGCCACTAGAGCAGAGCTCTGCCTCTTACACTGCAGGCTTTCCCAAGAGGCTGAGGCCCGATAGCCTCCCTAGTGCATTCCTTGGGTGAGCGAGTTAGCTACAGGCAGAACACTCGGTGAAGAAAAGTGGATTCAGGGAAGGGAACTGTGTGTAGCTAGAGTCTCTTTTGGCGAGCTACGAATCACAAGGCGGTAGTCAGCGTGTTGCCTGGAAGTGGGGGCCTGATAACCCAAGCCTTGCATTCTCATTTTTAAAGCACCATTCATGCTGCCTTGAAGCTACCTGCATAAAACCGTTTGTGTGGGGCCCCTAGTCGCTGGAGTCAGGGATCGTGGAAGAGAAGCAGTTTTCTATAAATAAGCAGGGTGTTTCCCGAGTCCCAGTAAGAGCTCATCCTGTCACGCTCTAGGGCGAAAGGGAAGCTCGATGCTAGTTCTTACCTCCAGGTAAGGCTTTCTAATAGCCCTGCTGAGGCGGAAATTTCGAGCGGTTTCCACGAGGTCTTAGTCGCAGTTCTGCTTTATTTCACCTTCGTACGCTTTTCAAGACAGGTAAGACCCTCGCGGGGCGCCCTGTTCCCGACAAGGACACTGAGGACCGGCAGGCTCCCCCGGCCTGAAAAGAAAGTGCCGGGGCCCAAAGCCCTTCCCGCTCACACTGTGTTTGCCGAGTGCAGGGCAACACACGGCACTCTTCCGGGGGAGAGGTCGCTTTCCCCAGCGCTCCAACGTCTCCAGGAAAACTGTTCTCTGGCGTCCCACATGCCATGCAAATCTGCCTCACTGTCCTCGACTGAGCTGTACGGGGAAACCGAAACTGCTTGGCATTCCTTCTAGGCACTCATACCTGAAGACCCCATACCTGCAGGAGAAAGCGGGCTTGCGTTCCTACTGCCACTAGAGCAGAGCTCTGCCTCTTACACTGCAGGCTTTCCCAAGAGGCTGAGGCCCGATAGCCTCCCTAGTGCATTCCTTGGGTGAGCGAGTTAGCTACAGGCAGAACACCCGGTGAAGAAAAGTGGATTCAGGGAAGGGACCTGTGTGTAGCTAGAGTCTCTTTTGATGAGCTACGAATCACAAGGCGGTAGTCAGCGTGTTGCCTGGAAGTGGGGGCCTGATAACCCAAGCCTTGCATTCTCATTTTTAAAGCACCATTCATGCTGCCTTGAAGCTACCTGCATAAAACGGTTTGTGTGCGGCCCCTAGTCGCTGGAGTCAGGGATCGTGGAAGAGAAGCAGTTTTCTATAAATAAGCAGGGTGCTTCACGAGTCCCAGTAAGAGCTCATCCTGTCAGGCTCTAGGGCGAAAGGGAAGCTCGATGCGAGTACTTACCTCCAGGTAAGGCTTTCTAATAGCCCTGCTGAGGCGGAAATTTCGAGCGGTTTCCACGAGGTCTTAGTCGCAGTTCTGCTTTATTTCACCTTCGTACGCTTTTCAAGACAGGTAAGACCCTCGCGGGGCGCCCTGTTCCCGACAAGGACACTGAGGACCGGCAGGCGCACCCGGCCTGAAAAGAAAGTGCCCGGGCCCAAAGCCCTTCCCGCTCACTCTGTGTTTGCCGAGTGCAGGGCAACACACGGCACTCTTCCGGGGGAGAGGTCGCTTTCCCCAGCGCTCCAACGTCTCCAGGAAAACTCTTCTCTGGCGTCCCACATGCCATGCAAATCTGCCTCACTGTCCTCGACTGAGCTGTACGGGGAAACCGAAACTGCTTGGCATTCCTTCTAGGCACTCTAACCTGAAGACCCCATACCTGCAGGAGAAACCCGGCTTGCGTTCCTACTGCCACTAGGGCAGAGCTCTGCCTCTTACACTGCAGGCTTTCCTAAGAGGCTGAGGCCCGATAGCCTCCCTAGTGCATTCCTTGGGTGAGCGAGTTAGCTACAGGCAGAACACCCCGTGAAGAAAAGTGGATTCAGGGAAGGGACCTGTGTGTAGCTAGAGTCTCTTTTGGCGAGCTACGAATCACAAGGCGGTAGTCAGCGTGTTGCCTGGAAGTGGGGGCCTGATAACCCAAGCCTTGCATTCTCATTTTTAAAGCACCATTCATGCTGCCTTGAAGCTACCTGCATAAAACCGTTTGTGTGGGGCCCCTAGTCGCTGGAGTCAGGGATCGTGGAAGAGAAGCAGTTTTCTATAAATAAGCAGGGTGCTTCCCGAGTCCCAGTAAGAGCTCATCCTGTCAGGCTCTAGGGCGAAAGGGAAGCTCGATGCGAGTTCTTACCTCCAGGTAAGGCTTTCTAATAGCCCTGCTGAGGCGGAAATTTCGAGCGGTTTCCACGAGGTCTTAGTCGCAGTTCTGCTTTATTTCACCTTCGTACGCTTTTCAAGACAGGTAAGACCCTCGCGGGGCGCCCTGTTCCCGACAAGGACACTGAGGACCGGCAGGCTCCCCCGGCCTGAAAAGAAAGTGCCCGGGCCCAAAGCCCTTCCCGCTCACTCTGTGTTTGCCGAGTGCAGGGCAACACACGGCACTCTTCCGGGGGAGAGGTCGCTTTCCCCAGCGCTCCAACGTCTCCAGGAAAACTCTTCTCTGGCGTCCCACATGCCATGCAAATCTGCCTCACTGCCCTCGACTGAGCTGTACGGGGAAACCGAAACTGCTTGGCATTCCTTCTAGGCACTCTAACCTGAAGACCCCATACCTGCAGGAGAAACCCGGCTTGCGTTCCTACTGCCAATGGGGCAGAGCTCTGCCTCTTACACTGCAGGCTTTCCTAAGAGGCTGAGGCCCGATAGCCTCCCTAGTGCATTCCTTGGGTGAGCGAGTTAGCTACAGGCAGAACACCCCGTGAAGAAAAGTGGATTCAGGGAAGGGACCTGTGTGTAGCTAGAGTCTCTTTTGGCGAGCTACGAATCACAAGGCGGTAGTCAGCGTGTTGCCTGGAAGTGGGGGCCTGATAACCCAAGCCTTGCATTCTCATTTTTAAAGCACCATTCATGCTGCCTTGAAGCTACCTGCATAAAACCGTTTGTGTGGGGCCCCTAGTCGCTGGAGTCAGGGATCGTGGAAGAGAAGCAGTTTTCTGTAAATAAGCAGGGTGTTTCCAGAGTCCCAGTAAGAGCTCATCCTGTCACGCTCTAGGGCGAAAGGGAAGCTCGATGCGAGTTCTTACCTCCAGGTAAGGCTTTCTAATAGCCCTGCTGAGGCGGAAATTTCGAGCGGTTTCCACGAGGTCTTAGTCGCAGTTCTGCTTTATTTCACCTTCGTACGCTTTTCAAGACAGGTAAGACCCTCGCGGGGCGCCCTGTTCCCGACAAGGACACTGAGGACCGGCAGGCTCCCCCGGCCTGAAAAGAAAGTGCCGGGGCCGAAAGCCCTTCCCGCTCACACTGTGTTTGCCGAGTGCAGGGCAACACAAGGCACTCTTCCGGGGGAGAGGTCGCTTTCCCCAGCGCTCCAACGTCTCCAGGAAAACTCTTCTCTGGCGTCCCACATGCCATGCAAATCTGCCTCACTGTCCTCGACTGAGCTGTACGGGGAAACCGAAACTGCTTGGCATTCCTTCTAGGCACTCATACCTGAAGACCCCATACCTGCAGGAGAAAGCGGGCTTGCGTTCCTATTGCCACTAGAGCAGAGCTCTGCCTCTTACACTGCAGGCTTTCCCAAGAGGCTGAGGCCCGATAGCCTCCCTAGTGCATTCCTTGGGTGAGCGAGTTAGCTACAGGCAGAACACCCGGTGAAGAAAAGTGGATTCAGGGAAGGGACCTGTGTGTAGCTAGAGTCTCTTTTGGCGAGCTACGAATCACAAGGCGGTAGTCAGCGTGTTGCCTGGAAGTGGGGGCCTGATAACCCAAGCCTTGCATTCTCATTTTTAAAGCACCATTCATGCTGCCTTGAAGCTACCTGCATAAAACCGTTTGTGTGGGGCCCCTAGTCGCTGGAGTCAGGGATCGTGGAAGAGAAGCAGTTTTCTGTAAATAAGCAGGGTGCTTCCCGAGTCCCAGTAAGAGCTCATCCTGTCAGGCTCTAGGGCGAAAGGGAAGCTCGATGCGAGTTCTTACCTCCAGGTAAGGCTTTCTAATAGCCCTGCTGAGGCGGAAATTTCGAGCGGTTTCCACGAGGTCTTAGTCGCAGTTCTGCTTTATTTCACCTTCGTACGCTTTTCAAGACAGGTAAGACCCTCGCGGGGCGCCCTGTTCCCGACAAGGACACTGAGGACCGGCAGGCTCCCCCGGCCTGAAAAGAAAGTGCCGGGGCCGAAAGCCCTTCCCGCTCACACTGTGTTTGCCGAGTGCAGGGCAACACACGGCACTCTTCCGGGGGAGAGGTCGCTTTCCCCAGCGCTCCAACGTCTCCAGGAAAACTCTTCTCTGGCGTCCCACATGCCATGCAAATCTGCCTCACTGTCCTCGACTGAGCTGTACGGGGAAACCGAAACTGCTTGGCATTCCTTCTAGGCACTCTAACCTGAAGACCCCATACCTGCAGGAGAAACCCGGCTTGCATTCCTACTGCCAATGGGGCAGAGCTCTGCCTCTTACACTGCAGGCTTTCCTAAGAGTCTGAGGCCCGATAGCCTCCCTAGTGCATTCCTTGGGTGAGCGAGTTAGCTACAGGCAGAACACCCCGTGAAGAAAAGTGGATTCAGGGAAGGGACCTGTGTGTAGCTAGAGTCTCTTTTGGCGAGCTACGAATCACAAGGCGGTAGTCAGCGTGTTGCCTGGAAGTGGGGGCCTGATAACCCAAGCCTTGCATTCTCATTTTTAAAGCACCATTCATGCTGCCTTGAAGCTACCTGCATAAAACCGTTTGTGTGGGGCCCCTAGTCGCTGGAGTCAGGGATCGTGGAAGAGAAGCAGTTTTCTGTAAATAAGCAGGGTGTTTCCAGAGTCCCAGTAAGAGCTCATCCTGTCACGCTCTAGGGCGAAAGGGAAGCTCGATGCGAGTTCTTACCTCCAGGTAAGGCTTTCTAATAGCCCTGCTGAGGCGGAAATTTCGAGCGGTTTCCACGAGGTCTTAGTCGCAGTTCTGCTTTATTTCACCTTCGTACGCTTTTCAAGACAGGTAAGACCCTCGCGGGGCGCCCTGTTCCCGACAAGGACACTGAGGACCGGCAGGCTCCCCCGGCCTGAAAAGAAAGTGCCGGGGCCGAAAGCCCTTCCCGCTCACACTGTGTTTGCCGAGTGCAGGGCAACACACGGCACTCTTCCGGGGGAGAGGTCGCTTTCCCCAGCGCTCCAACGTCTCCAGGAAAACTGTTCTCTGGCGTCCCACATGCCATGCAAATCTGCCTCACTGTCCTCGACTGAGCTGTACGGGGAAACCGAAACTGCTTGGCATTCCTTCTAGGCACTCATACCTGAAGACCCCATACCTGCAGGAGAAAGCGGGCTTGCGTTCCTACTGCCACTAGAGCAGAGCTCTGCCTCTTACACTGCAGGCTTTCCCAAGAGGCTGAGGCCCGATAGCCTCCCTAGTGCATTCCTTGGGTGAGCGAGTTAGCTACAGGCAGAACACCCGGTGAAGAAAAGTGGATTCAGGGAAGGGACCTGTGTGTAGCTAGAGTCTCTTTTGATGAGCTACGAATCACAAGGCGGTAGTCAGCGTGTTGCCTGGAAGTGGGGGCCTGATAACCCAAGCCTTGCATTCTCATTTTTAAAGCACCATTCATGCTGCCTTGAAGCTACCTGCATAAAACGGTTTGTGTGCGGCCCCTAGTCGCTGGAGTCAGGGATCGTGGTAGAGAAGCAGTTTTCTATAAATAAGCAGGGTGCTTCACGAGTCCCAGTAAGAGCTCATCCTGTCAGGCTCTAGGGCGAAAGGGAAGCTCGATGCGAGTACTTACCTCCAGGTAAGGCTTTCTAATAGCCCTGCTGAGGCGGAAATTTCGAGCGGTTTCCACGAGGTCTTAGTCGCAGTTCTGCTTTATTTCACCTTCGTACGCTTTTCAAGACAGGTAAGACCCTCGCGGGGCGCCCTGTTCCCGACAAGGACACTGAGGACCGGCAGGCTCCCCCGGCCTGAAAAGAAAGTGCCCAGGCCCAAAGCCCTTCCCGCTCACTCTGTGTTTGCCGAGTGCAGGGCAACACACGGCACTCTTCCGGGGGAGAGGTCGCTTTCCCCAGCGCTCCAACGTCTCCAGGAAAACTCTTCTCTGGCGTCCCACATGCCATGCAAATCTGCCTCACTGTCCTCGACTGAGCTGTACGGGGAAACCGAAACTGCTTGGCATTCCTTCTAGGCACTCATACCTGAAGACCCCATACCTGCAGGAGAAAGAGGGCTTGCGTTCCTACTGCCACTAGAGCAGAGCTCTGCCTGTTACACTGCAGGCTTTCCCAAGAGGCTGAGGCCCGATAGCCTCCCTAGTGCATTCCTTGGTTGAGCGAGTTAGCTACAGGCAGAACACCCGGTGAAGAAAAGTGGATTCAGGGAAGGGACCTGTGTGTAGCTAGAGTCTCTTTTGATGAGCTACGAATCACAAGGCGGTAGTCAGCGTGTTGCCTGGAAGTGGGGGCCTGATAACCCAAGCCTTGCATTCTCATTTTTAAAGCACCATTCATGCTGCCTTGAAGCTACCTGCATAAAACCGTTTGTGTGGGGCCCCTAGTCGCTGGAGTCAGGGATCGTGGAAGAGAAGCAGTTTTCTATAAATAAGCAGGGTGCTTCCCGAGTCCCAGTAAGAGCTCATCCTGTCACGCTCTAGGGCGAAAGGGAAGCTCGATGCGAGTACTTACCTCCAGGTAAGGCTTTCTAATAGCCCTGCTGAGGCGGAAATTTCGAGCGGTTTCCACGAGGTCTTAGTCGCAGTTCTGCTTTATTTCACCTTCGTACGCTTTTCAAGACAGGTAAGACCCTCGCGGGGCGCCCTGTTCCCGACAAGGACACTGAGGACCGGCAGGCTCCCCCGGCCTGAAAAGAAAGTGCCGGGGCCGAAAGCCCTTCCCGCTCACACTGTGTTTGCCGAGTGCAGGGCAACACAAGGCACTCTTCCGGGGGAGAGGTCGCTTTCCCCAGCGCTCCAACGTCTCCAGGAAAACTCTTCTCTGGCGTCCCACATGCCATGCAAATCTGCCTCACTGTCCTCGACTGAGCTGTACGGGGAAACCGAAACTGCTTGGCATTCCTTCTAGGCACTCATACCTGAAGACCCCATACCTGCAGGAGAAAGCGGGCTTGCGTTCCTATTGCCACTAGAGCAGAGCTCTGCCTCTTACACTGCAGGCTTTCCCAAGAGGCTGAGGCCCGATAGCCTCCCTAGTGCATTCCTTGGGTGAGCGAGTTAGCTACAGGCAGAACACCCGGTGAAGAAAAGTGGATTCAGGGAAGGGACCTGTGTGTAGCTAGAGTCTCTTTTGGCGAGCTACGAATCACAAGGCGGTAGTCAGCGTGTTGCCTGGAAGTGGGGGCCTGATAACCCAAGCCTTGCATTCTCATTTTTAAAGCACCATTCATGCTGCCTTGAAGCTACCTGCATAAAACCGTTTGTGTGGGGCCCCTAGTCGCTGGAGTCAGGGATCGTGGAAGAGAAGCAGTTTTCTATAAATAAGCAGGGTGCTTCCCGAGTCCCAGTAAGAGCTCATCCTGTCAGGCTCTAGGGCGAAAGGGAAGCTCGATGCGAGTTCTTACCTCCAGGTAAGGCTTTCTAATAGCCCTGCTGAGGCGGAAATTTCGAGCGGTTTCCACGAGGTCTTAGTCGCAGTTCTGCTTTATTTCACCTTCGTACGCTTTTCAAGACAGGTAAGACCCTCGCGGGGCGCCCTGTTCCCGACAAGGACACTGAGGACCGGCAGGCTCCCCCGGCCTGAAAAGAAAGTGCCGGGGCCGAAAGCCCTTCCCGCTCACACTGTGTTTGCCGAGTGCAGGGCAACACACGGCACTCTTCCGGGGGAGAGGTCGCTTTCCCCAGCGCTCCAACGTCTCCAGGAAAACTCTTCTCTGGCGTCCCACATGCCATGCAAATCTGCCTCACTGTCCTCGACTGAGCTGTACGGGGAAACCGAAACTGCTTGGCATTCCTTCTAGGCACTCTAACCTGAAGACCCCATACCTGCAGGAGAAACCCGGCTTTCATTCCTACTGCCAATGGGGCAGAGCTCTGCCTCTTACACTGCAGGCTTTCCTAAGAGGCTGAGGCCCGATAGCCTCCCTAGTGCATTCCTTGGGTGAGCGAGTTAGCTACAGGCAGAACACCCCGTGAAGAAAAGTGGATTCAGGGAAGGGACCTGTGTGTAGCTAGAGTCTCTTTTGGCGAGCTACGAATCACAAGGCGGTAGTCAGCGTGTTGCCTGGAAGTGGGGGCCTGATAACCCAAGCCTTGCATTCTCATTTTTAAAGCACCATTCATGCTGCCTTGAAGCTACCTGCATAAAACCGTTTGTGTGGGGCCCCTAGTCGCTGGAGTCAGGGATCGTGGAAGAGAAGCAGTTTTCTGTAAATAAGCAGGGTGTTTCCCGAGTCCCAGTAAGAGCTCATCCTGTCACGCTCTAGGGCGAAAGGGAAGCTCGATGCGAGTTCTTACCTCCAGGTAAGGCTTTCTAATAGCCCTGCTGAGGCGGAAATTTCGAGCGGTTTCCACGAGGTCTTAGTCGCAGTTCTGCTTTATTTCACCTTCGTACGCTTTTCAAGACAGGTAAGACCCTCGCGGGGCGCCCTGTTCCCGACAAGGACACTGAGGACCGGCAGGCTCCCCCGGCCTGAAAAGAAAGTGCCGGGGCCGAAAGCCCTTCCCGCTCACACTGTGTTTGCCGAGTGCAGGGCAACACACGGCACTCTTCCGGGGGAGAGGTCGCTTTCCCCAGCGCTCCAACGTCTCCAGGAAAACTGTTCTCTGGCGTCCCACATGCCATGCAAATCTGCCTCACTGTCCTCGACTGAGCTGTACGGGGAAACCGAAACTGCTTGGCATTCCTTCTAGGCACTCATACCTGAAGACCCCATACCTGCAGGAGAAAGCGGGCTTGCGTTCCTACTGCCACTAGAGCAGAGCTCTGCCTCTTACACTGCAGGCTTTCCCAAGAGGCTGAGGCCCGATAGCCTCCCTAGTGCATTCCTTGGGTGAGCGAGTTAGCTACAGGCAGAACACCCGGTGAAGAAAAGTGGATTCAGGGAAGGGACCTGTGTGTAGCTAGAGTCTCTTTTGATGAGCTACGAATCACAAGGCGGTAGTCAGCGTGTTTCCTGGAAGTGGGGGCCTGATAACCCAAGCCTTGCATTCTCATTTTTAAAGCACCATTCATGCTGCCTTGAAGCTACCTGCATAAAACGGTTTGTGTGCGGCCCCTAGTCGCTGGAGTCAGGGATCGTGGTAGAGAAGCAGTTTTCTATAAATAAGCAGGGTGCTTCACGAGTCCCAGTAAGAGCTCATCCTGTCAGGCTCTAGGGCGAAAGGGAAGCTCGATGCGAGTACTTACCTCCAGGTAAGGCTTTCTAATAGCCCTGCTGAGGCGGAAATTTCGAGCGGTTTCCACGAGGTCTTAGTCGCAGTTCTGCTTTATTTCACCTTCGTACGCTTTTCAAGACAGGTAAGACCCTCGCGGGGCGCCCTGTTCCCGACAAGGACACTGAGGACCGGCAGGCTCCCCCGGCCTGAAAAGAAAGTGCCCAGGCCCAAAGCCCTTCCCGCTCACTCTGTGTTTGCCGAGTGCAGGGCAACACACGGCACTCTTCCGGGGGAGAGGTCGCTTTCCCCAGCGCTCCAACGTCTCCAGGAAAACTCTTCTCTGGCGTCCCACATGCCATGCAAATCTGCCTCACTGTCCTCGACTGAGCTGTACGGGGAAACCGATACTGCTTGGCATTCCTTCTAGGCACTCTAACCTGAAGACCCCATACCTGCAGGAGAAACCTGGCTTGCGTTCCTACTGCCACTAGGGCAGAGCTCTGCCTCTTACACTGCAGGCTTTCCTAAGAGGCTGAGGCCCGATAGCCTCCCTAGTGCATTCCTTGGGTGAGCGAGTTAGCTACAGGCAGAACACCCCGTGAAGAAAAGTGGATTCAGGGAAGGGACCTGTGTGTAGCTAGAGTCTCTTTTGGCGAGCTACGAATCACAAGGCGGTAGTCAGCGTGTTGCCTGGAAGTGGGGGCCTGATAACCCAAGCCTTGCATTCTCATTTTTAAAGCACCATTCATGCTGCCTTGAAGCTACCTGCATAAAACGGTTTGTGTGGGGCCCCTAGTCGCTGGAGTCAGGGATCGTGGAAGAGAAGCAGTTTTCTATAAATAAGCAGGGTGCTTCCCGAGTCCCAGTAAGAGCTCATCCTGTCACGCTCTAGGGCGAAAGGGAAGCTCGATGCGAGTTCTTACCTCCAGGTAAGGCTTTCTAATAGCCCTGCTGAGGCGGAAATTTCGAGCGGTTTCCACGAGGTCTTAGTCGCAGTTCTGCTTTATTTCACCTTCGTACGCTTTTCAAGACAGGTAAGACCCTCGCGGGACGCCCTGTTCCCGACAAGGACACTGAGGACCGGCAGGCTCCCCCGGCCTGAAAAGAAAGTGCCCGGGCCGAAAGCCCTTCCCGCTCACTCTGTGTTTGCCGAGTGCAGGGCAACACACGGCACTCTTCCGGGGGAGAGGTCGCTTTCCCCAGCGCTCCAACGTCTCCAGGAAAACTCTTCTCTGGCGTCCCACATGCCATGCAAATCTGCCTCACTGTCCTCGACTGAGCTGTACGGGGAAACCGAAACTGCTTGGCATTCCTTCTAGGCACTCTAACCTGAAGACCCCATACCTGCAGGAGAAAGCGGGCTTGCGTTCCTACTGCCACTAGAGCAGAGCTCTGCCTCTTACACTGCAGGCTTTCCCAAGAGGCTGAGGCCCGATAGCCTCCCTAGTGCATTCCTTGGGTGAGCGAGTTAGCTACAGGCAGAACACCCCGTGAAGAAAAGTGGATTCAGGGAAGGGACCTGTGTGTAGCTAGAGTCTCTTTTGGCGAGCTACGAATCACAAGGCGGTAGTCAGCGTGTTGCCTGGAAGTGGGGGCATGATAACCCAAGCCTTGCATTCTCATTTTTAAAGCTCCATTCATGCTGCTTTGAAGCTACCTGCATAAAACCGTTTGTGTGGGGCCCCTAGTCGCTGGAGTCAGGGATCGTGGAAGAGAAGCAGTTTTCTATAAATAAGCAGGGTGATTCCCGAGTCCCAGTAAGAGCTCATCCTGTCACGCTCTAGGGCGAAAGGGAAGCTCGATGCGAGTACTTACCTCCAGGTAAGGCTTTCTAATAGCCCTGCTGAGGCGGAAATTTCGAGCGGTTTCCACGAGGTCTTAGTCGCAGTTCTGCTTTATTTCACCTTCGTACGCTTTTCAAGACAGGTAAGACCCTCGCGGGGCGCCCTGTTCCCGACAAGGACACTGAGGACCGGCAGGCTCCCCCGCCCTGAAAAGAAAGTGCCGGGGCCGAAAGCCCTTCCCGCTCACACTGTGTTTGCCGAGTGCAGGGCAACACACGGCACTCTTCCGGGGGAGAGGTCGCTTTCCCCAGCGCTCCAACGTCTCCCGGAAAACTGTTCTCTGGCGTCCCACATGCCATGCAAATCTGCCTCACTGTCCTCGACTGAGCTGTACGGGGAAACCGAAACTGCTTGGCATTCCTTCTAGGCACTCATACCTGAAGACCCCATACCTGCAGGAGAAAGAGGGCTTGCGTTCCTACTGCCACTAGAGCAGAGCTCTGCCTGTTACACTGCAGGCTTTCCCAAGAGGCTGAGGCCCGATAGCCTCCCTAGTGCATTCCTTGGTTGAGCGAGTTAGCTACAGGCAGAACACCCGGTGAAGAAAAGTGGATTCAGGGAAGGGACCTGTGTGTAGCTAGAGTCTCTTTTGATGAGCTACGAATCACAAGGCGGTAGTCAGCGTGTTGCCTGGAAGTGGGGGCCTGATAACCCAAGCCTTGCATTCTCATTTTTAAAGCACCATTCATGCTGCCTTGAAGCTACCTGCATAAAACCGTTTGTGTGGGGCCCCTAGTCGCTGGAGTCAGGGATCGTGGAAGAGAAGCAGTTTTCTGTAAATAAGCAGGGTGCTTCCCGAGTCCCAGTAAGAGCTCATCCTGTCAGGCTCTAGGGCGAAAGGGAAGCTCGATGCGAGTTCTTACCTCCAGGTAAGGCTTTCTAATAGCCCTGCTGAGGCGGAAATTTCGAGCGGTTTCCACGAGGTCTTAGTCGCAGTTCTGCTTTATTTCACCTTCGTACGCTTTTCAAGACAGGTAAGACCCTCGCGGGACGCCCTGTTCCCGACAAGGACACTGAGGACCGGCAGGCTCCCCCGGCCTGAAAAGAAAGTGCCCGGGCCCAAAGCCCTTCCCGCTCACTCTGTGTTTGCCGAGTGCAGGGCAACACACGGCACTCTTCCGGGGGAGAGGTCGCTTTCCCCAGCGCTCCAACGTCTCCAGGAAAACTCTTCTCTGGCGTCCCACATGCCATGCAAATCTGCCTCACTGCCCTCGACTGAGCTGTACGGGGAAACCGAAACTGCTTGGCATTCCTTCTAGGCACTCTAACCTGAAGACCCCATACCTGCAGGAGAAACCCGGCTTGCATTCCTACTGCCAAAGGGGCAGAGCTCTGCCTCTTACACTGCAGGCTTTCCTAAGAGGCTGAGGCCCGATAGCCTCCCTAGTGCATTCCTTGGGTGAGCGAGTTAGCTACAGGCAGAACACCCCGTGAAGAAAAGTGGATTCAGGGAAGGGACCTGTGTGTAGCTAGAGTCTCTTTTGGCGAGCTACGAATCACAAGGCGGTAGTCAGCGTGTTGCCTGGAAGTGGGGGCCTGATAACCCAAGCCTTGCATTCTCATTTTTAAAGCACCATTCATGCTGCCTTGAAGCTACCTGCATAAAACCGTTTGTGTGGGGCCCCTAGTCGCTGGAGTCAGGGATCGTGGAAGAGAAGCAGTTTTCTGTAAATAAGCAGGGTGTTTCCCGAGTCCCAGTAAGAGCTCATCCTGTCACGCTCTAGGGCGAAAGGGAAGCTCGATGCGAGTTCTTACCTCCAGGTAAGGCTTTCTAATAGCCCTGCTGAGGCGGAAATTTCGAGCGGTTTCCACGAGGTCTTAGTCGCAGTTCTGCTTTATTTCACCTTCGTACGCTTTTCAAGACAGGTAAGACCCTCGCGGGGCGCCCTGTTCCCAACAAGGACACTGAGGACCGGCAGGCTCCCCCGGCCTGAAAAGAAAGTGCCGGGGCCGAAAGCCCTTCCCGCTCACACTGTGTGTGCCGAGTGCAGGGCAACACACGGCACTCTTCCGGGGGAGAGGTCGCTTTCCCCAGCGCTCCAACGTCTCCAGGAAAACTGTTCTCTGGCGTCCCACATGCCATGCAAATCTGCCTCACTGTCCTCGACTGAGCTGTACGGGGAAACCGAAACTGCTTGGCATTCCTTCTAGGCACTCATACCTGAAGAACCCATACCTGCAGGAGAAAGCGGGCTTGCGTTCCTACTGCCACTAGAGCAGAGCTCTGCCTCTTACACTGCAGGCTTTCCCAAGAGGCTGAGGCCCGATAGCCTCCCTAGTGCATTCCTTGGGTGAGCGAGTTAGCTACAGGCAGAACACCCGGTGAAGAAAAGTGGATTCAGGGAAGGGACCTGTGTGTAGCTAGAGTCTCTTTTGATGAGCTACGAATCACAAGGCGGTAGTCAGCGTGTTGCCTGGAAGTGGGGGCCTGATAACCCAAGCCTTGCATTCTCATTTTTAAAGCACCATTCATGCTGCCTTGAAGCTACCTGCATAAAACCGTTTGTGTGGGGCCCCTAGTCGCTGGAGTCAGGGATCGTGGAAGAGAAGCAGTTTTCTATAAATAAGCAGGGTGCTTCACGAGTCCCAGTAAGAGCTCATCCTGTCAGGCTCTAGGGCGAAAGGGAAGCTCGATGCGAGTACTTACCTCCAGGTAAGGCTTTCTAATAGCCCTGCTGAGGCGGAAATTTCGAGCGGTTTCCACGAGGTCTTAGTCGCAGTTCTGCTTTATTTCACCTTCGTACGCTTTTCAAGACAGGTAAGACCCTCGCGGGGCGCCCTGTTCCCGACAAGGACACTGAGGACCGGCAGGCTCACCCGGCCTGAAAAGAAAGTGCCCAGGCCCAAAGCCCTTCCCGCTCACTCTGTGTTTGCCGAGTGCAGGGCAACACACGGCACTCTTCCGGGGGAGAGGTCGCTTTCCCCAGCGCTCCAACGTCTCCAGGAAAACTGTTCTCTGGCGTCCCACATGCCATGCAAATCTGCCTCACTGTCCTCGACTGAGCTGTACGGGGAAACCGAAACTGCTTGGCATTCCTTCTAGGCACTCTAACCTGAAGACCCCATACCTGCAGGAGAAACCCGGCTTGCGTTCCTACTGCCACTAGGGCAGAGCTCTGCCTCTTACACTGCAGGCTTTCCTAAGAGGCTGAGGCCCGATACCCTCCCTAGTGCATTCCTTGGGTGAGCGAGTTAGCTACAGGCAGAACACCCCGTGAAGAAAAGTGGATTCAGGGAAGGGACCTGTGTGTAGCTAGAGTCTCTTTTGGCGAGCTACGAATCACAAGGCGGTAGTCAGCGTGTTGCCTGGAAGTGGGGGCCTGATAACCCAAGCCTTGCATTCTCATTTTTAAAGCACCATTCATGCTGCCTTGAAGCTACCTGCATAAAACCGTTTGTGTGGGGCCCCTAGTCGCTGGAGTCAGGGATCGTGGAAGAGAAGCAGTTTTCTATAAATAAGCAGGGTGCTTCCCGAGTCCCAGTAAGAGCTCATCCTGTCACGCTCTAGGGCGAAAGGGAAGCTCGATGCGAGTTCTTACCTCCAGGTAAGGCTTTCTAATAGCCCTGCTGAGGCGGAAATTTCGAGCGGTTTCCACGAGGTCTTAGTCGCAGTTCTGCTTTATTTCACCTTCGTACGCTTTTCAAGACAGGTAAGACCCTCGCGGGGCGCCCTGTTCCCGACAAGGACACTGAGGACCGGCAGGCTCCCCCGGCCTGAAAAGAAAGTGCCGGGGCCGAAAGCCCTTCCCGCTCACACTGTGTTTGCCGAGTGCAGGGCAACACACGGCACTCTTCCGGGGGAGAGGTCGCTTTCCCCAGCGCTCCAACGTCTCCAGGAAAACTCTTCTCTGGCGTCCCACATGCCATGCAAATCTGCCTCACTGTCCTCGACTGAGCTGTACGGGGAAACCGAAACTGCTTGGCATTCCTTCTAGGCACTCTAACCTGAGGACCCCATACCTGCAGGAGAAACCCGGCTTGCGTTCCTACTGCCAATGGGGAAGAGCTCTGCCTCTTACACTGCAGGCTTTCCTAAGAGGCTGAGGCCCGATAGCCTCCCTAGTGCATTCCTTGGGTGAGCGAGTTAGCTACAGGCAGAACACCCCGTGAAGAAAAGTGGATTCAGGGAAGGGACCTGTGTGTAGCTAGAGTCTCTTTTGGCGAGCTACGAATCACAAGGCGGTAGTCAGCGTGTTGCCTGGAAGTGGGGGCATGATAACCCAAGCCTTGCATTCTCATTTTTAAAGCACCATTCATGCTGCTTTGAAGCTACCTGCATAAAACCGTTTGTGTGGGGCCCCTAGTCGCTGGAGTCAGGGATCGTGGAAGAGAAGCAGTTTTCTATAAATAAGCAGGGTGCTTCCCGAGTCCCAGTAAGAGCTCATCCTGTCACGCTCTAGGGCGAAAGGGAAGCTCGATGCGAGTACTTACCTCCAGGTAAGGCTTTCTAATAGCCCTGCTGAGGCGGAAATTTCGAGCGGTTTCCACGAGGTCTTAGTCGCAGTTCTGCTTTATTTCACCTTCGTACGCTTTTCAAGACAGGTAAGACCCTCGCGGGGCGCCCTGTTCCCGACAAGGACACTGAGGACCGGCAGGCTCCCCCGGCCTGAAAAGAAAGTGCCGGGGCCGAAAGCCCTTCCCGCTCACACTGTGTTTGCCGAGTGCAGGGCAACACACGGCACTCTTCCGGGGGAGAGGTCGCTTTCCCCAGCGCTCCAACGTCTCCAGGAAAACTGTTCTCTGGCGTCCAACATGCCATGCAAATCTGCCTCACTGTCCTCGACTGAGCTGTACGGGGAAACCGAAACTGCTTGGCATTCCTTCTAGGCACTCATACCTGAAGACCCCATACCTGCAGGAGAAAGCGGGCTTGCGTTCCTACTGCCACTAGAGCAGAGCTCTGCCTCTTACACTGCAGGCTTTCCCAAGAGGCTGAGGCCCGATAGCCTCCCTAGTGCATTCCTTGGGTGAGCGAGTTAGCTACAGGCAGAACACCCCGTGAAGAAAAGTGGATTCAGGGAAGGGACCTGTGTGTAGCTAGAGTCTCTTTTGATGAGCTACGAATCACAAGGCGGTAGTCAGCGTGTTGCCTGGAAGTGGGGGCCTGATAACCCAAGCCTTGCATTCTCATTTTTAAAGCACCATTCATGCTGCCTTGAAGCTACCTGCATAAAACCGTTTGTGTGGGGCCCCTAGTCGCTGGAGTCAGGGATCGTGGAAGAGAAGCAGTTTTCTGTAAATAAGCAGGGTGTTTCCCGAGTCCCAGTAAGAGCTCATCCTGTCACGCTCTAGGGCGAAAGGGAAGCTCGATGCGAGTTCTTACCTCCAGGTAAGGCTTTCTAATAGCCCTGCTGAGGCGGAAATTTCGAGCGGTTTCCACGAGGTCTTAGTCGCAGTTCTGCTTTATTTCACCTTCGTACGCTTTTCAAGACAGGTAAGACCCTCGCGGGGCGCCCTGTTCCCGACAAGGACACTGAGGACCGGCAGGCTCCCCCGGCCTGAAAAGAAAGTGCTGGGGCCGAAAGCCCTTCCCGCTCACACTGTGTTTGCCGAGGGCAGGGCAACACACGGCACTCTTCCGGGGGAGAGGTCGCTTTCCCCAGCGCTCCAACGTCTCCAGGAAAACTGTTCTCTGGCGTCCCACATGCCATGCAAATCTGCCTCACTGTCCTCGACTGAGCTGTACGGGGAAACCGAAACTGCTTGGCATTCCTTCTAGGCACTCTAACCTGAAGACCCCATACCTGCAGGAGAAACCCGGCTTGCGTTCCTACTGCCACTAGGGCAGAGCTCTGCCTCTTACACTGCAGGCTTTCCTAAGAGGCTGAGGCCCGATAGCCTCCCTAGTGCATTCCTTGGGTGAGCGAGTTAGCTACAGGCAGAACACCCCGTGAAGAAAAGTGGATTCAGGGAAGGGACCTGTGTGTAGCTAGAGTCTCTTTTGGCGAGCTACGAATCACAAGGCGGTAGTCAGCGTGTTGCCTGGAAGTGGGGGCCTGATAACCCAAGCCTTGCATTCTCATTTTTAAAGCACCATTCATGCTGCCTTGAAGCTACCTGCATAAAACCGTTTGTGTGGGGCCCCTAGTCGCTGGAGTCAGGGATCGTGGAAGAGAAGCAGTTTTCTGTAAATAAGCAGGGTGCTTCCCGAGTCCCAGTAAGAGCTCATCCTGTCAGGCTCTAGGGCGAAAGGGAAGCTCGATGCGAGTTCTTACCTCCAGGTAAGGCTTTCTAATAGCCCTGCTGAGGCGGAAATTTCGAGCGGTTTCCACGAGGTCTTAGTCGCAGTTCTGCTTTATTTCACCTTCGTACGCTTTTCAAGACAGGTAAGACCCTCGCGGGACGCCCTGTTCCCGACAAGGACACTGAGGACCGGCAGGCTCCCCCGGCTTGAAAAGAAAGTGCCCGGGCCCAAAGCCCTTCCCGCTCACTCTGTGTTTGCCGAGTGCAGGGCAACACACGGCACTCTTCCGGGGGAGAGGTCGCTTTCCCCAGCGCTCCAACGTCTCCAGGAAAACTCTTCTCTGGCGTCCCACATGCCATGCAAATCTGCCTCACTGTCCTCGACTGAGCTGTACGGGGAAACCGAAACTGCTTGGCATTCCTTCTAGGCACTCTAACCTGAAGACCCCATACCTGCAGGAGAAACCCGGCTTGCATTCCTACTGCCAATGGGGCAGAGCTCTGCCTCTTACACTGCAGGCTTTCCTAAGAGGCTGAGGCCCGATAGCCTCCCTAGTGCATTCCTTGGGTGAGCGAGTTAGCTACAGGCAGAACACCCCGTGAAGAAAAGTGGATTCAGGGAAGGGACCTGTGTGTAGCTAGAGTCTCTTTTGGCGAGCTACGAATCACAAGGCGGTAGTCAGCGTGTTGCCTGGAAGTGGGGGCCTGATAACCCAAGCCTTGCATTCTCATTTTTAAAGCACCATTCATGCTGCCTTGAAGCTACCTGCATAAAACCGTTTGTGTGGGGCCCCTAGTCGCTGGAGTCAGGGATCGTGGAAGAGAAGCAGTTTTCTGTAAATAAGCAGGGTGCTTCCCGAGTCCCAGTAAGAGCTCATCCTGTCAGGCTCTAGGGCGAAAGGGAAGCTCGATGCGAGTTCTTACCTCCAGGTAAGGCTTTCTAATAGCCCTGCTGAGGCGGAAATTTCGAGCGGTTTCCACGAGGTCTTAGTCGCAGTTCTGCTTTATTTCACCTTCGTACGCTTTTCAAGACAGGTAAGACCCTCGCGGGACGCCCTGTTCCCGACAAGGACACTGAGGACCGGCAGGCTCCCCCGGCTTGAAAAGAAAGTGCCCGGGCCCAAAGCCCTTCCCGCTCACTCTGTGTTTGCCGAGTGCAGGGCAACACACGGCACTCTTCCGGGGGAGAGGTCGCTTTCCCCAGCGCTCCAACGTCTCCAGGAAAACTCTTCTCTGGCGTCCCACATGCCATGCAAATCTGCCTCACTGTCCTCGACTGAGCTGTACGGGGAAACCGAAACTGCTTGGCATTCCTTCTAGGCACTCTAACCTGAAGACCCCATACCTGCAGGAGAAACCCGGCTTGCATTCCTACTGCCAATGGGGCAGAGCTCTGCCTCTTACACTGCAGGCTTTCCTAAGAGGCTGAGGCCCGATAGCCTCCCTAGTGCATTCCTTGGGTGAGCGAGTTAGCTACAGGCAGAACACCCCGTGAAGAAAAGTGGATTCAGGGAAGGGACCTGTGTGTAGCTAGAGTCTCTTTTGGCGAGCTACGAATCACAAGGCGGTAGTCAGCGTGTTGCCTGGAAGTGGGGGCCTGATAACCCAAGCCTTGCATTCTCATTTTTAAAGCACCATTCATGCTGCCTTGAAGCTACCTGCATAAAACCGTTTGTGTGGGGCCCCTAGTCGCTGGAGTCAGGGATCGTGGAAGAGAAGCAGTTTTCTATAAATAAGCAGGGTGCTTCCCGAGTCCCAGTAAGAGCTCATCCTGTCAGGCTCTAGGGCGAAAGGGAAGCTCGATGCGAGTTCTTACCTCCAGGTAAGGCTTTCTAATAGCCCTGCTGAGGCGGAAATTTCGAGCGGTTTCCACGAGGTCTTAGTCGCAGTTCTGCTTTATTTCACCTTCGTACGCTTTTCAAGACAGGTAAGACCCTCGCGGGACGCCCTGTTCCCGACAAGGACACTGAGGACCGGCAGGCTCCCCCGGCCTGAAAAGAAAGTGCCCGGGCCCAAAGCCCTTCCCGCTCACTCTGTGTTTGCCGAGTGCAGGGCAACACACGGCACTCTTCCGGGGGAGAGGTCGCTTTCCCCAGCGCTCCAACGTCTCCAGGAAAACTCTTCTCTGGCGTCCCACATGCCATGCAAATCTGCCTCACTGTCCTCGACTGAGCTGTACGGGGAAACCGAAACTGCTTGGCATTCCTTCTAGGCACTCTAACCTGAAGACCCCATACCTGCAGGAGAAACCCGGCTTGCATTCCTACTGCCAAAGGGGCAGAGCTCTGCCTCTTACACTGCAGGCTTTCCTAAGAGGCTGAGGCCCGATAGCCTCCCTAGTGCATTCCTTGGGTGAGCGAGTTAGCTACAGGCAGAACACCCGGTGAAGAAAAGTGGATTCAGGGAAGGGACCTGTGTGTAGCTAGAGTCTCTTTTGGCGAGCTACGAATCACAAGGCGGTAGTCAGCGTGTTGCCTGGAAGTGGGGGCCTGATAACCCAAGCCTTGCATTGTCATTTTTTTTTTTTTTTTTTTTTTTGGCTGTACGCGGGCCTCTCACTGTTGTGGCCTCGCGGGCCTCTCACCGTTGTGGCCTCTCCCATTGCGGAGCACAGGCTCCGGACGCACAGGCCCAGCGGCCATGGCTCACGGGCCCAGCCTCTCCGCGGCATGTGGGATCTTCCCAGACCGGGGCACGAACCCGTATCCCCTGCATCGGCAGGCGGACTCTCAACCACTGCGCCACCAGGGAAGCCCGCATTCTCATTTTTAAAGCACCATTCATGCTGCCTTGAGGCTACCTGCGTAAAACCGTTTGTGTGGGGCCCCTAGTCGCTGGAGTCAGGGATCGTGGAAGAGAAGCAGTTTTCTATAAATAAGCAGGGTGCTTCCCGAGTCCCAGTAAGAGCTCATCCTGTCACGCTCTAGGGCGAAAAGGAAGCTCGATGCGAGTTCTTACCTCCAGGTAAGGCTTTCTAATAGCCCTGCTGAGGCGGAAATTTCGAGCGGTTTCCACGAGGTCTTAGTCGCAGTTCTGCTTTATTTCACCTTCGTACGCTTTTCAAGACAGGTAAGACACTCGCGGGGCGCCCTGTTCCCGACAAGGACACTGAGGACCGGCAGGCTCCCCCGGCCTGAAAATAAAGTGCCCGGGCCCAAAGCCCTTCCCGCTCACTCTGTGTTTGCCGAGTGCAGGGCAACACACGGCACTCTTCCGGGGGAGAGGTCGCTTTCCCCAGCGCTCCAACGTCTCCAGGAAAACTCTTCTCTGGCGTCCCACATGCCATGCAAATCTGCCTCACTGTCCTCGACTGAGCTGTACGGGGAAACCGAAACTGCTTGGCATTCCTTCTAGGCACTCTAACCTGAAGACCCCATACCTGCAGGAGAAACCCGGCTTTCATTCCTACTGCCAATGGGGCAGAGCTCTGCCTCTTACACTGCAGGCTTTCCTAAGAGGCTGAGGCCCGATAGCCTCCCTAGTGCATTCCTTGGGTGAGCGAGTTAGCTACAGGCAGAACACCCCGTGAAGAAAAGTGGATTCAGGGAAGGGACCTGTGTGTAGCTAGAGTCTCTTTTGGCGAGCTACGAATCACAAGGCGGTAGTCAGCGTGTTGCCTGGAAGTGGGGGCCTGATAACCCAAGCCTTGCATTCTCATTTTTAAAGCACCATTCATGCTGCCTTGAAGCTACCTGCATAAAACCGTTTGTGTGGGGCCCCTAGTCGCTGGAGTCAGGGATCGTGGAAGAGAAGCAGTTTTCTGTAAATAAGCAGGGTGTTTCCCGAGTCCCAGTAAGAGCTCATCCTGTCACGCTCTAGGGCGAAAGGGAAGCTCGATGCGAGTTCTTACCTCCAGGTAAGGCTTTCTAATAGCCCTGCTGAGGCGGAAATTTCGAGCGGTTTCCACGAGGTCTTAGTCGCAGTTCTGCTTTATTTCACCTTCGTACGCTTTTCAAGACAGGTAAGACCCTCGCGGGGCGCCCTGTTCCCGACAAGGACACTGAGGACCGGCAGGCTCCCCCTGCCTGAAAAGAAAGTGCCGGGGCCGAAAGCCCTTCCCGCTCACACTGTTTGCCGAGTGCAGGGCAACACACGGCACTCTTCCGGGGGAGAGGTCGCTTTCCCCAGCGCTCCAACGTCTCCAGGAAAACTGTTCTCTGGCGTCCCACATGCCATGCAAATCTGCCTCACTGTCCTCGACTGAGCTGTACGGGGAAACCGAAACTGCTTGGCATTCCTTCTAGGCACTCTAACCTGAAGACCCCATACCTGGAGGAGAAACCCGGCTTGCGTTCCTACTGCCACTAGAGCAGAGCTCTGCCTCTTACACTGCAGGCTTTCCCAAGAGGCTGAGGCCCGATAGCCTCCCTAGTGCATTCCTTGGGTGAGCGAGTTAGCTACAGGCAGAACACCCGGTGAAGAAAAGTGGATTCAGGGAAGGGACCTGTGTGTAGCTAGAGTCTCTTTTGATGAGCTACGAATCACAAGGCGGTAGTCAGCGTGTTGCCTGGAAGTGGGGGCCTGATAACCCAAGCCTTGCATTCTCATTTTTAAAGCACCATTCATGCTGCCTTGAGGCTACCTGCATAAAACCGTTTGTGTGGGGCCCCTAGTCGCTGGAGTCAGGGATCGTGGAAGAGAAGCAGTTTTCTATAAATAAGCAGGGTGCTTCACGAGTCCCAGTAAGAGCTCATCCTGTCAGGCTCTAGGGCGAAAGGGAAGCTCGATGCGAGTACTTACCTCCAGGTAAGGCTTTCTAATAGCCCTGCTGAGGCGGAAATTTCGAGCGGTTTCCACGAGGTCTTAGTCGCAGTTCTGCTTTATTTCACCTTCGTACGCTTTTCAAGACAGGTAAGACCCTCGCGGGGCGCCCTGTTCCCGACAAGGACACTGAGGACCGGCAGGCTCACCCGGCCTTAAAAGAAAGTGCCCGGGCCCAAAGCCCTTCCCGCTCACTCTGTGTTTGCCGAGTGCAGGGCAACACACGGCACTCTTCCGGGGGAGAGGTCGCTTTCCCCAGCGCTCCAACGTCTCCAGGAAAACTGTTCTCTGGCGTCCCACATGCCATGCAAATCTGCCTCACTGTCCTCGACTGAGCTGTACGGGGAAACCGAAACTGCTTGGCATTCCTTCTAGGCACTCTAACCTGAAGACCCCATACCTGCAGGAGAAACCCGGCTTGCGTTCCTACTGCCACTAGGGCAGAGCTCTGCCTCTTACACTGCAGGCTTTCCTAAGAGGCTGAGGCCCGATAGCCTCCCTAGTGCATTCCTTGGGTGAGCGAGTTAGCTACAGGCAGAACACCCCGTGAAGAAAAGTGGATTCAGGGAAGGGACCTGTGTGTAGCTAGAGTCTCTTTTGGCGAGCTACGAATCACAAGGCGGTAGTCAGCGTGTTGCCTGGAAGTGGGTGCCTGATAACCCAAGCCTTGCATTCTCATTTTTTTTTTTTTTTTTTTTTGGCTGTACGCGGGCCTCTCACTGTTGTGGCCTCGCGGGCCTCTCAATGTTGTGGCCTCTCCCATTGCGGAGCACAGGCTCCGGACGCACAGGCCCAGCGGCCATGGCTCACGGTCCCAGCCTCTCCGCGGCATGTGGGATCTTCCCAGACCGGGGCACGAACCCGTATCCCCTGCATCGGCAGGCGGACTCTCAACCACTGCGCCACCAGGGAAGCCCGCATTCTCATTTTTAAAGCACCATTCATGCTGCCTTGAGGCTACCTGCGTAAAACCGTTTGTGTGGGGCCCCTAGTCGCTGGAGTCAGGGATCGTGGAAGAGAAGCAGTTTTCTATAAATAAGCAGGGTGCTTCCCGAGTCCCAGTAAGAGCTCATCCTGTCACGCTCTAGGGCGAAAGGGAAGCTCGATGCGAGTTCTTACCTCCAGGTAAGGCTTTCTAATAGCCCTGCTGAGGCGGAAATTTCGAGCGGTTTCCACGAGGTCTTAGTCGCAGTTCTGCTTTATTTCACCTTCGTACGCTTTTCAAGACAGGTAAGACACTCGCGGGGCGCCCTGTTCCCGACAAGGACACTGAGGACCGGCAGGCTCCCCCGGCCTGAAAAGAAAGTGCCCGGGCCCAAAGCCCTTCCCGCTCACTCTGTGTTTGCCGAGTGCAGGGCAACACACGGCACTCTTCCGGGGGAGAGGTCGCTTTCCCCAGTGCTCCAACGTCTCCAGGAAAACTGTTCTCTGGCGTCCCACATGCCATGCAAATCTGCCTCACTGTCCTCGACTGAGCTGTACGGGGAAACCGAAACTGCTTGGCATTCCTTCTAGGCACTCTAACCTGAAGACCCCATACCTGCAGGAGAAACCCGGCTTTCATTCCTACTGGCAATGGGGCAGAGCTCTGCCTCTTACACTGCAGGCTTTCCTAAGAGGCTGAGGCCCGATAGCCTCCCTAGTGCATTCCTTGGGTGAGCGAGTTAGCTACAGGCAGAACACCCCGTGAAGAAAAGTGGATTCAGGGAAGGGACCTGTGTGTAGCTAGAGTCTCTTTTGGCGAGCTACGAATCACAAGGCGGTAGTCAGCGTGTTGCCTGGAAGTGGGGGCCTGATAACCCAAGCCTTGCATTCTCATTTTTAAAGCACCATTCATGCTGCCTTGAAGCTACCTGCATAAAACCGTTTGTGTGGGGCCCCTAGTCGCTGGAGTCAGGGATCGTGGAAGAGAAGCAGTTTTCTGTAAATAAGCAGGGTGTTTCCCGAGTCCCAGTAAGAGCTCATCCTGTCACGCTCTAGGGCGAAAGGGAAGCTCGATGCGAGTTCTTACCTCCAGGTAAGGCTTTCTAATAGCCCTGCTGAGGCGGAAATTTCGAGCGGTTTCCACGAGGTCTTAGTCGCAGTTCTGCTTTATTTCACCTTCGTACGCTTTTCAAGACAGGTAAGACCCTCGCGGGGCGCCCTGTTCCCGACAAGGACACTGAGGACCGGCAGGCTCCCCCGGCCTGAAAAGAAAGTGCCGGGGCCGAAAGCCCTTCCCGCTCACACTGTGTTTGCCGAGTGCAGGGCAACACACGGCACTCTTCCGGGGGAGAGGTCGCTTTCCCCAGCGCTCCAACGTCTCCAGGAAAACTGTTCTCTGGCGTCCCACATGCCATGCAAATCTGCCTCACTGTCCTCGACTGAGCTGTACGGGGAAACCGAAACTGCTTGGCATTCCTTCTAGGCACTCTAACCTGAAGACCCCATACCTGCAGGAGAAACCCGGCTTGCGTTCCTACTGCCACTAGGGCAGAGCTCTGCCTCTTACACTGCAGGCTTTCCCAAGAGGCTGAGGCCCGATAGCCTCCCTAGTGCATTCCTTGGGTGAGCGAGTTAGCTACAGGCAGAACACCCGGTGAAGAAAAGTGGATTCAGGGAAGGGACCTGTGTGTAGCTAGAGTCTCTTTTGATGAGCTACGAATCACAAGGCGGTAGTCAGCGTGTTGCCTGGAAGTGGGGGCCTGATAACCCAAGCCTTGCATTCTCATTTTTAAAGCACCATTCATGCTGCCTTGAAGCTACCTGCATAAAACCGTTTGTGTGGGGCCCCTAGTCGCTGGAGTCAGGGATCGTGGAAGAGAAGCAGTTTTCTATAAATAAGCAGGGTGCTTCACGAGTCCCAGTAAGAGCTCATCCTGTCAGGCTCTAGGGCGAAAGGGAAGCTCGATGCGAGTACTTACCTCCAGGTAAGGCTTTCTAATAGCCCTGCTGAGGCGGAAATTTCGAGCGGTTTCCACGAGGTCTTAGTCGCAGTTCTGCTTTATTTCACCTTCGTACGCTTTTCAAGACAGGTAAGACCCTCGCGGGGCGCCCTGTTCCCGACAAGGACACTGAGGACCGGCAGGCTCACCCGGCCTTAAAAGAAAGTGCCCGGGCCCAAAGCCCTTCCCGCTCACTCTGTGTTTGCCGAGTGCAGGGCAACACACGGCACTCTTCCGGGGGAGAGGTCGCTTTCCCCAGCGCTCCAACGTCTCCAGGAAAACTGTTCTCTGGCGTCCCACATGCCATGCAAATCTGCCTCACTGTCCTCGACTGAGCTGTACGGGGAAACCGAAACTGCTTGGCATTCCTTCTAGGCACTCTAACCTGAAGACCCCATACCTGCAGGAGAAACCCGGCTTGCGTTCCTACTGCCACTAGGGCAGAGCTCTGCCTCTTACACTGCAGGCTTTCCTAAGAGGCTGAGGCCCGATAGCCTCCCTAGTGCATTCCTTGGGTGAGCGAGTTAGCTACAGGCAGAACACCCCGTGAAGAAAAGTGGATTCAGGGAAGGGACCTGTGTGTAGCTAGAGTCTCTTTTGGCGAGCTACGAATCACAAGGCGGTAGTCAGCGTGTTGCCTGGAAGTGGGTGCCTGATAACCCAAGCCTTGCATTCTCATTTTTTTTTTTTTTTTTTTTTTGGCTGTACGCGGGCCTCTCACTGTTGTGGCCTCGCGGGCCTCTCAATGTTGTGGCCTCTCCCATTGCGGAGCACAGGCTCCGGACGCACAGGCCCAGCGGCCATGGCTCACGGTCCCAGCCTCTCCGCGGCATGTGGGATCTTCCCAGACCGGGGCACGAACCCGTATCCCCTGCATCGGCAGGCGGACTCTCAACCACTGCGCCACCAGGGAAGCCCGCATTCTCATTTTTAAAGCACCATTCATGCTGCCTTGAGGCTACCTGCGTAAAACCGTTTGTGTGGGGCCCCTTGTCGCTGGAGTCAGGGATCGTGGAAGAGAAGCAGTTTTCTATAAATAATCAGGGTGCTTCCCGAGTCCCAGTAAGAGCTCATCCTGTCACGCTCTAGGGCGAAAGGGAAGCTCGATGCGAGTTCTTACCTCCAGGTAAGGCTTTCTAATAGCCCTGCTGAGGCGGAAATTTCGAGCGGTTTCCACGAGGTCTTAGTCGCAGTTCTGCTTTATTTCACCTTCGTACGCTTTTCAAGACAGGTAAGACCCTCGCGGGGCGCCCTGTTCCCGACAAGGACACTGAGGACCGGCAGGCTCCCCCGGCCTGAAAAGAAAGTGCCCGGGCCCAAAGCCCTTCCCGCTCACTCTGTGTTTGCCGAGTGCAGGGCAACACACGGCACTCTTCCGGGGGAGAGGTCGCTTTCCCCAGCGCTCCAACGTCTCCAGGAAAACTGTTCTCTGGCGTCCCACATGCCATGCAAATCTGCCTCACTGTCCTCGACTGAGCTGTACGGGGAAACCGAAACTGCTTGGCATTCCTTCTAGGCACTCTAACCTGAAGACCCAATACCTGCAGGAGAAACCCGGCTTTCATTCCTACTGCCAATGGGGCAGAGCTCTGCCTCTTACACTGCAGGCTTTCCTAAGAGGCTGAGGCCCGATAGCCTCCCTAGTGCATTCCTTGGGTGAGCGAGTTAGCTACAGGCAGAACACCCCGTGAAGAAAAGTGGATTCAGGGAAGGGACCTGTGTGTAGCTAGAGTCTCTTTTGGCGAGCTACGAATCACAAGGCGGTAGTCAGCGTGTTGCCTGGAAGTGGGGGCCTGATAACCCAAGCCTTGCATTCTCATTTTTAAAGCACCATTCATGCTGCCTTGAAGCTACCTGCATAAAACCGTTTGTGTGGGGCCCCTAGTCGCTGGAGTCAGGGATCGTGGAAGAGAAGCAGTTTTCTGTAAATAAGCAGGGTGTTTCCCGAGTCCCAGTAAGAGCTCATCCTGTCACGCTCTAGGGCGAAAGGGAAGCTCGATGCGAGTTCTTACCTCCAGGTAAGGCTTTCTAATAGCCCTGCTGAGGCGGAAATTTCGAGCGGTTTCCACGAGGTCTTAGTCGCAGTTCTGCTTTATTTCACCTTCGTACGCTTTTCAAGACAGGTAAGACCCTCGCGGGGCGCCCTGTTCCCGACAAGGACACTGAGGACCGGCAGGCTCCCCCGGCCTGAAAAGAAAGTGCCGGGGCCGAAAGCCCTTCCCGCTCACACTGTGTTTGCCGAGTGCAGGGCAACACACGGCACTCTTCCGGGGGAGAGGTCGCTTTCCCCAGCGCTCCAACGTCTCCAGGAAAACTGTTCTCTGGCGTCCCACATGCCATGCAAATCTGCCTCACTGTCCTCGACTGAGCTGTACGGGGAAACCGAAACTGCTTGGCATTCCTTCTAGGCACTCTAACCTGAAGACCCCATACCTGCAGGAGAAACCCGGCTTGCGTTCCTACTGCCACTAGGGCAGAGCTCTGCCTCTTACACTGCAGGCTTTCCTAAGAGGCTGAGGCCCGATAGCCTCCCTAGTGCATTCCTTGGGTGAGCGAGTTAGCTACAGGCAGAACACCCCGTGAAGAAAAGTGGATTCAGGGAAGGGACCTGTGTGTAGCTAGAGTCTCTTTTGGCGAGCTACGAATCACAAGGCGGTAGTCAGCGTGTTGCCTGGAAGTGGGGGCCTGATAATCCAAGCCTTGCATTCTCATTTTTAAAGCACCATTCATGCTGCCTTGAAGCTACCTGCATAAAACCGTTTGTGTGGGGCCCCTAGTCGCTGGAGTCAGGGATCGTGGAAGAGAAGCAGTTTTCTATAAATAAGCAGGGTGCTTCCCGAGTCCCAGTAAGAGCTCATCCTGTCACGCTCTAGGGCGAAAGGGAAGCTCGATGCGAGTTCTTACCTCCAGGTAAGGCTTTCTAATAGCCCTGCTGAGGCGGAAATTTCGAGCGGTTTCCACGAGGTCTTAGTCGCAGTTCTGCTTTATTTCACCTTCGTACGCTTTTCAAGACAGGTAAGACCCTCGCGGGACGCCCTGTTCCCGACAAGGACACTGAGGACCGGCAGGCTCCCCCGGCCTGAAAAGAAAGTGCCGGGGCCCAAAGCCCTTCCCGCTCACTCTGTGTTTGCCGAGTGCAGGGCAACACACGGCACTCTTCCGGGGGAGAGGTCGCTTTCCCCAGCGCTCCAACGTCTCCAGGAAAACTCTTCTCTGGCGTCCCACATGCCATGCAAATCTGCCTCACTGTCCTCGACTGAGCTGTACGGGGAAACCGAAACTGCTTGGCATTCCTTCTAGGCACTCTAACCTGAAGACCCAATACCTGCAGGAGAAACCCGGCTTTCATTCCTACTGCCAATGGGGCAGAGCTCTGCCTCTTACACTGCAGGCTTTCCTAAGAGGTTGAGGCCCGATAGCCTCCCTAGTGCATTCCTTGGGTGAGCGAGTTAGCTACAGGCAGAACACCCCGTGAAGAAAAGTGGATTCAGGGAAGGGACCTGTGTGTAGCTAGAGTCTCTTTTGGCGAGCTACGAATCACAAGGCGGTAGTCAGCGTGTTGCCTGGAAGTGGGGGCCTGATAACCCAAGCCTTGCATTCTCATTTTTAAAGCACCATTCATGCTGCCTTGAAGCTACGTGCATAAAACCGTTTGTGTGGGGCCCCTAGTCGCTGGAGTCAGGGATCGTGGAAGAGAAGCAGTTTTCTGTAAATAAGCAGGGTGTTTCCCGAGTCCCAGTAAGAGCTCATCCTGTCACGCTCTAGGGCGAAAGGGAAGCTCGATGCGAGTTCTTACCTCCAGGTAAGGCTTTCTAATAGCCCTGCTGAGGCGGAAATTTCGAGCGGTTTCCACGAGGTCTTAGTCGCAGTTCTGCTTTATTTCACCTTCGTACGCTTTTCAAGACAGGTAAGACCCTCGCGGGGCGCCCTGTTCCCGACAAGGACACTGAGGACCGGCAGGCTCCCCCGGCCTGAAAAGAAAGTGCCGGGGCACAAAGCCCTTCCCGCTCACTCTGTGTTTGCCGAGTGCAGGGCAACACACGGCACTCTTCCGGGGGAGAGGTCGCTTTCCCCAGCGCTCCAACGTCTCCAGGAAAACTCTTCTCTGGCGTCCCACATGCCATGCAAATCTGCCTCACTGTCCTCGACTGAGCTGTACGGGGAAACCGAAACTGCTTGGCATTCCTTCTAGGCACTCTAACCTGAAGACCCCATACCTGCAGGAGAAACCCGGCTTGCATTCCTACTGCCAATGGGGCAGAGCTCTGCCTGTTACACTGCAGGCTTTCCTAAGAGGCTGAGGCCCGATAGCCTCCCTAGTGCATTCCTTGGGTGAGCGAGTTAGCTACAGGCAGAACACCCCGTGAAGAAAAGTGGATTCAGGGAAGGGACCTGTGTGTAGCTAGAGTCTCTTTTGGCGAGCTACGAATCACAAGGCGGTAGTCAGCGTGTTGCCTGGAAGTGGGGGCCTGATAACCCAAGCCTTGCATTCTCATTTTTAAAGCACCATTCATGCTGCCTTGAAGCTACCTGCATAAAACCGTTTGTGTGGGGCCCCTAGTCGCTGGAGTCAGGGATCGTGGAAGAGAAGCAGTTTTCTGTAAATAAGCAGGGTGTTTCCAGAGTCCCAGTAAGAGCTCATCCTGTCACGCTCTAGGGCGAAAGGGAAGCTCGATGCGAGTTCTTACCTCCAGGTAAGGCTTTCTAATAGCCCTGCTGAGGCGGAAATTTCGAGCGGTTTCCACGAGGTCTTAGTCGCAGTTCTGCTTTATTTCACCTTCGTACGCTTTTCAAGACAGGTAAGACCCTCGCGGGGCGCCCTGTTCCCGACAAGGACACTGAGGACCGGCAGGCTCCCCCGGCCTGAAAAGAAAGTGCCGGGGCCGAAAGCCCTTCCCGCTCACACTGTGTTTGCCGAGTGCAGGGCAACACACGGCACTCTTCCGGGGGAGAGGTCGCTTTCCCCAGCGCTCCAACGTCTCCAGGAAAACTGTTCTCTGGCGTACCACATGCCATGCAAATCTGCCTCACTGTCCTCGACTGAGCTGTACGGGGAAACCGAAACTGCTTGGCATTCCTTCTAGGCACTCATACCTGAAGACCCCATACCTGCAGGAGAAAGCGGGCTTGCGTTCCTACTGCCACTAGAGCAGAGTTCTGCCTCTTACACTGCAGGCTCTCCCAAGAGGCTGAGGCCCGATAGCCTCCCTAGTGCATTCCTTGGGTGAGCGAGTTAGCTACAGGCAGAACACCCGGTGAAGAAAAGTGGATTCAGGGAAGGGACCTGTGTGTAGCTAGAGTCTCTTTTGACGAGCTACGAATCACAAGGCGGTAGTCAGCGTGTTGCCTGGAAGTGGGGGCCTGATAACCCAAGCCTTGCATTCTCATTTTTAAAGCACCATTCATGCTCCCTTGAAGCTACCTGCATAAAACCGTTTGTGTGGGGCCCCTAGTCGCTGGAGTCAGGGATCGTGGAAGAGAAGCAGTTGTCTATAAATAAGCAGGGTGCTTCCCGAGTCCCAGTAAGAGCTCATCCTGTCACGCTCTAGGGCGAAATGGAAGCTCGATGCGAGTACTTACCTCCAGGTAAGGCTTTCTAATAGCCCTGCTGAGGCAGAAATTTCGAGAGGTTTCCCCGAGGTCTTAGTCAAAGTTCTGCTTTATTTCACCTTCGTACGCTTTTCAAGACAGGTAAGACCCTCGCGGGGCGCCCTGTTCCCGACAAGGACACTGAGGACCGGCAGGCTCCCCTGGCCTGAAAAGAAAGTGCCCGGGCCGAAAGCCCTTCCCACTCACTCTGTGTTTGCCGAGTGCAGGGCAACACACGGCACTCTTCCGGGGGAGAGGTCGCTTTCCCCAGCGCTCCAACGTCTCCAGGAAAACTGTTCTCTGGCGTCCCACATGCCATGCAAATCTGCCTCACTGTCCTCGACTGAGCTGTACAGGGAAACCGAAACTGCTTGGCATTCCTTCTAGGCACTCATACCTGACGACCACATACCAGCAGGAGAAAGCCGGCTTGCGTTCCTACTGCCACTAGAGCAGAGTTCTGCCTGTTACACTGCAGGCTTTCCCAAGAGGCTGAGGCCCGATAGCCTCCCTAGTGCATTCCTTGGGTGAGCGAGTTAGCTACAGGCAGAACACCCGGTGAAGAAAAGTGGATTCAGGGAAGGGACCTGTGTGTAGCTAGAGTCTCTTTTGACGAGCTACGAATCACAAGGCGGTAGTCAGCGTGTTGCCTGGAAGTGGGGGCCTGATAACCCAAGCCTTGCATTCTCATTTTTAAAGCACCATTCATGTTGCCTTGAAGCTACGTGCATAAAACCGTTTGTGTGGGGCCCCTAGTCGCTGGAGTCAGGGATCGTGGAAGAGAAGCAGTTTTCTATAAATAAGCAGGGTGCTTCCCGAGTCCCAGTAAGAGCTCATCCTGTCCCGCTCTAGGGCGAAAGGGAAGCTCGATGCGAGTACTTACCTCCAGGTAAGGCTTTCTAATAGCCCTGCTGAGGCGGAACTTTCGAGCGGTTTCCACGAGGTCTTAGTCGCAGTTCTGCTTTATTTCACCTTCGTACGCTTTTCAAGACAGGTAAGACCCTCGCGGGGCGCCCTGTTCCCGACAAGGACACTGAGGACCGGCAGGCTCCCCCGGCCTGAAAAGAAAGTGCCCGGCCCGAAAGCCCTTCCCGCTCACTCTGTGTTTGCCGAGTGCAGGGCAACACACGGCACTCTTCCGGGGGAGAGGTCGCTTTCCCCAGCGCTCCAACGTCTCCAGGAAAACTCTTCTCTGGCGTCCCACATGCCATGCAAATGTGCCTCACTGCCCTCGACTGAGCTGTACGGGGAAACCGAAACTGCTTGGCATTCCTTCTAGGCACTCATACCTGACGACCACATACCAGCAGGAGAAAGCCGGCTTGCGATCCTACTGCCACTAGAGCAGAGTTCTGCCTGTTACACTGCAGGCTTTCCCAAGAGGCTGAGGCCCGATAGCCTCCCTAGTGCATTCCTTGGGTGAGCGAGTTAGCTACAGGCAGAACACCCGGTGAAGAAAAGTGGATTCAGGGAAGGGACCTGTGTGTAGCTAGAGTCTCTTTTGACGAGCTACGAATCACAAGGCGGTAGCCAGCGTGTTGTCTAGAAGTGCGGGCCTGATGACCCAAGCCTTGCATTCTCATTTTTAAAGCACCATTCATGCTGCCTTGAAGCTACCTCCATAAAACCGTTTGTGTAGGTCCCCTAGTCGCTGGAGTCATGGATCGTGGAAGAGAAGCAGTTTTCTATAAATAAGCAGGGTGCTTCCCGAGTCCCAGTAAGAGCTCATCCTGTCACGCTCTAGGGCGAATGGGAAACTTGATGCGAGTACTTACCTCCAGGTAAGGCTTTCTAATAGCCCTGCTGAGGCGGAAATTGCGAGCGGTTTCCACGAGGTCTTAGTCACAGTTCTGCTTTATTTCACCTTCGTACGCATTTCAAGACAGGTAAGACCCTCGCGGGACGCCCTGTTCCCGACAAGGACACTGAGGACCGGCAGGCTCCCCCTGCCTGAAAAGAAATTGCCCGGGCCAAAATCCCTTCCCGCTCACTCTGTGTTTGCCGAGTGCAGGGCAACACACGGCACTCTTCCGGGGGAGAGGTCGCTTTCCCCAGCGCTCCAACGTCTCCAGGAAAACTCTTCTCTGGCGTCCCACATGCCATGCAAATCTGCCTCACTGTCCTCGACTGAGCTGTACAGGGAAATCGAAACTGCTTGGCATTCCTTCTAGGCACTCATACCTGACGACCACATACCAACAGGAGAAAGCCGGCTTGCGTTCCTACTGCCACTAGAGCAGAGTTCTGCCTCTTACACTGCAGGCTTTCCCAAGAGGCTGAGGCCCGATAGCCTCCCTAGTGCATTCCTTGGGTGAGCGAGTTAGCTACAGGCAGAACACCCGGTGAAGAAAAGTGGATTCAGGGAAGGGACCTGTGTGTAGCTAGAGTCTCTTTTGACGAGCTACGAATCACAAGGCGGTAGTCAGCGTGTTGCCTGGAAGTGGGGGCCTGATAACCCAAGCCTTGCATTCTCATTTTTAAAGCACCATTCATGCTGCCTTGAAGCTACCTGCATAAAACCGTTTGTGTGGGGCCCCTAGTCGCTGGAGTCAGGGATCGTGGAAGAGAAGCAGTTTTCTATAAATAAGCAGGGTGCTTCCCGAGTCCCAGTAAGAGCTCATCCTGTCACGCTCTAGGGTGAAAGGGAAGCTCGATGCGAGTACTTACCTCCAGGTAAGCTTTCTAATAGCCCTGCTGAGCCGGAACTTTTGAGCGGTTTCCACGAGGTCTCAGTCGCAGTTCTGCTTTATTTCACCTTCGTACGCTTTTCAAGACAGGTAAGACCCTCGCGGGGCGCCCTGTTCCCGACAAGGACACTGAGGACCGGCAGGCTCCCCCGGCCTGAAAAGAAAGTGCCCGGCCCGAAAGCCCTTCCCGCTCACTCTGTGTTTGCCGAGTGCAGGGCAACACACGGCACTCTTCCGGGGGAGAGGTCGCTTTCCCCAGCGCTCCAACGTCTCCAGGAAAACTCTTCTCTGGCGTCCCACATGCCATGCAAATCTGCCTCACTGCCCTCGACTGAGCTGTACGGGGAAACCGAAACTGCTTGGCATTCCTTCTAGGCACTCATACCTGAAGACCCCATACCTGCAGGAGAAAGCGGGTTTGCGTTCCTACTGTCACTAGAGCAGAGCTCTGCCTGTTACACTGCAGGCTTTCCGAATAGGCTGAGGCCCGAAAGCCTCCCTAGTGCATTCCTTGGGTGAGCGAGTTAGCTACAGGCAGAACACCCCGTGAAGAAAAGTGGATTCAGGGAAGGGACCTGTGTGTAGCTAGAGTCTCTTTGATGAGCTACGAATCACAAGGCGGTAGTCAGCGTGTTGTCTAGAAGTGGGGGCCTGATAACTCAAGCCTTGCATTCTCATTTTTAAAGCACCATTCATGCTGCCTTGAAGCTACCTGCATAAAACCGTTTGTGTGGGGCCCCTAGTCGCTGGAGTCAGGGATCGTGGAAGAGAAGCAGTTTTCTATAAATAAGCAGGCTGCTTCCCGAGTCCCCGTAAGAGCTCATCGTGTCACGCTCTAGGGCGAAAGGGAAGCTGGATGCGAGTACTTACCTCCAGGTAAGGCCTTCTAATAGCCCTGCTGAGGCGGAAATTTTGAGCGGTTTCCACGAGGTCTTAGGCGCAGTTCTGTTTTATTTCACCTTCGTACGCTTTTCAAGACAGGTAAGACACTCGCGGGGCGCCCTGTTCCCGACAAGGACACTGAGGACCGGCAGGCTCCCCCGGCCTGAAAAGAAAGTGCCCGGGCCGAAAGCCCTTCCCGCTCACTCTGTGTTTGCCGAGTGCAGGGCAACACACGGCACTCTTCCGGGGGAGAGGTCGCTTTCCCCAGCGCTCCAACGTCTCCAGGAAAACTGTTCTCTGGCGTCCCACATGCCATGCAAATCTGCCTCACTGTCCTCGACTGAGCTGTACGGGGAAACCGAAACTGCTTGGGATTCCTGCTAGGCACTCATACCTGACGACCACATACCTGCAGGAGAAAGCCTGCTTTCGTCCCTACTGCCACTAGAGCAGAGCTCTGCCTGTTACACTGCAGGCTTTCCCAAGAGGCTGAGGCCCGATAGCCTCCCTAGTGCATTCCTTGGGTGAGCGAGTTAGCTACAGGCAGAACACCCGGTGAAGAAAAGTGGATTCAGGGAAGGGACCTGTGTGTAGCTAGAGTCTCTTTTGACGAGCTGCGAATCACAAGGCGGTAGTCAGCGTGTTGTCTAGAAGTGCGGGCCTGATGACCCAAGCCTTGTATTCTCATTTTTAAAGCACCATTCATGCTGCCTTGAAGCTACCTGCATAAAACCGTTTCTGTGGGGCCCCTAGTCGCTGGAGTCAGGGATCGTGGAAGAGAAGCAGTTGTCTATAAATAAGCAGGGTGCTTCCCGAGTCCCAGTAAGAGCTCATCCTGTCACGCTCTAGGGCGAAAGGGAAGCTCGATGCGAGTACTTACCTCCAGGTAAGGCTTTCTAATAGCCCTGCTGAGGCAGAAATTTCGAGAGGTTTCCCCGAGGTCTTAGTCAAAGTTCTGCTTTATTTCACCTTCGTACGCTTTTCAAGACAGGTAAGACCCTCGCGGGGCGCCCTGTTCCCGACAAGGACACTGAGGACCGGCAGGCTCCCCTGGCCTGAAAAGAAAGTGCCCGGGCCGAAAGCCCTTCCCACTCACTCTGTGTTTGCCGAGTGCAGGGCAACACACGGCACTCTTCCGGGGGAGAGGTCGCTTTCCCCAGCGCTCCAACGTCTCCAGGAAAACTGTTCTCTGGCGTCCCACATGCCATGCAAATCTGCCTCACTGTCCTCGACTGAGCTGTACAGGGAAACCGAAACTGCTTGGCATTCCTTCTAGGCACTCATACCTGACGACCACATACCAGCAGGAGAAAGCCGGCTTGCGTTCCTACTGCCACTAGAGCAGAGTTCTGCCTGTTACACTGCAGGCTTTCCCAAGAGGCTGAGGCCCGATAGCCTCCCTATTGCATTCCTTGGGTGAGCGAGTTAGCTACAGGCAGAACACCCGGTGAAGAAAAGTGGATTCAGGGAAGGGACCTGTGTGTAGCTAGAGTCTCTTTTGACGAGCTACGAATCACAAGGCGGTAGTCAGCGTGTTGCCTGGAAGTGGGGGCCTGATAACCCAAGCCTTGCATTCTCATTTTTAAAGCACCATTCATGTTGCCTTGAAGCTACGTGCATAAAACCGTTTGTGTGGGGCCCCTAGTCGCTGGAGTCAGGGATCGTGGAAGAGAAGCAGTTTTCTATAAATAAGCAGGGTGCTTCCCGAGTCCCAGTAAGAGCTCATCCTGTCCCGCTCTAGGGCGAAAGGGAAGCTCGATGCGAGTACTTACCTCCAGGTAAGGCTTTCTAATAGCCCTGCTGAGGCGGAACTTTCGAGCGGTTTCCACGAGGTCTTAGTCGCAGTTCTGCTTTATTTCACCTTCGTACGCTTTTCAAGACAGGTAAGACCCTCGCGGGGCGCCCTGTTCCCGACAAGGACACTGAGGACCGGCAGGCTCCCCCGGCCTGAAAAGAAAGTGCCCGGCCCGAAAGCCCTTCCCGCTCACTCTGTGTTTGCCGAGTGCAGGGCAACACACGGCACTCTTCCGGGGGAGAGGTCGCTTTCCCCAGCGCTCCAACGTCTCCAGGAAAACTGTTCTCTGGCGTCCCACATGCCATGCAAATGTGCCTCACTGCCCTCGACTGAGCTGTACGGGGAAACCGAAACTGCTTGGCATTCCTTCTAGGCACTCATACCTGACGACCACATACCAGCAGGAGAAAGCCGGCTTGCGATCCTACTGCCACTAGAGCAGAGTTCTGCCTGTTACACTGCAGGCTTTCCCAAGAGGCTGAGGCCCGATAGCCTCCCTAGTGCATTCCTTGGGTGAGCGAGTTAGCTACAGGCAGAACACCCGGTGAAGAAAAGTGGATTCAGGGAAGGGACCTGTGTGTAGCTAGAGTCTCTTTTGACGAGCTACGAATCACAAGGCGGTAGCCAGCGTGTTGTCTAGAAGTGCGGGCCTGATGACCCAAGCCTTGCATTCTCATTTTTAAAGCACCATTCATGCTGCCTTGAAGCTACCTCCATAAAACCGTTTGTGTAGGTCCCCTAGTCGCTGGAGTCATGGATCGTGGAAGAGAAGCAGTTTTCTATAAATAAGCAGGGTGCTTCCCGAGTCCCAGTAAGAGCTCATCCTGTCACGCTCTAGGGCGAATGGGAAACTTGATGCGAGTACTTACCTCCAGGTAAGGCTTTCTAATAGCCCTGCTGAGGCGGAAATTGCGAGCGGTTTCCACGAGGTCTTAGTCACAGTTCTGCTTTATTTCACCTTCGTACGCATTTCAAGACAGGTAAGACCCTCGCGGGACGCCCTGTTCCCGACAAGGACACTGAGGACCGGCAGGCTCCCCCTGCCTGAAAAGAAATTGCCCGGGCCAAAATCCCTTCCCGCTCACTCTGTGTTTGCCGAGTGCAGGGCAACACACGGCACTCTTCCGGGGGAGAGGTCGCTTTCCCCAGCGCTCCAACGTCTCCAGGAAAACTCTTCTCTGGCGTCCCACATGCCATGCAAATCTGCCTCACTGTCCTCGACTGAGCTGTACAGGGAAATCGAAACTGCTTGGCATTCCTTCTAGGCACTCATACCTGACGACCACATACCAACAGGAGAAAGCCGGCTTGCGTTCCTACTGCCACTAGAGCAGAGTTCTGCCTCTTACACTGCAGGCTTTCCCAAGAGGCTGAGGCCCGATAGCCTCCCTAGTGCATTCCTTGGGTGAGCGAGTTAGCTACAGGCAGAACACCCGGTGAAGAAAAGTGGATTCAGGGAAGGGACCTGTGTGTAGCTAGAGTCTCTTTTGACGAGCTACGAATCACAAGGCGGTAGTCAGCGTGTTGCCTGGAAGTGGGGGCCTGATAACCCAAGCCTTGCATTCTCATTTTTAAAGCACCATTCATGCTGCCTTGAAGCTACCTGCATAAAACCGTTTGTGTGGGGCCCCTAGTCGCTGGAGTCAGGGATCGTGGAAGAGAAGCAGTTTTCTATAAATAAGCAGGGTGCTTCCCGAGTCCCAGTAAGAGCTCATCCTGTCACGCTCTAGGGTGAAAGGGAAGCTCGATGCGAGTACTTACCTCCAGGTAAGCTTTCTAATAGCCCTGCTGAGCCGGAACTTTTGAGCGGTTTCCACGAGGTCTCAGTCGCAGTTCTGCTTTATTTCACCTTCGTACGCTTTTCAAGACAGGTAAGACCCTCGCGGGGCGCCCTGTTCCCGACAAGGACACTGAGGACCGGCAGGCTCCCCCGGCCTGAAAAGAAAGTGCCCGGCCCGAAAGCCCTTCCCGCTCACTCTGTGTTTGCCGAGTGCAGGGCAACACACGGCACTCTTCCGGGGGAGAGGTCGCTTTCCCCAGCGCTCCAACGTCTCCAGGAAAACTCTTCTCTGGCGTCCCACATGCCATGCAAATCTGCCTCACTGCCCTCGACTGAGCTGTACGGGGAAACCGAAACTGCTTGGCATTCCTTCTAGGCACTCATACCTGAAGACCCCATACCTGCAGGAGAAAGCGGGTTTGCGTTCCTACTGTCACTAGAGCAGAGCTCTGCCTGTTACACTGCAGGCTTTCCGAATAGGCTGAGGCCCGAAAGCCTCCCTAGTGCATTCCTTGGGTGAGCGAGTTAGCTACAGGCAGAACACCCCGTGAAGAAAAGTGGATTCAGGGAAGGGACCTGTGTGTAGCTAGAGTCTCTTTGATGAGCTACGAATCACAAGGCGGTAGTCAGCGTGTTGTCTAGAAGTGGGGGCCTGATAACTCAAGCCTTGCATTCTCATTTTTAAAGCACCATTCATGCTGCCTTGAAGCTACCTGCATAAAACCGTTTGTGTGGGGCCCCTAGTCGCTGGAGTCAGGGATCGTGGAAGAGAAGCAGTTTTCTATAAATAAGCAGGCTGCTTCCCGAGTCCCCGTAAGAGCTCATCGTGTCACGCTCTAGGGCGAAAGGGAAGCTGGATGCGAGTACTTACCTCCAGGTAAGGCCTTCTAATAGCCCTGCTGAGGCGGAAATATTGAGCGGTTTCCACGAGGTCTTAGGCGCAGTTCTGTTTTATTTCACCTTCGTACGCTTTTCAAGACAGGTAAGACCCTCGCGGGGCGCCCTGTTCCCGACAAGGACACTGAGGACCGGCAGGCTCCCCCGGCCTGAAAAGAAAGTGCCCGGGCCGAAAGCCCTTCCCGCTCACTCTGTGTTTGCCGAGTGCAGGGCAACACACGGCAATCTTCCGGGGGAGAGGTCGCTTTCCCCAGCGCTCCAACGTCTCCAGGAAAACTGTTCTCTGGCGTCCCACATGCCATGCAAATCTGCCTCACTGTCCTCGACTGAGCTGTACGGGGAAACCGAAACTGCTTGGGATTCCTGCTAGGCACTCATACCTGACGACCACATACCTGCAGGAGAAAGCCTGCTTTCGTCCCTACTGCCACTAGAGCAGAGCTCTGCCTGTTACACTGCAGGCTTTCCCAAGAGGCTGAGGCCCGATAGCCTCCCTAGTGCATTCCTTGGGTGAGCGAGTTAGCTACAGGCAGAACACCCGGTGAAGAAAAGTGGATTCAGGGAAGGGACCTGTGTGTAGCTAGAGTCTCTTTTGACGAGCTGCGAATCACAAGGCGGTAGTCAGCGTGTTGTCTAGAAGTGCGGGCCTGATGACCCAAGCCTTGTATTCTCATTTTTAAAGCACCATTCATGCTGCCTTGAAGCTACCTGCATAAAACCGTTTCTGTGGGGCCCCTAGTCGCTGGAGTCAGGGATCGTGGAAGAGAAGCAGTTGTCTATAAATAAGCAGGGTGCTTCCCGAGTCCCAGTAAGAGCTCATCCTGTCACGCTCTAGGGCGAAAGGGAAGCTCGATGCGAGTACTTACCTCCAGGTAAGGCTTTCTAATAGCCCTGCTGAGGCAGAAATTTCGAGAGGTTTCCCCGAGGTCTTAGTCAAAGTTCTGCTTTATTTCACCTTCGTACGCTTTTCAAGACAGGTAAGACCCTCGCGGGGCGCCCTGTTCCCGACAAGGACACTGAGGACCGGCAGGCTCCCCTGGCCTGAAAAGAAAGTGCCCGGGCCGAAAGCCCTTCCCACTCACTCTGTGTTTGCCGAGTGCAGGGCAACACACGGCACTCTTCCGGGGGAGAGGTCGCTTTCCCCAGCGCTCCAACGTCTCCAGGAAAACTGTTCTCTGGCGTCCCACATGCCATGCAAATCTGCCTCACTGTCCTCGACTGAGCTGTACAGGGAAACCGAAACTGCTTGGCATTCCTTCTAGGCACTCATACCTGACGACCACATACCAGCAGGAGAAAGCCGGCTTGCGTTCCTACTGCCACTAGAGCAGAGTTCTGCCTGTTACACTGCAGGCTTTCCCAAGAGGCTGAGGCCCGATAGCCTCCCTAGTGCATTCCTTGGGTGAGCGAGTTAGCTACAGGCAGAACACCCGGTGAAGAAAAGTGGATTCAGGGAAGGGACCTGTGTGTAGCTAGAGTCTCTTTTGACGAGCTACGAATCACAAGGCGGTAGTCAGCGTGTTGCCTGGAAGTGGGGGCCTGATAACCCAAGCCTTGCATTCTCATTTTTAAAGCACCATTCATGTTGCCTTGAAGCTACGTGCATAAAACCGTTTGTGTGGGGCCCCTAGTCGCTGGAGTCAGGGATCGTGGAAGAGAAGCAGTTTTCTATAAATAAGCAGGGTGCTTCCCGAGTCCCAGTAAGAGCTCATCCTGTCCCGCTCTAGGGCGAAAGGGAAGCTCGATGCGAGTACTTACCTCCAGGTAAGGCTTTCTAATAGCCCTGCTGAGGCGGAACTTTCGAGCGGTTTCCACGAGGTCTTAGTCGCAGTTCTGCTTTATTTCACCTTCGTACGCTTTTCAAGACAGGTAAGACCCTCGCGGGGCGCCCTGTTCCCGACAAGGACACTGAGGACCGGCAGGCTCCCCCGGCCTGAAAAGAAAGTGCCCGGCCCGAAAGCCCTTCCCGCTCACTCTGTGTTTGCCGAGTGCAGGGCAACACACGGCACTCTTCCGGGGGAGAGGTCGCTTTCCCCAGCGCTCCAACGTCTCCAGGAAAACTGTTCTCTGGCGTCCCACATGCCATGCAAATGTGCCTCACTGCCCTCGACTGAGCTGTACGGGGAAACCGAAACTGCTTGGCATTCCTTCTAGGCACTCATACCTGACGACCACATACCAGCAGGAGAAAGCCGGCTTGCGATCCTACTGCCACTAGAGCAGAGTTCTGCCTGTTACACTGCAGGCTTTCCCAAGAGGCTGAGGCCCGATAGCCTCCCTAGTGCATTCCTTGGGTGAGCGAGTTAGCTACAGGCAGAACACCCGGTGAAGAAAAGTGGATTCAGGGAAGGGACCTGTGTGTAGCTAGAGTCTCTTTTGACGAGCTACGAATCACAAGGCGGTAGCCAGCGTGTTGTCTAGAAGTGCGGGCCTGATGACCCAAGCCTTGCATTCTCATTTTTAAAGCACCATTCATGCTGCCTTGAAGCTACCTCCATAAAACCGTTTGTGTAGGTCCCCTAGTCGCTGGAGTCATGGATCGTGGAAGAGAAGCAGTTTTCTATAAATAAGCAGGGTGCTTCCCGAGTCCCAGTAAGAGCTCATCCTGTCACGCTCTAGGGCGAATGGGAAACTTGATGCGAGTACTTACCTCCAGGTAAGGCTTTCTAATAGCCCTGCTGAGGCGGAAATTTCGAGCGGTTTCCACGAGGTCTTAGTCACAGTTCTGCTTTATTTCACCTTCGTACGCATTTCAAGACAGGTAAGACCCTCGCGGGACGCCCTGTTCCCGACAAGGACACTGAGGACCGGCAGGCTCCCCCTGCCTGAAAAGAAATTGCCCGGGCCAAAATCCCTTCCCGCTCACTCTGTGTTTGCCGAGTGCAGGGCAACACACGGCACTCTTCCGGGGGAGAGGTCGCTTTCCCCAGCGCTCCAACGTCTCCAGGAAAACTCTTCTCTGGCGTCCCACATGCCATGCAAATCTGCCTCACTGTCCTCGACTGAGCTGTACAGGGAAATCGAAACTGCTTGGCATTCCTTCTAGGCACTCATACCTGACGACCACATACCAACAGGAGAAAGCCGGCTTGCGTTCCTACTGCCACTAGAGCAGAGTTCTGCCTCTTACACTGCAGGCTTTCCCAAGAGGCTGAGGCCCGATAGCCTCCCTAGTGCATTCCTTGGGTGAGCGAGTTAGCTACAGGCAGAACACCCGGTGAAGAAAAGTGGATTCAGGGAAGGGACCTGTGTGTAGCTAGAGTCTCTTTTGACGAGCTACGAATCACAAGGCGGTAGTCAGCGTGTTGCCTGGAAGTGGGGGCCTGATAACCCAAGCCTTGCATTCTCATTTTTAAAGCACCATTCATGCTGCCTTGAAGCTACCTGCATAAAACCGTTTGTGTGGGGCCCCTAGTCGCTGGAGTCAGGGATCGTGGAAGAGAAGCAGTTTTCTATAAATAAGCAGGGTGCTTCCCGAGTCCCAGTAAGAGCTCATCCTGTCACGCTCTAGGGTGAAAGGGAAGCTCGATGCGAGTACTTACCTCCAGGTAAGCTTTCTAATAGCCCTGCTGAGCCGGAACTTTTGAGCGGTTTCCACGAGGTCTCAGTCGCAGTTCTGCTTTATTTCACCTTCGTACGCTTTTCAAGACAGGTAAGACCCTCGCGGGGCGCCCTGTTCCCGACAAGGACACTGAGGACCGGCAGGCTCCCCCGGCCTGAAAAGAAAGTGCCCGGCCCGAAAGCCCTTCCCGCTCACTCTGTGTTTGCCGAGTGCAGGGCAACACACGGCACTCTTCCGGGGGAGAGGTCGCTTTCCCCAGCGCTCCAACGTCTCCAGGAAAACTCTTCTCTGGCGTCCCACATGCCATGCAAATCTGCCTCACTGCCCTCGACTGAGCTGTACGGGGAAACCGAAACTGCTTGGCATTCCTTCTAGGCACTCATACCTGAAGACCCCATACCTGCAGGAGAAAGCGGGTTTGCGTTCCTACTGTCACTAGAGCAGAGCTCTGCCTGTTACAGTGCAGGCTTTCCGAAGAGGCTGAGGCCCGAAAGCCTCCCTAGTGCATTCCTTGGGTGAGCGAGTTAGCTACAGGCAGAACACCCCGTGAAGAAAAGTGGATTCAGGGAAGGGACCTGTGTGTAGCTAGAGTCTCTTTTGACCAGCTACGAATCACAAGCCGGTAGTCAGCGTGTTGACTGGAAGTGGGGGCCTGATGACCCAAGCCTTGTATTCTCCTTTTTAAAGCACCATTCATGCTGCCTTGAAGCTACCTGCATAAAACCGTTTGTGTGGGGCCCCTAGTCGCTGGATTCAGGGATCGTGGAAGAGAAGCAGTTTTCTCTTAATAAGCAGGGTGCTTCCCGTGTCCCAGTAAGAGCTCATCCTGTCACGCTCTAGGGCGAAAGGGAAGCTCGATGCGAGTACTTACCTCCAGGTAAGGCTTTCTAATAGCCCTGCTGAGGCGGAACTTTCGAGCGGTTTCCACGAGGTCTTAGTCGCAGTTCTGCTTTATTTCACCTTCGTACGCTTTTCAAGACAGGTAAGACCCTCGCGGGGCGCCCTGTTCCCGACAAGGACACTGAGGATCGGCAGGCTCACCAGGCCTGAAAAGAAACTGCCCGGGCCCAAAGCCCTTCCCGCTCACTCTGTGTTTGCCGAGTGCAGGGCAACACATGGCACTCTTCCGGGGGAGAGGTCGCTTTCCCCAGCGCTCCAACGTCTCCAGGAAAACTGTTCTCTGGCGTCCCACATGCCATGCAAATCTGCCTCACTGTCCTCGACTGAGCTGTACGGGGAAACCGAAACTGCTTGGCATTCCTTCTAGGCACTCATACCTGAAGACCCCATACCTGCAGGAGAAAGCGGGCTTGCGTTCCTACTGTCACTAGAGCAGAGCTCTGCCTGTTACAGTGCAGGCTTTCCGAAGAGGCTGAGGCCCGAAAGCCTCCCTAGTGCATTCCTTGGGTGAGCGAGTTAGCTACAGGCAGAACACCCCGTGAAGAAAAGTGGATTCAGGGAAGGGACCTGTGTGTAGCTAGAGTCTCTTTTGACCAGCTACGAATCACAAGGCGGTAGTCAGCGTGTTGTCTAGAAGTGGGGGCCTGATAACTCAAGCCTTGCATTCTCATTTTTAAAGCACCATTCATGCTGCTTTGAAGCTACCTGCATAAAACCGTTTGTGTGGGGCCCCTAGTCGCTGGAGTCAGGGATCGTGGAAGAGAAGCAGTTTTCTATAAATAAGCAGGGTGCTTCCCGAGTCCCAGTAAGAGCTCATCCTGTCACGCTCTAGGGCGAAAGGGAAGCTCGATGCGAATACTTACCTCCAGGTAAGGCTTTCTAATAGCCCTGTTGAGGCTGAAATTTCGAGCGGTTTCCACGAGGTCTTAGTCGCAGTTCGGCTTTATTTCACCTTCTTACGCTTTTCAAGACAGGTAAGACCCTCGCAGGGCGCCCTGTTCCCGACAAGGACACTGAGGACCGGCAGGCTCCCCCTGCCTGAAAAGAAATTGCCCGGGCCAAAATCCCTTCCCGCTCACTCTGTGTTTGCCGAGTGCAGGGCAACACACGGCACTCTTCCGGGGGAGAGGTCGCTTTCCCCAGCGCTCCAACGTCTCCAGGAAAACTCTTCTCTGGCGTCCCACATGCCATGCAAATCTGCCTCACTGTCCTCGACTGAGCTGTACAGGGAAACCGAAACTGCTTGGCATTCCTTCTAGGCACTCATACCTGACGACCACATACCAGCAGGAGAAAGCCGGCTTGCGTTCCTACTGCCACTAGAGCAGAGTTCTGCCTGTTACACTGCAGGCTTTCCCAAGAGGCTGAGGCCCGATAGCCTCCCTAGTGCATTCCTTGGGTGAGCGAGTTAGCTACAGGCAGAACACCCGGTGAAGAAAAGTGGATTCAGGGAAGGGACCTGTGTGTAGCTAGAGTCTCTTTTGACGAGCTACGAATCACAAGGCGGTAGTCAGCGTGTTGCCTGGAAGTGGGGGCCTGATAACCCAAGCCTTGCATTCTCATTTTTAAAGCACCATTCATGTTGCCTTGAAGCTACGTGCATAAAACCGTTTGTGTGGGGCGCCTAGTCGCTGGAGTCAGGGATCGTGGAAGAGAAGCAGTTTTCTATAAATAAGCAGGGTGCTTCCCGAGTCCCATTAAGAGCTCAGCCTGTCACGCTCTAGGGCGAAAGGGAAGCTCGATGCGAGTACTTACCTCCAGGTAAGGCTTTCTAATAGCCCTGCTGAGGCGGAACTTTCGAGCGGTTTCCACGAGGTCTTAGTCGCAGTTCTGCTTTATTTCACCTTCGTACGCTTTTCAAGACAGGTAAGACCCTCGCGGGGCGCCCTGTTCCCGACAAGGACACTGAGGACCGGCAGGCTCCCCCGGCCTGAAAAGAAAGTGCCCGGCCCGAAAGCCCTTCCCGCTCACTCTGTGTTTGCCGAGTGCAGGGCAACACACGGCACTCTTCCGGGGGAGAGGTCGCTTTCCCCAGCGCTCCAACGTCTCCAGGAAAACTGTTCTCTGGCGTCCCACATGCCATGCAAATCTGCCTCACTGCCCTCGACTGAGCTGTACGGGGAAACCGAAACTGCTTGGCATTCCTTCTAGGCACTCATACCTGACGACCACATACCAGCAGGAGAAAGCCGGCTTGCGATCCTACTGCCACTAGAGCAGAGTTCTGCCTGTTACACTGCAGGCTTTCCCAAGAGGCTGAGGCCCGATAGCCTCCCTAGTGCATTCCTTGGGTGAGCGAGTTAGCTACAGGCAGAACACCCGGTGAAGAAAAGTGGATTCAGGGAAGGGACCTGTGTGTAGCTAGAGTCTCTTTTGACGAGCTACGAATCACAAGGCGGTAGCCAGCGTGTTGTCTAGAAGTGCGGGCCTGATGACCCAAGCCTTGCATTCTCATTTTTAAAGCACCATTCATGCTGCCTTGAAGCTACCTCCATAAAACCGTTTGTGTAGGTCCCCTAGTCGCTGGAGTCATGGATCGTGGAAGAGAAGCAGTTTTCTATAAATAAGCAGGGTGCTTCCCGAGTCCCAGTAAGAGCTCATCCTGTCAGGCTCTAGGGCGAATGGGAAACTTGATGCGAGTACTTACCTCCAGGTAAGGCTTTCTAATAGCCCTGCTGAGGCGGAAATTGCGAGCGGTTTCCACGAGGTCTTAGTCGCAGTTCTGCTTTATTTCACCTTCGTACGCATTTCAAGACAGGTAAGACCCTCGCGGGGCGCCCTGTTCCCGACAAGGACACTGAGGACCGGCAGGCTCCCCCTGCCTGAAAAGAAATTGCCCGGGCCAAAATCCCTTCCCGCTCACTCTGTGTTTGCCGAGTGCAGGGCAACACACGGCACTCTTCCGGGGGAGAGGTCGCTTTCCCCAGCGCTCCAACGTCTCCAGGAAAACTCTTCTCTGGCGTCCCACATGCCATGCAAATCTGCCTCACTGTCCTCGACTGAGCTGTACAGGGAAATCGAAACTGCTTGGCATTCCTTCTAGGCACTCATACCTGACGACCACATACCAACAGGAGAAAGCCGGCTTGCGTTCCTACTGCCACTAGAGCAGAGTTCTGCCTGTTACACTGCAGGCTTTCCCAAGAGGCTGAGGCCCGATAGCCTCCCTAGTGCATTCCTTGGGTGAGCGAGTTAGCTACAGGCAGAACACCCGGTGAAGAAAAGTGGATTCAGGGAAGGGACCTGTGTGTAGCTAGAGTCTCTTTTGACGAGCTACGAATCACAAGGCGGTAGTCAGCGTGTTGCCTGGAAGTGGGGGCCTGATAACCCAAGCCTTGCATTCTCATTTTTAAAGCACCATTCATGCTGCCTTGAAGCTACCTGCATAAAACCGTTTGTGTGGGGCCCCTAGTCGCTGGAGTCAGGGATCGTGGAAGAGAAGCAGTTTTCTATAAATAAGCAGGGTGCTTCCCGAGTCCCAGTAAGAGCTCATCCTGTCACGCTCTAGGGTGAAAGGGAAGCTCGATGCGAGTACTTACCTCCAGGTAAGCTTTCTAATAGCCCTGCTGAGCCGGAACTTTTGAGCGGTTTCCACGAGGTCTCAGTCGCAGTTCTGCTTTATTTCACCTTCGTACGCTTTTCAAGACAGGTAAGACCCTCGCGGGGCGCCCTGTTCCCGACAAGGACACTGAGGACCGGCAGGCTCCCCCGGCCTGAAAAGAAAGTGCCCGGCCCGAAAGCCCTTCCCGCTCACTCTGTGTTTGCCGAGTGCACGGCAACACACGGCACTCTTCCGGGGGAGAGGTCGCTTTCCCCAGCGCTCCAACGTCTCCAGGAAAACTCTTCTCTGGCGTCCCACATGCCATGCAAATCTGCCTCACTGCCCTCGACTGAGCTGTACGGGGAAACCGAAACTGCTTGGCATTCCTTCTAGGCACTCATACCTGAAGTCCCCATACGTGCAGGAGAAAGCGGGTTTGCGTTCCTACTGTCACTAGAGCAGAGCTCTGCCTGTTACAGTGCAGGCTTTCCGAAGAGGCTGAGGCCCGAAAGCCTCCCTAGTGCATTCCTTGGGTGAGCGAGTTAGCTACAGGCAGAACACCCCGTGAAGAAAAGTGGATTCAGGGAAGGGACCTGTGTGTAGCTAGAGTCTCTTTTGACCAGCTACGAATCACAAGCCGGTAGTCAGCGTGTTGACTGGAAGTGGGGGCCTGATGACCCAAGCCTTGTATTCTCCTTTTTAAAGCACCATTCATGCTGCCTTGAAGCTACCTGCATAAAACCGTTTGTGTGGGGCCCCTAGTCGCTGGATTCAGGGATCGTGGAAGAGAAGCAGTTTTCTCTTAATAAGCAGGGTGCTTCCCGTGTCCCAGTAAGAGCTCATCCTGTCACGCTCTAGGGCGAAAGGGAAGCTCGATGCGAGTACTTACCTCCAGGTAAGGCTTTCTAATAGCCCTGCTGAGGCGGAACTTTCGAGCGGTTTCCACGAGGTCTTAGTCGCAGTTCTGCTTTATTTCACCTTCGTACGCTTTTCAAGACAGGTAAGACCCTCGCGGGGCGCCCTGTTCCCGACAAGGACACTGAGGACCGGCAGGCTCCCCCTGCCTGAAAAGAAAGTGCCCGGCCCGAAAGCCCTTCCCGCTCACTCTGTGTTTGCCGAGTGCAGGGCAACACACGGCACTCTTCCGGTGGAGAGGTCGCTTTCCCCAGCGCTCCAACGTCTCCAGGAAAACTGTTCTCTGGCGTCCCACATGCCATGCAAATCTGCCTCACTGTCCTCGACTGAGCTGTACAGGGAAATCGAAACTGCTTGGCATTCCTTCTAGGCACTCATACCTGACGACCACATACCAGCAGGAGAAAGCCGGCTTGCGTTCCTACTGCCACTAGAGCAGAGTTCTGCCTGTTACACTGCAGGCTTTCCCAAGAGGTTGAGGCCCGATAGCCTCCCTAGTGCATTCCTTGGGTGAGCGAGTTAGCTACAGGCAGAACACCCCGTGAAGAAAAGTGGATTCAGGGAAGGGACCTGTGTGTAGCTAGAGTCTCTTTGATGAGCTACGAATCACAAGGCGGTAGTCAGCGTGTTGTCTAGAAGTGGGGGCCTGATAACTCAAGCCTTGCATTCTCATTTTTAAAGCACCATTCATGCTGCCTTGAAGCTACCTGCATAAAACCGTTTGTGTGGGGCCCCTAGTCGCTGGAGTCAGGGATCGTGGAAGAGAAGCAGTTTTCTATAAATAAGCAGGCTGCTTCCCGAGTCCCCGTAAGAGCTCATCGTGTCACGCTCTAGGGCGAAAGGGAAGCTCGATGCGAGTACTTACCTCCAGGTAAGGCCTTCTAATAGCCCTGCTGAGGCGGAAATTTTGAGCGGTTTCCACCAGGTCTTAGGCGCAGTTCTGTTTTATTTCACCTTCGTACGCTTTTCAAGACAGGTAAGACCCTCGCGGGGCGCCCTGTTCCCGACAAGGACACTGAGGACCGGCAGGCTCCCCCGGCCTGAAAAGAAAGTGCCCGGGCCGAAAGCCCTTCCCGCTCACTCTGTGTTTGCCGAGTGCAGGGCAACACACGGCACTCTTCCGGGGGAGAGGTCGCTTTCCCCAGCGCTCCAACGTCTCCAGGAAAACTGTTCTCTGGCGTCCCACATGCCATGCAAATCTGCCTCACTGTCCTCGACTGAGCTGTACGGGGAAACCGAAACTGCTTGGGATTCCTGCTAGGCACTCATACCTGACGACCACATACCTGCAGGAGAAAGCCTGCTTTCGTCCCTACTGCCACTAGAGCAGAGCTCTGCCTGTTACACTGCAGGCTTTCCCAAGAGGCTGAGGCCCGATAGCCTCCCTAGTGCATTCCTTGGGTGAGCGAGTTAGCTACAGGCAGAACACCCCGTGAAGAAAAGTGGATTCAGGGAAGGGACCTGTGTGTAGCTAGAGTCTCTTTTGACGAGCTACGAATCACAAGGCCGTAGTCACCGTGTTGCCTGCAAGTGGGGGCCTGATGACCCAAGCCTTGCATTCTCATTTTTAAATCAGCATTCATGCTGCCTTGAAGGTACCTGCATAAAACTGTTTGTGTGGGGCCCCTAGTCGCTGGAGTCAGGGATCGTGGAAGAGAAGCAGTTGTCTATAAATAAGCAGGGTGCTTCCCGAGTCCCAGTAAGAGCTCATCGTGTCACGCTCTAGGGCGAAAGGGAAGCTCGATGTGAGTACTTACCTCCAGGTAAGGCTTTCTAATAGCCCTGCTGAGGCGGAAATTTCGAGCGGTTTCCACGAGGTCTTAGTCGCAGTTCTGCTTTATTTCACCTTCGTACGCTTTTCAAGACAGGTAAGACCCTCGCGGGGCGCCCTGTTCCCGACAAGGACACTGAGGACCGGCAGGCTCCCCCGGCCTGTAAAGAAAGTGCCCGGGCCCAAAGCCCTTGCCGCTCACTCTGTGTTTGCCGAGTGCAGGGCAACACACGGCACTCTTCCGGGGGAGAGGTCGCTTTCCCCAGGGCTCCAACGTCTCCAGGAAAACTGTTCTCTGGCGTCCCACATGCCATGCAAATCTGCCTCACTGTCCTCGACTGAGCTGTACGGGGAAACCGAAACTGCTTGGCATTCCTTCTAGGCACTCATACCTGAATACCCCATACCTGCAGGAGAAAGCGGGCTTGCGTTCCTACTGCCACTAGAGCAGAGCTGGGCCTGTTACACTGCAGGGTTTCCGAAGAGGCTGAGGCCCGATAGCCTCCCTAGTGCATTCTTGGATGAACGAGTTAGCTACAGGCAGAACACCCCGTGAAGAAATGTGGATTCAGGGAAACGACATATGTGTAGCTAGAGTCTCTTTGGACGAGCTACGAATCACAAGGCGGTAGTCAGCGTGTTGACTTGAAGTGGGGGCCTGATGACCCAAGCCTTGCATTCTCCTTTTTAAAGCACCATTCATGCTGCCTTGAAACTACCTGCACAAAACCGTTTGTTACGGGACCCTAGTCGCTGGAGTCAGGGCCCGTGGAAGAGAAGCAGTTTTGTATAAATAAGCAGGGTGCTTCCCGAGTCCCGGTGAGAGCTCATACTGTCACGCTCTAGGGCGAAAGGGAAGCTCGATGTGAGTACTTACCTCCAGGTAAGGACTTTTATAGCCCTGCTGAGGCAGAAGCTTCAAGCGGTTTCCACGAGGCTTTACTCGCAGTTCTGCTTTATTTTCACCTTCGTGCGCTTTTCAAGACTCGTAAGACCCTCGCGGGGCGCCCTGTTCCCGACAAGGACACTGAGGACCGGCAGGCTCCCCCGGCCTGTAAAGAAAGTGCCCGGGCCGTAAGCCCTTCCCGCTCACTCTGTGTTTGCCGAGTGCAGGGCAACACACGGCACTCTTCCGGGGGAGAGGTCGATTTCCCCAGCGCTCCAACGTCTCCAGGAAAACTGTTCTCTGGCGTCCCACATGCCATGCAAATCTGCCTCACTGTCCTCGACTGAGCTGTACAGGGAAATCGAAACTGCTTGGCATTCCTTCTAGGCACTCATACCTGAAGACCCCATACCTGCAGGAGAAAGCCGGCTTGCATTCCTACTGCCACTAGAGCAGAGCTCTGCCTGTTACAATGCAGGCTTTCCCAAGAGGCTGAGGCCCGATAGCCTCCCTAGTGCATTCCTTGGATGAGCGAGTTAGCTACAGGCAGAACACCCCGTGAAGAATACTGAATTCAGGGAAGGGACCTGTGTGTAGCCAGAGTCACTTTTGACGAGCTACGAATCACAAGGCGGTACTCAGCGTGTTGACTGGAAGTGGGGGCCTGATGACCCAAGCCTTGCATTCTCCGTTTTAAAGCACCATTCATGCTGCCTTGAAGCTACCTGCATAAAACCGTTTGTCTCGGGCCCCTAGTCGCTGGAGTCAGGGCTCGTGGAAGAGAAGCAGTTTTCCATAAATAAGCAGCGTGCTTCCCGAGTCCCGGTAAGAGCTCATACTGTCACGCTCTAGGGCGAAAGGGAAGCTCGATGCGAGTACTTACCTCCAGGTAAGGCTTTCTAATAGCCCTGCTGAGGCGGAAATTTCGAGCGGTTTCCACGAGGTCTTAGTCGCAGTTCTGCTTTATTTTCACCTTCGTATGCTTTTCAAGACAGGTAAGACACTCGCGGGGCGCCCTGTTCCCGACAAGGACACTGAGGACCGGCAGGCTCCCCCAACCTGCAAAGAAAGTGCCCGCGCCGAAAGCCCTTCCCGCTCACTCTGTGTTTGCCGAGTGCAGGGCAACACACGGCACTCTTCCGGGGGAGAGGTCGCTTTCCCCAGCGCTCCAACATCTCCAGGAAAACTGTTCTCTGGCGTCCCACATGCCATGCAAATCTGCCTCACTGTCCTCGACTGAGCTGTACGGGGAAACCCAAACTGCTTGGCATTCCTTCTAGGCACTCAAACCTGAAGACCCCATACCTGCAGGAGAAAGCGGGCTTGCGTTCCTACTGCCACTAGAGCAGAGCTCTGCCTGTTACACTGCAGGCTTTCCGAAGGGCTGAGGCCCGATAGCCTCCCTAGTGCATTCCTTGGGTGAGCGAGTTAGCTACAGGCAGAACACCCCGTGAAGAAAAGTGGATTCAGGGAAGGGACCTGTGTGTAGCCAGAGTCTCTTTTGACGAGCTATGAATCACAAGGCGGTAGTCAGCGTGTTGACTGGAAGTGGGGGCCTGATGACCCAAGCCTTGCATTCTCCGTTTCAAAGCACCATTCATGCTGCCTTGAAGCTACCTGCATAAAACCGTTTGTCTCGGGCCCCTAGTCGCTGGAGTCAGGGCTCGTGGAAGAGAAGCAGTTTTCCATAAATAAGCAGCGTGCTTCCCGAGTCCCGGTAAGAGCTCATACTGTCACGCTCTAGGGCGAAAGGGAAGCTGGATGCGAGTACTTACCTCCAGATAAGGCCTTCTAATAGCCCTGCTGAGGCGGAAATTTCGAGCGGTTTCCACGAGGTCTTAGTCGCAGTTCTGCTTTATTCTCACCTTCGTATGCTTTTCAAGAAATGTAAGACCCTCGCGGGGCGCCCTGTTCCCAACAAGGACACTGAGGACCGGCAGGCTCCCCCGGCCTGAAAAAATAGTGCCCGGGCCGAAAGCCCTTCCCGCTCACACTGTGTTTGGCGAGTGCAGGGCAACACACGGCACTCTTCCGGGGGAGAGGTCGCTTTCCCCAGCGCTCCAACGTCTCCAGGAAAACTGTTCTCTGGCGTCCCACACGCCATGCAAATCTGCCTCACTGTCCTCGACTAAGCTGTACGGGGAAACCAAAACTGCTTGGCATTCCTTCTAGGCACTCATACCTGAAGACCCCATACCTGTAGGAGAAAGCCGGCTTGCGTTCCTACTGCCACTAGAGCAGAGCTCTGCCTGTTACACTGCAGGCTTTCCGAAGAGGCTGAGGCCCGATAGCCTCCTTAGTGCATTCTTGGATGAGCAAGTTAGCTACAGGCAGAACACCCCGTGAAGAAAAGTGGATTCAGGGAAACGACCTGTGTGTAGCTAGAGCCTCTTTGGACGAGCCACGAATCACAAGGCGGTAGTCAGCGTGTTGACTGGAAGTGGGGCCCTGATGACCCAAACCTTGCATTCTCCTTTTTAAAGCACCATTCATGCTGCCTTGAAGCTACCTGCACAAAACCGTTTGTGACGGGCCCCTAGTCGCTGGAACCAGGGCTCGTGGAAGAGAAGCAGTTTCCTATAAATAAACAGGGTGCTTCCAGAGTCCCGGCAAGAGCTCATCCTGTCACGCTCTAGGGCTAAAGGGAAGCTCGATGGGAGTACTTACCTACAGGTAAGGCCTTCTAATAGCCCTGCTGAGGCAGAAGCTTCGAGCGGTTTCCACGAGGCTTTACTCACAGTTCTGCTTTATTTTCACCTTCGTGTGCTTTGCAAGACTCGTAAGACCTTCGCGGGGCGCCCTGTTCCCGACAAGGACACTGAGGACCGGCAGGCTCCCCCGGCCTGAAAAGAAAGTGCCCGGGTTGAAAGCCCTTCCTGCTCACTCTGTGTTTGCTGAGTGCAGGGCAACAAATGGCACTCTTCCGGGGGAGAGGTCGCTTTCCCCAGCGTTCCAACATCTCCAGGAAAACTGTTCTCTGGCGTCCCACATGCCATGTAAATCTGCCTCACTGTCCTCGACTGAGCTGTACGGGGAAACCAAAACTGCTTGGCATTCCTTCTAGGCACTCATACCTGAAGTCCCATACCTGCAGGAGAAAGCCGGCTTGTGTTCCTACTGCCACTAGAGCAGAGCTCTGCCTGTTACACTGCAGGCTTTCCCAAGAGGCTGAGGCCCGATAGCCTCCCTAGGGCATTCCTTGGATGAGCTAGTTAGCTACAGGCAGAACACCCCGTGAAGAAAAGTGGATTCAGGGAAGGGACCTGTGTGTAGCTAGAGTCTCTTTTGACGAGCTACGAATCACAAGGCGGTAGTCAGCGTGTTGCCTGGAAGTGGGGGCCTGATAACCCAAGACTTGCATTCTCATTTTTAAAGCACCATTCATGCTGCCTTGAAGCTACCTTCATAAAACTGTTTGTGTAGGGCCCCTAGTCGTTGGAGTCAGGGCTCGTGGTAGAGAAGAGGTTTGCTATAAATAAGCAGGCTGCTTCCAGAGTCCGGATAAGAGCTCATCCTGTCACGGTCTAGGGCGAAATGGAAGCTCGATGCAAGTACTTACCTCCAGGTAAGGTTTCTAATAGCCCTGCTGAGGCGGAAGTTTCGAGCGGTTTCCACGAGGTCTTAGTCGCAGTTCTGCTTTATTTCACCTTCGTACGCTTTTCAAGACAGGTAAGACCCTTGCGGGGCGCCCTGTTCCCGACAGGGACACTGAGGACTGGCAGGCTCCCCCGGCCTGCAAAGAAAGTGCCCGGGCCGAAAGCCCTTGCCGCTCACTCTGTGTTGGCCGAGTGCAGGGCAACACACGGCACTCTTCCTGGGGAGAGGTCGCTTTCCCCAGCGCTCCAACGTCTCCAGGAAAACTGTTCTCTGGCGTCCCACATGCCATGCAAATCTGCCTCACTGTCCTCGACTGAGCTGTACGGGGAAACCGAAACTGCTTGGCATTCCTTCTAGGCACTCATACCTGAATACCCCATACCTGCAGGAGAAAGCGGGCTTGCGTTCCTACTGCCACTAGAACAGAGCTGGGCCTGTTACACTGCAGGCTTTCCGAAGAGGCTGAGGCCCGATAGCCTCCCTAGTGCATTCTTGGATGAACGAGTTAGCTACAGGCAGAACACCCCGTGAAGAAAAGTGGATTCAGGGAAACGACATATGTGTAGCTAGAGTCTCTTTGGACGAGCTACGAATCACAAGGCGGTAGTCAGCGTGTTGACTTGAAGTGGGGGCCTGATGACCCAAGCCTTGCATTCTCCTTTTTAAAGCACCATTCATGCTGCCTTGAAACTACCTGCACAAAACCGTTTGTTACGGGCCCCTAGTCGCTCGAGCCAGGGCTCGTGGAAGAGAAGCAGTTTTCTATAAATAAATAGGGTGATTCCAGAGTCCTGGTAATAGTTCATCCTGTCACGCTCTAGGGCGAAAGGGAAGCTCGATGCGAGTACTTACCTCCAGGTAAGGCCTTCTAATAGCCCTGCTGAGGCAGAAGCTTCGAGCGGTTTCCACGAGGCTTTACTCGCAGTTCTGCTTTAATTTCACCTTCGTGCGCTTTTCAAGACTCCTAAGACCTCGCGGGGCGCCCTGTTCCCGACAAGAACACTGAGTACAGGCAGGCTCCCCGGCCAGGAAAGAAAGTGCCAGGGCCGTAAGCCCTTCCTGCTCACTCTGTGTTTGCCTAGTGCATGGCAACACACGGCACTCTTCCGTGGGAGAGGTCGCTTTCCCCAGCGCTCCAACATCTCCAGGAAAACTGTTCTCTGGCGTCCCACATGCCATGCAAATCTGCCTCACTGTCCTCGACTGAGCTGTACGGGGAAACCCAAACTGCTTGGCATTCCTTCTAGGCACTCATACCTGAAGACCCCATACCTGCAGGAGAAAGCGGGCTTGCGTTCCTACTGCCACTAGAGCAGAGCTCTGCCTGTTACACTGCAGGCTTTCCCAAGAGGCTGAGGCCCGATAGCCTCCCTAGTGCATTCCTTGGGAGAGCAAGTTAGCTACAGGCAGAACACCCCATGAAGAAAAGTGGATTCAGGAAAGGGACCTGTGTGTAGCCAGAGTCTCTTTTGACGAGCTACGAATCACAAGGCGGTAGTCAGCATGTTGACTGGAAGTGGGGGCCTGATGACCCAAGCCTTGCATTCTCCGTTTTAAAGCACCATTCATGCTGCCTTGAAGCTACCTGCATAAAACCGTTTGTGTCGGGCCCCTAGTCGCTGGAGTCAGGGCTCGTGGAAGAGAAGCAGTTTTCTATAAATAAGCAGCGTGCATCCCGAGTCCCGGTAAGAGCTCATACTGTCACGCTCTAGGGCGAAAGGGAAGCTGGATGCAAGTACTTACCTCCAGATAAGGCCTTCTAATAGCCCTGCTGAGGCGGAAATTTCGAGCGGTTTCCACGAGGTCTTAGTCGCAGTTCTGCTTTATTTTCACCTTCGTATGCTTTTCAAGTAATGTAAGACCCTCGCGGGGCGCCCTGTTCCCGACAAGGACACTGAGGACCGGCAGGCTCCCCCGGCCTGAAAATAGAGTGCCCGGGCCGAAAGCCCTTCCCGCTCACACTGTGTTTGGCGAGTGCAGGGTAACACACGTCACTCCTCCGAGGGAGAGGTCGCTTTCCCCAGCGCTCAAACGTCTCCAGGAAAACTGTTCTCTGCCGTCCCACACGCCATGCAAATCTGCCTCACTGTCCTCGACTAAGCTGTACGGGGAAACCAAAACTGCTTGGCATTCCTTCTAGGCACTCATACCTGAAGACACCATACCTGTAGGAGAAAGCCGGCTTGCGTTCCTACTGCCACTAGAGCAGAGCTCTGCCTCTTACACTGCAGGCTTTCCGAAGAGGCTGAGGCCCGATAGCCTCCTTAGTGCATTCTTGGATGAGCAAGTTAGCTACAGGCAGAACACCCCGTGAAGAAAGGTGGATTCAGGGAAACGACCTGTGTGTAGCTAGAGTCTCTTTGGACGAGCTACGAATCACAAGGCGGTAGTCAGCGTGTTGACTGGAAGTGGGGCCCTGATGACCCAAACCTTGCATTCTCCTTTTTAAAGCACCATTCATGCTGCCTTGAAGCTACCTCCACAAAACCGTTTGACACGGGCCCCTAGTCGCTGGAGCCAGGGCTCGTGGAAGAGAAGCAGTTTTCTATAAATAAACAGGGTGCTTCCAGAGTCCCGGCAAGAGCTCATCCTGTCACGCTCTAGGGCTAAAGGGAAGCTCGATGGGAGTACTTACCTCCAGGTAAGGCCTTCAAATAGCCCTGCTGAGGCAGAAGCTTCAAGCGGTTTCCACGAGGCTTTACTCGCAGTTCTGCTTTATTTTCACCTTCGTGCGCTTTTCAAGACTCGTAAGACCATCGCGGGGCACCCTGTTCCCGACAAGGACACTGAGTACCGGCAGGCTCCCCCGGCCTGCAAAGAAAGTGCCCGGGCCTTAAGCCCTTCCCGCTCACTCTGTGTTCGCCGAGTGCACGGCAAAACACGGCACTCTTCCTGGGGAGCGGTCGCTTTCCTCAGCGCTCCAACGTCTCCAGGAAAACTCTTCTCTGGCGTCCCACATGCCATGCAAATCTGCCTCACTGTCCTCGACTGAGCTGTACGGGGAAACCAAAACTGCTTGGCATTCCTTCTAGGAACTCATACCTGAAGACCCCATACCTGCAGGAGAAAGCCGGCTTGCATTCCTACTGCCACTAGAGCAGAGCTCTGCCTGTTACACTGCAGGCTTTCCCAAGAGGCTGAGGCCCGATAGCCTCCCTAGTGCATTCCTTGGGTGAGCGAGTTAGCTACAGGCAGAACACCCCGTGAAGAAAAGTGGATTCAGGGAAGGGAACTGTGTGTAGCTAGAGTCTCTTTTGAAGAGCTACAAATCACAAGGCGATAGTCAGCGTGTTGACTGGAAGTGGGGGCCTGATGACCCAAGCCTTGCATTCTCCTTTTTAAAGCACCATTCATGCTGCCTTGAAGCTACCTGCACAAAACCGTTTGTGAGGGGCCCCTAGTCGCTGGAGCCACGGCTCGTGGAAGAGAAGCAGTTTTCTATAAATAAATAGGATGATTTCAGAGTCCTGGTAAGAGTTCATCCTGTCACGCTCTAGGGCGAAAGGGAAGCTCGATGCGAGTACTTACCTCCAGGTAAGGCCTTCTAATAGCCCTGCTGAGGCAGAAGCTTCGAGCGGTTTCCACGAGGCTTTACTCGCAGTTCTGCTTTATTTTCACCTTCGTGCGCTTTTCAAGACTCCTAAGACCTCGCGGGGCGCCCTGTTCCCGACAAGAACACTGAGTACCGGCAGGCTCCCCGGCCAGGAAAGAAAGTGCCAGGGCCGAAAGCCCTTCCTGCTCACTCTGTGTTTGCCTAGTGCATGGCAACACACGGCACTCTTCCGTGGGAGAGGTCGCTTTCCCCAGCGCTCCAACATCTCCAGGAAAACTGTTCTCTGGCGTCCCACATGCCATGCAAATCTGCCTCACTGTCCTCGACTGAGCTGTACGGGGAAACCCAAACTGCTTGGCATTCCTTCTAGGCTCTCATACCTGAAGACCCCATACCTGCAGGAGAAAGCGGGCTTGCGTTCCTACTGCCACTAGAGCAGAGCTCTGCCTGTTACACTGCAGGCTTTCCGAAGAGGCTGAGGCCCGATAGCCTCACTAGTGCATTCCTTGGGAGAGCAAGTTAGCTACAGGCAGAACACCCCGTGAAGAAAAGTGGATTCAGGGAAGGGACCTGTGTGTAGCCAGAGTCTCTTTTGACGAGCTATGAATCACAAGGCGGTAGTCAGCGTGTTGACTGGAAGTGGGGGCCTGATGACCCAAGCCTTGCATTCTCCGTTTTAAAGCACCATTCATGCTGCCTTGAAGCTACCTGCATAAAACCGTTTGTGTCAGGCCCCTAGTCGCTGGAGTCAGGGCTCGTGGAAGAGAAGCAGTTTTCTATAAATAAGCAGCGTGCTTCCCGAGTCCCGGTAAGAGCTCATACTGTCACGCTCTAGGGCGAAAGGGAAGCTGGATGCGAGTACTTACCTCCAGATAAGGCCTTCTAATAGCCCTGCTGAGACGGAAATTTCGAGCGGTTTCCACGAGGTCTTAGTCGCAGTTCTGCTTTATTTTCACCTTCGTACGCTTTTCAAGACACGTAAGACACTCGCGGGGCGCCCTGTTCCCGACAAGTACACTGAGTACCGGCAGGCTCCCCCGACCTGCAAAGAAAGTGCGCGGGCCGAAAGCCCTTCCCGCTCACTCTGTGTTTGCCGAGTGCAGGGCAACACACGGCACTCTTCCTGGGGAGAGGTCGCTTTCCCCAGCGCTCCAACGTCTCCAGGAAAACTGTTCTCTGGCATCCCACATGCCATGCAAATCTGCCTCACTGTCCTCGACTGAGCTGTCCGGGGAAACCAAAACTGCTTGACATTCCTTCTAGGCACTCATACCTGAAGACCCCATACCTGCAGGAGAAAGCCGGCTTGCGTTCCTACTGCCACTAGAGCAGAGCTCTGCCTGTTACAATGCAGGCTTTCCGAAGAGGCTGAGGCCCGATAGCCTCCCTAGTGCATTCCTTGGATGAGCGAGTTAGCTACAGGCAGAACACCCCGTGAAGAAAAGTGAATTCATGGAAGGGACCTGTGTGTAGCCAGAGTCTCTTTTGACGAGCTACGAATCACAAGGCAGTAGTCAGCGTGTTGACTGGAAGTGGGGACCTGATGACCCAATCCTTGCATTCTCATTTTTAAAGCACCATTCATGCTGCCTTGAAGCTACCTGCATAAAACCGTTTGTGAGGGGCCCTTAGTCGTTGGAGTCAGGATTCGTGGAAGAGAAGCAGTTTTCTATAAATAAGCAGGGTGCTTCCCGAGTCCCGGTAAGAGCTCATCCTGTCACGCTCTAGGGCGAAAGGGAAGCTAGATGTGAGTACTTACCTCCAGGTAAGAGCTTCTAATAGCCCTGCTGAGGCAGAAGCTTCAAGCGGTTTCCACGAGGCTTTACTCACAGTTCTGGTTTCTTTTCACCTTCGTGCGCTTTTCAAGACTCCTATAACCCTCGCGGGGCGCCCTGTTCCCGACAAGGACACTGATTACCGGCAGGCTCCCCCGGCCTGAAAAGAAAGTACCCGGGCCGAAAGCCCTTCCCGCTCACTCTGTGTTTGCCGAGTGAACGGCAACACACGGCACTCTTCTGGGGGAGAGGTCGCTTTCCCCAGTGCTCCAAGGTCTCCAGAAAAACTGTCCTCTGGCGTCCTACATGCCAGGCAAATCCGCCTCACTGTTCTCGACTGAACTGCACGGGGAAACCCAAACTGCTTGGCATTCCTTCTAGGAACTCATACCTGAAGACCCCATACCTGTAGGAGAAAGCGGGCTTGCGTTCCTACTGCCACTAGAGCAGATCTCTGCCTGTTACCCTGCAGGCTTTCCCAAGAGGCTGAGGACGTTAGCCTCCCTAGTGCATTCCTTGGATGAGCGAGTTAGCTACAGGCAGAACACCCCATGAAGAAAAGTGGATTCAGGAAAGGGACCTGTGTGTAGCCAGAGTCTCTTTTGACGAGCTACGAATCACAAGGCGGTAGTCAGCATGTTGACTGGAAGTGGGGGCCTGATGACCCAAGCCTTGCATTCTCCGTTTTAAAGCACCATTCATGCTGCCTTGAAGCTACCTGCATAAAACCGTTTGTGTCGGGCCCCTAGTCGCTGGAGTCAGGGCTCGTGGAAGAGAAGCAGTTTTCTATAAATAAGCAGCGTGCATCCCGAGTCCCGGTAAGAGCTCATACTGTCACGCTCTAGGGCGAAAGGGAAGCTGGATGCAAGTACTTACCTCCAGATAAGGCCTTCTAATAGCCCTGCTGAGGCGGAAATTTCGAGCGGTTTCCACGAGGTCTTAGTCGCAGTTCTGCTTTATTTTCACCTTCGTATGCTTTTCAAGTAATGTAAGACCCTCGCGGGGCGCCCTGTTCCCGACAAGGACACTGAGGACCGGCAGGCTCCCCCGGCCTGAAAATAGAGTGCCCGGGCCGAAAGCCCTTCCCGCTCACACTGTGTTTGGCGAGTGCAGGGTAACACACGTCACTCCTCCGAGGGAGAGGTCGCTTTCCCCAGCGCTCAAACGTCTCCAGGAAAACTGTTCTCTGCCGTCCCACACGCCATGCAAATCTGCCTCACTGTCCTCGACTAAGCTGTACGGGGAAACCAAAACTGCTTGGCATTCCTTCTAGGCACTCATACCTGAAGACACCATACCTGTAGGAGAAAGCCGGCTTGCGTTCCTACTGCCACTAGAGCAGAGCTCTGCCTCTTACACTGCAGGCTTTCCGAAGAGGCTGAGGCCCGATAGCCTCCTTAGTGCATTCTTGGATGAGCAAGTTAGCTACAGGCAGAACACCCCGTGAAGAAAGGTGGATTCAGGGAAACGACCTGTGTGTAGCTAGAGTCTCTTTGGACGAGCTACGAATCACAAGGCGGTAGTCAGCGTGTTGACTGGAAGTGGGGCCCTGATGACCCAAACCTTGCATTCTCCTTTTTAAAGCACCATTCATGCTGCCTTGAAGCTACCTCCACAAAACCGTTTGACACGGGCCCCTAGTCGCTGGAGCCAGGGCTCGTGGAAGAGAAGCAGTTTTCTATAAATAAACAGGGTGCTTCCAGAGTCCCGGCAAGAGCTCATCCTGTCACGCTCTAGGGCTAAAGGGAAGCTCGATGGGAGTACTTACCTCCAGGTAAGGCCTTCAAATAGCCCTGCTGAGGCAGAAGCTTCAAGCGGTTTCCACGAGGCTTTACTCGCAGTTCTGCTTTATTTTCACCTTCGTGCGCTTTTCAAGACTCGTAAGACCATCGCGGGGCACCCTGTTCCCGACAAGGACACTGAGTACCGGCAGGCTCCCCCGGCCTGCAAAGAAAGTGCCCGGGCCTTAAGCCCTTCCCGCTCACTCTGTGTTCGCCGAGTGCACGGCAAAACACGGCACTCTTCCTGGGGAGCGGTCGCTTTCCTCAGCGCTCCAACGTCTCCAGGAAAACTCTTCTCTGGCGTCCCACATGCCATGCAAATCTGCCTCACTGTCCTCGACTGAGCTGTACGGGGAAACCAAAACTGCTTGGCATTCCTTCTAGGAACTCATACCTGAAGACCCCATACCTGCAGGAGAAAGCCGGCTTGCATTCCTACTGCCACTAGAGCAGAGCTCTGCCTGTTACACTGCAGGCTTTCCCAAGAGGCTGAGGCCCGATAGCCTCCCTAGTGCATTCCTTGGGTGAGCGAGTTAGCTACAGGCAGAACACCCCGTGAAGAAAAGTGGATTCAGGGAAGGGAACTGTGTGTAGCTAGAGTCTCTTTTGAAGAGCTACAAATCACAAGGCGATAGTCAGCGTGTTGACTGGAAGTGGGGGCCTGATGACCCAAGCCTTGCATTCTCCTTTTTAAAGCACCATTCATGCTGCCTTGAAGCTACCTGCACAAAACCGTTTGTGAGGGGCCCCTAGTCGCTGGAGCCACGGCTCGTGGAAGAGAAGCAGTTTTCTATAAATAAATAGGATGATTTCAGAGTCCTGGTAAGAGTTCATCCTGTCACGCTCTAGGGCGAAAGGGAAGCTCGATGCGAGTACTTACCTCCAGGTAAGGCCTTCTAATAGCCCTGCTGAGGCAGAAGCTTCGAGCGGTTTCCACGAGGCTTTACTCGCAGTTCTGCTTTATTTTCACCTTCGTGCGCTTTTCAAGACTCCTAAGACCTCGCGGGGCGCCCTGTTCCCGACAAGAACACTGAGTACCGGCAGGCTCCCCGGCCAGGAAAGAAAGTGCCAGGGCCGAAAGCCCTTCCTGCTCACTCTGTGTTTGCCTAGTGCATGGCAACACACGGCACTCTTCCGTGGGAGAGGTCGCTTTCCCCAGCGCTCCAACATCTCCAGGAAAACTGTTCTCTGGCGTCCCACATGCCATGCAAATCTGCCTCACTGTCCTCGACTGAGCTGTACGGGGAAACCCAAACTGCTTGGCATTCCTTCTAGGCTCTCATACCTGAAGACCCCATACCTGCAGGAGAAAGCGGGCTTGCGTTCCTACTGCCACTAGAGCAGAGCTCTGCCTGTTACACTGCAGGCTTTCCGAAGAGGCTGAGGCCCGATAGCCTCACTAGTGCATTCCTTGGGAGAGCAAGTTAGCTACAGGCAGAACACCCCGTGAAGAAAAGTGGATTCAGGGAAGGGACCTGTGTGTAGCCAGAGTCTCTTTTGACGAGCTATGAATCACAAGGCGGTAGTCAGCGTGTTGACTGGAAGTGGGGGCCTGATGACCCAAGCCTTGCATTCTCCGTTTTAAAGCACCATTCATGCTGCCTTGAAGCTACCTGCATAAAACCGTTTGTGTCAGGCCCCTAGTCGCTGGAGTCAGGGCTCGTGGAAGAGAAGCAGTTTTCTATAAATAAGCAGCGTGCTTCCCGAGTCCCGGTAAGAGCTCATACTGTCACGCTCTAGGGCGAAAGGGAAGCTGGATGCGAGTACTTACCTCCAGATAAGGCCTTCTAATAGCCCTGCTGAGACGGAAATTTCGAGCGGTTTCCACGAGGTCTTAGTCGCAGTTCTGCTTTATTTTCACCTTCGTACGCTTTTCAAGACACGTAAGACACTCGCGGGGCGCCCTGTTCCCGACAAGTACACTGAGTACCGGCAGGCTCCCCCGACCTGCAAAGAAAGTGCGCGGGCCGAAAGCCCTTCCCGCTCACTCTGTGTTTGCCGAGTGCAGGGCAACACACGGCACTCTTCCTGGGGAGAGGTCGCTTTCCCCAGCGCTCCAACGTCTCCAGGAAAACTGTTCTCTGGCATCCCACATGCCATGCAAATCTGCCTCACTGTCCTCGACTGAGCTGTCCGGGGAAACCAAAACTGCTTGACATTCCTTCTAGGCACTCATACCTGAAGACCCCATACCTGCAGGAGAAAGCCGGCTTGCGTTCCTACTGCCACTAGAGCAGAGCTCTGCCTGTTACAATGCAGGCTTTCCGAAGAGGCTGAGGCCCGATAGCCTCCCTAGTGCATTCCTTGGATGAGCGAGTTAGCTACAGGCAGAACACCCCGTGAAGAAAAGTGAATTCATGGAAGGGACCTGTGTGTAGCCAGAGTCTCTTTTGACGAGCTACGAATCACAAGGCAGTAGTCAGCGTGTTGACTGGAAGTGGGGACCTGATGACCCAATCCTTGCATTCTCATTTTTAAAGCACCATTCATGCTGCCTTGAAGCTACCTGCATAAAACCGTTTGTGAGGGGCCCTTAGTCGTTGGAGTCAGGATTCGTGGAAGAGAAGCAGTTTTCTATAAATAAGCAGGGTGCTTCCCGAGTCCCGGTAAGAGCTCATCCTGTCACGCTCTAGGGCGAAAGGGAAGCTAGATGTGAGTACTTACCTCCAGGTAAGAGCTTCTAATAGCCCTGCTGAGGCAGAAGCTTCAAGCGGTTTCCACGAGGCTTTACTCACAGTTCTGGTTTCTTTTCACCTTCGTGCGCTTTTCAAGACTCCTATAACCCTCGCGGGGCGCCCTGTTCCCGACAAGGACACTGATTACCGGCAGGCTCCCCCGGCCTGAAAAGAAAGTACCCGGGCCGAAAGCCCTTCCCGCTCACTCTGTGTTTGCCGAGTGAACGGCAACACACGGCACTCTTCTGGGGGAGAGGTCGCTTTCCCCAGTGCTCCAAGGTCTCCAGAAAAACTGTCCTCTGGCGTCCTACATGCCAGGCAAATCCGCCTCACTGTTCTCGACTGAACTGCACGGGGAAACCCAAACTGCTTGGCATTCCTTCTAGGAACTCATACCTGAAGACCCCATACCTGTAGGAGAAAGCGGGCTTGCGTTCCTACTGCCACTAGAGCAGATCTCTGCCTGTTACCCTGCAGGCTTTCCCAAGAGGCTGAGGACGTTAGCCTCCCTAGTGCATTCCTTGGATGAGCGAGTTAGCTACAGGCAGAACACCCCGTGAAGAAAATTAGGATTCAGGGAAGGGACCTGTGTGTAGCTACAGTCTCTTTTGACGAGCTACGAATCACAAGGCGGTAGTCAGCGTGTTGACTGGAAGTGGGGGCCTGATGACCCAAACCTTGCATTCTCATTTTTAAAGCACCATTCATGCTGCCTTGAAGCTACCTGCACAAAACCGTTTGTGACGGACCCCTAGTCGCTGGAGTCAGGGCTCGTGGAAGAGAAGCAGTTTTCTAAAAATAAACAGGGTGCTTCCAGAGTCCCGGTAAGAGCTCAACCTGTCACGCTCTAGGGCGAAAGGGAAGCTCGATGGGAGTACTTACCTCCAGGTAAGGCCTTCTAATAGCCCTGCTGAGGCAGAAGCTTCGAGCGGTTTCCACGAGGCTTTACTCGCAGTTCTGCTTTATTTTCACCTTCGTGCGCTTTTCAAGACTCCTAAGACCTCGCGGGGCGCCCTGTTCCCGACAAGAACACTGAGTACCGGCAGGCTCCCCGGCCAGGAAAGAAAGTGCGAGGGCCGAAAGCCCTTCCTGCTCACTCTGTGTTTGCCTAGTGCATGGCAACACACGGCACTCTTCCGTGGGAGAGGTCGCTTTCCCCAGCGCTCCAACATCTCCAGGAAAACTGTTCTCTGGCGTCCCACATGCCATGCAAATCTGCCTCACTGTCCTCGACTGAGCTGTACGGGGAAATCCAAACTGCTTGGCATTCCTTCTAGGAACTCATACCTGAAGACCCCATACCTGCAGGAGAAAGCCGGCTTGCGTTCCTACTGCCACTAGAGCAGAGCTCTGCCTGTTACACTGCAGGCTTTCCCAAGAGGCTGAGGCCCGATAGCCTCCCTAGTGCATTCCTTGGATGAGCTAGTTAGCTACAGGCAGAACACCCCGTGAAGAAAAGTGGATTCAGGGAAGGGACCTGTGTGTAGCTAGAGTCTCTTTTGACGAGCTACAAATCACAAGGCAGTATTCAGCGTGTTGACTCGAAGTGGGGGCCTGATGACCCAAGCCTTGCATTCTCCTTTTTAAAGCACCATTCATGCTGCCTTGAAGCTACCTGCACAAAACCGTTTGTGACGGGACCCTAGTCGCTGGAGTCAGGGCTCGTGGAAGAGAAGCAGTTTTCTATAAATAAGCAGGGTGCTTCCCGAGTCCCGGTAAGAGCTCAACCTGTCATGCTCTAGGGCGAAAGGGAAGCTCGATGTGAGTACTTACCTCCAGGTAAGGACTTTTATAGCCCTGCTGAGGCAGAAGCTTCAAGCGGTTTCCACGAGGCTTTACTCGCAGTTCTGCTTTCTTTTCATCTTCGTGCGCTTTTCAAGACTCGTATGACCCTCGCGGGGTGCCCTGTTCGCGAGAAGCACACTGAGGACCGGCAGGCTCCCCCGGCCTGCAAAGAAAGTGCCCGGGCCGAAAGGCGTTCCCGCTCACTCTGCGTTTGCCGAGTACAGGGAAACATTCGGCACTCTTCCAGGGGAGAGGTCGCTTTCCCCAGCGCTCCAACGTCTCCAGGAAAACTGTCCTCTGGCGTCCCACATGCCAGGCAAATCCGCCTCACTGTCCTCGACTGAACTGCACGGGGAAACCGAAACTGCTTGGCATTCCTTCTAGGAACTCATACCTGAAGACCCCATACCTGCAGGAGAAAGCCGGCTTGCGTTCCTACTGCCACTGGAGCAGAGCTCTATCTGTCACACTGCAGGCTTTCCCAAGAGGCTGAGGACGTTAGCCTCCCTAGTGCATTCCTTGTATGAGCGAGTTAGCTACAGGCAGAACACCCCGTGAAGAACAGTGGATTCAGTGAAGGGACCTGTGTGTAGCTAGAGTCTCTTTTGACGAGCTACGAATCACAAGGCGGTAGTCAGCGTGTTGATTGGAAGTGGGGGCCTGATGACCAAAGCCTTGCATTCTCCTTTTTATTTTTATTTTATTTTATTTTTTTTCTTTCTGCGGTATGCGGGCCTCTCACTGTTGTGGCCCCTCCCGTTGCGGAGCACAGGCTCCGGATGCGCATTCCCAGCGGCCATGGCCCACGGGCCCAGCCGCTCCGCGGCACATGGTATCCTCCCAGACCGGGGCACGAACCCGTATCCCCTGCATCGGCAGGCGGACCCCAAACACTGCGCCACCAGGGAGGCCCACATTCTCCTTTTTAAAGCAGTATTCATGCTGCCTTGAAGCTACCTGCACAAAACCGTTTGTGACGGGCCCCTAGTCGCTGGAGCCAGGGCTCGTGGAAGAGAAGCAGTTTTCTATAAATAAACAGGGTGCTTCCAGAGTCCCGGTAAGAGCTCATCCTGTCACTCTCTAGGGCGAAAGGGAAGCTCGATGCGATTACTTACCTCCAGGTAAGGCCTTCTAATAGCCCTCCAGAGGTGGATGCTTCGAGCGGTTTCCACGAGGCCTTAGTCGCAGTTCTGCTTTATTTTCACCTTCGTACGCTTTTCAAGACACGTAAGACCCTCGCGGGGCGCCCTGTTCCCGACAAGTACACTGAGTACCGGCAGGCTCCCCAGACCTGCAAAGAAAGTGCGCGGGCCGAAAGCCCTTCCCGCTCACTCGGAGTTTGCCGAGTGTAGGGCAACACACGGCACTCTTCCGGGGGAGAGGTCGCTTTCCCCAGCGCTCCAACGTCTCCAGGAAAACTGTTCTCTGGCGTCCCACATGCCATGCAAATCTGCCTCACTGTCCTCGACTGAGCTGTTCGGGGAAACCGAAACTGCTTGGCATTCTTTCTAGGCACTCATACCTGAAGACTCCATACCTGCAGAAGAAAGCCGGCTTGCGTTCCTACTGCCACTAGAGCAGAGCTCTGCCTGTTACACTGCAGGCTTTCCCAAGAGGCTGAGGCCCGATAGCCTCCCTAGTGCATTCCTTGGATGAGCGAGTTAGCTACAGGCAGAACACCCCGTAAAGAAAAGTGGATTCAGGGAAGGGACCTGTGTGTAGCTAGAGTCTCTTTTGACGAGCTACGAATCACAAGGCGGTAGTCATCGTGTTGACTGGAAGTGCGGGCCTGATGACCCAAGCCTTGCATTCTCCTTTTTAAAGCACCATTCATGCTGCCTTGAAGCTACCTGCACAAAACCGTTTGTGACGGGCCCCTAGTCGCTGGAGCCAGGGCTCGTGGAAGAGAAGCAGTTTTCTATAAATAAACAGGGTGCTTCCAGAGTCCCGGTAAGAGCTCATCCTGTCACGCTGTAGGGCGAAAGGGAAGCTCGATGTGAGTACCTACTTCCAGGTAAGGGCTTCTAATAGCCCAGCTGAGGCAGAAGCTTCAAGCAGTTTCCAAGATGCTTTACTCACATTTCTGCTTTATTTTCACCTTCGTGCGCTTTTCAAGACTCGTATGACAGTCGCGCGGCGCCCTGTTCCCGACAAGGACACTGAGTACCGGCAGGCTCCCCCGGCCTGCAAAGAAAGTGCCAGGGCCGTAAGAACTTCCCGCTCACTCTGTGTTTGCCGCTTGCACGGCAACACACGGCACTCTTCCAGGGGAGAGGTCGCTTTCCCCAGCGCTCCAACGTCTCCCGGACAACTGTTCTCTGGCGTCCCACATGCCATGCAAATCTGCCTCACTGTCCTCGACTGAGCTGTACGGGGAAACCAAAACTGCTTGGCATTCCTTCTAGGCACTCATACCTGAAGACCCCATACCTGCAGGAGAAAGCCGGCTTGCGTTCCTACTGCCACTAGAGCAGAGCTCTGCCTGTTACACTGCAGGTTTTCCCAAGAGGCTGAGGCCCGATAGCCTCCCTAGTGCATTCCTTGGATGAGCGAGTTAGCTACAGGCAGAACACCCGGTGAAGAAAAGTGGATTCAGGGAAGGGACCTGTGTGTAGCTAGAGTCTCTTTTGACGAGCTACGAATCACAAGGCGGTAGTCAGCGTGTTGACTGTAAGTGGGGGCTTGATGACCCAAGCCTTGCATTCTCCTTTTTAAAGCACCATTCATGCTGCCTTGAAGCTACCTGCACAAAACCGTTTGTGACGGGCCCCTAGTCGCTGGAGTCAGGACTCGTGGAAGAGAAGCAGTTTTCTATAAATAAGCAGGGTGCTTCCAGCGTCCTGGTAAGAGCTCATCCTGTCACACTCTTAGGCTAAAGGGAAGTTCGATGTGAGTACTTACCTCCAGTTAAGGCCTTCTAATAGCCCTGCAGAGATGGAAGCTTCGAGCGGTTTCCACGAGGCCGTAGTCGCAGTTCTGCTTTATTTTCACCTTCGTGCGGTTTTCAAGACACATAAGACCCTCGCGGGGCGCCCTGTTCCCGACAAGGACACTGAGGACCGGCAGGCTCCCCCGGCCTGAAAAGAAAGTGCCCGGGCCGTAAGACCTTCCCGCTCACTCTGTGTTTGCCGAGTGCAGGGCAACACACGGCACTCTTCCGGGGGAGAGGTCGCTTTCTCCAACGCTCCAACGTCTCCAGGAAAACTATTCTCTGGAGTCACACATGCCATGCAAATCTGCCTCCCTGTCCTCGACTGAGCTGTATGGGGAAATCGAAACTGGTTGGCATTCCTTCTAGGCACTCATACCTGAAGACCCCATACCTGCAGGAGAAAGCCGGCTTGCGTTCCTACTGCCACTAGAGCAGAGCTCTGCCTGTTACAATGCAGGCATTCCGAAGAGGCTGAGGCCCGATAGCCTCCCTAGTGCATTCCTTGGGTGAGCGAGTTAGCTACAGGCAGAACACCCCGTGAAGAAAAGTGGATTCAGGGAAGGGACCTGTGTGTAACTAGAGTCTCTTTTGACGAGCTACGAATCACAAGGCGGTAGTCAGCATGTTGACTGGAATTGGGGGCCTGATGACCGAAGACTTGCATTCTGCTTTTTAAAGCACCATTCATGCTGCCTTGAAGCTACCTGCACAAAACCGTTTGTGACGGGCCCCTAGTCGCTGGAGCCAGGGCTCGTGGAAGAGAAGCAGTTTTCTATAAATAAACAGGGTGCTTCCAGAGTCCCGGTAAGAGCTCATCCTGTCACGCTCTAGGGCGAAAGGGAAGCTAGATGTGAGTACTTACCTCCAGGTAAGGGCTTCTAATAGCCCTGCTGAGGCAGAAGCTTCAAGCGGTTTCCACGAGGCTTTACTCGCAGTTCTGCATTCTTTACACCTTCGTGCGCTTTTCAAGACGCGTATGACCCTCGCGGGGCGCCCTGTTCCCGACAAGGACACTGAGGACAGGCAGGCTCCCTGGCCAGGAAAGAAAGTGCCAGGGCCGTAAGCCCTTCCTGCTCACTCTTTGTTTGCCTAGTGCATGGCAACACACGGCACTCTTCCGTGGGAGAGGTCGCTTTCCCCAGCGCTCCAACATCTCCAGGAAAACTGTTCTCTGGCGTCCCACATGCCATGCAAATCTGCCTCACTGTCCTCGACTGAGCTGTACGGGGAAACCCAAACTGCTTGGCATTCCTTCTAGGCACTCATACCTGAAGACCCCATACCTGCAGGAGAAAGCCGGCTTGCGTTCCTACTGCCACTAGAGCAGAGCTCTGCCTGTTACACTGCAGGCTTTCCCAAGAGGCTGAGGCCCGATAGCCTCCCTTGTGCATTCCTTGGGAGAGCAAGTTAGCTACAGGCAGAACACCCCATGAAGAAAAGTGGATTCAGGGAAGGGACCTGTGTGTAGCCAGAGTCTGTTTTGACGAGCTACGAATCACAAGGCGGTAGTCAGCGTGTTGACTGGAAGTGGGGGCCTGATGACCCAAGCCTTGCATTCTCCGTTTTAAAGCACCATTCATGCTGCCTTGAAGCTACCTGCATAAAACCGTTTGTGTCGGGCCCCTAGTCGCTGGAGTCAGGGCTCGTGGAAGAGAAGCAGTTTTCTATAAATAAGCAGCGTGCTTCCCGAGTCCCGGTAAGAGCTCATACTGTCAAGCTCTAGGGCGAAAGGGAAGCTGGATGCGAGTACTTACCTCCAGATAAGGCCTTCTAATAGCCCTGCTGAGGCGGAAATTTCGAGCGGTTTCCACGAGGTCTTAGTCGCAGTTCTGCTTTATTTTCACCTTCGTATGCTTTTCAAGAAATGTAAGACCCTCGCGGGGCGCCCTGTTCCCAACAAGGACACTGAGGACCGGCAGGCTCCCCCGGCCTGAAAATAGAGTGCCCGGGCCGAAAGCCCTTCCCGCTCACACTGTGTTTGGCGAGTGCAGGGCAACACACGGCACTCTTCCGGGGGAGAGGTCGCTTTCCCCAGCGCTCCAACGTCTCCAGGAAAACTGTTCTCTGGCATCCCACACGCCATGCAAATCTGCCTCACTGTCCTCGACTGAACTGTACGGGGAAACCAAAACTGCTTGGCATTCCTTCTAGGCACTCATACCTGAAGACCACATACCTGTAGGAGAAAGCCGGCTTGCGTTCCTACTGCCACTAGAGCAGAGCTCTGCCTGTTACACTGCAGGCTTTCCGAAGAGGCTGAGGCCCGATAGCCTCCTTAGTGCATTCTTGGATGAGCAAGTTAGCTACAGGCAGAACACCCCGTGAAGAAAAGTGGATTCAGGGAAACGAACTGTGTGTAGCTAGAGCCTCTTTGGACGAGCTACGAATCACAAGGCGGTAGTCAGCGTGTTGACTGGAAGTGGGGCCCTGATGACCCAAACCTTGCATTCTCCTTTTTAAAGCACCATTAATGTTGCCTTGAAGCTACCTGCACAAAACCGTTTGTGACGGGCCCCTAGTCGCTGGAGCCAGGGCTCGTGGAAGAGAAGCAGTTTTCTATAAATAAACAGGGTGCTTCCAGAGTCCCGGCAAGAGCTCATCCTGTCACGCTCTAGGGCTAAAGGGAAGCTCGGTGGGAGTACTTACCTACAGGTAAGGCCTTCTAATAGCCCTGCTGAGGCAGAAGCTTCGAGCGGTTTCCACGAGGCTTTACTCACAGTTCTGCTTTATTTTCACCTTCGTGTGCTTTGCAAGACTCGTAAGACCCTCGCGGGGCGCCCTGTTCCCGACAAGGACACTGAGGACCGGCAGGCTCCCCCGGCCTGAAAAGAAAGTGCCCGGGTCGAAAGCCCTTCCCGCTCACTCTGTGTTTGCCGAGTGCAGGGCAACAAACGGCACTCTTCCGGGGGAGAGGTCGCTTTCCCCAGCGCTTCAACATCTCCAGGAAAACTGTTCTCTGGCGTCCCACATGCCATGCAAATCTGCCTCACTGTCCTCGACGGAGCTGTACGGGGAAACCGAAACTGCTTGGCATTCCTTCTAGGCACTCATACCTGAAGACCCCATACCTGCAGGAGAAAGCCGGCTTGCGTTCCTACTGCCACTAGAGCAGAGCTCTGCCTGTTACACTGCAGGCTTTCCGAAGAGGCTGAGGCCCGATAGCCTCCCTAGTGCATTCCTTGGATGAGCGAGTTAGCTACAGGCAGAACACCCCGTGAAGAAAAGTGGATTCAGGGAAGGGACCTGTGTGTAGCCAGAGTCTCTTTTGACGAGCTACGAATCACAAGGCGGTAGTCAGCGTGTTGACTGGAAGTGGGGGCCTGATGACACAAGCCTTGCATTCTCCTTTTTAAAGCACCATTCATGCTGCCTGGAAGCTACATGCTCCAAACCGTTTGTGACGGGCCCCTAGTCGCTGGAGCCAGGGCTCGTGGAAGAGAAGCAGTTTTCTATAAATAAACAGAGTGCTTCCAGAGTCCCGTGTCCCAGTAAGAGCTCATCCTGTCACGCTCTAAGGCGAAAAGGAAGCTCGATGCGAGTACTTACCTCCAGGTTAGGCCTTGTAATAGCCCTCCAGAGGCGGATGCTTCGAGCGGTTTCCACGAGGCCTTAGTCACAGTTCTGATTTATTTTCACCTTCGTACGCTTTTCAAGACACGTAAGACCCTCGCGTGGCGCCCTGTTCCCGACAAGTACACTGAGTACCGGCAGGCTCCCCCAACCTGCAAAGAAATTGCGCGGGCCGAAAGCCCTTCCCGCTCACTCTGTGTTTGCCGAGTGCAGGGCAACACACGGCACTCTTCCGGGGGAGAGGTCGCTTTCCCCAGCGCTCCAACGTCTCCAGGAAAACTGTTCTCTGGCATCCCACATGCCATGCAAATCTGCCTCACTGTCCTCGACTGAGCTGTACGGGGAAACCAAAACTGCTTGACATTCCTTCTAGGCACTCATACCTGAAGACCCCATACCTGCAGGAGAAAGCCGGCTTGCGTTCCTACTGCCACTAGAGCAGAGCTCTGCCTGTTACAATGCAGGCTTTCCGAAGAGGCTGAGGCCCGATAGCCTCCCTAGTGCATTCCTTGGATGAGCGAGTTAGCTACAGGCAGAACACCCTGTGAAGAAAAGTGAATTCAGGGAAGGGACCTGTGTGTAGCCAGAGTCTCTTTTGACGAGCTATGAATCACAAGGCGGTAGTCAGCGTGTTGACTGGAAGTGGGGACCTGATGACCCAAGCCTTGCATTCTCATTTTTAAAGCACCATTCATGCTGCCTTGAAGCTACCTGCATAAAACCTTTTGTGAGGGGCCCTTAGTCGTTGGAGTCAGGATTCGTGGAAGAGAAGCAGTTTTCTATAAATAAGCAGGCTGCTTCCCGAGTCCCGGTAAGAGCTCATCCTTTCACGCTCTAGGGCGAAAGGGAAGCTCGATGCGAGTACTTACCTCCAGGTAAGGCTTTCTAATAGCCCTGCTGAGGCGGAAATTTCGAGCGGTTTCCACGAGGTCTTAGTCGCAGTTCTGCTTTATTTTCACCTTCGTACGCTTTTCAAGACAGGTAAGACCCTCGCGGGGCTCCCTGTTCCCGACAAGGACACTGAGGACCGGCAGGCTCCCCCAACCTGCAAAGAAAGTGCCCGCGCCGAAAGCCCTTCCCGCTCACTCTGTGTTTGCCGAGTGCAGGGCAACACACGGCACTCTTCCGGGGGAGAGGTCGCTTTCCCCAGCGCTCCAACATCTCCAGGAAAACTGTTCTCTGGCGTCCCACATGCCATGCAAATCTGCCTCACTGTCCTCGACTGAGCTGTACGGGGAAACCGAAACTGCTTGGCATTACTTCTAGGCACTCATACCTGAAGACCCCATACCTGCAGGAGAAAGCCGGCTTGCGTTCCTACTGCCACTAGGGCAGAGCCCTGCCTGCTACACTGCAGGCTTTCCGAAGAGGCTGAGGCCCGATAACCTCTCTAGTGCATTCCTTGGATGAGCGAGTTAGCTAGAGGGAGAACACCCCGTGAAGAAAAGTGGATTCAGGGAAGGAACCTGTGTGTAGCTAGAGTCTCTTTTGACGAGCTACTAATCACAAGGAGGTAGTCAGCGTGTTGACTGGAAGTGGGGGCCTGATGACCGAAGCCTTGCATTGTCATTTTTAAAGCACCATTCATGCTGCCTTGAAGCTACCTGCACAAAACCGTTTGTGACGGGCCCCTAGTCGCTGGAGCCAGGGTTCGTGGAAGAGAAGCAGTTTTCTATAAATAAACAGGGTGCTTCCAGAGTCCCGGCAAGAGCTCATCCTGTCACTCTCTAGGGCTAAAGGGAAGCTCGATGGGAGTACTTACCTACAGGTAAGGCCTTCTAATAGCCCTGCTGAGGCAGAAGCTTCGAGCGGTTTCCACGAGGCTTTACTCACAGTTCTGCTTTATTTTCAGCTTCGTGTGCTTTGCAAGACTCGTAAGACCCTCGTGGGGCGTCCTGTTCCCGACAAGGACACTGAGGACCGGCAGGCTCCCCCTGCCTGAAAAGAAAGTGCCCGGGCCCAAAGCCCTTCCCGCTCACTCTGCGTTTGCCGAGTGCAGGGAAACACTCGGCAGTCTTCCAGTGGAGAGGTCGCTTTCCCCAGCGCTCCAACGTCTCCAGGAAAACTGTCCTCTGGCGTCCCACATGCCAGGCAAATCTGCCTCACTGTCCTCGACTGAACTGCACGGGGAAACCCAAACTGCTTGGCATTCCTTCTAGGAACTCATACCTGAAGACCCCATACCTGCAGGAGAAAGCCGGCTTGCGTTCCTACTGCCACTAGGGCAGAGCTCTGCCTGTTACACTGCAGGCTTTCCCAAGAGGTTGAGGCCCGATAGCCTCCCTAGTGCATTCCTTGGATGAGCGAGTTAGCTACAGGCAGAACACCCCGTGAAGAAAAGTGGATTCAGGGAAGGGACCTGTGCGTAGCTAGAGTCTCTTTTGACGAGCTGCGAATCACATGGCGGTAGTCAGCGTGTTGACTGGAAGTGGGGGCCTGATGACCCAAGCCTTGCATTCTCATTTTTAAAGCACCATTCATGCTGCCTTGAAGCTACCTGCATAACACCGTTTGTGACGGGCCCCTAGTCGCCGGAGTCAGGGCTCGTGGAAGAGACACAGTTTTCTCTAAATCAACGGGGTGCTTCCAGAGCCCCGGTAGGAGCTCATCCTGTCATGCTCTAGGGCTAAAGGGAAGCTCGATGTGAGTACTTTCCTCCACGTAAGGCCTTCTAATAGCCCTGCTGAGACGGAAGCTTCGAGCAGTTTCCACGCGGCCTTTGTCGCAGTTCTGCTTTGTTTTCACGGTCGTACTCTTTTCAAGACACGTAAGATCCTCGTGGGGCGCCCTATTCAATGCAAGGACCCTGAGTAACGGCAGGCTCCCGCTCCCTGCAAAGAAACTCCCGGGGCCGAAAGCCCTTCCTGCTCACTCTGTGTTTGCGGAGTGCAGGGCCACCCACGGCACTCTTCCTGGGGAGAGGTTGCTTTACCCAGCACTCCAACATCTCCAGGAAAAGTGTTCTCTTGTGTCCCACATGCCATGCAAATCTGCCTCATTGTCCTCGACTGAGCTGCACAGGGAAACCAAAACTGCTTGGCATTCCTTCTAGGCACTCAAACCTGAAGACCCCATACCTGCAAGAGAAAGCCGGCTTGCATTCCTACTGCCAGTAAAGCACAGTTCTTCCTCTTACACTGCAGCCTTTCAGAAGAGGCTAAGGCCCCATAGCCTCCCTAGTGTATTCCTTGGAGGACCGTGTTAGCTATCTGTAGAACACCCTGGCAAGAAAAGTCGATTCAGGGAACGAACGGACCTGTGTGTAGCTAGAGCCTCTTCTGACTTGTCTGAAGTCAGAGGGAGGTAGGCTCCATGTTCAAGGCAAGTGGTGACCTGATGGCCCAAGCCTTGCTATCCCATTTTGGAGCCTCCATTCATGCTGCCTTGAAGCTGCCTAAATTACACCGTTTGTGACGGGCCTCGGGTCAGTGGAGGCAGGGCTCTGGGAAGGAAAGGATTTTTCCTCTAAACAATCAGGGTGCTTCCGTAGCCTGGTTGGTAGCTCATCCTGTCAGGCTGTCGGACCAAAGGCAATGTCGACGTGACTACATACCTCGAGAAAGTCTTTGAGTAGCCCTGCTGGAACGGAGCATACAGCAGCTCTTTGAGGTCCTGGTCAGTGTGGCGCTTTATTTTAACGCTGGTTCCGTTTTCAGGACGCCTAGACGCCTCGGGTGTGCCCCCTTTTCCCTACAACATCACTGAGTATGCCCCGGCCGCCCGGCCGCTGTGGGCATGCTGAGCAACACCCAGGTCAGTAAGCCCTTCAGAGGCCCTCTGTGTACGCCGAGTGAAGGACAACACACAGCACTTTTCCATGGGACTGCTACAATTCCTCAGCACTCCAACAGCATCAGGAACGCGTTTCTAATCAGTCCACCGGGCCATGGAAGTTTCGAACATTTTTGACCTTCTTTCAGCTTCTCTCACACACCCATACACGCAGGCACACTCACCCCAATATTTACACAGATGTGTGCACAACCAGACATGCAGGCACACTCAACCCGCTACTTGCACAGATGCGTGAACACCCAGACACGCAGGCACATTCCCCCCCCAGTTGCACACATGTGTGCACACCCAGACATGCAGGCACACTCACCCCATACTTGCACGCATGTGCGTGCACACACCCAGACACGCAGGCACACTCATCCCCACACTTGCACACTTGAGCGCACAACTGGATACGCAGGCACAGTCACCCTGCTACTTGCACCCATGCGTGCACACCCAGACACACAGGCACACTCAACTCCTACCTTTCGACATTTTTGACATTCTCTGAGTTGCCCTTAGAAAATAGTCCGCTTAGGATTCCTTCAGGGACTTCCGTTGGAAAGTCACTCTCTTCAAGGAGAAAGTCAGCTTGTGTTCCAGCAGCCACGAAAGCACAGTTCTTCATGAAACACTGCAGTCTTTTGGAAGAGGCAAATGCTTATAGGCCTAACTAGAGCCTGCCTTGCTTGAGGGAGTTCGCTACACGCAGAGCACCCTGCGTAAACAAGTTGATTCAGGGAAGGGTCCGTGGTGTGTGCTGTGTGTCTTTTGACTTGTTGCATCAACAGGCACGTATAATGCGTGTCTACCTAGAAATGTGGGCCTGATGGCACACGCCGTCTTTCCCATTTGGAAAGTTCCATTCATCGGGCCTTGAATCACACGGAGAGACACACTTTTTGACGGGCCTCTAGTCATGGTAGGCATGGCTCTGGGAAGAAAATGAGTGTCCTCTCATAAAACATGGTGCTTCCCAGGCCTGCTTGGGTGTTCATGCTGCTACCCTCTATACCTACCTGGAGACCGAATGTGAGCCCTTTCCTCGAGGTAAGTCCCTTCTTTGCCCTGCTGAAGCAGAGGCATGCAGCAGTTTCCAAGAGGCCTTAGTTACAGTACTGCTTTATTTTCTTTGTAGTACGCTGTTCAGGACACCCAGGCCCCTCGCGTTTTCACCCTATTCCCTGCAAGAACACTGAGTACCGGCAGGTTCCACGGGCCTGCTAAGCGGCCTCCAGACCCAGAAGCCCCTCCCAGTAACTCTGTGTATGCCACGTGTAGGGCATCGCACGGCACACAGTTCCTTAGGGAGAGCTAGATTTCCTCAGCTCTGTAACAGATAAAGGGAAGTTGTTCTCTCACGTCCTACTTGTCAAAGAACTCTGCCTCAGGGCCCTAGTCTGAGAGGCACTTAGAAAAAACCCTCTGCTGTGCATTCCTTCTTGGAACTCATACCCGAGGACTCCATACCTACAGGAGAGTGTCAGCTTGCGTTCCTGCTGCAACTAAAGTACAGTTCTTCCTCTTACAGTGCAGGCTTTTAGTAGAGGCTAAGGACCGATAGCGTACCCAGAGCGTTCCCTGCATGAGGCAGTTTGCTACATGCAGAACACGCTGTGAAGAAAGGTGGATTCAGGGAAGGGACCAGTGTGTAGCAACAGTCTCTTTTGACTTGCTAGAAATCACAAGGCGGTAGGCCATGTGCTCACTGGAAGTGGGGGCCTGATGACACAAGACTTGCATTCTCATTTGGAAAGCTCCAGTCATGCTGCCTCGAAGCTACCTGCATAACACCGTGTGTCACGGGCCCCTAGTCGCTGGAGTCAGGGCTCATGGAAGAGACGCAGTTTTCTCTAAATCAACGGGGTGCTTCCAGAGCCCCGGTAGGAGCTCATCCTGTCATGCTCTAGGGCTAAAGGGAAGCTCGATGTGAGTACTTACGTCCAGGTAAGGCCTTCTAATAGCCCTGCTGAGGCGGAAGCTTCGAGCAGTTTCCACGAGGCTTTAGTCACAGTTCTGCTTTATTTTCACGGTCGTACGCTTTTCAAGACACGTAAGACCCTCGCGGGTAGCGCTATCCCATGCAAGGACACTGAGTACCGGCAGGCTCCCCCGGCCTGAAAAGAAAGTGCGCGGGCCGAAAGCCCTTCCCACTCACTCTGTGTTTGCCGAGTGCAGGGCAACGCACGGCACTCTTCCTGGGGAGAGGTCGCTTTCCCCAGCACTCCAACATCTCCAGGAAAACTGTTCTCTGGCGTCCCACATGCCATGCACATCTGCCTCACTGTCCTCGACTGAGCTGCATGGGGAAACCAAAACTGTTTGGCATTCCTTCTAGGCACTCATACCTGAAGACCCCATACCTGCCGGAGAAAGTCAGCTTGCATTCCTACTGCCACTAAAGCACAGTTCTTCCTCTTACACTGCAGTCTTTCAGAAGAGGCTAAGGCCCCATAGCCTCCCTAGTGCATTCCTTGGATGAGCGACTTAGCTACAGGCAAAACACCCAGTGAAGAAAAGTGGATTCAGGGAAGGGACCTGTGTGTAGCTAGAGTCTCTTTTGACGAGCTACGAATCACAAGGCGGTAGTCAACGTGTTGACTGGAAGTGGGGGCCTGATGACACAAGCCTTGTATTCTCATTTTTAAAGCACCATTCATGCTGCCTTGAAGCTACCTGCATAAAACCGTTTGTGACGGGCCCCTAGTCGCTGGAGTCAGGGCTCGTGGAAGAGAAGCAGTTTTCTATAAATAAACAGGGTGCTTCCAGAGTCCCGGTAAGAGCTCATCCTGTCATGCTCTAGGGCTAAAGGGAAGCTTGATGTGAGTACTTACCTCCAGGTAAGGCCTTCTAATAGCCCTGCAGAGGCGGAAGCTTCGAGCGGTTTCCACGAGGCCTTAGTCGCAGTTCTACTTTATTTTCACGTTCGTACGCTTTTCAAGACACCTAGGACCCTCGCGTGGGCACCCTATTCCCTGCAAGGACACTGAGTACCGGCAGGCTCCCCGGGCCTGCAAAGAAACTGCCCGGGCCGGAAGCCCTTCCGCTCACTCTGTGATTGCCGAGTGCAGGGCAACACTCGGCACTCTACTTTGGGAGAGATCGCTTTCCCCAGCACTCCAACATCTCCAGGAAAACTGTTCTCTGGTGTCCCACATGCCATGCAAATCTGCCTCATTGTCCTCGACTGAGCTGCTCGGGGCAACCAAAACTCCTTGGCATTCCTTCTAGGCACTCATACCTGAAGACCCCATACCTGCAGGAGAAAGTCAGCTTGCATTCCTACTGCCATTAAAGCACAGTTCTTCCTGCTACACTGCAGGCTTTCAGAAGAGGCTAAGGCCCCATAGCCTCCCTAGTGTATTCCTTGGATGAGCGAGTTAGCTACCTACACCCTGGGATGAAAAAGCTATTCAGGGAAGGGCCCTGCGTGTAGCTAGAGCCTCTTCTGTCTTGTCAGAAATCACAGGCAGGTAGGCTACGTGTTCACGGCAAGTGGAGGCATGATGGCCCAAGCCTTGCTTTCCCATTTTGAATCCTCCATTCATGCTGCCTTGAAGGTGCCTATAAAACACCTTTTGTGACGGGCCTTGGGTCAGTGGAGGAAGCGCTCTGGGAAGGAAAGGAGTTTTTCTCTAAATAATCAGGTTTCTTCTGTACCCTGGTTGGGAGCTCATCCTGTCAGGCTGTCGGACTAAAGGCAAAGTCATCGTGACTACATGCCTCTAGAAAGGCTTTGAGTAGCCCTGTAGGAACAGAGCCTACAGCAGCTCTTTGAGGTACTTGTCAGTGTGTCGCTTAATTTTAACTCTGGTTCCCTTTCAGGACGCCTAGACGCTTCGGGTGTGCCCCATTTTCCCTACAACAACACTGAGTATAGCCCGGCCGCCGGGCTGCCCCGCCGCTGTGGGCATGCTGAGCAACAGACAGGGAGTAGGCCCTTCAGAGGCCCTCTGTGTACGCCGAGTGAAGGACAGCACACAGCACTTTTCCTTGGGACTGCTACAATTCCTCAGCACTCCAAGAGCGTCAGGAACTCATTTCTAGCCAGTCCACCGGTATATGGGAGTTTTGAAAATTTTTGACCTTCTTTCAGCTTCTCTCACACACCCATATGCGCAGGAACACTCACCCCAGTTCTTGCACAGATGCGTGCATACCCAGACACACAGACACACACACCCTGCTACTTGAACAGAGGCACAAACACCCAGACACACAGGCACATTCAACCCCTACTTACACACATGCGCGCACACCTAGACATGCAGGCACACTCATCCCCGTATTTGCAAAGATGTGTGCACACCCAGACACGCAGGAACACTCACCCCCATACTTGCACACATGAGCACACACCCATACAGAAACACACAGGTGTATACTCACACACCAACACATGGGTATGCACACATGCGGCCACACTACAAAACACACATTGACGTGCACGGTGCGCGTGCAGAGAGCACAGAGCCAGGGGTGTCCCTGTGTCCAGGACCACACTGAAACACGCAGGCAGACTCACCCCCCTGCTTGCACACATGCACGCTCACCCGGACACAGGCACACTCACCCACCTACTTGCACACATGCTCACACACCCTGGCATGCAGGCACACTCACCACACTACTTGCACACATGCACACAAACCCAGACATGAAGGCACACTCAACCCCTACCTTTCGACATTTTTGACCTTCTCTGGGCTGCCCTGAGAAAATAGTCTGCTTAGGATTCCTTCAGGGAACTCCATTGGAAAGTCACTCTACTCAAGGAAAAAGTCAGCTTGTGTTCCAGCAGCCACGAAAGCACAGTTCTTCATGTAACACTGCAGTCTTTTGGAAGAGGCAAATGCTTATAGGCCTAACTAGAGCCTGCCTTGCTTGAGGCAGTTCACTACACGCTGAGCACCCTGCGAAAACAAGTTGATTCAGGGAAGGGCCCGTGGTGTACCCTGTACGTCTTTTGAGTTGTGGCATCAACAGGCACGTATACTGCGTGTCTACCTGGAAATGCGGGCCTGATGGCACACGCCGTCCTTCCCATTTGGAAAGTTCCATTCATTGGGCCTTGAATCACACGGAGAGACACTTTTTGACGGGCCTCTAGTAACGGTAGGCATGGCTCTGGGAGGAAAATGAGTGTCCTCTTATAAAACATGGTGCTTCCCAGGCCTGCTTGAGAGCTCATGCTGCTACCCTCTATTCCTACCTGGAGACCGAACATCAGCCCTTTCCTCGAGGTAAGTCCTTTCTTTTTCCTGCTAAAGCGGAGGCATGCAGCAGTTTCCAAGAGGCCTTAGTCGCAGTACTGCTTTATTTTATTCGTATTACGCTGTGCAGGACACACAGGCCCGTAGCGTTTGCATCCTATTCCCTGCAAGAACACTGAGTACCGGCAGGCTCCACTGGCCTGCTAAGCGGCCTCCAGGCCCGGAAGCACCTCCCAGTAACTCTGTGTATGCCGCGTGTAGGGCATTGCATGGCTCACTTCCGTCGGGAGAGCTAGATTTCCTCAGCTCTGTAACAGCTAAAGGGAAGTTGTTCTCTCACGTCCTACTTGTCAAGGAACTCTGCCTCAGGGCCCTAGTCTGAGAGGCACTTAGAAAAATCCCTGTGCTTCGCATTCCTTCTAGGTACTCATACCCAAAGGCTCCATATCTACAGGAGTGTGTTAGTTAGCATTCCTGCTGCAACTAAAGTACAGTTCTTCATCTTACACTGCAGGTTTTTAGTAGAGGCTAAGGACCGATAGCCTACCCAGAACGTTCCTTGCACGAGGCAGTTTGCTACATGCAGAACACCCTGTGAAGAAAAGTGGATTCAGGGAAGGGACCAGTGTGTGGCTAGAGGCTCTTTTGACTTGCTAGGACTCACAAGGCGGTAGGCTACGTGTTCACTGGAAGTAGGGGCCTGATGACACAAGCCTTGCATTCCCATTTGGAAAGCTCCATTCATGCTGTCTTGAAGGTACCTGCATAACACCATTAGTGATGGGCCCCTAGTCACTGGAGTCAGGGCTCGTGGAAGATAAGCAGTTTTCTCTAAATACAGAGGGTACTTCCAGAGGCCGGGTAGGAAGGCATTATGTCATGCTCTAGGGCTAAATGGATGCTCGATGTGAGTACTTACCTCAAGGTAATTACTTCAAATAGCCCTGCTGAGTTGGAAGCTTCGAGGATTTTTGACGAGGTCTTAGTCGCAGTTCTGCTTTGTTTTAAAGTTCGTACTTTTCAAGACAACTAGGACCCTCGCCTGTGCATCCTGTTCCCTGCAAGGGCACTGAGTACCGTCAGGCTCCACCGGCCTGCAAAGAAAGTGCCCGGGCCGGAAGCCCTTCCCACTCACTCTGTGTTTGCCGAGTGCAATGCTACACACGGCACTCTTCCATGGGAGAGATAGCTTTCCCCAGCACTCCAACAGCTCCAGGAAAACTGTTCTCTGGCGTGCCATATCTCATACAAATCTGCCTCATTGTCCTAGACTGATCTGCATGGAGAAACCAAATCTGCTTGACATTCCTTCTAGGCACTCATACCTGAAGACCCCATACCTGCAGGAGAAAGTCGGCTTGCATTCCTACTGCCACTAAAGCACAGTTCTTCCTGTTGCACTGCAGGCTTTCAGAAGAGGCTAAGGCCCCATAGCCTCCCTAGTATGTTCCTTGGATGAGCGAGTTAGCTACCTGCAGAACACCCGGGAAGTAAAGGCGATTCAAGGAACGGACTTGTGTGTAGCTAGAGCCTCTTCTGTCTTGTCAGAAGTCACAGGCAGGTAGGCTACGTGTTTCCAGCAAGTAGAGGCCTGATGGCCCAAGCCTTGCTTCCCCATCTTGAAGTCTCCATTCATGCTGTCTTAAAGCTGCCTAAATAACACCGTTTGTGACAGGCCTCGGGTCAGTGGAGGCAGGGCTCTGGGAAGGAAAGGAGTTGTTCTCTAAATAATCAGGGTGCTTCCCTAGTCTGCATGGGAGCCCAACCTGTCAGGCTGTAGGACTAAAGGCAAATCGATGTGATGACATGCCTCTAGAAAGGCTTAGAGTAGCCCTGCAGGAAAGGAGCATACAACAGCTCTTTGAGGTACTGTTTAGTGTGGCGCTTTGTTTTAACGCTGGTACCCTTTTCAGGATGCCTAGACGCTTCGGGTGTGCCCCATTTTCCCTACAACATGACTGAGTACGCCCCGGCTGCCCAGGTGCTGTGGGCATGCTGAGCAACACCCAGGCCAGTAGGCCCTTCAGAGGCCCTCTGTGTACACCGAGTGAAAGACAACACGCAGCATTTTTCCTTGGGATTGCTACAATTCCTCAGCACTTCAACAGCATCAGGAATGCATTTCTAGCCAGTCCACCAGGCCATGGAAGTTTTGAACATTTTTGACCATCTCTCAGTTTCTCTCACACCCTCATTCCCGCATGCACACTCACCCCCCTACTTGCAAACATGCACACACACCCAGAAATGCAGGCACACTCATCTCCTACTTGCACACATGCATGCCCAAACAAACACGCAGGCACACTCACCCCACCTACTTGCACACATGCTCACACACCCTTAGAGAAACACACAGGTGTACACTCCCACACCAACACATGTATGTACACATGCAGCCACAGAAACACACACACATGTACGGGTATGGAGCTCGTGCACAGAGCACACAGCCTGGCCTGTCGCTGTGTCCAGGGTCACACCCATACATGCAGGCACACTTACACCGCTACTTGCACACATAGATGCACAACCAGACATGCAGGCACACTCAACCCTTACAATTCGACATTTTTGACATTTTCTCAGCTGCCCTGAGAAAATAATCTGCTTAGGATTCCTTCAGGGACCTCCATTGGTAAGTCACTCTACTCAAGGAGAAAGTCAGCTTGCGTTCCAGAGGCAACAAAAGCACATTTCTTCATGCAGCACTGCGGTCTTTTGTAAGAGGCAAATGCTTTTAGGCCTAACCACAGCCTGCCTTACTTGAGGCAGTTCGCTACACGCAGAGCACCCTGCGTAAACAAGTTGATACAGGGAAGCGCCCGTGGTGTACGCTGTGCGTCTTTTGACTTGTTGCATCAACAGGCACGTATAATGCGTGCCTACCTGGAAATTCGGCCCTGATGGCACATGCCGTCTTTCCCATTTGGAAAGTTCCATTCATCGGGACTTGAATCAAACGGAGAGACACACTTTTGATGGGCATCTAGTCACTGTAGGCATGGCTCTGGGAAGAAAATGAGTGTCCTCTAATAAAACATGGTGCTTCCCAGGCCTGCTTGGGTGTTCATGCTGCTACCCTCTATACCTACCTGGAGACCAAACGTCACCCCTTTCCTCGAGGTAAGTCCTTTCTTTGCCCTGCTGAAGCGGAGGCATGCAGCAGTTTCCAAGAGGCCTTAGTGGAAGCACTGCTTTATTTTATTTGTAGTACATTGTACAGGACACCCAGGCCCCTCGCGTTTGCACCCTATTCCCTGCAAGAACACTGAGTACCAGCAGGCTCCACGGGCCTGCTAAGCGGCCTCCAGGCCCAGAAGCCCCTCCCAGTCACTCTGTGTATGCCGCGTGTAGGGCATCGCAGAGCAGAATTCTGTAAGGAAGAGCTAGATTTCCTCAGCTCTGCAACAGCTAAAGGGAAGCTGTGCTCTCAGGTCCTACTTGTCAAGGAGCTCTGCCTCCAGGCCCTAGTCTGAGAGGCACTTCGTAGGAAAAACCCTGTGCTTCACTCTCCTTCTAGGAACTCATACCCGAAAACACCATACCTACAGGAGAGTGTCAGCTTGCGTTCCTGCTGCAACTAAAGTACAGTTCTTCCTCTTACACTGCAGGCTTTTAGTGGAGGCTAACGACCGATAGCATACCCAGAGCGTTCCTTGCATGAGGCAGTTTGCTACATGCAGAACACCCTGTGAAGAAAAGTGGATTCAGGGAAGGGACCAGTGTGTAGCTACAGTCTCTTTTGACTTGCTAGGACTCACAAGGCAGTAGTCTACCTGCTCACCTGAAGTGTGGGCCTGATGATACAAGCCTTGCATTTCCATTTGGAAAGCTCCATTCATGCTGCCTTGATGATGCGAGCATAACACCGTTTGTGACGGGCCCCTAGTCACTGGAGTCAGGGCTCATGGAAGAGAAGCACTTTTCTCAAAATACACAGGGTACTTCCAGAGCCCGGGTAGGAGCTCATCCTGTCATGCTCTAGGGCTAAATGGATGCTCGATGTGAGTACTTACCTCCAGGTAAGTCCTTCTAATAGCCCTGCTGAGATGGAAGCTTCGAGGATTTTCGACGCAGTCTTAGTAGCAGTTCTGCTTTATTTTAATGTTCGTACTTTTTTCAAGACACCTAGGACCCTCGCCTGTGCATCCTATTCCCGACAAGGACACTGAGTACTGGCAGGCTCCACCGGCCTGCAAAGAAAGTGCCCGGGCCGGAAGCCCTTCCCACTCACTCTGTGTTTGCCGAGTGCAACGCTACACACGGCACTCTTCCATGGGAGAGATAGCTTTCCCCAGCATTCCAACAGTTCCAGGAAAACTGTTCTCTGGCGTGCCACATCTCATGGAAATCTCCCTCATTGTCCTAGACTGAGCTGCACAGGGAAACCAAATCTGCTTGACATTCCTTCTAGACAGTCATACCTGAAGACCCCATACGTGCAGGAGAAAGTCGGCTTGCATTCCTACTGCCACGAAAGCACAGTTCTTCCTGTTACACTGCAGGCTTTCAGAAGAGGCTAAGGCCCCATAGCCTCCCTAGTGCGTTCCTTGGATGAGCGACTTAGCTACCTGCAGAACACCCGGGGAAGAAAAGGCGATTCAAGGAACGGACCTGTGTGTAGCTAGAGCCTCTTCTGACTTGTCAGAAGTCACAGGCAGGTAGGCTACATGTTCCCGGCAAGTGGAGGCCTGATGGCTCAAGCCTTGCTTTCCCATTTTGAAGTCTCCATTCATGCTGTCTTAAAGCTGCCTAAATAACACCGTTTTTGACGGGCCTCGGGTCAGTGGAGGCAGGGCTCTTGGAAAGAAAGGAGCTTTTCTCTAAATAATCAGGGTGCTTCCATAACCTGGATGGGAGCCCATCCTGTCAGGCTGTAGGACTAAAGGCAAAGTCGACGTGACTGCATGCTTCGAGAAAGGCTTTGAGTAGCCCTGCAGGAATGGAGCATACAGCAGGGCTTTGAGGTCCTGGTCAGTGTGGTGCTTTATTTTAACGCTGGTACCCTTTTCAGGATGCCTAGATGCTTTGGGTGTGCCCCCTTTTCCCTACAACATGACTGAGTACGCCCCGGCTGCCCAGGTGCTGTGGGCATGCTGAGCAACACCCAGGCCAGTAGGCCCTTCAGAGGCCCTCTGTGTACGCCGAGTGAAGGACAACACACAGCATTTTTCCTTGGGACTGCTACAATTCCTCAGCACTTCAACAGTGTCAGGAACGCATTTGCAGCCAGTCCACAAGGCCATGGAAGTTTTCGATGTTGGCCTTCTCTCAGCTACCCCGAGAATATAGTCTCCTTAAGATTCCTTCAGGTACCTCCGTTGGAATGTCACTTTACTCAAGGAGAAAGTCAGTTTGCGTTCCAGCGGCAAGGAAAGCACAGTTCTTCATGAAACACTGCAGTCTTTTGGAAGAGGCAAATGCTTATAGGCCTAACCAGAGCCTGCCTTGCTTGAGGCAGTTCGCTACATGCAGAGCACCCTGCGTAAACAAGTTGATCCAGGGAAGGGTCCGTGGTGTACCCTGAGCATCTTTTGACTTGTTGTATCAACATGCACGTATACAGCATATCTACCTGTAAATGCAGGCCTGATGGCACACGCTGTCGTTCCCATTTGGAAAGTTCCATTCATCGAGCCTTGTATTCCACCGAGACACACACTTTTTGACGGGCCTCTAGTCACGGTAGACATGGCTCTGGGAAGAAAATGAGTGTCCTCTAATAAAACATGGTGATTCCCAGGCCTGCTTGGGAGTTCATGCTGCAACCCTCTATACCTACCTGGAGAGTGAACGTCAGCTCTTTCTTCGAAGAAAGTCCTTTCTTTGTCCTGCTGAAGTGGAGGCATGCAGAAGTTTCCAAGGGGCCTTATTCGCACTACTCCTTTATTTTATTAGTAGTACGCTGTTCAGGACACCCAGGCCCCTCGCGTTTGCACCCTATTCCCTGCAAGAACACTGAGTACCGGCAGGCTCCACTGGCCTGCTAAGCAGCCTCCAGGCCAGGAAGCCCTTCCCAGTCACTCTGTGTATGCCACGTGTAGGGCATTGCACGGCACCCTTCCGTAGGGAGAGCTAGATTTCCTCAGCTGTAGAACAGCTAAAGGGATGTTGTTCTCTCACGTCCTACTAGTCAAGGATCTCTGCCTCAGCATCCTAGTCAGAGAGACACTTAGGAAAATGCCTCTGCTTCCCATTCCTTCTCGGAACTCATACTCGAAGAATCCATACCTACAGGAGAGTGTCAGCTTGCGTTCCTGCTGCAACTAAAGTACAGTTCTTCCTCTTACACTGCAGGCTTTTAGTAGAGGCTAAGGACCGATAGCCTACCCAGAGCTTTCCTTGCATGGGGCAGTTTGCTACATGCAGAACACGCTTTGAAGACACGTGGATTCAGGGAAGGATCCAGTGTGTATCTTGAGTCTCTTTTGCCTTGCTAGGAATCACAAGGAAGTACGCCATGTGTTCACTGGAAGTGGGGGTCTGATGACACAAGCCTTGCATTCCCATTTGGAAAGCTCCATTAATGTTTCCTTGAAGCTACCTGCACAACACTGTTTCTGACGTGCCTCTAGTCACTGGAGGCAGGGCTCTGGGAAAAGAAGGATTTTTCTCTAAATAAACATGGTGCTTCCATAGCCCAGGTATGAGCTCATCCTGTCCTGCTCTAGAGCTAAATGGAAATTCTATGTGAGTACTTACCACAAGGTAAGGTCTTTTGATAACCCTGCTGAGTCAGTAGCTTCGAACAGTTTCCACGAGGCCTTAGTCCCAGTTCTGCTTTATTTTAACGTTAGTATGCTTTTCAAGAACCAAGCCCCTTGCCTGGGCACCCTATTCCTTGCAAAATCACTGTGTACCTGCAGGCTCCACTCCCTGCTATGAAACTTCCCACCTGGGAAGCCCTTCCCAGTCACTGTGTGTATGCTGAGTGTAGGGCAACACACTGCACTCTTCCTTTGAAGATATAGCTTTCCCCAGCACTCCAACACTCCAGGAAGTCTGTTCTCTGGTGTCCTACATGTCACGCAAATATGCTTCATTGTCCTAGACTGAGCTGCAGTGAGAAACCAAATCTGCTTCTCATTCCTCTTAGGAACTCATACCTAAAAACCCTATATCTGCAGGAGAAAGTCATCTTGCATTCCTACGGCTACTAATGCACAGTTCTTCCTGTTACACTCCAGGCATTCAGAAGAGGCTATGGCCTGATAGCCTCCCTAATGCGTTCCTTGGATGAGTTAATTCACTACACGCAGAACTCCCTGCCAAGAAATGTTGATTCAGGGAAGGGACCATTGTGTAGCTAGAGTCTCTTTTGACTGTTTATAAATCGCAAGGTGGGAGGCTGCATGTTCACTGGAAAAGGGGGCGTGATGGCACAAGCATTCTTTCCCATTTTGAAATCTCCATTCATGCTGCCTTGAAACCACCTGAATAACTCTGTTTTGGTTTTTTTTTTGTTGTTGTTGTTTTTGTTTTTTGCCATAGGTGGGCCTCTCACTGTTTTGGCCTCTTCCGTTTTGGGGCACAGGCTCTGGATGTGCAGGCTCAGCAGCCATGTCTCACGGGCCCAGCCACTCTGTGGCATGTGGGACCTTCCCGGACCAGGGCACGAACCCATGTCCCCTGCATTGGCAGCCGGACTCCCAGCCACTGTGCCACCAGGGAAGCCCATAACTCTGTTTTGTACAGGCCTCTACTCACTCTAGGCAGGGCTCTGGGAAGAGAAGGAGTTTTCTCTAAATAAACAATGTGCTTCCATCGCCTGGGTAGGAGCTCATCCTTTAATGCTCTAGAGCTAAAGGGAAACTCGACGTGAGTACTTACCTCATGGTTAGGCCTTTTACAGCCCTGCTGAGTCGGAAGCGTCGAGAAGTTTCCATGAAGGCTTAGTCGCACTTTTTCTTTATTTTAATGTTAGTATGCTTTTCAAGTCACCAAGACCCTTGCGTTGGCACCCTATTCCCTGCAAGAACACTGAGTACAGGCAGGCTCCACTGGCCTGCAAAGAAAATTCCAGGCACGGAAGCCCTTCACAGTCACTCTGTGTATGCTGAGTGTAGGGCAACATACTGCACTCTTCCGTGGGAGAGGTAGATTTCCTCAGCACTGCAACAACTCCAGGAAACCTCTTCTCTGGTGTCCTACGTGTCATGCAAATCTGCTTCATTGCCCTAGATGGAGCTGCACGGAGAAACACAATCTGCTTTGCATTCCTTCTAGGAACTTAAACCTGAAGACCCCATACCTACAGGAGAAAGTAGGCTTGCATTCCTACTGCCACGAAATCACAGTTCTTCCTATGAAACTGCAGGCTTTCAGAAGATGCTAAGGCCCGATAGCCTACCTAGTGTGTTCTTTGATGAGGGAGTTCACTACATGCAGATCACCCTGTGAAGAAAAGTTGATTCAAGGAAGGGACCTGTGTGTAGCCAGCACCTCTTTGGACTTGTCACAAATCACAGAGAGGCAGGCTACGTGTTGAGCGGAAGTTGGGGCATGATGTCCCAAGCCTTGCTTTCCCATTTTGAAAGCTCCATTCATGCTGCCTTGAAGCTATCTAACAACACCGTTTCTGATGGGCCTCTAGTCACTAGAAGTAGGGCTCGGGGAAGAGAAGGAGTTTTCTCTAAATAAACAGGGTGCTTCCATAACCCGGGTAGGAGCGCATCCTGTCAGGCTGTAGAACTAAAGGGAAAGTCAACTTGACTACATGCCTTGAGAAAGGCTTTGAGTTGCCCTACAGGAATGGAGCATACAGCTGTTCTTTAAGCTCTTAATCACTGTTGTACTTTATTTTAACGGTGGTACTCTTTTCTGTACTCTTAGATGCTTCGGGTGTGCACCCTTTTCTCTACAACATCACTGAGTACCCCTCGGCCGCTCTGGGCACACTGAGCAACACCCAGGCCAGTAGACCCTTCAGAGGCCCTCTGTGTACACCGAGTGAAGGACAACACACAGCACTTCTCCTTGGGACTGCTACAATTCCTCAGCACTCCAACAGAATCAGGAACGCATTTCTAGCCAGTCCATCGGGCCATGGAAATTTTCGACATTGACCTTCCCTCAGATTCACTGAGAAAATAGTCTGCTTAGAATTTGTTCTAGGACATCCATTGGAAAGTTACTCTACTCAAGAGAAAGACAGCTTGCATTCCAGCGGCAACTAAAGCACATTTTTCATGTAAGAGTGCAGTCTTGTGGAAGAGGCAAATGCTTATAGCCTGACTAGGGCCTGAGTTGGATGAGGCAGTTCGCTACATGCAGAACACCCTGTGTAACCAAGTTGATTTAGGGAAGGGCCCACTGGGTACCTTGTGTGTCTTTTGACTTGTTGAAACCATGGTACGTATACTGCGTGTCTGTTTGGAAATGCAGGTCTGATGGCAAATGCCGTCTTTCCCATTGGAAAGTTCCAGGAGTGATAGGCTTTTGCACCGTGACAAAAGGCAGGTTTCTCACCTAGTAGAGGGCTGTGTTTCTCACAATCTAGAGGCAATCTAGAGGACTCTGATGCCCTCCCATCTCTCAGTACCTGGATTTAGCCCATAGAATTAGGTTCAGTGGGCCATCATTTTTTTCCAAGCCTCCTGTCATGAGGGTTCCTCAAAACTCCCTGAAACTACTTACAGTGGTCCAAATGAGTACATGAGTCAAAACTAGGAGACCGGGTCAGCTTTATTGTACAGAACCAAGAGTTTCCCTCAGTCAGCTCAAGACCATTTTGAATGGGCCGGCAAAAATGTGTCACTTTCGGTGTGCCATCGGGGAAAGGATGTTCCACTTAGCAAGGGACCTACGGAGTGGTAGGTTGAGCTACATTTGCAGATGAGCCATTGGTGATTTCTGTGCACCATTAATTTGCCAAAGTGCACTGAGTCTGGAAGGCAGAGTGTTTCACAATGTGTAGTCGAGCTTGCAGCTGCTGGGTAGTATGGGGTAAAATGTGGCTTAATAACAGCGAAGACCTATGAGGCTCAGCGTTCTTACCCCGAGGGTATGCCATGTCTGCAGAGTGTGGCCTCTAGCATAGCATTCCACGGATATGTCAGTCAGCTCTTTGAGAGACATTTGACAGTTCTGCCAGGCTCTGTGTTCCTCAGTTGGAAGGTCGTGATGGTTTTACACCCTGGACAAATGTTCTTGCTAGCTTTACAAAAACCACATGTGATGCTTAGAAGAGAAACAAATGCAGAGTGAGATGATAGAATGGTGTCTTCTGGTACGGCACACATGCCCAGGATTTGGGGCAGCTTTTGAAGCAATGGAAGGGCATGCCAATGGTGAATTTTCTTACATGGTGTGCAATGCTAGGGGAAGCCTGGTGTTCCTGTGGCAGGAAGCAGTGAGAGCCCTTCACACTTCATGCAAAGGAAGCCTTCCTAGTTCACATTGAACATGGAAGGGTTGCTCACAAGCCAGAGGCAAGAACTCTCATGAGCCACCATCTGGCCCTTCATGGAACATAAATGACCGTGGCTTTGTAGGTAGGGTTTTGACTCACAGGTGTATCACCATAAGGTTGGAACCAGCTGCTTTGAATCTCTCCTAAATGCGAGCCCCTGAGGCGAGAAGGAAACAAGCGCCTGCTTAACCTTACCAAATGAAAAAGTTTCCCAGAGGAACCGGAAGAAAGGGTGGAATGGACCAGCACAAAAGATCCTGCAGGCCTCCCACTGGTGGGAAGGGAGGATGAAGTTTGGTGTGACATGTGGACAGGGGGAAGAGATAACGGGGCCAAGAAATGTTTCATAATGTTCATAGGGTGCTGAGCTAGAGTGGGTGTGGTCCTGCTGCTGCAGTGAGTAAAGCCTTGCACATGGCAGAAGAGAAGTTGCACATAGGAGTGCAGCCCTGTGTTTTAGGAGAATAAGGAATCAGCTGGGCACAGCGTCCACTCCCTAAGAGGTAGAGGTTTCTGAAGCATATGGCTTGGATAAAGGTGGTGTGGAAGGCATCCACCTTGCTGGTCTTTCCGAGGTAGTGCCAAGCTGTGCTAATATATTTAATAAAGTGCCAATAAGAGCATGGTAACACCCACTCTGTGAACAGGATATTTCCCTGAACAGAAAGAGGGATGCTTTTCTTCCAGGCACAATGAATGAACATTGGAGACGACGGTTGTTTCATAGTTCAGAAAGAGTAGGCAGGATTGGGAGCAGCTTAGTCAGAGGTTTCCAGCCCATTGCCACATTAATTTACCCAGCGTTCCATGGAAAGCTGAGCAAACCTCCGTATACAAATTCCCAACTGTGGTGAAAGTCTCTCAGACTGGGTGGAGAGATATACATATCATGAAACAGGTGTGTTTCTCACAGAGGAAAATAAGAGTTCTTCTATTCCAAGGATCCACTGAGGGCATGGCCATAAACAAAGGGTCATAAGTACGAGGGGTTTTCTTTCATATGGTGAACGTACTGCATGGGTGTCTTCACGCTTTTTTGAGCTTTTCCTCAAAGCATGTACCTACCAGGGAACTAAGTGCCACTTAATGACACTGAATCCATGCATTTAGTAGATTAACCAGCAGGGATTTGCGAGCATTTTCCTTGCAGCAGCAATGTTGTTGCCCTGAAGGAAAGCGATGTGTGGCATGGGCCCGACTGGAGTACTTTATGCTACACGCTTGAAATTCTCACATGTGTAACTCTCACGGAACTTCTGTCACCCTGAGGGACTCCACCTGATGGAAAGGAAAGCCTTTCAGAGAGTAGAGTCCAAGATGTATCCCAGGGAGAAATGGCTGGCCGTGGTTTCATAGCAGAAGAATGGAAGAACTAGGCCCTGTGGTTCTTTCACTATGGGGGCCAGGGGTTGCAGTGTGATGACCCGAGTGGCCTGCAGTATTGCCCTTTCAAATGACTGCTGTCCAGACACCATAACTTAATTAACTGAAAGTCTAGTAGCAGGAAATACCTTGGCAGGGCATGAAAACCCTTGCTTCCCATTAAGAATGCTCTTACATTTCTTAACAGCTAGATGAATGAAGTTTGACACAGGGTGTTCTTTACTGGGAAGGCACTTTGGACTCCGGGCTTGGGAGAGCTGGGGAGAGGCTGGAGCACCCTGGCCAACAAGCCTTTCTAAAGTTGGCATGATGCCCTGCACTTCCAGGACACACAGAGATGAAAAACGTGAGGAAAGCCAGATTTCCAGTGTAGTACTTGGATTTGTTTCTCATTGTTAGTGACAAGAATTTTGATGCATCGCCATCTCTCAATGTCTGGACTTATCCTATCCAAGTAACTTCCGAGGGCCAGCTTTTCTGTCAGAGCCATGGGACACTCAGGTTTGACCAAAGTCCCTGAAATTATTTTGAGTGTTGTGAACGAGACCTTGAGTCAAACTAGAAGGTGAGGTTGGCTTTAATGTACACAAGGGAGAGAGCTTCCACAGCACGGTTTTGAATGGACTGACCAAAAAGTGTCACTTGCAGTGTACACTTGGGGTGGGATATTTCACCTTGTGGATAAACTTGGGAGTGTTAGGTGGGGCTACACTTACAGATGAGCCATTGGTGATTTCTGTGCACCATTAATTTGCCAAGGTGGGCTGCCTGAGTCTGGAAGGCAGAGTCTTTCACAATGCCAAGTTGAGCCTGTGTCTGCTAGGTAGTATGTTGAAAATGTGGCTTAACAACAGTGAAGACCTGCCAGGCTTCACGTTCTTTCCTTGAGTGGACACTGGGTCCGCAGCATATGGCCTGTAGCATAGGTTCCTCTTATCTGTCCATCAGCTTTGTGAGAGACATTTCACAGCTGCACCAAGCTCAGTGTTCCTCAGTTGGAAGGTTGTGATGGTCTATCACCCTGGACGAAAGGGCTTTCTTGTCTCAAGAAACCACATGGGATGATTAGAAGTAAAATCAATGCAGAGCGAGACAGACCAGTGTCTCCTGGCATTGCACATTTCCCCAGGATATGGGGAAGCTTTGGAAGTGTTGAAAGGACGTGCCAAATTTTCCTTTTTTGACATTGTGTGTAATGCCAAGGCAAGACCGATGTTCACCTGTCAGGAAGGAGTGAGAGCCATTCAGATTCAGTAAAGAAAGCCTTCCCGGTTCATATAAAACATGGAAGGGTGGCTCACAAGGCAGAGGCAAGAAATGTCATGATCCACCCTCTGGAACTGCATGGAACACAAGCGTCAGGAGCTTAGGCAGGTAGGGTTTTCTTTCACAGATGTATCAATGTAGGGTTGGAAGGGGTTGCTTTGCATCTTTCCTGACCACGAGCCCCTCACTTGAGAAGGAAACAAGGCCAGATTAAGTTTACAGAATGAAAAACTTCCTAGAGGAACCAGAAGGTATGCTTGAATGGACCAACACAATTGGGTCCTGCAGTACTCCCTCTGAAGAGAATGACCCTTGAAGTTGGTGTGTGAAATGTGGAGTGGGTGAGGGAAATATGAGGCCAATTATATATTCTTAATGCCCATAGGGTATTGAGCTAGCAAAAATGTGGTCTTTGGGCTGGAGAGAGTAAAACCTTTTGCATGGCTGAAGACAAGTTGCACCTCAGATTATGGCTGCTGTTCTTAGAAGAAGAATGTAGTGCCTGGGCACTGTGTTCTCTCCCTGAGAGGAAGATGTTTGTGAAGTGCTTGGCCTGCTGTAAGTGGCATAGAAGGAATTTGATATGATGCTCTTTCCAAAGTGGTGTCAAGATGTGCTGAGCTCTGTACTCTAAGGGTCGATAGGAGCACGGTTGTTCACACTCTGAAAGTAAGGTGTTTCTGTGAAGAGAAAAAGGGATGTGTTTCATGGGGTGCAATGAATGAACATCGGTGCCATCGGTTTCTTCATGGTACAGAAAGAGTAGGCACGATTGGGGACAGCTTAGTAAAACTTTGGCAGAACGCTGCCTGCCTACTTTTCCCAGCATTCCACGGTAAGCTTAGCGTAGCTCCATATTCAAATTCCCAAAGGAGTGAAAGGGTCTTGGGCAGCATTGACAGAAATATGTATCGTGAAATGGGTGTGTTTCTCACAAATGCAGATGAGAGACCTTCTATGCCAAGGAGCCATTCAGGGCTCATACTTGATCCAAGGGCCCTAAGCATGAGGGGTTTTCTTTCATGGAATGAACGTACTGCTCGTGTGTCTACACACTGCCTTGAGCCTCTCTTCAAAGCAGGTATGAACCACGGGCTAGAATCCAAGTCCCATTAAGCTCTGTGAAGTCATGTGTTTGCCCTTGTCAGCGACAGGGATTCTGAGAGCATTTTCCTCTCACTGGCAGTGTAGGTTCCTTGACACGAAGAGATGGGTTGTATGGTCCACATTGGAGTACTTTTTGCCACATAGTGGCAAATCTCGGAAGCGAAATTATCAGCTGAGGTCCTGCCACCCAGAGTGGGCTCTCTGTGAAGGAAAGGAAAGTCTTTCTGAGAAAAAAAGTCCAACAGGTCTCCTAGGGTGTGATTGAGGGCCTCGGTTTCGTAGCAGAAGAACGAAGGAACTAGGGTCTGTGGTTCTTTCACTACGGGGAACAGTAAGTGGCAGCGTGATGCCTGGAGTGGACCATAATACTGCCCTTTCAAGAGACTGCACTGCAGAACCCATAAGCTCTGTTTTCGGAATTCCAGTAGCAGTGAAATCTTTGCCAAAGGCAGGGAAAGCTTTGCTTCTGTTTTTTTTTTTTTTTTTTTTTTTGGAACACTCCAGCATTGCTCACTAGCCAGAGGAAATGTTTTAGTGTACTTAGGTATACCTAGACAGGAACCATAGAGAAACTGTTCCCTGTGGCAGGTCGAACTGAAACAAGTTTGACCTTTTGCCTGCCGTGCATAGCATCTTCAGTAAACTTCCTACCTTCCAAGGGGCCCACTGAGCAACTTGTAGTTGTTCTCCAAACAGGAGGACTCGAGGAGAGAATGGCAACCAATGCCTTTTACCTGCTCCCGTGTGAGGAGATTCTTGGAATGTTCAGGTGTCCTCTAAAACCATGGCATTAAGAAATACACAGTGGCATCCAAGCCTTTTCAGGAAGGAGAACGACACATGATGTGGGACTGTAGAGACTGTTGCCCTAAACTGCTAGTAATGAGATTTTATAAATTAATCCTGAGAACCTGATTCCAGTTCCACTTGTTGAAAACAAGGATGATCAAAGGCTCTAGGATGTTAAGTTGCAACCTGGGTGGCCTATATGCGAAGGAGAGTATGCGTGTTCTGAACGCTGAAACTGGGCTCAGTACAGGATGCTTTTGAAGTTGGAAAGACATACCTGTCTCCAAAACCTGTACTGTCTAGTTCTAGAAACATGAAACCATCATCAGGGCAATGTGATTCACAGAGATGTTTCTCTCGGGGAAACTTCTGGAGCAACATGCAGGAGGAGATGAATAGTTGGAGACAGTAGCAAGATTTCTGATGCAATGGATGTATGGACAACTCTGCTCAGTGCTATCATGCAGATCAAAAGTTGGCTCAAGGCATTTCAGAGTGTCAATAAAGGCCTCTTCCATGAACCTTTGTGCTCCTTCTTCTTTTCTTCTACTCAGGAATGCCTAGCGAGTCACCGTAGAGTATGGTTTCCCTGCAGCAGGTCCAACCGATACTAGTGTGACCCCCTTTTGTACTGTGAACCATAGCATCTTAAGGAAACATCTTATCTCCCGAGGGTTCCCCTAAGTGACCTTGTAGTTCTGCTCCACAGAGCAGGCTACAACGTGAGAAGAGTAGCCAAGGCCTTTTACCTGCTGCCCAGTGAAGAGGTTCTAAGTCGATCCAGGAGTCTTCACAAACCACCCTCCTGAAGTCATCCTGTGGGGACCTTGTCAACCTGGTCATAAACTTCTATTGTTGGGCTGCTGGTATTTGCTCCCATGAATGTACACCAGCTACACTTGCTCGAGAAAATGGGGCATCACATGCTCTCCGATGGTAATGTGTAGCCTGGGAGGCCTATATGGGAAGAATATGAGGTTTGTTGCCAGCGCTGAGGCCAAGCTCTGTCAAGTGTACTTTGCAAGGTAGAAAGACCTACCTGATTCCGAGACCTGTATTGACTTTTTCCAGAAAGGAGGAACACTACCATTAGAGGAATGGCCTCCAAACAATAAAAGTCTTCATTTCTCACAAGGAATATGAAGGACATTGGGACACAGTATTTGTTCCAAGTCCATAGTTCAGGCCCAAGGTGTGGCTTCTCATAAATGGTTTGAGGGACTTGTACTACTCCCATCTGCACAGCTCAGTGTTTAGCTTCCTTCAATACCATGTGGCCAGAGCACTTTCAAGTGACTGCTGTTCAGAAGACATGAGAAGGCAGGTGTCTCCTGTAGTACGGGTACCGGACTCCTCCAACTGACACCAGGGCCGTGTCATGTACTGTGACCTTTCTCTCTGGGAACTCATGGAGAAACGTGCAGCAAGTGGTGAAGAGTTCGCGACAGCTGCAAGGTCTCTGGTGGCACGGATATATGCACAACTGTGCTCAGCTCTGTTGTGCAAAGAAAAAACAGTCTCAAAGCCTTTCAGAGTGTCAGGAAAGGCTTCTTTCACAGTAAGCCTGGCTCTGTGCTCTTTCATATGTGATTGTACTCGAGAATACCTAGATGGTCACCGTAGCACAGGGGCTCCATGCAGCAGGTTTAAGTGATCGAAGTTTGACCCTCTTGCCTCTGCTGCTTAGAGTCTTGAGGAAAGCTCCTGTCTCCCGAGGGTTCTTCGATGTGACTTTGTAGTTCTGCTCCACACAGCAAGCTTTGACAAGAAAATAATAGCCAAGGCCTCTTACCTTCTGCCAAATGAAGAGATTCTAGGACTATCCAGGAATAATCTCAAAACGTCCTCGTGAAGCCATTCCAGCCTTTTTGGGAAACAGGTCTACACGTGCTTTGGGGATTGTGTCAAGAGTTGGGAATAAACCTACCTAGGTAGGAAAAGACCTGTACTCTGAGAATTATAAGATGCTGATAAAAGAAATCAAAGATGACACCAACAGGTGGAAAGTTATACCATGTTCCTGCATTGGAAGAATCAATATTGTCAAAATGGCTATACTACCCAAGGCAATCTACAAATTCAATGCAATCCCTATCAAATGACCAATAACGTTTTTTACAGAAGTAGAACAAAAAAATTTAATATTTGTATGGAGACACAAAAGACCTGGAATTGCCAAAGCATCTTGAGAAAGAAAAACTCTTAGATGAAAACATAGGCAGAGGGCTTCCCTGGTGGCACAGTGGTTGGGAATCCGCCTGCTGATGCAGGGGACACGGGTTCGTGCCCTGGTCCAGGAGGATCCCGCATGCCACGGAGCGGCTGGGCCCGTGAGCCATGGCCACTGGGCCCGCATGTCCGGAGCCTGTGCTCCGCAATGGGAGAGGCCAAAACAGTGAGAGGCCCGTGTACTGCAAAAAAAAATCAAAAAACAAAAAACAAAACAAACAAACAAAAAAAACATAGGCAGAATACATTTTGACAAAAATGTAGCAATATCTTTTCTGATATGTCTCCTAGAGTAATGTAAACAAAAACAAAAATAAACAAATGGGACTTAATTAAACTCAAAACCTTTTGCACTGCAAAGGAAACCATGAACAGAATGAAAAGACAACCCACACAATGGGAGAGAATATTTGCAAATGATGCAAGCTACAGGGGTTAATCTCCAAAATTTATGAACAGAACATGCAGCTCAATATCAAAAAACCAAACAACCCAATCAAAAAAATGGGCAGAAGACCAAAAGAGACATTTCTCCACAGAAGACATAAAGAGGCCATGAAGAGGCACATGAAAAGATGCTCACGATTGCTAATTATTAGAGAAATTCAAACCAAAACGACAGTAAGCTATCACCTCACAACTGTCAGAATGTCCATCATCAAAAAATCTGCAAACAATAAATGTTGGAGAGGGTATAGAGAAAAGGGAACCCTCCTGCACTGTTAGTGGGAATGTAAATTGGTGCAGCCACTATGGAGAACAGTATGGAGGTTCTTTAAAAAAAACTAAAAATAGAGCTACAGCATGATCCAGCAATCCCACTCTTGGGCATATATCTGGAGAAAAACATGGTTTGAAAGGATACATGCACCTGAAATTTCACTGCAGCACTGTTTACAATAGCCAAGACATGGAAGCAACCTAAATGTTCATCAAAAGATGAATGGATAAAGATAATGTAGTACATATATACAGCAGAGTATTACTCAGCATTTAAAAAGAATGAAACAATGCCATTTGCAGCAACATGGATGGACCTGGGCGTTATCATATTAAGTGAAGTATATCAGACAGAGAAACACAAATATCATAAGATAACGGTTATATGTAGAATCTAAACAAAAAAATTAGATATAAATAAACTTTTTTAAAAAAGGAAACAAACCCATAGACTTAGAAAAGAAACTTATGGTTACCAAAGGAGAAAGGTAGTGGGGAGGGATAAATTGTGTGTTTGGGATTGACATATACACACTACCATATTTAAAATAGATAACCAACAAGGACCTACTGTAGAGCACAGGGAACCCTGCTCAATATTCTGTAACAACCTAAATGGGAAAAGAATTTGAAAAAAAAATAGATACATGTTATGTGTATAACTGAATCACTTTGCTGTACAACTGAAATTAACACAACATTGTTGATCAACTCTACACCAATACAAAATAAAAATTAAAAAAAAGAAAAATGCACACATTAGAAGCATACAACTTATTGAATATTCATAAGGTCACACACCTATGTAACCAACATTACCTGAACCCCCTGTGCTCTTTCACAGCCTACCCTCTTCCTGCCTAAGTTAATCACTAGCCTGACTTCTAGCACCATAGATTAATTTTGCCTGCTTTAGAACTTCACATTATTCGAGTCATATGGTGTGCACTCATTATAGTATCTTTTGCTTGAATTACGTTTGTGTGATTTATCCATGTTGCTGCATATAATTGTAGATATTTCACTCTCTTTGCTGAATAATATTCATCTATATAAATATACCACAGTTATTTATTAATTTTACTGCAGATGCATATACTATGTTTACCCATTGTTTTGGTTATTACTGTTTTCAGTTTGAGGTTCTTTATGGTGGTTTTTACTGATATTTAGTAAAACTATATATATGGATCTGTTAGATATATAATTAAGCATCAAATTGTTGGGTCCAAATCTATGTGTACAACTGAACTCTATTAGATATTGTCAAAAGGTTTTCCAAAGTGATTGTACCAGCATTGTTTGAAGGTTCCAGTTATTATATATCTTCACTGACATTGGATATTTTTTTGTTCTTTTAATGTGTACCATTCCAGTGTTTGTATGATGGAATTGAACTATAGTTTTAATTAACATTTCTCTGATAACCAATTAAGTTAAGAACTTTTCATATGCTTAGTGGTTAAATACCTGTCTCTTTTGGCAAAATATCTGATTAAATCTTTTGCCCAGGCCTTCCCTAGTGGTGCAGTGGTTGAGGATCCGCCTGCCGATGCAGCAGACACGGTTCATGCCCAAGTCTGTGAGGATCCCACATGCTACTGAGCAGCTGGGCCCGTGTGCCATAGCCACTGGGCCTGCACGTCCAGAGCCTGTGCTCTTCAACGGGAGGGGCCGCGGTGGTGAGAGGCCTGCCCCCCCAAAAAAAACAAAAAACTTTTGCCCATATTTGTATTAGGTTTTCTACCTTTTTCTTATTGATTTGTATTTCTTTATGTATACTCTGGGTTAAGGTTAGGTCCTTTATCAGATGAATTTCAAATATATTCTCAAATATATATGGTGGCTTACATTTTTATCCTCTTAATAGTTCACTAGGTAAAGAGGCTGTCCTCATTTGAACATAATTCCACATATTATTTTTCCTTCTCATTCACCTTTTATATCGTGTTTGATAAAACTTCATTTATCACAAAGTCATAATTTCTCCTTTGATTTCTTCTAAAAGCTTTTTTAAAAAAAAATTCTGTCTTTAGACATATCTAGAATTGACTTTTTATTATGTTGAGAGGTGATAGTCAAATCATTCATTTCTTATTTCATGTGGATAGTCAATTGATACAGTACAATTTATGGGAAACAGGATCATGTATTCCATTGACTATAGTGCCATCTCTGTGATAAATTGGGTGACAATACATGTGAGAGTGTTCTTCTGGAATATCCACAGTAAAGTTTATATACTTTTTCTTTTTTTTAATTAGTTGATTTACAGTGTTGTGTTAGTTTCAAGTGTACAGCAAAGTGAATCGGTTATACATATACATATATCCATTCTTTTCTAGATTCTTTTCCCTTATAAGTTTTTATAGAATATGGAGTAGATTTCCCTGTGCTATACAGTAGATTCCTTTTAGTTATCTATTTTATATATAGTAGGGTGTATATGTAGACTCTATTTCTGCTGTGTAAATAAGTTCATTTTTACCATTTTTTTTCAGATTCCACATATAAGTGATATCACATGATATTTGTCATTCTCTGTCTGACTTACTTCACTTAGTATGATAGTCTCTATGTCCATCCATGTTGCTGCAAATAGCATGAGTTTGTTCTTTTTGTGGCTGAGTAATGTTTCATTGTATATATGTACCTAACTTTATATATTGACATGCTATGCAACAAATTGACAAAATACACTTTTAATTCTAATAGTTTGTAAATAAATAAGTTTTGATTTTTTTATTTATAAAATTATGCCATCTATGTACATGAACAATTCTGTTTGTTTACTTTTTATCTTCTTTCTGGTCCTGTAGTTTTTTTTGTTGCTGAAATATTTTAATGATAGATTCATTTTCTTTTGTGACATAGGAATATACTAGTTTTCTATTTCATCTTGTTTCAGGTTTGTAAATTATTATTTGCCTAGAAATTGTCTTTTCATTTAAATTTTCAAATTTATTAGCAAAATTTGTGTATAAAACTTTCCATTTTAATGTTTGTTAGATCTTTGTAATATCATCTATCCCTTCTCATTTTTGCTTTAATTAGAGCTTATAGTAACTTCATACTTAATATAATTATTGGTATTTTGAGCATATATTTTCTTTTGTTTATTATGTTTTTTTTTTTAATTTCCTTCTTGCCACCTTTTGGGTTAATTATTCTTTACTATACTATTTTCCCCCAAGTCAACTTAGAAGCTATATAATTTTAAATTTGGTATCCTAGACTTTGGGGATTTTGGGAGGGTGCATAATTTTATATTATATATTATATACATTATATTGTATATATATATTTGACATATAACTGCATACATTTAACATTACAATGCATTAATTTGATACATTCATATTATATATTGTAATATGATTGTCATTGTCATGATATTTAGCTCCTCTATCACATTATATAATTATTCTTTTCTTTTAATGTTTGGGATATTTAAGTTTTAGTATCTCAGCAAATTTGATGATTGTAGTATAGTACTATTGTCTATATTCATGATACTGTGCATTAGGTCTCTATGGCTTATTTACTACTTGTTAGAACTTTGTACAATTAAACACCATCAATCTTATACCTGTTTACCCCATTCTGTTGTAACCATGCTTTAACCCTCTTTTATAGAGTTCACATATAAGTGATGTCATACCATACTTCTCTTTCTCTGTCTGACTTGCCTCGTTTAGCATAATGTGCTCAGAGTCCATCCATGTTGCAGTGGCAGGATATCCTCTCTTCTCTTGGATGGGTAATATTTCATTGTATATGTGTCATATCTTTTTCTTTTTAATCCATTCATCCTTTGATGGGCATTTATGTTGTTTCCATATCTTAACTATTGTGAATAATGGTGCAGTAAACATGGGAGTGTATGTATCTCTTTTAAATTCTATTTTTATTTCCTTTTGAAAGAAGTTGAAATGCTGGATCATATGGTAGATCTATTTTAATTTTTTTTGAAGAAATTTTGTATTGTTTTCCATAATGGTTGGACCAATTTACATTCCTACCAACAGTGCATAAGGATTCCCTTTTTATTATATCCTCAGCAGCACTTGTCATCTCTAGTCTTTCTGATGATAGTCATTCTAACAGATGTGAGGTGATACCTCATTGTGGTTTTAATTTGCATTTCTCTGATGATTAGTGTTGTTGAGCATCTTTTCAGGTGTGTGTTGACCACTGTGATGTCCTCTTTGGAAAAAATCTATTTAGTTCTTCTGACTTTTAAATCAGATTATCAGTTATTTTGTGTTATTAAATTGTATAAGTTCTTTATATATTTTGATATTAACACCTTATTTGTTAAATGGTTTGCAAAAATTTTCTCTCATTCTGTAGATTGTGTTTTCTGTTTTTTAATTGTTTCATTTGCTGTGCAGGAGCTTTTGAGTTTGATGTAGTCCAATTTGTTAAGTTTTGCATTTGTGTTTGTGCATTGGGCATCATATCCAGAAAATTATGTCCAAGACCAACGTAGAGGAGCTTCTTTCCTGAATCTTCTAGGAATTTTATGGTATCAGGTCTTATGTTTAATTGTTCAATATATATTTTACTTAATTTTTGTGAGTGGTGTGAGATAGGGATTCAAGTACATTTTTCTGCTTGTATTTCTCCAGTTTTCCCAGCACTGTTTTTTGAAGAGACTACCTTTTCAGTTTGGGGATTTCTTTAAAATTGATTTTTACTAATCAAGGCTCCAGCAGATTCAGTTTCTGATAAAAGCCTACTTCGTGGTTCACAGACAGCCATCCTTTTGCTGTGTCCTCATGGTGGAAAGAGTGATAGAGCTCTCTTATAAGAACATTAACCCCGTTCATGAGAACTTCACCCTCTCTGCTTAAGGTGACCTAGTCACCTCCCAAAAGCACCCCCTTCTAATTCCATCACTTGTGGGAGTTTAGGGTTTCAACATATGAGTTTGAGAAGGATACATAGAAACATTCCATCTATAGTATAATTTATGATAGATAATTTTGCTGGATACAGAATTCTAAGTTCTCAGATTTTTTCTTTTCAGTATTTTATAGATATCATCTTCTTGTTTGCATTGTTTTCAATGAAAAATCTGTTTTATATTTGTTCCTCTGTATTTCTTTCTCATGCTGCATTTAAGATTTTCTCTTTATTACTAGCTTTGAGCAACTTTATTGTGATGTGTCTTTTTGTAGTTGTATTAGTGTTTCCTCTGGCTTCATTGAACTTTCTGGATCTGTGGATTTAGAATTTTCACCAAATTTGGGACTTTTTGGCCATTATTTCTTCAAATGTTTTTTCCTCTCTCTCCTCTGGGGACTCCAATTACACATATATTAAAGTGCTTGAAGTTTTCTCCAAACTCACTGATGTTCTGCTCAATTGTTTCATCCTTTTTACTTGTATGTCTTATTTTGAATAATTTCTATTGCTATTCCAGTTTAGGAAATGTCCCAGGCAGAAAGCCAGTATGAATGTGGAACTCATCTCATGTGTTTTTCCTTTTCTCAAAGATCATAACCCTGTGATATCTAATATGTAATACCTGAAAATTTCCTTCATATATTTTGTCTTATTTGTGTGAGGTGTGTGTGTGTGTGTGTGTGTGTGTGTGGTGTTTGTTCCTAACATAAATTTTTGAATAAAACATGAACTCCCTTAATAGATTAAAAGCTTTGTAGTATCTGGGGCCATATATTAAATTTCTATATAAGCTAAATATACTAATTCCATAGAATAGCATTAAATAAATATGTTTTAATAATATTATTTAAAAAATTATTTACATAAGTATGAACTAGATGACCAGGAATGGGATATGACTTTCAGGATCATTCAAAGCATACAGTTATTGTCAGATGTTCTTCTAATACCCTACTGTACTATTTTCAATTTCAGAGATACACACAGACCAAAGAGTATACAAACATAATATACAAATATAAACACAGATTTTAGTTTCAAGTCTTTTTAACAAAAAGACATTGGTGTCCTAAAACCTTTGTAAAACTTAGACAGCATAAAGATAATGAGAAAGACTATGTGTGCCTAGTTAAAGTTTGCCTGTATCTGAGACTCTGGACACTGGTACAGGATTAACTAGAGTAACTGACATAAAAGACAGGGCAGAGGAATGAGATTAGCAAGAGGGGCAATATTTGAAAAGATGGATATGCATTTATGCACTTGAGCACATTGGAGGGTGCATCCTGGTTTCATCAAGTCCAGATCATTTTTTTACTCAAGTTCTTCATTAAAGAAATGTTTTCTAAAATATTTTGTAATAAGGAATCTATAACTTTGTTTATTGTTATAGTAATTGTTAGGCAAAGACAATTGTCTCTTCAGTTGCAACTCAGTAAAAATTCCATGTAGTGTCCTGGGTGAGTTCCATTTTCTGATAGCATTGCTGTATATTTTCCAGTAGATGGAGATATATACCTATTTGATGTCTTTAAACACAAAGCATTTCCAACTTGAAGTTGCACACCTGAATCCTGAACTCCTGTGAGTGAGACCTCTTCACTCATGCATTTATTCATTCAGTACTTTCAGAGCATCTATTACATGCCAGCATGAATATTAGGGATACAAAGATTAATAAGACAGAGTTATCCAAAAGTTCTCACAGCCTTCTGGTGGGGACTGACAAATATGTAACCTACTAACTAAAATTAAAAAATAATAGGTATTGTGATGGAAAGAATATCTGAGAGCTCCTGACTTGAGGAGCAGCCAAAATATCTATCAACTGCTTTGGCCTCTCTCTAGTACTGCATTTTTTTAACTTGGGCTAATTTTATAATGGGAGGGTCGATGTTTAAAAATTAATCTAATTCAATAAGTATTTATTGAGAGTGTGGTTATGCAAATGTGCAAACCAAGATATTAGGTGCTACCATGGAAAATAAACTCCATTTTTCATTTATTCACTGCTTAAGAAACTTACAACATCAGATGAGGGAGTTGAAACAAATACACAAATAACTATAACATGGGAAATACTATAAGATGAAGACAAAGTTTCTGAAGAGAGAAAGTTAATTTCTAGCTAGGGGAATCAAGAACGTCTTCATCTGAGAAGTTCTGTGTAAGAGATATTTTTAGAATAAATAAGGGTCAGCAAAAATGACTAGAAATCTTACTTCAGCCAGAGGAATAACTGGGAGGAAACATTACAATTGGTATAAGGCCCCTGGCCTGTTTCAAAGACTTTATCCAATTCTAACAGTGCTATTGACTGACCAGCTCTCATTCCTCGAGTAAGTCAGTTAATTTTTCTTTTCAGAAAGCCCCAGGTTTCTTCTCCATTAATGATTGAATAGATATGTGTAATTATGTCTCTTCTCCAACATAGCTCAAAAGTGAGGTGGTGGGGAAATATGTATAGGTTTTATTTAGATAATGGGAATTCTGCCTTTCTGGCTAAGGTATAAAGTCTTGTTAGAGACTGTTACAGCCTGAATCATGCACACCTTAACTTTCATATGTTGAAACCCTAACCCAGAGTATCTCGAAAAGTAACTGTATTTGGAGATAGGACCTTTAGAGAGGCAATTAAACCTGAACGAAGCCATTAGAGCAAGCTCTAATTCAACCTGACTGGTGTCCCTAAAACAACACCAAGTGTTATTTAGACATGCAAAGAGACACCAGGGGATGCATGTGCATAGAATAAAGACCATGTAAGGACACAATGAGAAGACAACCATCTGCAAACGAAGGACAGAGGCCTCAGAAGAAACCAAAACTGCTGACACCTTGATCTTAGACATCTAGCTTCCACAACTGTGAGAAAATTAATTTCCGTTGTTTAAGCCAACCAGTCTGTAGTGCTTTGTTATGGCAGCCCTAACAAACTAACAAAGAGTCTATTATAAAATAAGCCTGGAGGGCCTCCCTGGTGGCGCAAGTGGTTGAGAGTCCGCCTGCCGATGCAGGGGATACGGGTTCGTGCCCCGGTCTGGGAGGATCCCATATGCCGCGGAGCGGCTGGGCCCGTGAGCCATGGCCGCTGAGCCTGCGCGTCCGGAGCCTGCGCGTCCGGAGCCTGTGCTCCGCAACGGGGGAGGCCACAACAGTGAGAGGCCCGCATACCGCAAAAAAAAAAAAAAAAGCCTGGAAAAGTAATGTGTGATCATTCTATAGAGTTCTATAAGACTGAGATAGAAAGTATACATTTGATTTGGTGTTCAGTAAGAAACTATCACATGTTATGAGCTTGAGAAAGGGACACTCTTGTCAGCACCCACCCAGCGCTTGAATCCTTGAAATTAAAGATATGGCAGGAAAAGAAGCAAAAATGGAGAGGATTTTTAACACTAGTTTCAAATTAAAAATGGAATAAGTGGAATTACAGTGGCAAGGTTTAGTAGAAGGCACTCTAGATCAGCAGCCAGGAGGTCATGACCAATGTATGCCCTCTAATTCAAGTTCTTGGTGAATTTTCAAAAGGTCCTTGACCTCATGGGGCTGCTGTTTCATTGTCTGCAATGCAGAAATACAGTAAGTCTCCTACATATGAACAAGTTCCATTTCAAGAGTGTGTTCGTAAGTCCAGTTTGTTTGTAAGTCTAACCAAGTTAGCCTAGGTATCCAACTAACACAATCAGCTATATAGTACTGTAATAGATTTATAATACTTTTCACACAAATAATACATAAAAAGAAAACATAAAAAATAAAGAAAACATTTTGAATCTTCTAGTACAGTACTTTGAAAAGTACAGTAGTACAGTACAACAGCTGGCATACAGGGGTTTTCATTGCATGAACAGGCAAGAAGAGTTACTGACTGGAGAAGCGAGAGGAGGTTGGAGATGGCAGAGCAGAAGGATATCAGCAACAGGAGATGGAGAGCAAGCTGCAATTTCACTCATGCCTGATGTTGATGGAACACACATTTGCATCTTTGAAAATTAACAAATTGAAGGTTTGTATGTAGGGAACTTACTGTATTAGTCATTGGTCATTTTCCTTTCACAGAATGTTTGTTGGGAACAAATAAGAAAACTGTTGACAAAGTGCTTTAAAAATTATAGAGCTCTAGATCGATAGATAATTTACATGTTCTTAGTGTTGGAAGAGATGATAAGGTCATGGGGTCTAATCTCGTTACTTTAAGTAACCCTGTAATTGACTCCTCTTGTACTTTGCAGTGAACTAATATCTAAAGTCAAAGATGTTTGCTAAAATAGTATGAAAAGTATGCCCCAAACATGAAAAATAGAAAGCATTGAGTCTTATCAGTTTTCCTGGTGATTAATGGAACAATAAGGCCAATTAGGAGGCACGGCTAAAATTTCAATAATAATTTAGAATGATTATGTTTTGTATCATTTAGAGGATGCAAACATTTATATGTGGCACGGTACAAAATTATGTTGACTTGAAGTGAATCTATGATAAATCTCTCATAAGTGCTGTCTTATTTACATGTGTGTATCTTATACTCTTTTAATAGTGATGATGAAATGTTCACAGAAAACAGGGTGGTAAAGGACAAAAAGCCCAAAGATCCTATCTCTTCTACACCTGCTTCTCAGCCCCTCAGAGATGTCCTGGCTTCCCTTCTTTGTATGTAAAGTTGTCAATCACCAATCTAGGTGTTCTTGGTGTAGAGATGCCACTCAAAATCGACATCATGCAAGTGAAACTGCCACTCAAAATGGCTGCCTGGCAAATGGAGCTGTCAGTCATTTTGAACAATTAGTCTGTTGCATTGTCAATGAGATGGACTGGTGTATACTGCAAACTGCCTCATCAGATATAATAGAACTTAAAGTCTTGATTAAACCTCTAGTCTGAAGTTCCCCAACCTTTTTTCTTTTCGATGAAAAGATACTTTTTACTTTCCAATGTTTATAACTAAAAAGTAAAACGAAAGCTGGTAGTGAGAAGAATATACTTAGGATAAAAATTGCTAATGAAAGAGGATAAAAAATTCGTTTGGCTGTCTACTCAACTTGTCATCACAAGCCAAAGAGAATCGTGTATAGTTCGTAATAAACATTGTTGACATTCATTTATTCATTCCATAGATCTTAATGGTATGCCTGCTGTGACCCAGACAATATCTTTTGAAATAAGACATTAATATGTTCAGAGAAAAGCAGTTCATTAGCCTCAATTTCTCCACAGGCTCTGAATAAAATGCACTGAATTAAATTGTGATGCTCCAATTTTGCCTGCTCCTTTACCATTCTTGGTTCAATTTTACATGTTTGATGGAATCTCTTTTTATGGGCTGTGTTGCTACAGGTAACGTTTCCCACTTAATTGTTAACTTAGTGTCTGCAATTGTCCAAAGCTACTTTAATTTTAAAATATCATGGTAAAGGGATTGAATTTGGGGGTATTATTTTACTCTACTTCTACAAAGTATCAATTGTAAAAATAATTTTAGGTGACACATTTAATATAAGAATTTCAAGCCACACCTACTAGCAGACAGTTAAGATATTAACCTGTAGTTTCATCTTAGTTCATCCTGTAGCTGCATCTAGTTGGCAAGGAAATTCCAGTTCCGTGTTGGCAGGAAATGCATTTGTTTTTAACTATTGTGTTAGAAACCAACACTTTGCTCAACACAGGATAGGCCTTCAGTACATAATGTTAAATGAAGAATATTTGTCACAGCAGTGTGTGTGAAATAGAAGGTCTCTTTCTCATATAAGACCACTACAGACAATTTAGCTAGCACAAATAGGTCCAGTATTTGGAATGACCAGGCAAGTTCCCCGGCTCCTGTGTGCTCAGAGTGACTCAGCTTGGTTCTAAGCATTGTGTTGTCCTACACCGAAATATTGACCCACTGCTTTCATTTGTTTGGTCTGAAGCATAATTAACACCTGGGATGCAAGTCTTCTATCAATAAAATCAAGAGCCTAATATACTGGTATCCTAATTCTTCCCAGTAGTCCATCCCCCAGAATTAGAAGCAACTTTGTCATTCAAGCCCCAACTAGAAAACTGATATAGGTGCCTCACCTGATTATAAGCATTACTCCCCATTTACACTTCTGATGCACAACTCTTAACAGAAAACTGGAACTCTTTAGATATTTGGTAGTATACTAATTTATGACATCTTTGGACTCTTATTAGTGGACCCCTATTACTCTCCACAGTTCAGTCTCTTTCTTCAGCCCCTTTCTTCCTCTTCCTCGTTCTTGCCCAATTGATGTCCTGCCTATTAGTCCAGTTGTACTAAGTTATGGCAAACAAATCCTGCCCTATATTTGTTCTGTTCAACTAAATGAACATATAATTACTCCAGTAATCTTTATTTTAAAGGACAGAAACTATAAAAAGTACTACATTGTCCTTCATACATTTTACAGTATTTTCTTTCTTTAATTACACTTCTTAGTTATTTTTCTAGCTATGTTTTGTCTCCTGAATTGATTGTAAACTCTATGAGTTAAGGCATGGTGAACATAATGTCAAAAACATTTTATTGAAAGGATAGAGGCCTGTGTTCTTCTGATGAATCTACCACTAACTTCTTGGCTGAATTTCATGAAAAGTTTGCATTAGGTTATTTTGAAGTCCCTTCCCACTCTAGAAATCACACCAATGAGCAGAAAAGTGAGGAAATGAGGAAAATAACTTTTTTTTCTAGGAAATGGGGAATTAAAGACTGTGAATGAAGAGTGCCAAATGCCTCTCTAGGCTGATGCTAGGATTTCTCAGTGGTGAGGTTCAAATGAGGGATAACATGTCATCATGGAGCAATGTATCATATGATTAATATAAATCACAGTAACCTCAGTAAATGTGGATATGCCACTCTGATTTCATTGAAGGTACACTTTTAATATTTCTAACTATATTTTCCTTGATAGACACCAGGTGGCATAAAGGCTTGATTTTTCTAAAATAAAGACAAGTCTACACCTTGTCAGAAACATGCTGTAACACAACTGATTCAGACTCACTTAAGTAATAAGGTTTTGTTTTAAGAATTATGTAGACCATTCTATCAGTACAATTAGCAGTAAAAGTGCACTACTCTGAGGTACAGAATATTTATAATGAAAAACCTGTCAAATGTGGGTCCTTAATACGCAGAGGACAGAGAAGAAAGGAAAGATTAGGGAAAAAAACTAATGAAAAGGAGACAAGGAAGATGGACACAAAGAAAGAAAAAAAGAAAAGAAAAGAAAAGGGAATGTCTTACCAAAGCAGCAATGGTGCAAGTAGATTTGGATAAAAGTATAACAGATTCTTACTAGAATTGAAAAAAAAATTGAGGTGAGTTACTCTAATTCTTTCCAGACAGGGAAATGAAGAACCCAAATGTAATGTAAAGTGCTTGAGCACATATAACAGAGTAAGAATAGAGGTCTTTACACATCTAGCTATGCAGATATATCCAACAAGTTTCACCACTGTAATGGTCAATTTGTTTTCATTGACACATTGAGAGACCAATTAGAGGAAAATAAACTACTTCTGAGCAATCATATCTGTTTTCAGTCAATAACTTAAGTGAAGTTAATCTGGTAGCAGAGCTAGCCATTTCAGAATCTCAGAGATTCTTCTTACAATTTGTCTACTAAAGGCAAATTTAGTCAAAATAAACAGTTTTAACTAAACCTGAGGGCCTCTATTACAGATATTTTCCTTTTTCTAATTGCTTTTTTGTCTTCTTATCCATCTAATCTCATGCCTTTGTTTTCGGTGGTAATGAAAAAGAAACAGCATTTCAATTCAACAAAAATTTCTTTGGCATATGCTAGATAGGGTTACCATAGAGTTTATGAATCAAACTGAGACACTTTAAAAAAATAGTCTTATTGAAGTTTAATTCACACATGATACACTGCACATATTTATTATTTAAAAAATTTTTAAAGGATAAAAATTGTTCTTCCACATTTACAGAGATGAAATTGAAATATAGCACTGTAAAAATGTAAGTTGTACAACATAATAATTTGAGTTACATACACAATAAGTTTAGTGAACATCCATCATCTCATAAAGGCAGAAAATAAAAGAAAAAGAAAAACAATTTTCCTTGTGATGAGAACTCTTAGGTTTTACTCTCTTAATATCTTTCTTATATAATATATTGCAGCATTAATTATATTAATCATGTGAACATCATAACCCTAGTATTTATCTTAAACTGGAAGTTTGCCCACCTTTTGACCACCTTCATCTAATTCCCTTGCCCCTAACTCCTACCTCTGGTAACCACAAATATGATCTCTTTTACTATGAGTTTGTTTTTGTTTTGTTTTTGAAGTATAGTTGACCTACATTAATTCCTGGTGTAGAGCATGGTGATTGATATTTCTATGCATTACAAAACGAGCACCATAATAAGTCTAAATACCATCTGTCACCATACAGAGATATTATATCATTACTATTATATTCCCCATGCTGTACGTTTTATTCCCATGACTCATTTATTTTGTAACTGGAAGTTTTTGCCTCTTAATCTCTCTATCCTATCATCCCACCCATCCCTTCCTTCTGGCAATCACTTATTTCTTCTCTGTATCTATGTCTCTGTTTCTGCTTTATGTTTATTTGTTTTGTTTTTTAGATTCCACATGTAAGTGAAGTCATATGGTGTTTGTCTTTCACTGTCTGACTTTTTTCACCGAGCACAATACCCTTAGGTCTATCCATCCACAAATGCCAAGATTTCATTCTTTTTCTGTGGCTGAGTAATATTTCTTTGTGTGTGTGTATATACATATACATATATATATATTTCATCTTCTTTATCCATTTATCCATTCATCCAATGATGGGTACTAGATTGCTTCCATATCTTGGCTATTGTAAATAATGCTGCAATGAACATAGAGGTGCACATATCTTTTGGAATTAACATTTTTGTTTTCTTTGGAAAAATACCCAGAAGTGGAATTGCTGGATTTAAAATAGTAGTTCTATTTTTATTTTTTTGAGGAAACTTCATACTGTTTTCCAAAGTGGCTGCACCAATTTACATTTCCACAGACAATGCACGAGAGTTCCATTTTCTTCACATCCTCACCAACACATATTTCTTGTCTTTTTGATAATGGCCATTCTGACAGGTGTAAGGTGATATTTCATCTGGGTTTTGATTTGTATGTCCCTGATGATTAGTGATGTAGAGCATCTTTTCATGTGTTTGTTGGCCATCTGTATGTCTTCTTCAGAAATATGTCTATTCAGATCCTTTGTCCTTTATAAAATCAGTTTTTTTTTTCCTTTTGGATGTTGTTGTAGTTGAGTTACATGACTTTTTGTATATTTTGGGTGTTAATCCCTTATTTTTAATATCCAATATACTGTTTGGAAATATCTTATCCCAGGCAGTAGGTTGCCTTTTCATTTTGTTAGAAGTTTCCTTCACTGTGAAAAAGCTTTTTAGCTTGATGTAGTTTCATTTGTTCATTTTAGCTTTTGTTTCTGTTGCCTGAGGAAACATATCCCCCCCCCAAAAAAAATTAAATATTACCTAGACAAAGGTCAAAGAGTAAAATTCTTATATTACCTTCTAGAATTTTTATGGTTTCTGGTCTTACATTTAACTCTAACTCATCTTGAGTTTATTTTGTATATGGTGTGAGAAAGGAGTCCAGTTTGATTCCTTTGCATGTTGCTGTCCAGTTTTCCCAACATCATTTTTTGAAAAGCTGTATTTTATCCATTGTACAGTCTTGCCTCCTTTATCATATATTAATTGCCCATATAAATATGGGTTAATTTCCAAGCTCTCAATCTGTTCCATTAATCCATGTGTCTGTTTTTGTGTCAATACCATGTTGTTTTGATGATTGTAGTTTTGTAGTATAGTTTAAAATTAGGAAGGCAATACCTCCAGCTTTGTTATTCTTTCTTGAGATTGTTTTGGCTCTTCAAGATGTTTTGTATTTCCATACAAATTTTAGAATTATTTGTTCTAGTTCTGTGGAAAATGTCATTGGTATTTTGATAGGGAGTGCATTGATTCTGGTGAGTATATAGGCAATAAATGGACCTGGGGAATATTGTTATTTTAACATTAATTCTCCCAATCTATGAGCACAGTATATCATTCTATTTGTTTGTGTCATCTTCAATTCCTTTTTTTAAATTGAGTTCTCAGTTACTTCTCAGTTTTATTGAGAAGCAATTGACATAAAGCACTGTGTATATAAAAGTCTAAGGTGTATAAACAAATGATTTGACTTACATGCATTATGAAATAATTACCACAATAAGTTTAGTGAGCATCCATCAACTCATATAGATACCAAATTAAAAGAACAGAAAACATTTTTTTCCTTGTTTTGAGAACTCTTAGGATTTACTCTCTCAACTTTAATATATAACATACAGCAGTGTTAATTATATTTATCATGTATATTACATCCTTAGGACTAATTTATCTTAAACTGAAATTTTGTACCTTTTGCCTACCTTCATACAATTTCCCTTGTCCTATCCCTTGCCTCTGGTAACCACAAATCTGATCTTTTTTTCTATGAATTTTTCTGTTTGTTTTTGAAGTATAATGACCTACAACACTGTTAGTTCTTATTACACAGCAGAGTAATTCAATATTTCTATACATTTCAAAATAATCACCACGACAATCTTGTTCCAATCAGTCACCATACAAAGATAGTATATAGTTATTAACTATTTTTCCTACTCAGTTGATTTCATCCCCATGACTCATTCATTTTGCAACTGGAAACTTGTACCTCTAAATCTCTCCCACCTATTTCTTTTCTCCCCACATCTCCTCCTTTCTGGCAATTGCCTATTTGTTTTCTGAATCTGTAACTCTGTTTCTGTTTGTTCATTTGGATTTTAGGTTCCACATATAAGCAAATTCTTATGGTATTTTTCTTTTTCTATCTCACTTATTTCATGTAACATAATACCCTTTTGGTCCTTCCATGTTGTCACAAATGGCAAATTTTCATTCTTTTTGGTGGCTGAGTAATATTTCATTGTATTTATATACCACATCTTCTTTATCCAATTATCTATTTGATGGTCACATAGGTTGCTTCTATGTCTTGGCTGTTATAACTAATGTTGCAATGATCTTCTTGAATTAGTGTTTTTGTTGTTTTCAGATGATGATATATCTTTCTATCTGTGTCATCTTCAACTTTTCATCAGTGTCTTATGGTTTTCTGTGTATGTATCTTTTAAATACATCCTTTGGTAGTTTTATTCTTAAGTATTTATTATTATTGCTATTATTATTATTATTATATTTAGCCGCAGCATGTGGGATTCTTTTGGGGGGGCAGCACTGCACAGTTTGTGGGATCTTAGTTCCCCAACCAGGGATCAAACACACACCCCCTGCAGTGGAAGCACAGAGTCTTAACAACTGGACTGCCAGGAAAGTCCCGGTATTTTATTATTTTTGATGTGATTGTAAATGGTATTGTTTTCTTAATTTCTCTTTCTGATAGTTCATTATTAGTGTATAGAAATGCAATAGATTTCCATATAGTAAATTTGTATCCTGAAACAACTAAATAGATTTATTATTTCTTATAGTATTTTGGTGGTAGCTTTAAGATTTTCTCTATATGGTATCATGTTATCTGCAAAGAGTGACAGTTTTACTTCATCTTTCCCAGTTTGGATGGCTTTCATTTTCTTTCTTTCTTTCTTTTTTTTTTTTCTGTCTGATTGCTGTGGCCAAGACTTCCAATACTATGTTTGAATAAAACTGATAAGAGTGAGCATTCCTTGTCCTATTCCTGATCTTAGAGGGATATTGGCTGAAGGTTTGCCATATATTGCCTTCATTAGTTTGAGGTATGTTTCTTTTATATGACCTTTATTGAGAGCTTTTATAAATGGTTGCTGAATTTCGTCAGAAAAAATTTCCATATCTATTAGCATAATCATATGATTTTAATTATTCAACTGGTTAATGTGGTGTATCATGTTGATTGTTTTGTGAATATTGAACCATCCCTGAATTCCTGGGATAAATCCCACTTGATCATGTTGTATGATCCTTTTAATGTATTGTTAATTTTAGTTACTAATGTTTTATTAAACATTTTTGCACCCATGTTAATTAGGGATATTGGGATATAGGGATATATTTTTTTTGGCTGTGTCTTTTTTTTGGTTTTGGTAGCAGGATGATGCTGGCCTTGTAGAATGAATTTGGAAGGGCAACTTCCATTTCAATTTTTTGGAATAGGTGAAACAGATAGCTGTTAACTCTTCTTTAAATGTTTGGTAGACTTCACCTCTGAATCTATCTGGATCTGGACTTTTAGTTGGTTAGGAGTTTTTTTTTTTTTAATTACTGATTCAAATTCAGTACTGGTAATTTGTCTGTTTGTTTTATATTTCTTCCTGGGTTAGACTTGGGAGATTTTACATTTCTAGGAATCTACAATGTATCCATTTCTTCTATGTTGTCCATTTTATTGGCCTATAATTGCTTGCGGTAATCTCTTATGGTGCTTTGCATTTACTACTTTTGTCTTTTAACACTCTTATTAGCTTTGTAAGTGGTTGGTCTACTACATTTACTGTATATATTTGCTTTACCAATTAGATTTTTTTCTCTTTATTTTCATATTTACAGTTCTGGTCTTTCTCTTCTACTTAGAGAAATCCCTTTAATATTTCTTGTAAAGTTGATTTAGTGGCACTGATCTAGTTTAGGTTTTGCTTGTCTGTAAAACTTTTTATCTCTATTTAAATCTGAAAGATAGCCATATTGGATACAGTATTTTTGTTTGTAGGTTTTTTTTCCTTTCATGACTTTAAATATATTGTGCCTCTCCCTTCTAACCTGCAGAGTTTATGCTGAAAAGTCAGCTGACAGTCTTATGGGAGTTTCATATGTATACATATGGTTATATGTATATGGTATATGGTTATATACATATGGTTATGTATATGTATACATACATATACATACATATATACATATATACATATGTATGTATGTATGTATATATATACATATATATGTATATATATACATGTATATATGTATATACATACATGTATATATATACACATACATAGACATAACCAGTTACTTTTCCCTTACTGCTTTTAAGATTCTCTCTTATTTTTTTTCCATTTTAATTAAAATATGTCTTGGTGTGAATCTCTTTGGGTTCATATTATTTGTGATTCTCTGTACTTCCTAGACCTGGGTGTCTGTTTCCTTTTCCAGGTTATAAAAGTTTCAGCTATTATCTCTAAAAATAATTTTTATGCTCCTTTCTCTCTCTCTTCTCCTCCTGGGACCCTTATAATGCAAAAGTTAGCATGCTTGATGTTGTCCCAGAGATCTCTTAAAAACTCCTCATTTAAAAAACAATTTTTTTTTCCTCTTTGGTTTGTGTTGTTTCCTTTATTCTGTCTTCCAGTTCAATGATCTACTCCTCTGTATTATCTAATCTGCTCTTGATTCCTTCTAGTGTATATATATATTTTATTTCAATTACTGTATTCTTTAGCTCTGTATGGTTCTTCTTTATATTTTCTCTTTGTTAATCTTTCCACTGTGTTCATTCTTCTCTGAGTGCATTAAGCATCTTTATCATTACCTTGAGCTCTTTATTAGGTAGATTGCTTATCTACACTTTGCTTAGCTTTTCTTATGGGATTTTACCTTGTTCCTTCATTTGGAACATATTTCTTTGTTGCCTCATGTTGCCTGATTTCTGTGTTTACTTCAATGTATTAAGTAGGTTGGTTACATTTCCTGAACTTTGAGAAGTACTTTACATAGGAGTTGTCCAATTGGGCCCAGTAGCACACTGTCTTCTGGTCATCAGAGTCATATGCTTTAAGGTTGCCTCCTATGTAGGCTGAGTAAGCCCTTCTGTTGTGGCAGGGCTGGTTATTATGGGTGCACTGGGAAGAAGGGCTGGCTCCTGATCCAGTTGACTGCCAGACCCTGCCTTTTGTGGTGGCTGTCAGTTCCCGTTGTCTTGCTCAGAGCCCTGTCATGACGGTTTTACAGCCTGATAGTCCCAGGTCTGGTGCAAGCCTGCAGGTCAGGGTCATTTCCTAGGGCACCTGGCTGCAAGATCTGAGGGTCTTGGGGTTGCTGCTGGCCCCTGGTGGGCAATGTCAGGTCCAAGGGCTGCTGGAGGAGAATCCTAGAGGTCTCAGGGCTGGTGTCCACCCACTGGTAATGGGGTTTGATCCTGGACCCACTTGTGGGCGGAGTACTGTCCTGAGGCAACTGACTGGAGACCTGGAGGTGTTCATGGCTGCTGCTGGCCCACTGGTAGGTGGGACTGTATGCCCATAAGCCTAGCTTCTTGCCTTGGACTTAACTGGCTGGTGGCGGGTAAGCCCCCCACTCTAATAGGCTAGAAGGAGTGCTCCAAAATGACATTTTCCAGCACCAGTGCTCTCATGGTATAATAAGCTCCTCAAAATGGCTGCTGCCAGTTTCTATCTCCCAAGGGTGAGTCCTAGGTGTGTCCTGCCTTTCCAGGAGGGTCTCCAAGATCAGGCTCTTTTCAAATGACTGTCTTTGTTCTGGGTCTCAGAATGTGTGAGATTCCTTTTAAAAGTGGAGTTTCTGGGGCTTCCCTGGTGGCGCAGTGGTTGAGAGTCTGCCTGCCAATGCAGGGAACATGGGTTCGTGCCCCGGTCCAGGAAGATCCCACATGCCATGGAGCAGCTAGGCCCGTGAGCCATGACCACTGAGCCTGCGCATCCGGAGCCTGTGCTCTGCAACGGGAGAGGCCACAACAGTGAGAGGCCCACGTACCACACACACACACAAAAAAGTGGAGGTTCTATTTCATACAGCCCTATGGCTCTCCTGTACATAAGCCTGACTAGTCTTCAAAATCAGACATTCTTCTGGCTCATATCCTTATGTAGATGTCCCATGCTGGAAAGCCCAATGTGGGTTTCCAATCACTCTCCTTGTGGAGAACCTCTGCAAGTGTGATTATCCTTTCATTTGTAGGTTGCCTACCCAGGGTGTGGGTCTTATTTATACCACATCTCTGTCTCTCCTACCCATCTCATTGTGGTTCCTTATTTATATCTTTATTTGTAGAGAATCTTTTATAGTAGTCTTCAGGTCATTCTAATTGATAGTTACACTGTGAATAGTTATAATTTTGGTGTGTCCATGGGAAGAGGTGAGCTCTGGGTCTTCCTATTGTATCGTCTTGGTCACTGTCAACCCTGAACTGCACATACTTAAATTGTAATATTTAGTACATTTGCCATAGGTATACAACAATAAAGCCATCACCACAATCAAAATAGTGAACATATTACCCACAAAACTTTCCTCATGCACCCTTGTAATTCGAAGCTCCTGCCTTTCTCCCCCTCCAACTTCCCATATGTCCACTGATCTATTCCAGTCACTATAAATTAGTTTGCATTTTCTAGAGTTTTAGATAAATGTAATAACAAAATAGTATTGTTTTCTGATTTCTTTGACTCATTATAATCATTCTGAGAGTTGATCAAATAGTTGTGTGCATCAACAGTTTCCTACTTTTTATTAATGATCAATATTCCATTGTAAGGAATTTATCTATTTGCCTGTTTATGTGCATTTGTGTTGTTTCTGGTATTTGTCTGTTGCATACAAAGCCTACTCACTTGTTTTAGCTCCCCTTACCCTGCCGAAGGAATCCACACAGGAACATGGCATCTTCATCTCTCTCTCTCTCTCTCTCTTTTTAAAATTAATTTTTATTGGTGTATAGTTGCTTAAAATATCGTGTTAATTTCTGTTCTAGAGCAAAGTGAATCAGCTATATGTATACATTTACTCCCTATTTTTTGGAGTTTCCTTCCCATTTAGATCATCACAGAACATTGAGTAGAGTTCCTTGAGCTATACAGTAGGTTCTCATTAGTGTCTCTCTCTCTCCCTTAGTATCAATTCTTCAATGAGTTCAGGCTTTTACAAAATTGGGAAGAACCTAATGACTTTGAATTTTTTCTGTTTTCAGCTTAGACAAAAATCTTGAAGAAAAGAAATACTAAGAATCTAATTCAGGGTTTCTCCGTCTCAGCTGTATTGATATTTGTGACATTTTTTGCCATGTGGGGCTGAACTGTGCATTGCATATTTAGCAACATCCTTTCACTCTATCCATTAAATGCCCATAGCAGCCTTCTTCACAAGTTGTGATGACCAAAAATGTCTTCAGACATTATCATATACTAAATGTTCCCTTGATGGCAAATTTATCCCTTTTGAGAATTTTCTATCTAATGGCTTAAAATGGAGGAAAGAGAAAAGATTGGCCAAAAAAGAGATAGAATTGAATTTAATAAATTGGTTGAAAAGTCATTTATAATATGTACTAAGTTAATCATCTTAAATATGTTGTCTCATTTTACACTCACATGAAAAATGTCTTCATTTTACAGTTGAGAAAAATGATACTGGGTCATTTATGATTCAGTCAGAAGTCAGAAATCTCATTAGTTATTTAAACATATAGATTTTAAGCTAAAGACATCTCAACTAGGTATCAAGTTATTAACAGTGTTACTAAAAAGTTAAAAAAAAGAGCTCTAAGGTGCCATGGGCTAGCAAACTGGCTTTGCGATGTGGGTGTAGGAATGATGAACATACTCTCACCCTGGCTGATGTAAAGCTAACACTTGATACTATTAGATGCAAAGTTGGAGTGAGGAGAACACAATCAACTTACACAAACTGATATAAGGAGCTTCATTCAGCACACCACACACACTGAGGTACACAAAAGTAGCAACTGTAGGAAGCAGTTACCAAGCTTACAGTTGAAAAAACAAAGAGGTGAGATTGGAATTATGAACACTTAGAAGCTTAGAAGAGGGCCCCAAGGAGCTGAAACTCTGACCTCTGAGGAAGAAGTGCTGCTTGACTAGTGCTAGAGTCTTTGATCTTGGAGGAGGAATCCTATAGGACTAGGACCCAAATCTCTGAAAAGAGAACATAAGCACCAACTGACAGATTCTGGTGTCTCTAAGAGGGTACATTAAAGCTGGTCTACAAACCACAAATTGGATTCACCAGCTGCCACAAGAGGGAATTGCTGTTGCTGGAATGAAGAAATGTTGCTATGGTGCTACTGACAGGAAAAGCAAACAGAGAGAAAGGAGGAGTCTCTTTTCCCTCCTCCACCTGTGCAATCTCCCTGAAGTGCAGGGCACAACAGGGAATCACTGGCAAAGCAGAAATATGGTTTGTAGGGTCCCAGGCCCAGTATCACAAAGCATAATATAGAAGGGTAGGTTTGGAACTGAGAGATGGTGGCACAGACTTTTAGTGAGATACAAGGTCACTCAGGTAATTATTAAAAAGTATAAAATATCTAAGGCTACTTTATATATATATATATATATATATATATATATATATACATTCAAATAAATGAGGCTCCATACAATATATATTTATTTATTTATTTATTTATTTATTTATTTATTTATTTATTTATGGCTGTGTTGGGTCTTCGTTTCTGCGCGAGGGCTTTCTCCAGTTGTGGCAAGCAGGGGCCAATCTTCATCGCAGTGCGCGGGCCTCTCACTATTGCAGCCTCTCTTGTTGCGGAGCACAGGCTCCAGACGCGCAGGCTCAGTAGTTGTGGCTCATGGGCCTAGTTGCTCCACGGCATGTGGTATCTTCCCAGACCAGGGCTCAAACCCATGTCCCCTGCATTGGCAGGCAGACTCTCAACCACTGGGCCACCAGGGAAGCCCTAAGTTGGTACTTTTTTATAGTTTAGTAATCACTGTAGTGAGGTAGGCTGACTACCTCCTCAGGGACTAGGAAGAACAGCTTGTAATCATTTTATGTTAAAAAATGAAAATTGGTTATAAAAAATAAGAAAATTGCCCACTGTAGGTAATAACTCTCTATAAGTTTTATTATTATAACTTACTCCTCATTGTTCTGTGAAGTAGGAAGATTTGAAGTAGATGGTTTTTGAAGCATATCAACTCACACTGACATGATAGGTCATAATGACATCCCTCATGATGCCATCTGCAGATCTCAGAATAAACGCTGGCGGAGCTCCACAGAAGGTGTAGTGTTTACTCATTGATCTACAAAGGGTATGCTGCTGCCAAACACCCATTTGTGCCTGGATCTGAGCATGAGTCTTCCTAACTCCAGATCATTTGAGTTGGATTCACCGTTGAAAACCTGGCTCAGGAGAGGGTATTTGCCTTACTTTAATCCACAGGCTTTTGTTAACTGCAGCTGCACATACGAAGTAATTGAATTTGAGAGTTAGGAACTCCTGGTGAGACCTGTGGAATCTCTTGCATTTTTTACCCTTCTTTAGATGAGGAAGGAAATAAGAACAATAACCCACTGAACGTGTGGGATTTGGTCCAGCAACCAAGTGTTTGGACATTCTTGTTTGGAGCACAGGTATAATAACCATGTTGGAATCACTTTCTTTTTTTTTTTTTTTTTTCACTTTCTAATTTTTTTTTTTTTATTTTACAAATTTAATCAGTTATACATATACATATGTTCCCATATCCCCTCCCTTTTGCGTCTCCCTCCCACCCTCCCCATCCCACCCCTCCAGGCGGTCACAAAGAACCGAGCTGATCTCCCTGTGCTATGCGGCTGCTTCCCACTAGCTATCTACCTTACGTTTGGTAGTGTATATATGTCCATGCCGCTCTTTCACTTTGTCACAGCTTACCCTTCCCCCTCCCCATATCCTCAAGTCCATGCTCTAGTAGGTCTGTGTCTTTATTCCTGTCTTACGCCTATGTTCTTGATGACATTTTTTTCTTAAATTCCATATATATGTGTCAGCATACAGTATTTGTCTTTCTCTTTCTGACTTACTTCACTCTGTATGACAGACTCTAGGTCCATCCACCTCATTACAAATAGCTCAATTTCATTTCTTTTTATGGCTGAGTAATATTCCATTGTATATATGTGCCACATCTTCTTTACCCATTCATCCGATGATGGACACTTAGGTTGTTTCCATCTCCGGGCTATTGTAAATAGGGCTGCTATGAACATTTTGGTACATGTCTCTTTTTGAATTATGGTTTTCTCAGGGTATATGCCCAGTAGTGGGATTGCTGGGTCATATGGTAGTTCTATTTGTAGTTTTTTAAGGAACCTCCATACTGTTCTCCATAGTGGCTGTACCAATTCACATTCCCACCAGCAGTGCAAGAGTGTTCCCTTTTTTCCACACCCTCTCCAGCATTTATTGTTTCTAGATTTTTTGATGATGGCCATTCTGACTGGTGTGAGATGATATCTCATTGTAGTTTTGATTTGCATTTCTCTAATGAGTAAAGATGTTGAGCATCCTTTCATGTGTTTGTTGGCTGTCTGTATATCTTCTGTGGAGAAATGTCTATTTAGGTCTTCTGCCCATTTTTGGATTGGGTTGTTTGTTTTTTTGCTATTGAGCTGCATGAGCTGCCCATAAATTTTGGAGATTAATCCTTTGTCAGTTGCTTCATTTGCAAATATTTTCTCCCATTCTGAGGGTTGTCTTTTCGTCTTGTTTATGGTTTCCTTTGCTGTGCAAAAGCTTTGAAGTTTCATTAGGTCCCATGTGTTTATTTTTGTCTTTATTTCCATTTCTCTAGGAGGTGGGTCAAAAAGGATCTTGCTGTGATTTATGTCATAGAGTGTTCTGCCCATGCTTTCCTCCAGGAGTTTGATAGTGTCTGGCCTCACATTTAGGTCTTTAATCCATTTTGAGCTAATTTTTGTGTATGGTGTTAGGGAGTGATCTAATCTCATACTTTTACATGTCCCTGTCCAGTTTTCCCAGCACCACTCATTGAAGAGACTGTCCTTTCTCCACTGTACATTCCTGCCTCCTTTATCAAAGATAAGGTGACCATATGTCCGTGGGTTTATCTCTGGGCTTTCTATCCTGTTCCATTGATCTATCTTTCTGTTTTTGTGCCAGTACCATACTGTCTTGATTACTGTAGCTTTGTAGCACAGTCTGAAGTCAGGGAGCCTGATTCCTCCAGCTCCGTTTTTCGTTCTCAAGATTGCTTTGGCTATTCGGGGTCTTTTGTGTTTCCATACAAATTGTGAAATTTTTTGCTCTAGTTCTGTGAAAAATGCCATTGGTAGTTTGATAGGTATTGCATTGAATCTGTAGATTGCTTTGGGTAGTAGAGTCATTTTCACAATGTTGATTCTTCCAATCCAAGAACATGGTACATCTCTCCATCTATTTGTATCATCCTTAATCTCTTTCATCAGTGTCTTATAATTTTCTGCATACAGGTCTTTTGTCTCCTTAGGTAGGTTTATTCCTAGATATTTTATTCTTTTTGTTGCAATGGTAAATGGGAGTGTTTCCTTGATTTCACTTTCAGATTTTTCATCATTAGTATATAGGAATGCCAGAGATTTCTGTGCATCAATTTTGTATCCTGCAACTTCACCAAATTCATTGATTAGCTCTAGTAGTTTTCTGGTAGCATCTTTAGGATTCTCTATGTATAGTATCATGTCATCTGCAAACAGTGACAGCTTTACTTCTTCTTTTCCGATTTGGATTCCTTTTATTTCCTTTTCTTCTCTGATTGCTGTGGCTAAAACTTCCAAAACTATGTTGAATAAGAGTGGTGAGAGTGGGCAACCTTGTCTTGTTCCTGATCTTAGTGGAAATGGTTTCAGTTTTTCACCATTGAGGACGATGCTGGCCGTGGGTTTGTCATATATGGCCCCTATCATGTTGAGGAAAGTTCCCTCTATGCCTACTTTCTGCAGGGTTTTTATCATAAATGGGTGTTGAATTTTGTCAAAAGCTTTCTCTGCATCCATTGAGATGATCATATGGTTTTTCTCCTTCAGTTTGTTAATATGGTGTATCACATTGATTGATTTGCGCACATCGAAGAATCCTTGCATTCCTGGAATAAACCCCACTTGATCATGGTGTATGATCCCTTTAATGTGCTGTTGGATTCTGTTTGCTAGTATTTTGTTGAGGATTTTTGCATCTGTGTTCATCAGTGATATTGGCCTGTAGTTTTCTTTCTTTGTGACATCCTTGTCTGGTTTTGGTATCAAGGTGATGGTGGCCTCGTAGAATGAGTTTGGGAGTGTTCCTCCCTCTGCTATATTTTGGAAGAGTTTGAGAAGGATAGGTGTTAGCTCTTCTCTAAATGCTTGATAGAATTCGCCTGTGAAGCCATCTGGTCCTGGGCTTTTGTTTGTTGGAAGATTTTTAATCACAGTTTCAATTTCAGTGCTTGTGATTGGTCTGTTCATATTTTCTATTTCTTCCTGATTCAGTCTTGGCAGGTTGTGCATTTCTAAGAATTTGTCCATTTCTTCCAGGTTGTCCATTTTATTGGCATAGAGTTGCTTATAGTAATCTCTCATGATCTTTTGTATTTCTGCAGTGTCAGTTGTTACTTCTCCTTTTTCATTTCTAATTCTATTGATTTGAGTCTTCTCCCTTTTTTTCTTGATGAGTCTGGCTAATGGTTTAACCATTTTGTTTATCTTCTCAAAGAACCAGCTTCTAGTTTGATTGATCTTTGCTATCGTTTCCTTCATTTCTTTTTCATTTATTTCTGATCTGATTTTTATGATTTCTTTCCTTCTGCTAACTTTGGGATGTTTTTGTTCTTCTTTCTCTAATTGCTTTAGGTGCAAGGTTAGGTTGTTTATTCGAGATATTTCCTGTTTCTTAAGGTGGGATTGTATTGCCATAAACTTCCCTCTTAGAACTGCTTTTGCTGCATCCCATAGGTTTTGGGTCGTCGTGTCTCCATTGTCATTTGTTTCTAGGTATTTTTTAATTTCCTCTTTGATTTCTTCAGTGATCACTTCGTTATTAAGTAGTGTATTGTTTAGCCTCCATGTGTTTGTATGTTTTACAGCTCTTTTCCTGTAATTGATATCTAGTCTCATAGCATTGTGGTCGGAAAAGATACTTGATACAATTTCAATTTTCTTAAATTTACCAAGGCTGGATTTGTGACCCAAGATATGATCTATCCTGGAGAATGTTCCATGAGCACTTGAGAAAAATGTGTATTCTGTTTTTTTTGGATGGAATGCCCTATAAATATCAATTAAGTCCATCTTGTTTAATGTATCATTTAAAGCTTGTGTTTCCTTATTTATTTTCATTTTGGATGACCTGTCCATTGGTGAAAGTGGGGTGTTAAAGTCCCCTACTATGATTGTGTTACTGTCGATTTCTCCTTTTATGGCTGTTAATATTTCCCTTATGTATTGAGGTGCTCCTATGTTTGGTGCATAAATATTTACAATTGTTATATCTTCTTCTTGGATTGATCCCTTGATCATTATGTAGTGTCCTTCTTTGTCTCTTCTAGTAGTCTTTATTTTAAAGTCTATTTTGTCTGATATGAGAATTGCTCCTCCAGCTTTCTTTTGGTTTCCATTTGCATGGAATATCTTTTTCCATCCCCTTACTTTCAGTCTGTATGTATCTTTAGGTCTGAAGTGGGTCTCTTGTAGACAGCATATATATGGGTCTTGTTTTTGTATCCATTCAGCCAGTCTGTGTCTTTTGGTGGGAGCATTTAGTCCATTTACATTTAAGGTAATTATTGATATGTATGTTCCTATTCCCATTTTCTTAATTGTTTTGGGTTCGTTATTGTAGTTCTTTTCCTTCTGTTGTGTTTCTTGCCTAGAGAAGTTCCTTTAGCATTTGTTGTAAAGCTGGTTTGGTGGTGCTGAACTCTCTCAGCTTTTGCTTGTCTGTAAAGGTTTTAATTTCTCCATCAAATCTGAATGAGATCCTTGCTGGGTAGAGTAATCTTGGTTGCAGGTTTTTCTCCTTCATCACTTTAAGTATGTCCTGCCACTCCCTTCTGGCTTGTAGAGTTTCTGCTGAGAGATCAGCTGTTATCCTGATGGGGATTCCCTTGTGTGTTATTTGTTGTTTTTGCCTTGCTGCTTTTAATATGATTTCTTTGTGTTTAATTTTTGACAGTTTGATTAATATGTGTCTTGGTGTATTTCTCCTTGGATTTATTCTGTATGGGACTCTCTGTGCCTCCTGGACTTGATTAACTATTTCCTTTCCCATATTAGGGAAGTTTTCAACTATAATCTCTTCAAATATTTTCTCAGTCCCTTTCTTTTTCTCTTCTTCTTCTGGAACCCCTATAATTCGAATGTTGGTGCATTTAATGTTGTCCCAGAGGTCTCTGAGACTGTCCTCTGTTCTTTTCATTCTTTTTTCTTTATTTTGCTGTGCAGCAGTTATTTCCACTCTTTTATCTTCCACCTCACTTATCCGTTCTTCTGCCTCAGTTATTCTGCTATTGATCCCATCTAGAGTAATTTTTATTTCATTTATTGTGTTTTTAATCGATGCTTGATTCGTCTTTAGTTCTTCTAGGTCCTTGTTAACTGTTTCTTGCATTTTGTCTATTCTATTTCCAAGATTTTGGATCATCTTTACCATCATTATTCTGAAATCTTTTTCAGATAGACTGCCTATTACCTCTTCATTTGTTAGGTCTGGTGGGTTTTTATCTTGCTCCTTCTCCTGCTGTGTGTTTTTCTGTCTTCTCATTTTGCTTATGTTACTGTGTTTGGGGTCTCCTTTTTGCAGGCTGCAGGTTCGTAGTTCCCGTTGTTTTTGGTGTCTGTCCCCAGTGGCTAAGGTTGGTTTAGTGGGTTGTGTAGGCTTCTTGGTGGAGGGGACTACTGCCTGTGTTCTGGTGGATGAGGCTGGATCTTGTCTTTCTGGTGGGCAGGTCCACGTCTGGTGGTGTGTTTTGGGGTGTTTGCGGACTTTTTATGATTTGAGGCCACCTCTCTGCTAATGGGTGGCGTTGTGTTCCTGTCTTGCTAGTTGTTTGGCATAGGGTGACCAGCACTGTAGCTTGCTGGTCGTTGAGTGAAGCTGGGTGCTGGTGTTGAGATGGAGATCTCTGGAAGATTTTCGCCGTTTGATATTATGTGGAGCTGGGAGGTCTCTTGTGGACCAGTGTCCTGAAGTTGGCTCTCCCACCTCAGAGGCACAGCACTGACTCCTGGCTCCTCAATTTGGGATGATGTGTTGTCTATTCATGTATTCCACAGATGCAGGGTACATGAAGTTGATTGTGGAGCTTTAATCCGCTGCTTCTGAGGCTGCTGGGAGAGGTTTCCCTTTCTCTTCTTTGTTCTCACAGCTCCTGGGTCTCAGCTTTGGATTTGGCCCCGCCTCTGCGTGTAGGTCGCCGAAGGGCGTCTGTTCTTCGCTCAGACAGGACAGGGTTAAAGGAGCAGCCTCTTCGGGGACTCTGGCTCACTCAGGCCGGGCGGGAGGGAGGGGCACGGAGTGCGGGGCGAGCCTGCAGCGGCCGAGGTCGGCGTGACGTTGCACCAGCCCGAGGCGCGCCGTGCGTTCTCCCAGGGAAGCCGCCCCTGGATCCCGGGACCCCGGCAGTGGCAGGCTGCACAGGCTCCCGGAAGGGCGGTGTGGACAGTGACCTGCGCTCGCACACAGGCTTCTCGGCGGCGGCAGCAGCAGCCCCAGCGTCCCACGCCCGTCTCTGGGCTCCACGCTTTCAGTCGCGACTCGCGCCCGTCTCTGGAGCTCCTTTACGCGGCGCTCTTAATCCCCTCTCCTCGCGCACCAGGAAACCAAGAGGGAAGAAAAAGTCTCCTGCCTCTTCGGCAACTCCAGAGTTTTCCCGGACTCCCTCCCGGCTAGCTGTGGCACATTAGCCCCCTTCAGGCTGAGTTCTCGCCGCCAGCCCCAGTCCTCTCCCTGCGCTCTGACCGAAGCCCGAGCCTCAGCTCCAGCGCCACCTGCCCCGGCGGGGGAGCAGACAAGCCTCTCGGGCTGGTGAGTGCCGCTCGGCACCGCTCTTCTGTGCGGGAATCTCTCTGCTTTGCCCTACCCAGGTATGTGGGGAGTTTCTTGCCTTTTGGGAGGTCTGGGGTCTTCTGCCAGCGTTCAGTAGGTGTTCTGTAGGAATTGTTCCACGTGTAGCTGTATTTCTGGTGTATCTGTGGGGAGGAAGGTGATCTCCGCGTCTTACTCTTCCGCCATCTTCTCCATACAATATATTCTTATTCACTCCTTTACGTTACAAATTAGTATCAATAAAGTTTATTTTTTTCTCTCTTGATGTTGATCTTTAATATCAACATATTATACTACAACTTTGATCTATGGTGGTGACTTTTTTTTTGATTTCTAACATGATATTTGCTTCTTCTTGAAAGCAAATACACCAAAAATGCAAATGAGGGCTTGATTTAATGAAAATAAATGGAATCTGAGTTCCAAAAGAGCATTCTTATCATGTCTTCAACATATTCACAAAACTGACTTAAGATTCAATAGAGAAGAGTCTCATGGTATTCAAACATTTCATTTATAAACATAATTTTAAGATTTTCTTTCAGATAACTAAGAAAGAAATGTTGTAACAGATTGGCTAAATCAAGCTGAAATTAAAAAATCCCCTTCTATTACACAAATAACCAATAAAATGGAGATGGAGAAAACATAAATTGTTTGGTTCAGGGTTCTACACACACACACACACACACACAAATACACACACAAAAAATATAGGGAAAATATATAAAGCAAAGATAGGAAATTTGGTAGAATTTAGATGTCAATGATTGTAAGATACTCCATTAATTTACTTATCATTAAGGAAGAAAGGATGCTGCTTAAATTATGACATATCTCTACTTATAAAAGACATCACAGAGATGCTAAAATGTGAAAACATTTACCTTAGAATCAATAAAATATGGTAGAAATAAAGGATACAATGAATTAAGTATATGGGTTAATAATGTCATTTTAAGTTACATGGATACCAAATTAAAGAAGACAGAATGTATCAAACACCTTGGTTCAACTCTTCAGGTATAGAAATACTTTATTCTTTCTATGGCTTTTTTCCATCTCCACCAAACAACAAACTGGAGTGGTAAGTTTTTGCTAGTATGTAGAGTTATAATTGAACCTAAGGAAGGTTTTCTACTAGTAAGTTGCGTTAGTATGTGTCCTTCAAGAAGCAGACATCCCTTCAAGGTGGGATTAGAAATGACAGAGGTGTATTGAGGGACAGAGTAGGGGAAGAAGGAAAGAACCTTAAGACTGTGGTGTAGCTATATCACCTATATAAAGAGAGAGGCAAAGGAGATGGATTGGGGTAGGAAGAATCTCTGACTGCAGTACAGTTACAAGAAAGTTTTGGCAAAGCTCATGGGAAGACCCAAGCCCAAGTCACCTGGAGGAGTAACATGTCTTGCTGGAATGGGCTTGCTTTCAGTTTCCACCATTCACAGTCATTGCCTGGGAGCAGCCACAGGAAGCATGACCTTGGTGAAAATGTAATGGATCCAAAGGGATAGCAGCTGCAGCTGTCAGTCAATTGCACTTCCTGCAACAAGAGAACTAAACAGATCATTTTCATATTTGAAATATAAGGACAAATAAACACTGGAGGTAGATTGAGGATTTTTCTCAGTAATATGTGAAAATAAAGTGAAATCAGATCTTTTGAAATGAGATTCATTTTATAGACAAGGGACAAACTATATGAGCTATTTAAGTTTTTCTCAGAACTGCAATTCCATTACTTTACAAATTGATATTGTGATCTGCAGTTGATGAAATTTTAAGAGCCAAAATCACAGCTGGAAATAAAAGACATTGAAAGTGCAAGAATGTTATTGAGCACGGACCAGATGATTATGTAGAAGCAATATTTAGAAGTCTATCTGTATATGATGCTGACTGGTAATAATGAGCATAGTGTATTCGTACACTGAACAACTTCAGCCATTTAATTACTATGCTAGGCTAACATGATAAATGCACCTGGACACAAATCAATGTTAAGTGGTTCCCAGGACAAAACACTCAAGAAAACCTTGTATACTAAATAGAATAGAGATTACAGGACAGAGCCAGAAATAATTTTGCCTTTAGAGCACAGGGTTGAAGCAGCAGAATTCTAATTATATTTGAAAGTGCCTCCGATAGGTGAATAATGTTCTGGTTAAAAATGTGCTATTTTGGCAGGTACTATTAGGTTCAGAAATACTATTTAGGACACAAAATGACTCTCTATGTCCCAGAGTAGAAGAATAAATGTCTACTCCCTCTATTGAAGTCTCATCTCAAACTGAACACCCTATATTCATGCAGTCAGAAATCCTAATGGGTAAGACCATGTGTCTCTCTTTCTCAAGCTCTTTCACAAAGAGAAATATATATGATACCAGGGGAAAATGTCACTCATAAACTGAGGACACTACACAATGACCACGTTTTTCCCAATGAGCTTAATCAATGATAACCTCTAGTTTTTCATTATTCCTAAGATGGAGGTGGTGTGTGGGAGTCCATGGCCATTTTTACCTTTGAAACTATTAAAAAAAATCTACAGTAGAGAGCTGAGAAACCTATATGGTATCTATTACTTACAAATATATTATTAATTTAGTTAGTAAAAATTACTTTGTTAAACATACCACTTTAAAAAGAAACAGATATTGACTTTTGGAGTTCTGAACCTTTTACTCACAGCCTTAAAATAATCACTTATTTTATTTAAGGTCTTATATAAAGATTGAATTTCCCTCTGACAAATGGCTATATAGATTTGTCACATACATTTATAATTCTAGAGACAATAAAGCTTTATTTATGAGTTTATTCATCATTTCTACCCTCAATATGTGTAGAGACAAGAAACTTAGGTACCTAGAGAATGCAAAAAGTCAATATAGTGTATATGCTTTGTATTTTGAGCTATAAGACTTTCCATCACACACTTTGAGAAAGAGCTCTCTTGTCTGTTTAGGGCTTTCCACACCCTTCCCTTATTCTCAGAATGTATAAAGTTCCTAGAAAGTTGACTAACCCAGACCCAGTAGTGGAACATGTGGGCAATGATTATTAACAAATCAGCTCATTCTATTCCTTGACACTAGATGACTTGAGGATGCACACACGTTTCTATGAGATCAGTCAGAGCTCCAAAGCCTCAATGCAAGTACTTCAAATTTTTTCTGAGGTATATTTTATTTACAACGTTCTATTAGCTTTGGGTATATAACAAAGTGATTCAAACTTTTTATAAATTATTCCCTATTTACAGTTATTATAAAATATTGGCTATATTCACTGTCCTCTACAATATGTCCTTGTAGCTTATTTATTTTATACATAGTAGTTTGTACCTCTAATCCCCTCCTTAATTTCACTTTCCCCCTTCCCTCTCCCCATTCGTAACCACTAGTTTGTACTTTATATCTGTGAGTCTGCTTCATTTTTCTTTTATTCATTAGTTTGTTTTATCTTTTAGAGTCCACATATAGTTGGTAATATATATTATTTACTTTTGTCTGTCTGACTCATTTCACTAAGCATACTACCCTCCAGTTCCATCCATGGTTGTTGCAAGTGGCAATATTTAATTCACTTTTATGGCTGAGTAGTGTTCAATTGTATGTATATATACCACATCTTTTTAAACAGATGATTATTTGTTGATGGACACTTGGGTTGTTTCCATATCTTGCCTATTGTAAATAATGCTTCTATGAACGTTGGAGTGCTTGTATATATTCAAATTAGTGTTTTCATTTTCCTAGGATATATCCCCAGCATTTGGATTGTTGATCATATGGTAGTTCTATTTTTTTAATTTTTTGAGGAAACTCCATAATGTTTTCCATAGTGGCTGCATCAATTTGTAATCCCACCAAGAGCGTACTAGGGGTCCTTTTCTTCACATCCTCACCAACATTTGTTATTTGTGGTATTTTTTATGACAGTCAATTTCAAAGTTATGAGGTGATATCTCCTTTTAGTTTTGATTTACATTTCTCCAGTTAGCAACATTGGGCTTCTTTTCATGTGCGTGTTGGCCATCTGTATGTCTTCTTTGGAGATGTGTCTATTCAGGTATACTGCCCATATTTTAATTGGGTTGTTTTTTGATATTGTTTTTTATGGGTTCTTGATATATTTTAGATATTAACCCCTTATCACTCTGTCATTTGCAAATAATTTCTCCCAGCAGGTTATCTTTTCATTTTGTCAGTGGTTTCCTTTACAGTGCAAAAGTTTTAAGTTTAATTAGGTCCCATTTGTTTACTTTTGCTTTTGTTTCCTTCACCTTAGGAGAGAGATCCAAAACAGTATTGTGACCATTTATGTCAAAGAGCATTCTACCTATGTTTTCTTCTAGGAGTTTTATGGAGTCTTATATTTAGGTCTTTTAGGAGTCTTATATTTAGGTTTTTAATCCACTTTGAATTTATTTTTGTATATGATGTTAGAGAATACTCTAATTTCATTCTTTTACATGTGGCTGTCCAGTTTTCCCAGCACCACTTATTGACTAGACTGTCTTTTCTCCATTGTATATTCTTGCCTGCTTTGTTGTAGATCAATTGACCATAAATGTGTGGATTTCTGGGCCCTCTATTCTCTTCCTTTGATCTATGTGCCTGTTTTTATGACAGTGCTATACTGTTTTGATTGCTGTAGTTTTGTGGTATAGTCTGAAGTCAGGGAGTGTGATTCCTCCATCTATTCTTCTTTCTCATGGTTTTCTCAGCTATCTGGAGTCTTTTGTGTTTCCACAAAAAATTTTAATTAATTGTTGTAGTTCTCTGAAAAATATCATTGGTCCTTTGATAGGAATTGCTTTTAATCTGTAAATTGCTTTGGGTAGTTTGGTCATTTACAATATTAATTCTTCCAATCCATGAACACAGTATACTTTCCATCTACTTGTGTCATCTTTTTTCATCAGTATCTTACAATTTTCCAAATACAGGTCTTTTACCTCCTTAGGTAGGATTATTCCTAGGTATTTTATTCTTTTTGATGTGATGGTAAATGGGTTTGCTCTTTTAATTTCTCTTTTTGGCATTTCATTTTTAGTGTATAGAAATGCAACAAATTTCTGTATTTTTGCATCCTGCAACTTTAGCAAATTTATTGATAAGCTCTGGTAGTTTTTTAGTAGCATCTTTAGGATTTTCTATGTGAGTATCATATGTTCTGAAAACAGTGACAGTTTCACTTCATCCTTTCTAATTTGAATTTCTCATTTCTTTTTTTTTTTTTTTTTTTTTTTCTTTTTGCGGTATGTGGGCCTCTCACTGTTGTGGCCTCTCCCGTTGCGGAGCACAGGCTCCGGACGCGCAGGCCCAGTGGCCATGGCTCACGGGCCCAGCCGCTCCGCGGCACATGGGATCCTCCCAGACCGGGGCACAAACCCGTATCCCCTGCATCGGCAGGCGGACTCTTAACCACTGCGCCACCAGGGAGGCCCTGAATTTCTCATTTCTGATTGATGTGGCTATGGCTTCCATTACTATGTTGAATAGAAGTGGAGAGAATGGGCACCCTTGTCTTATTCCTGATCTTAGAGGAAATGCTTTCAGGTTTTCTATGTTGAATATGATGTTAGCTGTGGGCTTACCATATATGGCCTTTATTATATTGAGGGCTGTTCCCTTTATGCCCATTTTGTTGAGGTTTTTTGTTTTTTAACATGAATGGATGTTGAATTTTGTCACAAACTTTTTCTGCATCCTTTGAGATGATCATATGGTTTTTGTTCTTCAATTTGTTAATGTGGTGTATCAAATAGGTTGATTTGTGTATATTGACCCATCCTTGTATTCCTGGGATAAATCCCACTTGATCATGGTGTATGATCCTTTTAATATATTGTTAATTTGGTTTGCTAATATTTTATTGAGGATTTTTTTTCATCTATGTTTATCAGTCATATTGACCTGTGATTTTCTTTTACTGTAATATTTTTTGTATGGTTTTGGTATCAGGGTGATTCTGGTCTTGTAGAATGATTTTGAAAGCCTTCTTTCTGCAATTTTTTGGTACAGTTTGATAAGGATAGGTGTTAACTCTTCTCTAAACGTTTGGTAGAATTCACCTGTTAAGCCATCTGATCCTGGACTTTTGTTTGTTGGGAGTTTTGTTGTTGTTACTGATTCAATTTCAGTACTGGAAATTAGTCTGTTCATATCTTCTATTTCTTCCCAGTTCAGTCTCAAAAGATTGTACATTTCTAGGAATGTATTCATTTCTTCTAGGACATCCATTGTTTTGACATTTTTTGTAGTAATATCTTATAATCCTTTGTATATCTGTAATGTCAGTTGTAACTTTTCCTTTTTCATTTCTGATTTTATTCATTTGGGCCCTCTCTCTTTTTTTTTGTTGGTGATTCTTCCTGAGGTTTATCAATTTTGTCTATCTTGTCAAAGAAACAGCTCTTAGTTTCATTGATCCTCTGAGGATCAGCTCCTCTATCCTTATGATTTCTTCTACTACCTTTGGGTTTTATTTATTATTCCTTTTCTAGTTCCTTTAGGTGTAAGGTTAGGTTGTTTATTTGAGATTTGTCTTGTTTTCTGGGGTAGGATAGTATTGCTATAAACTTCCCTTGTAGAACTGCATTTGTTTCTTCCCATAGATTTTGTTTATTTATTTATTTATTTATTTATTTATTTTTGCGGTACGCGGGCCTCTCACCACTGTGGCCTCTCCCATTGCGGAGCACAGGCTCCGGACGCGCAGGCTTAGCGGCCATGGTTCATGGGCCCAGCCGCTCCACGGCATGTGGGATCCTCCCGTACCAGGGCACGAACCCGTGTCCCCTGCATCGGCAGGTGGACTCTCAACCACTGCGCCACCAGGGAAGCCCACTTCCCATAGATTTTGGATCATAGTGTTTTTGTTTTCATTTGTCTCCAGGTATATATTTAATTTCTTCTTTTATTTTTTCCAGTGATCCATTGCTTGCTTAACAGCATATTGTTTAGTCTCTATGTGTTTTTTGCAGTTTTTTTTTTCTTATAGTTGATTTCTGGTTTCATAGTGTTGTGGTCTGAAAAAGATAGTTGATATGATTTCAAATTTCTTAAATTTACTGAAGTTTGTTTTGTGGTCTAATATGTCATCTTCCCTGAAGAATCTTCCATGTGCACTGAAAAAAAATGTGTACTCTGCTGCTTTTGGATGAAATCTTCTTTATATATCAATTAAGTCCATATCGTCTAAGGTGTCATTTAAGACCTGTGTTTCCTTATTGATTTTCTGTTTGGAAGATTTGTCCATTGATTTAAGTTGGGTGTTAAAGTTCCCTATTATTTTTGTGTTACTGTCAATTTCTCCCCTTATGTATGATAATATTTGCTTTAGGTATTCAGGTCTAAATGTTGGGTGCATATATATTTACAATTGTTCAAACTTCTTCTTGAATTGATCCCTTGATCATTATGTAGTGTCTTTCTTTGTCTCTTCTTTTAGTCCTTGTAATAACATCTATTTTGTCTGATATAAGTATTGCTACCCTGGCTTTCATTTTATTTCCATTTGCATGGAATACCTTTTCCTGTCCACTCACTTTCAGTCTATGTGTGTCTCTAGATCTGAGTTGACTTTCTTGAAGGCAGCACATATATGGTTCTTGTTTTTGTATCCATTCATCCACTCTATGTCTTTTGATTAAAGAATTATACCATTTACGTGTGAACTAAGTATTGATACGTATATACTTATTGCCATTTTCTTAATTGTTTTGGGCTTGTCTTTGTAGTTCTTTCTTGTTCCTTTCTTCTTCTCTTCTCTTCCCTTACAATTTGATGACTGTCTTTAATGTTATGTTTTAATTCCTTTCTCTTTTTTTTGTGTGTATCTATTTTGGTTTGTTGTTACCATGAGTTTTATGTATATAGATATATTTCATTGTTTTAGTTGCTTACCTCTTAATTTCAAATGCATTTTTACAACCCTGCATTTTTACTCCCTTCCTTTCACAATTACTGTTTTTTTTTTTTTTTTTTCTTTTTGCGATATGCGGGCCTCTCACTGTTGTGGCCTCTCCCGTTGCGGAGCACAGACTCCGGATGCGCAGGCCCAGCGGCCATGGCTCACGGGCCCAGCCGCTCCGCGGCATATGGGATCCTCCCAGACCGGGGCACGAACCCGTATCCCCTGCATCGGCAGGCGGACTCTTAACCACTGCGCCACCAGGGAGGCCCCACAATTACTGTTTTTGACATCACAGTTTACATCTACTTGTTTTGTGTATCTCTTAACTGCTTATAGTGATACAGATGGTTTTACTACTTTTGTCTTTTTACTAGCTTTGAATGTGGTTGTTTTTACTACCTTTACTGTATATTTGTCTTCACTGATGAACTTTTTCCTTTTGTAATTTTCATGTTTCTAGTTGTGGCCTTTTTCACTTAGAGAAGTCCCTTTAACATTCCTTGTAAAGCTGGTTTGCTGGTGCTAAAATCTTTCATCTTTTACTTCTCTGTAAAACTTTTGACTTTCTATCAAATCTGAATGATAATCTTTCTTGGTGGAGTATTCTTGTTTGTAGGTTTTTCCCTTTCATCACTAAATATATTGTGCCATTCCCTTCTGGCCAGCAAAGTTTCTGCTGAAAAATCAACTGATAATCTTATGAGAGTTTCCACATATGTACCTTGCTGCTTTTAATATTTTCTCTTTATCTTAAATTTTTGTCATTTTAATTACAATTTATCTTGATGTTGTCCTCTGTGAGTTGATCCTCTTTGGGACTCTCTTTGCTTCCTGGACTTAGATGTCCTTTTCCTTCCCCATGTTTGGGAATTTTTCAGCTATTGTGTATTCAAATATTTTCTTTGCCTTTTCTCTCTTTCTTGGACACCTATAATGTGAATGCTAGTATGATTGATATTGTTCCAGAGGTCTCTTAAACTGTTTTAATTTATTTTAATTCTTTTCTCTGTTCAGCTTCAGTTATTTCCACTGTTTTGTCTTCCAGCTTCCTGATCTGTTCCTCTGTATCATTTAGTCTACTGTTGATTTCTTCTAGTGTATTTTTCCATTTTTGCATTTTTCTTCTCTCTTTGGTTGTTCTTTTTATGCTCTTTTTTTTAAAAAAAAACTTCTTTTTTTCTTTGTTCATCCATTCTTCTCCCAAGTTCTTTGATCATTTTTATAATCATTACCTTGAATTCTTTCTCAGGTAGAATGCTTTTCTCCACTGCACTTAGTTCTTCTATGGTTTTATCTGTTCCTTCATTTGGAACATGTTCCTCTGTCACCTCAGTTTCCCTAATTTGCTGTTCTTATTTCTATGTATCTGGTAATTTGGTTAAGTTTCCTGACCTTGTAGAAATGACCTTTTGTAGGAGTTGTCCTATGTGTCCCAGCATCACTCTCCCCTCTGGCCACTAGAGACATATGCTTTAGGGCTGCCTTATGTGGGCTGTGTGGGTCCTTCTGTTGTGGTAGACTATGACTGTGGGTGGTCCTGTAGTTGTGTCTGGCCCCTGGCCAACCAATTGGTTTCCAGGCCCTGCCTTGGTTGGAGGCTGCTGACTGCTGGTTCATGGGTTTGGGTCATGAGACAGCTGGATATGGAAAATTGGGTGGTCCTGATACTAGTGCTGGATCACTAGTGGGCAGACTCAAGGTCCAGGAGATTCCAAGGCTGATGCTCACCAACCAATGGGTGAAGCCAGGTCCTAGCAATAGTGCTGCCCCACTGACAGGCAGAATCCTGTGGTCTGCCTGCAAGGCACAGGGATTCCAGAACTGGCGTCTGACCACTGGTAGCTGGATCCACCTCCTGACACAGCTGGTTTTAGGATCCTGTGTTGGCCAGCTGGTGAATGGGGCTAGATCTATGGTGGTTGGCTGAAGAGCCCATGGTGTCACAGAGCTGGTGTTGGCCTACTGGTGAGTGAGCTGGGTGTTGCCATTGAAGGCTGCAGTGATGCAGATTTCTAGGGGGTGGTGTTCACCTGCTGATATGTGAGTCTGGTCCTGAGGCTAGAACAGGCTTGTAGGTGGACACATCTTGGGCCCAGGAGATTCTGGGACTAGTGCCTTTCCACTTGTGGGTGGACCTGAATCCTGGGATCTCTGGCTGCAGTGCCCTGAGGGTTCCAGGTCTAGTGCCTGCACACTGTTGTTGGGGTCATGTCCTGTGTCTTCCAGTAGACAGGGCCATGTCCATGGGTGGCTGTGCACTCAGGGGTACTTAAGGCAGCCTGTATGCTGGTAGATGGGGTGGTTTTCATTGCTTAACCTGAGGCAACCCAATACCAGTGCCTATATGCTATGTGCATGGGCAGGGCGTAAATCCCGAGGCTTATAAGCTAGAGGGATGATTCCCAAATGGAGTTTGCTAGCTTGTGTCCACATGGAAGAACAAGCTTTCCAAAATGGCTACCTCCAGTGTTTATCTCCACAGGGTGAGCTACAGTTACCTCCTTCCTCTCTGGGAGACTATGAACAGCAGGTACTTCTGACCCAGTGTCCTTTCAAATTACTGTTTCTGTCCCACGTCCTGGATCATGTGATATTTTGTATTCTTCCTTTAAGAGTGGAGTCTTTATTTCCCACAGCACTCTGGGTCTCCAAAGATAAGCCCCACTGGCCTCCAAAGCCAAACTTTCTGGGGGTTCATCTTCCCAGCATAGGATCCTCAGTCTAGGGAGCTTGATGGGGCTCAGACCCCTTGCTCCTTAAGGTGAACCCCTGCAATTGTAATTATTCTCCAATTTGTGGGTCCGCCATCTGGGGGCATGAGTCTTGGCTATAACATAACTCCACCACTCCTATTCATCTCACTGTGGTTTCTTCTTTATATCATCAGGTGTAGAAGATCTTTTCAGGTAGGTCCTCATTGTGGATGAAAAATGTCACCTACCATATCAGTAAACATGCTGATGTTGCAGCCATCAAGCCATCATCTGTTGCAGCTGCCCCTGACTGGGCACCCTGAAGGTATTCAAATGGAGCTGGCCCTGGATAGTTAAGATGCATATCAAAGGAAGGATTTCAATGAACCCAGACTCTTGCATCTTCTCATACATAGAAAAACACTACATTTATTAACTTGAGATATCTGGTTTTCTTAATTACAGTAAACTTTTGATGTTCTAACTACCTAATTTTTTGTTGCAAAACTCCTATTTATATCCTTGCTACTCCCTTACCTCTTTGCAGCAGTCACTCAGAGTTATATAGGAGACTGTCTCTTGGACTTAAATCCTCAGCAAATCTGCCATTAAGTCATAATTCTCAACTTTTAGGTTGTGCATTTTTTCAGTCAACATAGCCTTTTTCATTGATAGTTCTGTAAATGGTTATAATTTTCCTGTGCCCATGAGTGGAGGTGAGCTCAGGGTCTTCCTACTCCACCATCTTGGAAGTCCTCAATGCCACTACTTTTGTTTGAGCCATTGTGAGAGTAGATTTACTTTCTCTTACACAATACAAACTTGAGTGGATGTAGTAACTACACCTGTTCCTGTCTTCTTGTTACCGGTTGAGACCAGAGACTGAAGCCAACACAGCACATGGCCGAGCAAGAAATAGAGAAAAAATTAAACCCTGAAAACTTTAGCTAATATTCCAGTACAACAATGTTGGAGTTAATTCTCTCACTAGATATTTCAGTTATGTCAGCCAATAAATTCTCTCTTACTTAAGTGGTTTGTATCAGACTTTTGTACCTGCAACCAGAAGTGTCCTGACTTTACCCAATAGTGGGATATGGGTGTGGTGGAAAAGACTACATTGAAATGACAAAATAATTGGAAGTAAACCTGAAACTCACTTTGTTTAGCCTATCATGTTGAATATGCCACTATTTTTCCTTAATAAGTATAGTAACAACTGAATGAACTAGAAATACAGATGGCAACAGGAGTATAGGAGTAAGGTGTTTGAAAAGAATTGGGGTACTATATCATACCAAACTTCCTTTCCTCAATAGTAAGTGCTCTGAGCAAGCTCTTTGAGGAACTCACAGTTCATTCAATCATTCAACAAGTGTTAACTGTCTACTCTAAATAGGTGTTGTGTTGTGTTGTGCTGATAAGAACTGCAGAATTCTCAGCATGTAACAACTCTGTCCAAACCCTTGCACTAAGCGACTTGACCAAACAGTAGTACGGTTTCTAGCAGTCTATGAGTTTGTTTCTCTAGGATGATCCCAACCCCCCATTAAACATAGCATTTTCAGCTAACAAAGGAGAGGGTTTGCAGCTAAAGTTGTAACTACCAAGTAAAGCAAGTCTATATCAGCATTTGAATGCAAGGAGTTAGTCTACATTTGCTGATTCAAAGGAAAACTTAGCCAGGCCTGATTGACTAGCACCTTCTAAGTAAATAGGAGCAGAAGAATGGGGTTTATGCTGACTAGGTAGTTGCTTCCTGAGACAATTTGCAGTATGAGTCTAGTAGTTTGGAGAAAGGAAGAAGGACTCTATGTCACCTAATCCTTAGCCACTTTGTTAGTCAGTAATTCTCTCTAAAGAAACTGTGATATTTAGCAAAGTAGGGATGAGATCATTATTTGGTGAGATAGGATTTTTTAAAATATGATTCTTTTTGAAAGTAAGAAATGAAGCAGACAAAACTTCAATATTCACTGTCAGGTGCAACTGCACCCCCACAAGCTGTACTTGAAGACATCTGCAGACATTTTCAGAGCAAGATTCTATCTTAAATTTAAGGGACAATAGCTTCTATTTGGAAAAAGATAAGAAGTATATAAATTTCAGATTATGTGCTACAAACCCCCTTTAAAGTTCAACAATTCCAACAACAGGAGACTCTAATATTTTCTTCCCTACAGATCTCTATAACAATGGCTCAGTCTTTTCAAAAATGCATACATGCTGGGGGGGGACCTTGAAGATGGCAGAAGAGTAAGACATGGAGATCACCTTCCTCCCCACAAATACATCAAGATTACTTGTGAAACAACTCCTACCTAACACCTACTGTATGCTGGCAGACCTCAGACTTCCCCAAAGGCAAGAAAATCCCTACATACCTGGGTAGGGCAAAAGAAAAAAGAAAAAACAGACAAAAGAATAAGGATGGGACGTGCAACTCTGGGAGGGAGCTGTGAAGGATGAAAAGTTTCCACAGACTAGGAAGCCCCTTCACTGACGGAGATGGAGGGTGGGCAGGGGGGAAACTTTGGAGTCATGGAGGAGAGCACAGCAACAGGGGTGCAGAGAGCAAAGTGGAGAGATTCCCACACAGAAGATTGGTGCCAACCAGCACTCACCAGCCTTAGACACTTGTCTGCTCACCCACCAGGGTAGGTGGGTGCTAGGAGTTGAGACTAGGGTTTCGGAGGTCCGATCCCAGGAAGAGGACTGGGGTTGGCTGCATTAAGATAGCCTGAAGGGGGCTAGTGTGTCACAGCTAGCTGGGAGTCAGGGAAAAAGTCTGGACCTGCTTAAAGGCAAGAGACCATTGTCTCAGGGTATGTGAGGAGAAGGGATTCCTTCTGTGTGTGCCCACAGAAGACAGAGCACCACCTAAGTGAGCTCCAGAGTTGGGCTTTAGTTGCTACTATCAGCTCGGCCCTCAGATACTTGTATGAAATACTAAGGCTGCTGCTGCTGCCACCAAGAATCTTGTGTGCAAACACAAGTCACTACCCACACTCCCCCTGGGAACTTTTGCAGCACACCACTGATGGGTTCCAGCAATCTAGGGACAACTTCCCTGGAAGTACACATGGTGCGCCTCATGCTGTTGCAGTGTCATGCTGGTTTCTGCTGATTTAGCGTCACCCTACATTCCAATTATGACTACAGTACGCCTCCCTCTCCCCAGCCTGAGAGTGCAAGAGAGCCCTACTCAGCACTGCTTTAACCCCTTCATGTCTGGGTGGGGAAAAGACGCCTGAGAACGACCTTCTGCAGAGGCAGGGCCACACCAAAGCTGAACCCCAGGAGCTGTACGAACATAGAAGAGAAAGGGAAATTTATCTGTACAGCCTCAGGAGCAGTGGATTAAATCTCCAAAATCAAGTTGATAAACCCTGCATCTGTAGAATACCTGAATAGACAAAAAACGTTCCCAAAATTGAGGCAGTGGAATTTGACAGCAACTGTAGACTTGGGTTTTTCTGTCTGTAAATAATGTTTCTGATTTTTATGTTTATCTTAGTTTAGTTTTTAGTGCTTTTTAACATTAGTGGATTAGTTTATTGGTTTGATTGCTTTCTTCTTTTATTTATTTTATTTTCTTTATTTTATTACTTTTTATTTTATTATTATTTATTTATTTAACTGGTTTAATATGATTTAATTCTTTTTCCTTCTGTTTTTTTCTTACTTTTCTTCTGAGCCTCGTGGCTGACAGCATCTTGGTGCTCTGGCAGGTTGTCAGGCTGGAGCCTCAGAAGTGGGAGAGCTGAGTGCAGGACACTGGACCACCAGAGACCTCCTAGCCCCATGTAATATCAATCAGCAAGAACACTCTCAAAGATATATGTCTCAACACTAAGACCCAGCTCCACCCAACGGCCAGCAAGCTCCACCCAATGGCCAGCAAGCTCCAGTGCTGGACATCCCATGACAACAACTACCACACCAGAAACACAAAGTCACACATTAGCAGAGAGGCTGCCAAAAATAATAAGTTCAAAGACACCCCAAAACACACCACCAGATATGGCCTTGCCCACCAGAAAGACAAGATCCAGTCCCAGCCACCAGAACACAGGCACAAGTCCCCTCCACCAAGAAGCTTAGACAGGCCCCTGAACCAACTTTATCCACTGGGGTCAGACACAAAAAACAATGGGATCTATGAATCTGTAGCCTGAAAAAAGGGGACCACAATCACAGGAAATTAAACAAAGAGAGAAGACAGAGAAATATGCAGCAGATGAGGGAGCAAGGTAAAAACCAACCAGACCAAATAAATGAAGAGAAAATACACAGTCTACCTGAAAAAGAATTGAGAAGAATGGTAGTAAAGATTATCAAAAATCTTGAAAGTAGAATGGAGAAAATAGAAGAAACAATTAACAAGGACCTAGAAGAACTAAAGAGCAAACAAACAATGATGAACAACACAATAAATGAAATTTAAAATTCTCAAAAAGGAAACAATAGCAGAATAACTGAGGCAGAAGAATGGATAAGTGGCCTGGAAGATAAAATAGTGGAAATAACAGTCACAGAGCAGAATAAAGAAAAAATAATGAAAATAATTGAGGACAGTCTCAGAGACATCTGGGAATAAAACTAAACACACCAGCATTCAAATTATAGGGGTCCCAGGAGAAGAAGAGAAAGAGAAGGGGCCTGAGAAAATATTTGAAGCAATTATAGTTGAAAACTTCCCTAATATGCCAAAGGAAATAATAAGTCAAGTCCAGGAAACACAGAGATTCACATACAGGATAATCCAAGGAGGAACATGTCAAGACACATATTAATCAAACCATAAAAAATTAAATACAAAGAAAAAGTATTAAAAGCAGCAAGGGAAAATCAATAACATACAAGGAAATCTCCATAAGGTTAACAGCTTATTTTTCAGCAGAAACTCTGAAAGTCAAAAGGGAGTGGCAGGACATATTTAAAGTGCTGAAAGGGAAAAACCTACAACAAAGATTATTCTACATAGCAAGAATCTCATTCAGATTTGATGAAGAAATTAAAAACTTTACAGGCAAGCAAAAATTAAGAGAATTCAACAACACCAAACCAGTTTTACAACAAATGCTAAAGGAACTTCTCCAGGCAGGAAACATGAGAGAAGGAAAAGACCTACAAAAACAAACCCAAAACAATTAAAAAAATGGTAATAGGAACATACATATGAATAATTACCTTAAATGTAAATGGATTAAATGCTCCAACCAAAAGACATAGACCAGCTGAAGGGATACAAAAACAAAACCCATATATATTCTGTCTACAAGAGACCAACTTCAGACCTAGGGACACATAGAAACTGAGAAGGAGGGTATGGAAAAAGATATTCCATGAAAATGGAAAACAAAAGAAAGCTGGAGTAGCAATTCTCATATCACACAAAATAGACTTTAATATCAAGATTATTACAGGAGACAAAGAAGGACACAACACAATGACCAAAGGATCAATCCAAGAAGAAGATATAACAATTGTAAACAATTATGCACCCAACATAGAAGCACCTCAATACATAAGGCACATGTTAGCAACCATAAAACAGGAAATCAACAGTAACACAATCATAGTAGTGGACTATAACAGCCCACTTTCACCAATGGACAGATCATCCAAAATGAAAATAAATAAGGAAACACAAGCTTTAAATGACATTAAACAAGTTGGACTTAATTGATATTTTTATGACATTCCATCCAAAAACAACAGGATACACTTCCCAAGTGCTCATGGAACATTGTCTAGCATAGATCATATCTTGGTTCACAAATCACACCTTCATAAATTTAAGAAAATTGAAATTGTACCAAGTATCTTTTCTGACAATAATGCTATGAGACTAGATATCAATTACAGAAAAAAAAAAACTGTAAAAAATAAAACACATGGAGGCTAAACAATATGCTACTAAATAACCAAGAAATCACTGAAGAAATCAAAAAGGAAATCACAAAATACCTAGAAACAAATGACAATGAAAACACGATGACCCCAAACCGATGGGATGCAGCAAAAGCAGTTCTAAGAGGGAAGTTTATAGCAATAGAACCCTAACTCAAGAAACAAGAAAAATCTCAAATCAACAACCTAACATTACACCTAAAGCAATTAGAGAAAGAAGAACAAAAAGAAACCTCAAAGTTAGCAGAAGGAAAAAATTCATAAAGATCAGATCAGACATAAATGAAAAAGAAATAAAGGAAACAATAGCAAAGCTCAGTAAAACTAAAAGCTCATTCTTTGAGAAGATAAACAAAATTGATGAAGCATTAGCCAGACTCATCAAAGCAAAAAGGGAGAATACTCAAATCAATAGATTTAGAAATGAATAAGCAGAAGTAACAACTGATGCTGCAGAAATACAAAGGATCATGAGAGATTACTGCATGCAACTATAGGTCAATAAAATGGACATCTGGAAAAAATGGACAAATTCTTAGGAAAACACAACCTTCCAAGAGTGAACCAGGAAGAAACAGAAAATAAGAACAGAGAAATCACAAGCACTGAAATTGAAACTGTGATTAAAAATCCTCCAACAACAAAAGTCCAGGACCAGATGGCTTCACAGGTGAATTCTATCAAACATTTACAAAAGAGCTAACACCTATCCTTCTCAAACTCTTCCAAATACAGCAGAGCAAGGAACACACCCAAACTAATTCTACAAGGCCATCTTCACCCTGCTATGAAAGCCAAAGATGTCACCAAAAAAAGCAAACTACAGGCCAATATTACTGATGAACATAGATGCAAAAATCCTCAACTAAATACTAGCAAACAGAATCCAACAGCACATTAAAAGGATCAAACACCATGATCAAGATGGGTTTATCCCAGGAATGCAAGGATTCTTCAATATATGCAAATCAATGTAATAAACCATATTCACAAACTGAAGGCAAAAACATATGATCATCTCAACAGATGCAGAAAAAGCTTTCAACAAAATTCAACACCCATTTATGATAAAAGCTCTCCAGAGAGTAGGCATAAGGGGAACCTACCTCAACATAATAAAGGCCATATATGACAAAATCAACAGCCAACATCATTTTCAATGGTGAATAACTGATATCATTTCTTCTAAGATCAGGAGCAAGACAAGGTAGCCCACTTTCACCAATATTATTCAACATGTTTTGGAAGATTTATCTACAGCAATCAGAGAAGAAAAAGAAATAAAAGAAAGCTAAATCAGAAAAGAAGTAAATTTGTCACTATTTGCAGATGACATGATACTATACATAGGGAATCTTAAAGATGTTACCAGAAAACTATGAGAGCTCATCAGTGAATTTGGTAAAGCAGCAGGATACAAACTTATTTCATGGAAATCTCTTGCATTCCTATACACTAATGATGAAAAATCTGATAGAGAAATTAAAGAAACACTCCCATTTCCCATTGCAATAAAAACAATAAAATACCTTGGAATAAATGTATCTAAGGAGACAAAAGACCTATATATAGAAAACATTAAGGCACTGATGAAAGATATTAAAGATGATACAGATGGAGAGATATACCATGCTCTTGGATTGGAAGGATCAACATTGTGAAAATGACTATAGCATGCCAAACAATCGACCGATTCAGTGTAATCCCTATCAAAGTGCCAATGACATTTTTCATAGAACTAGAGCAAAAAATTTCAGAATTTGTATGGAAACACAAAAGAACCAGAATAGCCAAAGCACACTTGAGAAAGAAAAATAGAGCTGGAGGAATCAGGCTCCCAGACTTCAGACTATATTAAAAGCTACACTAATCAAGACAGTATCGTATTGGCATAAGAAAAGAACATAGGCAAATGGAACAGGATAGAAAGCCCAGAGATATACCCATGCACATATGGTCACCTTATGTTTGACAAAGGAGGCAAGAATATACAATGGAGAAAAGACAGCCTCTTCAATAAGTGGTGCTGGGAAAACTTGACAGGGACATGTAAAAGAATGAAATTAGAACACTTCTTAACACCATATACAAGAATAAGCTCAAAATGGATTAAAGACATAAATGTAGGGCCAGAAACTATAAAACTCTTAGAGGAAAACATAGGCAGAACACCCTGTGATATAAATCACAGCAAGTTCATTTTTGACTCAACCCCAAGAGAAATGGAAATAAAAACAAAAATAAACAAATGGGACCAATGGAACTTAAAACCTTTTGCACAGTAAAGGAAACCATAAACAAGACGAAAAGCCAAACCTCAGAATGGGAGAAAATATTTGCAAATGAAGCAACTGAAAAATGATTAATCTCCAAAATATACAAGCAGCCCATGCAACTCAATACCAAAAAAACAAACAACCCAATCCAAACTGGGGGGAAGAATTTAATAGACATTTCTCCAAAGAAGACATACAGATTGCCAAGAAACACACAAAGGGATGCTCAACATCACTAATCATTGGAGAAATGCAAATCGAAACCACTATGAGGTATCACCTCACACTGGTTAGAATGGCCATTAGGACATTCCATCCCAAAACAACAGAATACACATTTTTCTCAAGTGCTCATGGAACATTCTCCAGGATAGATCATATCTTGGGTCACAAATCAAGCCTTGGTAAATTTAAGAAAACTGAAATTGTATCAAGTATCTTTTCCGACCACAATGCTGTGAGACTAGACATCAATTACAGGAAAAGATCTGTAAAAAATACAAACACATAGAGGCTAAACAATACACTACTTAATAACGAAGTGATCGCTGAAGAAATCAAAGAGGAAATTTAAAAATACCAAGAAACAAATGACAATGGAGACACGATGACCCAAAACCTATGGGACGCAGCAAAAACAGTTCTAAGGGGGAAGTTTATAGCAATACAATCCCACCTTAAGAAACAGGAAACATCACGAGTAAACAACCTGACCCTGCATATAAAGCAATTAGAGAAAGAAGAACAAAAAATTCCCGAAGTTAGCAGAAGGAAAGGAATCATAAAGATCAGATCAGAAATAAATGAAAAAGAAATTAAGGAAACGATAGCAAAGATCAATCAAACTAAAAGCTGGTTCTTTGAGAATATAAACAAAATTGATAAACCATTAGCCAGACTCATCAAGAAAAAAAGGGAGAAGACTCAATTCAATAGAATTAGAAATGAAAAAGGAGAAGTAACAACTGACACTACAGAAATACAAAAGATCATGAGAGATTACTACAAGCAATTCTATGCCAATAAAATGGACAACCTGGAAGAAATGGACAAATTCTTAGAAATGCACAACATGCCTAGACTGAATCAGGAAGAAATAGAAAATATGAATAAACCAATCACAAGCACTGAAATTGAAACTGCGACTAAAAATCTTCCAACAAACAAAAGCCCAGGACCAGATGACTTCACAGGTGAATTCCATCAAACATTTAGAGAAGAACTAATACCTATCCTTCTCAAACTCTTCCAAAATATAGCAGAGGGAGGAACACTCCAAAACTCATTCGATGAGGCCACCATCACCTTGATACCAAAACCAGGTAAGGATGTCACAAAGAAAGAAAACTACAGGCCAATATCACTGATGAACATAGATACAAAAATCCTCAACAAAATACAAGAAAACAGAATCCAACAGCACATTAAAAGGATCATACACCATGATCAAGTGGGGTTTATTCCAGGAATGCAAGGATTCTTCAATATATGCAAATCATTCAACGTGATACACCATATTTACAAATTGAAGGAGAAAAACCATATGATCATCTCAATAGATGCAGAGAAAGCTTTCGACAAAATTCAACACCCATTTATAATAAAAACCCTGCAGAAAGTAGGCATAGAGGGAACTTTCCTCAACATAATAAAGGCCATATTTGACAACCCCACAGCCAACATCGTCCTCAATGGTGAAAAACTCAAACCATTTCCACTAAGATCAGGAACAAAACAAGGCTGCCCGCTCTCACCACTCTTATTCAACATAGTTTTGGAAGTTTTAGCCACAGCAATCAGAGAAGAAAAGGAAATGAAAGGAATCCAAATTGGAAAAGAAGTAAAGCTGTCACTGTTTGCAGATGACATGATACTATACATAGAGAATCCTAAAGATGCTACCAGAAAACCACTAAAAATAATCAATGAATTTGGTAAAGTAGAAGGATACAAAATTAATGCACCAAAATCTCTGGCATTCCTGTACACTAATGATTAAAAGTCTGAAAGTGAAATCAAGAAAACACTCCCATTTACCATTGCAACAAAAACAATAATATATCTAAGAATAAACCTACCTAAGGAGACAAAAGACCTGTATGCAGATAATTATAAGACACTGATGAAAGAAATTAAAGATGATACAAATAGATGGAGAGATATACCATGCTTCTGGATTGGAAGAATCAATATTGTGAAAATGACTCTACTACCCAAAGCAATCTACAGATTCAATGCAATCCCTTTCAAACTACCACTGGCATTTTTCACAGAACTAGAACAAAAAATTTCAAAATTTGTTTGGAAACAAAAAAGACTCCGAATAGCCAAAGCAATCTTGAGAATGTAAAACGGAGCTGGAGGAATCAGGCTCCCTGACCTCAGACTATACTACAAAGCTACAGTAATCAAGACAGTGTGGTACTGGCACAAAAACAGAAAGATAGATCAATGGAACAGGACAGAATGTCCAGAGATAAACCCACACACATATGGTCAACTTATCTTTGATAAAGGAGGCAGGAATGTACAGTGGAGAAAGGACAGCCTCTTCAATAAGTGGTGCTGGGAGAACTTGACAGGGACATGTAAAAGTGTGAGATTAGATCACTCCCTAACACCATACACAAAAATAAACTCAAAATGGATAAAGACCTAAATGTAAGGCCAGACACTCTCAAACTCTTAGAGGAAAACATAGGTAGAACACTGTATGACATAAATCACAGCAAGATCCTTGTGCACGCACCTCCTAGAGAAATGGAAATAAAAACAAAAATAAATTAATGAGACCTAATGAAACTTCAAACCTTTTGCACAGCAAAGGAAACCATAAACAAGACCAAAAGACAACCCTCAGAATGGGAGAAAATATTTGCAAATGAAGCAACTGACAAAGGATTAATCTCCAAAATTTATAAGCAGCTCATGCAGCCCAATAGCAAAAAAACAAACAACCCATTCCAAAAATGGGCAGAAGACCTAAATAGACATTTCTCCAAAGAAGATATACAGACTGCCAACAAACACATGAAAGGATGCTCAACATCATTAATCATTAGAGACATGCAAATCAAAACCACAATGAGATATCATCTCACACCAGTCAGAATGGCCATCATCAAAGAATCTAGAAACAATGAATGTTGGAGAGGGTGTGGAGCAAAGGGAACCCTCTTGCACTGCTGGTGGGAATGTGAATTGGTACAGCCACTATGGAGAACAGTATGGAGGTTCCTTAAAAAACTAAACATAGAACTAGCATATGACCCAGCAATCCCACTACTAGGCATATACCCTGAGAAAACCATAATTCAAAAAGAGACATGTACCAAAATGTTCATTGCAGCTCTATTCACAATAGCCCGGAGATGGAAACAACCTAAGTGTCCATCATCGGATGAATGGATAAAGAAGATGTGGCACATATATACAATGGAATATTACTCAGCCATAAAAAGAAACGAAACTGAGCTATTTGTAATGAGGTGGATAGACCTAGAGTCTGTCATACAGAGTGAAGTAAGTCAGAAAGAGAAAGACAAATACCGTATGCTAACACATATATATGGAATTCAAGAAAAATATGTCATGAAGAGCCTAGGGGTAAAACAGGAATAAAGACACAGACCTACTTGAGAATGGACTTGAGGATATGGTGAGGGGGAAGTGTAAGCTGTGACAAAGCGAGAGAGAGGCATGGACATATATACATTACCAAACGTAAGGTAGATAAATAGTGGGAAGCAGCCGCATAGCACAGGGAGATTAGCTCGGTGCTTTGTGACCACCTGGAGGGGTGGGATAGGGAGGGTGGGAGGGAGGGAGACGGAAGAGGGAAGGGATATGGGAACAGATGTATATGTATGACTGATTCAGTTTGTTATAAAGCAGAAACTAATAAAAAATCACACAATTAATAAAGTAAGGATCTGGGGAAAAATCTACAAAAAATAAATGCTGGAGCAGGTATGGAGAAAAGGGAAGCCTCTTGCACTGTTGCTGGTAATGTAAACTAATACAGCCACTATGGAGAACAGTGTATGGACGTTCCTAAAAAACTAAAATAGAACTACCATATGACCCAGCAATCCCACTACTGGACACATACTCTGAGAAAAGTGTAATTCAAAAAGAGACACGTACAACAATATGCATTAGTACTATTTACAATCCCAGGACACGGAAGCAACTTAAGTGTCCATCAACAGATGAATGGATAAAGAAGATGTGGCACATATATACGATGGAATATTACTCAGTCATAAAATGAAACGAAATTGAATTATTTGTAGTGAGGTGGATGGACCTAGAGTCTGTCATACAGAGTGAAGTAAGCCAGAAAGAGTAAAACAAATACTGTATGCTAACACATATATATGGCGTCTAAAAAAAGTGATTCTGATGAACCTAAGGGAAGGACAGGAATAAAGACACAGACATAGATAATGGACTTGAGGACACAGGGAAGGGTAAGTTTAAGCTGGGACGAAGTGAGACAGTAGCATAGGCATATATACACTACCAAATGTAAAATAGATACCTAGTTGGAAGCAACTGCATAGCACAGGGAGATCAACTAAGTGCTTTGTGACCACCTAGAGGGGTTGGATAGGGATGGTGGAAGGGAGGCACAAGATAGAGGTGTTATGAGGATATATGTGTATGTATAGCTGGTTTACTTTTTCATACAGCAGAAACAAACACAACATTGTAAAGCAATTATACTCCAATAAAGATTTTTTTAAAAATCATACATAGAATACCTAGTATTTGTTAAGATACTGTTAGGTACTGAAATTTAAAATGATGGCATGTCATATCCTTTACCTTAAGAAATGTACATTGTGTGGGACCAGGCATCCAGTTATGTACATTACTAATTGAAAATGATAACCATTGTAACAAAGGTATAAGAAAACTAATGTGAGAATACTCACCCAGGGGAGAGTGGGAAAAGATTGGCTTAATAAAATGTGGGATATACAGAACTGAACTTGAAGAACAAGTACCTTATTAGTGAGGAAAACCATGGGAAAGCATATCGATAGAGGAAGCTGCATGAGAATGTAGCTGGAAGGATGAAAAGACATTGCTCATTTAAAAAACAGTTGTCTGAGAGACAAGCAAAGGAAAATAGAATGTAGTTATTTTTTCTATTCTGTCGTGGCAAAGGACTTAAAGATTTGTATTTATTTATTTTAAAATTTATTTATTTGTTTACTTTTGTCTGTGTTGGGTCTGCGTTGCTGTGCGTGGGCTTTCTCTAGTTGCAGTGAGCGGGTGTTACTCTTCATTGCAGTGTGCAGATTTCTCATTGTTGTGGCTTCTTTTGTTGCATAGCACGGGCTCTAGGCACACAGGCTTCAGTAGTTGTGTATTGCGGGCTCTAGAGCTCAGTAGTTGTGGCGCACGGGCTTAATTGCTCCGTGGCATATGGGATTTTCCCATGCCAGGGCTCAAACCTATGTCCCTTGCATTGGCAGGCAGATTCTTTTTTTATTTTTCTAAATATTTTTTTATTAGTTTCTGCTTTATAACAAAGTGAATCAGTCATACATATACATCTGTTCCCACATCCCATCCCTCATGCATCTCCCTCCCTCCTACCCTGGCAGGCAGATTCTTAACCACTGCGCCACCAGGGAAGTCCGAAGATTTGTATTCAATTCTTTACTTTTCATAAGATGCAGGATAAAGAGGGAGTAAAGAGAAATTCTTTTACTGCAGTTGGAGAGTAATATAAAGAAATAGTGTATTCTATTTATAGGAACATATTCTGGAGGCAGGCTCTGGATGTTGATTGAGCGCCTGCACTTACACATTCTGTGACCTTGGGCAAGTTATTCAACCAACCTGAAACTTGGTTTCTCGTCTATAAAATGGTCATAATAACATTACTCCCTTAACAGCGTATTATGGTGTATTGAGTCAGTACATGTAAAAGTTTTGGAGATTTTTTTCCTGGAAATTATTGAGTCTATATATTGTCTAGTCTTTATTTTTGTCAGAAAGCCTCATCCACTAGTTATTTGATAGTTTATTGATCCACCTATTGGTGGATGGGTGTTGGTATTATTATCAATTTATTTAGGGTCAAACTATGTTTTTATATGTAGGCATCATGGGTGCAGGTATCCATATTGCAGAAGGTTCATGGCTATGTACTTCTTTTTCTCAGAAGAAAGCACGTGGCAAAATAGAACATTAAAGTCACCTGTTTTGACTTTTGAAAAGCCAAAGACCCTTGGCGATTCCCAGGTGCAGACAGACTGCTTTTAAATTACCTGAAGAGATTATTTCCCATAAATGAGGAAGAGGCATCTGGAGCTAGTAGAGGGGCTGTTATTGGGAATAGTCTATTCTTTTCTTCCTGGCATCTCCGCTGAGGAGGCAGAAATGCCCAGAGACTGATTAGAGCTTAAGAAGGCAAACTAGAGCCTATTGGGTTGGCCCAAGAATGACATAGGATAAGCCTACCTGAGGGACATTATGAAGCCTGGGATGGTGCTGTCTTTGCACCAGCCTATGTGACTTTATGACAGAGCATACTACCAACACAACTACTGATATCTCTCAGAAGCTAGGTGAAATCCCAGGGGAGTGAGATGCCAGGAAATCCCTGGAACGACAAGTCTTTTTTGGCCTGCCAATCAATAGAACAGTTGTACCAAATTTGTCACCAAGTTATGTAAAATAAAGAAATGGACCTGACTTGCCTACCTCAGATTATGGTTACATGTCAGGTAAATATTTCCTATAAAGAAAAATATATAATTTCAGACAAATTCAGTTAATTCTTCCTCTTCCTTGGTTTTGCTTTCTTGTTATAAGAAAGAAAATAGGGTGAAACTGGGAAAGCTAAGTCTCACAAGTTGTCAAACTATTCCTTAGTTCAGTTAAAAGAAACTCAGAGGTTATATTATCCACCAGAAGTGACCACAAGTCTAGGCCAAATTTTATACTCAGTTCGTTTTCATTATTCTCCCAAGACTTATTCTGAGACCCTTTCAAATCATCATCTGTCTCCTTTCTCTGATCTTCAGGACAACAATTTTTCTCACACTACCCACTTCTTACCAAAAGTTGTTCTACAATTTCTCTTTTCTCAATTTCTATGATAATCCCAAGCCTTCATTATTACTATCTGCCTTATAGAATTGATCTGATTATCTAATTAAAGTAATTTAGAGTAAGGTTGGAGGGAACGTAATTTTCCCACAGAACATTTTCATTTTGTTAATATGAAGGAAATGCCAGTTATTAGAAAGTATAAGGAAAATACATTTAAGACAGGATTATATCTTGAGCTCCTGCTTACTTAATACTTAGTTTTCCAAGATTTCAAATATGTGAGATCAGAGTGAAAACATTATTTCAAGTACTTTATCTCATTTGATCTTCATAATAACCTTTATGGTAGGCAGGACTAGCACCGCCATCCTTAAATGAGCATATACCAATTGCTCATACCTCTTAATGTTATGCACCAAACTTCTTCTGAACTCAAAATTTTGTGCAATTTTTAACTCTTCATTAATGTGCTCATAATTATTCATTTTAAAGAGTTTTAATAATTTTATTCTACAACAAATATTTAAAGTATGAATTTTAAGTAAAATTCAGTTTTCTCTGACTCAGGATAATAAATGTATAGAAAAAATTAGTTTGACTTTAAAGACTGACTAAAAGTTACTTAGAGGCTTCTAGCTCTTGCTAAGTTAAAGCCTAAAACAAGCTACTCAAGGCTAATGGGAAAAACAGATATAAATTGCTCCTCTATGCTTAGATTGCTCTGTTCACTCTCTCCTTTTAGGTCTTTAACTCCACAGTGAAATCTCTTGTTTATTGTTCTTTGTTCCTACTTAGAAGGGCTTCATCACATATTAAAATCATAGCTACCAAATGCTAAAGCTGAAAAAAATTTTAAGAACATTTTACTCCAACTTCTACTTTCCAAATTAGGAGATAAGGGGTTTAAAGTCCACAAAATTAACAGATTTGTGGCAGGTCACAGATAGAAATCAGGCATTAGATATTGGTTTCCTAACTCACATATTCCACACTACAGTCAGGTTAAAACCCATATACAACCCCTCCCCACAAAGCACACAATTTTAAAGTTATTGATATTTCTCTATCTCATTTGATCTTCATAATAACCTTTATAGTAGGCAGGACATATAACCTACCTGTTAGATATTGGCTTGGTCCTCTGGGGTTCTCTTTCTGTTCATTTTTTAAAAACATCTTTATTAGAATATAATTGCTTTACAATGTTGTGTTAGTTTCTGCTTTATAACAAAGTGAATCAGCTATATATATACATATATCCTCACATCTCCTCCCTCTTGCATCTACTTCCCACCCTGCCTATCCCACCCCTTTAGGTGGACACAAAGCACCGAGCTGATCTCCCTGTGCTATGAGGCTGCTTCCCACTAGCTATCTATTTTACATTTGGTAGTATTTATAAGTCCAGGCCACTCTTTCACTTCGTCCCAGCTTATGCTTCCCCCTTTGCTTGTCCTCAAGTCCATTCTCTTTGTCTGCGTTTTTATTCCTGTCCTACCCCTAGGTTCTTCAGAACCATTTGTTTTTTTTGTTTGTTTTGTTTTTTTTTAAACTCCATATATATATGTGTTAGCATATGGTAATTGTTTTTCTCTTTCTGATTACTTCACTCTGTATGACAGACTCTAGATCCATCCACTTGACTACAAATAACTCAATTTCGTTTCTTTGGCTGAGTAATATTCCACTGTATATATGTGCCACATCTTTATCCATTCATCTGTCGATGGACACTTAGGTTGCTTCCATGCCTTGGTTATTGTAAATAGAGCTGCAATGAACATTGTGGTACATGACTCTTTGAATTATGCTTTTCTCAGGGTATTTGTCCAGTAGTGGGATTGATGGGTCGTATGGTAGTTCTATTTTTAGTTTTTTTAAGGAACCTCCATACAGTTCTCCATAGTGGATGTATCAGTTTACATTCTCACCAACAGTGCAAGAGGGTTGCCTTTTCTCCACACCTGCTCCAGCATTTATTGTTTGTAGATTTTTTTTATCATGGTCATTCTGACGGGTGGGATGTGATACTTCATTGTAGTTTTGATTTGCATTTCCCTAAAGATTAGTGATGTTGAGCATTGTTTCATCTGTTTGTTGGCAATTGATATATCTCCTTTGTATAAATGTCTATTTAGGTCTTCTGCCCATTTTTGGATTGGGTTTTTTGTTTTTTTGATATTGAGTTTCATGAGCTGTTTGTAAATTTTGGAGATTAATCCTTTGTCAGTTGCTTCATTTTCAAATATTGTCTCCCATTCTGAGGGTTGCCTTTTCATCTTGTTTATGGTTTCCTTTGCTATGCAAAAGCTTTTAAGTTTCACTGGGTTCCATTTGTTTATTTTTGTCTTTATTTCCATTTCTCTAGGAGGTGGTCAAAAACGATCTTGTGATTTATCTCATAGAGTGTTCAGCCTATGTTTTCCTCTAAGAGTTTTATAATGTCTGGCCTTATATTTAGGTCTTTAATCCATTTTGAGTTTATTTTTGTGTATGACATTAGGAATTGTTCTAATTTCATTCTTTTATATGTAGCTGTCCAGTTTTCCCAACACCACTTATTGAAGAAACTGTCTTTCTCCATTGTATATTCCTGCCTCCTTTACAAAAAATAAGGTAACCATATGTTTGTGGGTTTATCTTTGGGCTTTCTATCCTGTTCCATTGATCTATATTTCTGTTTTTGTGCCAGTACCATACCGTCTTGATTACGGTAGCTTTGTAGTATAGTCTGAAGTCCAGTAGACTGATTAATCCAGCTCCATTATTCTTTCTCAAGATTGCTTTGGCTATTTGGGGTCTTTGTGTTTCCATACAAATTGTGAAAAGTTTCGCTCTAGTTCTATGAAAAATGCCATTGGTTTTTTGATAGGGATTGCATTGAATCTGCAGATTGCTTTGGGTAGTATAGTCATTTTCAGAATGTTGATTCTTCCAACAAAAGAACATGGTATATCTCTCCATCTGTTTGTATCATCTTTAATTTCTTTCTTCAGTGTGTTATAGTTTTCTACATACAGTTCTTCTGTCTCCTTAGGTAGGTTTATTCCTAAGTATTTTATTCTTTTTGTTGCAATGGTAAATGGGAGTGTTTCCTTAATTTCTATTTCAGATTTTTCATCATTAGTGTATAGGAATGCAAGAGACTTCTCTGCATTAATTTTTATCCTGATACTTTACCAGATTCATTGATTCACTCTAGTAGTTTTCTGGTAACATCTTTAGGATTCTCTATTTATAGTATCATGTCATCTGCAAACAGTGACAGCTTTACTTCTTCTTTTCTGATTTGGATTCCTTTTATTTCTTTTTCTTCTCTGATTCCTGTGGGTAAAGCTTCCAAAACTATGTTGAATAATAGTGGAGAGAGTGGACAACCTTGTCCTGTTCCTGATCTTAGAGGAAATGGTTTCAGTTTTTCACCATTGAGACAGATGTTAGCTGTGGATTTTTTCATATGTGGCCTTTATTATATTGAGGTGTTTCCCTCTATGCCTACTTTCTGGAGTGATTTTTTTTTTATCATAAATGGGTGTTGAATTTTTCAAAGCTTTTTCTGCATTTATTGAGATGATCATATGGTTTTTCTCCTTCAATTTTTTCGTATGGTTTATCACATTGATTGTTTTGCATATATTGAACAATCCTTGCATTCCTGGGATAAACCCCACTTGATCATGGTGTATGATCCTTTTAATGCACTCTTGTATACTCTTTACTAGTATTTTGTTGAGGATTTTTGCATCAATATTCATCAGTTATATTGGCCTGTAGTTTTCTTTCTTTGTGACATCATTTTCTGGTTTTGGTAGCAGTGTGATGGTGGCCTGATAGAATGAATTTGGGAGTGTTCCTCCCTCTGCTCTATTGTGGAAGAGTTTGAGAAGGATAGGTATTAGCTCTTCTCTAAATATTTGATAGAATTCGCCTGTGAAGCTATCTGCTCCTGGGCTTTAGTTTGTTGCAAGATTTTTAATCCCAGTCTCCATTTCAGTGCTTGTGATTGGTCTGTTCCTATTTTCTATTTCTTCCTGGTTCAGTCTCGGAAGGTTGTTCTTTTCTAAGAATTTGTCCATTTCTTCCAGGTTGTCCATTTTATTAGCATATAGTTTCTTGTAGTAATCTCTCATTATCCTTTGTATTTCTGCAGTGTCACTTTTTACTTCTGCTTATTCATTTCTAATTCTATTGATTTGCATCTGCTCCCTTTTTTTCTTGATGAGTCTGGCTTACTGTTTATCAATTACGTTTATCTTCTCAAAGAACCAGCTTTTAGTTTTATTGATCTTTGCTATTGTTTACTTCATTTCTTTTTCATTTATGTCTGATCTGATCTTTATGAATTATTTCCTTCTGCTAACTTTGGGATTTTTGTTCTTCTTTCTGTAATTGATTTATGTGTATGGTTAGGTTGTTTATTTGACATGCTTATAGTTGCTTGAGGTAAGATTGTATTGCTATAAACTTCCCTCTTAGAACTGCTTTTGCTGCATCCCATAGGTTTTGGGTCATTGTATTTTTATTGTCATTTGTTTCTATGTATTTTATGATTTCCTCTTTGATTTCCTCAGTGATCTCTTGGTTATTTAGCAATGTATTGTTTAGCCTCCATGTGTCTGTATTTTTTCCAGATTCTTTTTCCTTTAACTTATATCTAGTCTCATAGTGTTGTGGTTGGAAAGGATACTTGATATGATTTCAGTATTCTTAAATTTACCAATACTTGATTTGTCACCCAAGATATGATGTATCCTGGAGAATGTTCCATGAGCACTTAAGAAGTGTTGTTTTTGGTTGGAATATAAATATCAATTAAGTCCATCTATTTTAATGTATCATTTAAAACTTATATTTACTGGGGCTTCCCTGGTGGCACAGTGGTTGAGAGTCTGCCTGCCAATACAGGGGACACGGGTTCGTGCCCCAGTCCAGGAGGATCCCACATGCCGTGGAGCGGCTAGGCCCGTGAGCCATGGCCACTGAGCCTGTGCATCCAGAGCCTGCGTTCTGCAAGGGGAGAGGCCACAACAGTGAGAGGCCTGCGTAATGCAAAAACAAACAAACAAACAAACAAACTTATATTTTCTTATTTATTTTCATTTTGGATGATCTGTCCATTGGTGAAAGTAGGGTGTTAATATCCCCTACTATGATTGTGTTACTGTTGATTTCCCCTTTTATGGCTGTTAGCATTTGCCTTATGTATTGAGGTGTTCCTATGTTGGGTGCATAAATATTTACAATTTTTATATCTTCCTCTTGGATTGATCCCTTGATTATTCTGTAGTGGCCTTTTTTGTCTCTTTTAATAGTCTTTATTTTACAGTGTATTTTGTCTGAAGTGAGAATTGCTACTCCAGCTTTCTTTTGATTTCCAGTTTCATGGAATATCTTTTTTTCCATCCCTTTCCTTTCAGTCTGTATGTGTCCCTAGGTCTGAATTCAGTCCCTTGTAGATAGCATATATATGGGTCTTCTTTTTGTATCCATTGAGCCAGTCTATGTCTTTTGGTTGAAACATTTTATCCATTTACATTTAAGGCCATTATCGATATGTATGTTCCAATTTTCTTAAGTGTTTTGTGTTTCCTATTGTAGGTCTTTTCCTTCTCTTATATTTTCTGCCTAGAGAAGTTCCTTTAGCATTTCTTGTGAAGCTGGCTTGGTGATGCTGAATTCTCTTAGCTTTGCTTCTTTGTGAAGGTTTTAGTTTCTCTGTCTAGTCTTAATGAAGTCATTTCTGGGTAGAGTAATCTTGGTTGTAGGTTTTTCCCTTTTGTCACTTTAAATATGCCCTGCCATTCCCTTCTGGCTTTCAGAGTTTTTGCTGAAATATCAGCTGTTAACCTTATGGAGATTTCCTTGTGTGTTATTTGTTGATTTTCCCTTGTTGCTTTTAATATTTTTCTTTGTATTTAATTTTTGATAGTTTGATTAATATGTGTCTTGTATGTTTCTCCTTGGATTTATCCTGTAAGGGACTCTCTGCTCTTCCTGGACTTGACTAACTATTTCCTCTCCCATAGTAGGGAAGTTTTCAACTCTAATCTCTTCAAATATTTTTTCAGTCTCTTTGTTTTTCTCTTCTTCTTCTGGGACCCCTATAATTCGAAAGTTGGTATGTTTAATGTTTTCCCAGTGGTCTCTAAGACTATCCTCAATTCTTTACATTATGTTTTCTTTATTGTGGTCTGCAGTAGTTATGTCCACTATTTCATCTTCCAGATCCCTTATCTGTTCTGCCTCAGTTATTCTGCTATTGATTACTTCTGGAGAATTTTTAATTTATTGTGTTGTTCATCATTGTTTGTTTGCTCTTTCATTCTTCTAGGTCTTTTTTAAATGTTTCTTGTATTTTCTGCATTCTATTTCCACGATTTTGGATCATCTTTATTATCATTATTCTGAATTCTTTTTCAGGTAGTCTGCCTCTTTCCTCTTCATTTGTTTAGTCTGGTGGAATTTTACTTTGCTCCTTCATCTGCTGTGTGTTTCTCTGTCTTATTTTGCTTCACTTACTGTGTTTGTGGTCTCCTCTTCACAGGCTGCAGGTTCATAGTTCCCATTGTTTTTGGTGTCTTCCCCCAGTGGCTAAGGTTGGTTCCATCAGTTGTGTAGGCTTTCTGGTGGAGGGGACTAGTGCCTGTGTTCTGGTGGATGAGGCTGGATCTTGTCTTTCTGGTGGGCAGGACCACATCCTGTGGTGTGTTTTGGGTTGTCTGTGGCCTTATTATGATTTTATGCAGCCTCTCTGCTAATGGATGAGGTTGTGTTCCTGTCTTGCTAGTTGTTTGGCATAGGGTGTCCAGCACTGTAACTTGCTGGTCGTTGTGTGGAGCTGGGTCTTAGCATTGAGATGGAGATCTCTGGGAGATCTTTCACCATTTTATATTATGCTGAGCTGTGAGGTCTCTCTTGGACCAAAGTCCTGAACTCAGCTCTCCCACCTCAGAGGTACAGACCTGACACCCGCCCAGAGCACCAAGATACTGTCAGCCACACAGCTCAGGAGAAAAGGGAGAAAAAAAGGAAGGAAGAAAGAAAAAAAGTAAAATAAAATAAAAACAAAAAATAATTATTAAAATTAAAATGTATGTTAAAAAAAAGAAAAGAAGAAAGAAAGATAGATGGGAGCAAAGAAAACAGAAAACAATGATAGGAAGCACTAAAAAATATACTAAAAAAATAATAAAAATAAAGGACAGATAGAACCCTAGGACAAATGGTAAAAGCAAAGCTATACAGATAAAATCACACAATGAAGCAAACATATACAAAAGCAGAAAAAGGAAAAAAATATATATTTTAAAAAAGGAGGCAGAGAGCAGCCAAATCAATAAACAAATCTACCAATAATAATAAACTCTAAATACTGAACTAAGATAAAGATAAATCCAGGAACAAATTAGATGTAGAAAGCAAACCCAAAGTCTATGGTTTCTGCCAAAGTCCAGTGCCTCAATTTTGGGATGATTCATTGTCTGTTCAGGTATTCCACAGATGCAGGGTACATTAAGTTGATTGTGGACATTTAGTCTCTTGCTCCTGAGGCTGCTAGGAGAAATTTCCCTTTCTCTCTATGTTTGCCTAGCTCCTGGGACACAGGTTTCAAGTTGGCCCTGCCTCTGTGTTTAGGTTGCCCGAGGACATCTGTTCTTCACTCAGACAATATGGGGTTAAGGTAGCAGCTGTTAGGGGGCACAGGCTCACTCAGGCTGGGGGGAGGGAGGGGTATGGAATGCAGGGCAAGCTTGTGGCAGCAGAGGCCTGTGTGACATTGCAACAGCCTGAAGAGCACTGTGTCTCCTCCTGGGAAAGTTGTCCCTGGATCACGGGACCCTGGCAGTGGCGGGCTGCACAGCCTCCCAGGAGGGGAGGTGTAGATAGTGACCTGTGCTTGCACACAGGCTTCTTGGTGGCTGCAGAAATAGCCTTAGTGTTTCATGTCTGTCTCTGGTGTCTGCACTGGTAGCCGTGGCTCGCGCCCATCTCTGGAGCTCATTTAGGCAGTGCTTTGAATCCCCTCTCCTCGTGTATCCCAAAGCAATGGTCTCTTGCCTCTTAGACAGGTCCAGACTTTTCCCAGAATCCTTCCCAGCTAGCTGAGGCACACTAGCCCCCTTCAGGCTGTGTTCACACAACCAACCCCAGTCCTCTCCCTGGGATCTGACCTCCAAAGCCAAAGCCTCAGCTTCCAGCCCCCACCAGCCCTGACAGGCGAGCAGACAATCCTTTCAGGCTGGTGAGTGCTAGTGGGTACTGATACTCTGTGTGGGAATCTGTCTGCTTTGCCCTCTGCACCCCTGTGGCTACACTCTCCTCCATGGCTCTGAAGCTTCCTCACCCATTCCAGCCCCCGTCTCTGCCAGTGAAGGGACTTCCTGGTGTGTGGAAACTTTTCCTCCTTCACAGCTCCCTCCCAGTGGTGCAGGTCCCATCCTTATTCTTTTGTCTCTGTTTTTTCTTTTTTCTTTTGCCCTACCCAGGTACATGGTGAGTTTCTTGCCTTTTGGGAAGTCTGAGGTCTTCTGCCCGTGTTCAGTAGGTGTTCTTTAGGAGTTGTTCCACATGTAGATATATTTCTGATGTATTTTTGGAGAGGAAGGTGATTTCCATGTCTTACTCCTTCACCATCTTGATGGTCTCTCTCTCTCTCTGTTCATGCTTTTTGCCTGACTAATTTACTAAATTTTCAGAATTTTGGAAAGATTGTTCCATTTTGGAATATTTTTCTCTGAGTCTGGGTTAGCCACTCAGACTTTCTTCTGTCTGTCACAGCCCTCTGCACATTCGCTCTAATGTGGCTCTTTATCATACTGCCCATTTATTTGTCTATCTCCTTAACAGAATAATTGTATAATCAGCACCTGTTACATCCTAGCAGATTACAAGTAATCAGTTTTTACAGATCAAATAAATATGTGAATGAGAGTTAAGTCCTATCATTATACTCTATCTGTATTATAAATACAACAAGTTAGAAGTTCAGAGATATTGGTTTTAATCTTGAGTCTATAATAAAATGTTTTATAATCATGGTGACCATCTCTTCATTTCCTAACAAAATAAATTTTTGAAAAAAATGTTTTACCTACACCATAGGCACTTCATGAGGATTTAAGAAGATAATGTGAATAAGAGCAATTAAAAAGGAGAATTTTGTCAAAGAAACATATTAATTTTATTTTTATAAAATGCATTGATACTTCTGAACAACATTTGTTACTTACTGAACGTCAGATAATGGGCAACTGAACGTTACTACCATGGTGTTCAGATCTTGAGTCTTTAAAGCTGGAACAGTATTGAGTCTTGACAATATGGATTAAGGGGATAAGACATGAAGGAAGGTCACCCCTCAGTACCACTGGATAAAATCAATAGAGTGCTCAGGAGATCTGGCTACTGGCTTGATTTGGCAAAACTAGCTAAAAACTAGCATTGGATAAATAAACATGAAAGGAAAGTGACTGATTTACATAATGAGGTGAATTCCATTCCACCATTTCCTACTGGAGTCAGTTGAGAAATTGCTAGAGCTGGAGGGACCCAGGAGGCATTTATTTTTCAGTGGAGTGGAAGTAGGGACAGCATAACTCATTATGAAGTAGACACCCTGCATATTGTCCAGAAATATTTTGCTGGACAGAGTCCAAAATATATGGATGATCTATTTTGTGTGTATAGGTACTACTTATTTCCAAAATTCAAAGCAGTGTTTCATGTGGGAAGAATACTTCACTAAGAGGTGAATACTTCACCTGATGACTGGATTTCTTTATTTCACTAGATGTGTAGCCCAAGGCAAGTTATTTAGCCTCTATTTCTTTTTTTTTTTTCTTTTTTTTTTTTTTTTTTTTTGCGGTATGCGGGCCTCTCACTGTTGTGGCCTCTCCCGTTGCGGAGCACAGGCTCCGGATGCGCAGGCCCAGCGGCCATGGCTCACGGGCCCAGCCGCTCCGCGGCATATGGGATCCTCCCAGACCGGGGCACGAACCCGTATCCCCTGCATCGGCAGGCGGACTCTTAACCACTGCGCCACCAGGGAGGCCCTAGCCTCTATTTCTTAACTGGGAAAATTAGTGGAAAATATTTGCTGCATCCACCAGCAAATGGATTTATATGGATTTTAACTTCCCCCAAAGATAGTAAGAAACGGATGGAGAACCTAGCCTCCACAGCAGAATAAAATCATTAATAGGCACATTGGGCATTACAATTAATCTAGTTCTCACAATTGGATTGTCTAAGATACACAGACTGAGGCTTTTCTAATAATACGAGTTTTAGGTAAGCCACCATAACAGGGATTCTTTGAATTTCAGGTCTCTAAGAAATAACTGGGGCTGGGGCAGGAGGCAACACTTGTTAAAATACCAATATTTAAGGCTCATCTTTAAGGGCTGATTCAGTAATTTTGGGATGGAACTAAAATGTGTATTTTTAAAGAGCACTCCAAATAATTCTATTGTGGGTAGTCCAAGGATTGCACTTTGAGAAGCATGTGTATCCAATCTGTAGTCTTGATGTATAAACAATTAACTGTAAACTTTTACAATGATGTCTCATTAATTCACTATCATTACCAAAGGTGAACTACTCTGTACAATTATTTTCCAGAAAATTGAATCATCCTTTTAAAAATGGGACTTTCCTTTGTTTTAAAAATTTAGTGAGTATTTTAAAAAATATAGTACTAATATTTGGTCTTCTTACTGAACTTCCATATTCAGTTTCATTCCTATGGTTATTAACTTTACCATGAGTTGATGCAATAATGTTCCTCAGTGTTATTAAGGCATACAGTAAAATTTATCTATATGCTTAAAATGACCCTTGCTGGTAGTAAAATCACAATTTAAGGGTTGTATTATTATAGTTGTTTTAATAGTTTATTTTGAAATAATTTCAATCTTTAAAGAAGTAAGTACAGTTCAGAAAACTTCCCATTTCCACACAGGTTATCCAACTATTAAAATTCTATTCTACTGCATTTGTTCCATAACCTGCTTCCCCAACCCCTCTAAATATTCTAGTGTTTATTACACCCAAATAAAGAAATGCCCTTCTATCTAACCACTATACAACCTTCTAAATCAGGAAATCAACATGAAAACAGTATTGCTGTCCAACTATGTCTAATTTTTCTTTCCTGTTGAATTTCTCATTCAGAAACACCCATTAATTTAATTATTATGTTAATACAGACCTCTCCAACCTGCAATAGTTTCTGAGCCTTTCTTTGTCTTTAGCATCTTAAACATTTAGTCTATAGGTCTTAAATTCTGTAGGATGACTTTTAACTGGATTGTTCACCATTGCCTCATGGAGGAAATTCAAAGAGAGAGAGAGAGATTCTGTGTTCTTCTTAGTGATTCATAATGGGTGCATTGAATATCCTTACATCCCACCCACCACTAATAATGTTAACCATAATTGCTTTATCCTGTTATTGTCTGCTACACTATAAATTCACATTTTTTCCTTTGCAAATGATGAGTATTTTCCTAGAGTACACCGATGTTCTGTTCTCATTAAACTGTTGCCCATAAGCCTTAGCTTCCTTTTTCCACTCCTATGTGAAACAATTAACACTAAGATGATTGTCATACTGTGACTTTCAATTTTCATCATTTTTTTCTACATCTATTATGGGCATTCTACTGCAAAGTAGAGCTTTCCATTTCCCCACTACTTATACATTTATTCATAATTTATTTATATCAGTATGAACTCATGGATTTCTATTTTATTCAATGTTTTGAATCTGTTGCCATTATTACTTATTGTGATACCCTAATCTTCCCATATTTGGACAGAAGGGATTCCTTTGAACCTGCCTCTTGTGTCTTCTCAACATGTTTCTGACATTCATTCAGCATATGCCACAATAAGTTGTTCTCAGCTCTTCTTGTTCTTTCCCTCTCATAGTCCTAGAATGTTGCATTTCTTTAAAGAACCTTGATGGTATTTAGAAACCAAGATCTGGGTACTGGATGTATTCACTATGGGGTGTCATTACTTTTAGGTCTTTTAGAAAATGAGCTATGTAATATACATATTTATATGTATGGATTCTAACATCAGGAATAATTTCTTGCTCTACCCTTTGACTATTTTGAAGTGCTTTCTCCAGTGAGAAACCTGGTTTTCATTCCTTCAGTGTATTTATTTATTTGCTCAATATAACCAATGTCACAACTGTGCTCTTTATTTCCTCCATCTCTGCCATCTGCTATATCTGCACACAACCCCTTCAGCATGCTGTGTCCCAGGCTGCCAACATGCTTTGTGTAGCTTCCCCTGTTATAGAGTGTTTTGTAATCAGGTGCTAGTGAGTATTTTACAGTGCTTTTGTCTGGTGTTTTATACCCTGTGCAACACCTCACATCTTTGGACACTGGCAGGCACAGTGTTGTTGTGTCTCAGAACATCTCCTCTCCCCACTCTCACCACTATTCAGCAAGCTCTCTGGTACCCCTCAACAGCTGTGCTCTGTGAAGAGAAGGGAAAAGAAGATGGGAAGAGCAAGGACAATGGGAATGGTAAATTATTATTGGCTTTTACATGCCCTTTCCTTGTATGAGACTATCAGCAGTTGCTTTTTCTGCTGTCAATATGCTTATCTCTAATGATCATTCTCCCACATCTATGTACTTGATGTTTACATCAAGGTTGTCTAGTAAAGATACTTATTGTGTCTGTGCATTAGCTTCCTCATCTGTGTTATGGGATTATTACACTGCATAGCTGATAAAGTTGTTGTGGAGTTAAATGAGTTAATAAAGAAAAAGTGCTTGAAATAGTGTTCATTTAAGTGTGAGCACTGAATAAACATTAATAAACACTAATGGTTATTTTATTCCTGTGTGGGCTGAGTGTTGACACCAGAAGCTCTGTTTTCAGGCTCAGCAATGGACATCCAGATTGGTGAAGTTCAGATTTTCCTGATCTGTTAGCACTTGGAGGATCTGACCACAGAAGCAGATTAGTGCTTTTGAAAACTTTGTTAATGAAGAAACAGGCTATAGGTCAGGGACACTTTTATTGTGGCCAAAACAAGATGGGGGTCTTGGGAAGAGGTCATGGGAATCACAAATGCTACCTTCTCTATAAATAAAGTGTGAACATTTTTGATAAGCTAAAATGGATGGAAAAAAAATGTCTGTAGAAACATAATACTCATACCCTTCATGCCCTTTTATTTCCCTTTGCAGTCTTTAGTGCTAGTTGAGGTTCTTTGTTTTGTGTTACTTGTTTTTAAATATGTTTTATGTATAAGTCAGCTTTAATTCTCTTCCACGGGGTAATTTTTATCTCTCCATCACCTAGAAATGGTAAGGCTTTATATACAGACTTAAGGAGAGTATAGTAACTTCTAATTATTTTGCCATTTTCTGAGTCTGTCTCCATTGCAGCAAATATCCCATTGTTGCTTTAGTGGTGTCAAGTCATTAGTTGCAAACAATCTGATCCAAGCATAAAGATATATAGCATAAACTGATGTTAAATTGTGGCAGTTGTAACCAAGCTCATCTTAAGGAGCAGATGGAATTGATCATTTATCACCTTATCAAGAACTTGGTGTTTTATTTACCATTTTTCCAGTGTCTATCATTCACACTACAGACAACCAGACCAAATATTCCTTATAGAACCTACAGTACATTCTTTTTTTTTTTTTTTTTTTTTTTTTGCGGTACGCAGGCCTCTCACTGCTGTGGCCTCTCCCGTTGCGGAGCACAGGCTCTGGACACACAGTCTCAGTGGCCATGGCTCACGGGCCCAGCTGTTCCGTGGCATGTGTGATCCTCCCAGACCGGGGCACGAACCCGTGTCCCCTGCATCGGCAGGTGGACTCTCAACCACTGTGCCACCAGGGAAGCCCGTACAGTACTTTCTTGATTAGTATGTCCCTGGTTATTGCAGCAGGATCATTCTTCCTTCTAAGATAGCTGACAGAGCCTAAGGGTTCTCAAGCAACATTGACTAATTTCACCCAGAGTCCTTGACCAGGCCATTCATCTCCTAAAGTATATTTTTAAGAGTTTCAAAAAAGTTTCAAAACTAGCATATGGCAGTTAATTTGGATCTTAAGTCTCTACTTTGAAAAAACAAATGATCATCAAGCTGTTTCAAACCTTAACCTGCAATTAAGAGGAATAATTTATTATCCAAACAAAAATCTTTTAATTAATCAAGACAACATTAAAGTCAGAATTAAGTTATGCTACCAAGACCATCTGTTGCCAGGCACACACAGATTTTCTTCTTCTACTGAAACAATACTTTGTCCTATGTAAATTTAAAAGCTAGTTGTTGTTGATGTTGTTGTTGTTGTTTTTAAGTTAATTAAACTCAGTTCACTTAATGACTTAAGTGTTGGCTGCAGTAAAAAGTTATCACACATTTCCATAAAATAGAAAGACAGTAGAATACAGCAAATAAATGAAGAATAGGGCAAACGAAACAGTTACCAATTTGTCAGGGAAAGAATGACAGAGAAGTGAAAGATTGCATTATTAACAATAATGACAAAATCCATCTAATCTACCATGAAATTATGATCCAACAGCAAACCATCTTTTGTCTTCTTGATTTCTTAACAAACTGCAATTTAGTTATCTAGCAATTTTAAACACAAAGGATGCAGACAAGTCTGGGAAAGAAATAAAATCTGAAACATTTACAAGTGAACAAAAAATAGAAGTCCCCAAACAAGTGTCAATTAGCATGCCCCTCATGCAATGCTCAAAATTTAGTTATGAAGTTGTTTTGAACACAATTATAACTATTTGCCACTAAGTTTATGTTTGCAAGACTATAATAGATAAAATGCAGAAATTTGGAAAAATTTTCCAATTTTTAAACAAGTTATAAGACGAAACAGCATAGAGTAACACAACATTATAACTGATCACATGAAAGGAGACAGAGAATGTTGAATTAATACTCAGAGGGATTCAAAAAATCTGTGTATAGCTATTTCTCGCAGCGAGATATAGCCTATATATTTCATGAGATCCTGAAAACATTATTATAGTGCAATTGAAAGCATTGTAATAAATATTGACTCAAGAATAATGTTATATTATGCTTACTTACCATAACTTAAGAAAGTAATTATGCACTGCATTTATCGCTATAAAAATTTAAATTAATTTAGGATCAAAAAAAACATGTTTAATAGAACAACATGTTTGTTTCCCTGGTAAGCTACGTTTAAAAGGCTACCCTTTATTTTTCTGGTTTAAAGTTAATGTGGCCTAAGAAATTTAAAGAATACCTATGGTAGACTATGGGCTTTATAGAATAAGTTTACATCAGACTAGTTGTTATGCTAACTTGGAAGACAATTTTGAGTGACGGATACAACTGGGCTTTCTATAAGTCCTTTATGTAAATTGTGAATCCATTCAGTATTCATGTTGAAATATAAAAACCTAGGAGATAAGTTTTTAGAAGTGTTTATCAAATATTTTTCATCATAACCCTAAAGTTTCAGCACCTAGTTCAATGAAACTTTAGTTTGAAAGAAGAAAATTTTTCTTAAATTTCACTTCTCTACATACTTACTTTCTGGTCAAATGTTGAAACTCTCAAAATAATCGATAGTTCTGTAGTTGATTTTCTTCAGAAGAATACTTCACCCTCACTTTCAGTTGTGTGTTCTGATTCTTTGGTAGAAAAAAAAATCCCAGAGTATTCAAAGAAGGGCACAAGTCTGGGTTCCTTCATATTCATGCTAATGCTACATATAAGGATTGGCTAATTTACAAGTTTGCTAAAAAATTCCAAAGTAATGAGATTTTTGGATTACTTGATACTGGTCATTCATCAACTAGTGAATAGCAGGGTCTTATGGGTGTAAAAGTGACCTGAGAATATAAATTTGAGGAAAAAAGCTGCCAGGGATAAAATGCTTCACACATACAGTAGAAATTCAGGGCCGTAAGAGGCTCCATGGAATGCAGTAGTTCATTTCATGAGCAGTAAAGAGGAATGAAGAAGTGCTGAAGGCAGACTTCCTTGCATAATCATATTTAAGTCAATCCTGGATGGTTAATGCAGCTTGCTGTGCCAGAAGGCTCTGAAACGTGTGTGTGTGTGTGTGTTTGTGTGCATGTGTGTGTATGCGTGAGTGTGTCAGGTTAATAAGATAACTAGCAGAGTATACCATAGACACCCAAAGACTGAGTGTCTCACAGTATATTTCTGTTTCTTTGTGAGAATTTTCCTAAAGTGAGAGAGAGAGAGAGACCTTAAAAATAATCTAAAATCTTTAAAAATCTCTACATATATTTATACTACTGATTTTATTTAATACACAGGAAATGAAGGCCCCAAAATATCATGTTACTGATCCAATGTCATAAAGAGATTATTTCAGAACCACAATGAGAAACTTATCATATAATTTGTCATGCACTGTTTTGTTTTACTTTGATTTCCCTATCCCAATGTGCTATACCAGATATATGACTGCATAATCTTTGTGATTTATGTGGGTAGCTGACAAATAAACATGAATGAGAAGAGAGAAATATTGATAGGGTGTGGGATCTTATAACTCTTTAATGAACTATTCTTTTAGGTATTATATTTGGGATTGATTTAAAATTACCAATCTTCCCCCACCCCCACTGCCTTTCCCTCCCTTCTTCCTTTCTTCCTCTTACTTTTCTTCCTCTCCTCCACCCATCTCTTCTCACTGCAACACACCCCCATCATTATCACATTCTTTTTATATGTATCTTCCTTTAATGCTTTGTTTTCTTTTGTTTTCCAATTTAGCTTTCCTTTCCATTGAAATGTTGTGATTGCTCTCCATATAATCTATTGATGAGTATGACCTGGCTAACATTCTATTTACTCAGATCTGCTCAGTAGCACTTGGTTAAAGTGGAAAATATTTATTTGAGACAATACAATGAAAAGATTATGTGGCTCTATAATTATGAATTTTAATGAAAATAATGTCTGTGTGTTAATATAAAGGCAATAATCTCATTCACTTTTGGAATACTAATGGAATAGTTTAATCTTCACATAAGATTCTATGGAAAGTATCATAGTTTGTACTAACAAGACAAATGAACTGTTTTCATGCTTTAAACTTCATGTTCATTTTTCATCATAAATATTTTTAAAAGTTCTCATTAAGCAAATGGCTATTTTCTTTTGTTTGGTGAATTCAAGTTTCAACAACTATAGAGGCTCCTGGTATTTCTCTTCTTAAATTTTTTTAAAATTGAATTACAGTTAGTTTCAAGTGTACAGCAAAGTGATTCAGCCTTATAAAAAAAAAATATATATATATATATATATATATATATATATATATATATATTATATATACTTTTTCAGATTCTTTTCCCATATAGGCTATTACAAAATATTGAGTATAGTTCCCTGGACTATATACTAGACCCTTGTTTCTTATATATTTTATATACAATAGCATGTATATGTAATTCCCAAATTCCTAATTTATCCCCACTACCACCTTTCCTTTTTGGTAACCATAAGTTTGTTTTCTATGCCTGTGAGTCTGTTTCTGTTTTGTAAGTAAGTTCATTTGTATCATTTTTTTTAAGATTCCACATGTAAGTGATATCATATGATATTTATCTTTCTTTGTCTGACTTACTTCACTTAACTGAAAATCTCTAGGCCCATCCATTTTGCTGCAAATGGTATTATTTCATTCTTTTTTATGTCTGAGTAATATCCATTGTATATATATATATATATATATATATATATCACACCTTCTTTATCCATTCATCTGTCAATGGGCATTTAGATTGTTTCCATCTGTTAGCTACTGTACATAGTGCTGCTATGAACATTGGTGTACATTTATCTTTTCATATTATGTTTTTCTCCAGACATATGCCCAGGAGTGGGATTGTAGGATATGGTAGTTCTATTTTTAGATTTTTAAAGGAGCCTCCATACTATTCTCCATAGTGGCTATGGCAAATTACATTCCCACCAACAGTGTAGGAAGTTTCCCTTTTCTCTACACTGTCTCCAGCATTTATTATTTGTAGACTTTTTGATGGTGGACATTCAGACTTGAGTGAAGTGAAACCTCATTGTATTGATAGTTTTGATTTGCATTTATCTAATAATTAGTGACCTTGAGGCATGTTTCATGTGCCTTTTGGCTATCTGTTTGTCTTCTTTGGAGAAATATCTATTTAGATCTTCTGCACATTTTTTAATTAGGTTATTTTCTTGATATTGAACTGTATGAGCGGTCTGTATATTTTGGAGACTAATACCTTGTCAGTGGCATCATTGGAAATATTATTCTCCCATTCTGTAGGTTGTCTTTTAATTTTGTTTATGGTTTCTTTTGCTGTGCAAAAGCTTTTATGTTTAATTAGGTCCTATTTGTTTATCTTTGCTTTTATTTTCATTACTCTAGGAGGTGAATCCAAAAAGATTGCTGTGATTTATGTCAAAGAGTGTTCTGCCTATGTTTTCCTCTAGGAGTTTTATAGTATCCAGTCTTACATTTAGGTCTTTAATCCAGTTTGAGTTATTTTTATGTATGGTGTTAGAGAATGTTCTCATTTCATTCTTTTACATTTAGCTGTCCAGTTTTCCCAGCATCACTTATTTAAGAGACTATTTTTTCTCCATTGTATATTCTTGCATTATTTGTCATAGATTAATTGACCTGAGATGCATGGGTTTGTTTCTGGGCTTTCTATCCTGTTCCCATTGCTCTATATTTCTGTTTTTGTGCCAGTATCATACTGTTTTGATTACTGTAGCTTTCTAGTATAATCTAAAGTTAGGGAGCCTGATTCTTTCAGCTCCATTTTTCTTTTTCAAGATAGCTTTGACTATTTGAGGTCTTATGTGTTTCCATACAAAATTTAAAATATTTTGTTCTATTCTGTGAAAAATGTCATTGGCAATTTGATAGGGATTGCATTGAACGTGTAGATTACCTTGGGTAATACAGTCATTTTGACAATATTGATTCTTCCAATCCAAGAACTTGGTATAGCTTTCCATCTGTTTGTATCATCTCCGATTTCTTTCAGAGTACAGGTCTTTTGTCTCCTTAGGTAGGTTTATTCCTAGGTATTTTATTCTTTTTGATGCAATGGTAAATGGAATTGTTTCCTTAATTTCTCCTTATGATCTTTTGTATTAATATATAGAAGTGCAATAGGTTTATGGGTATTAATTTTGTATGTTGCAACTTTACCAAATTCATTGATTAACTCTAGTAGTTTTCTGGTAGCACTTGTAGGATTTTCTATGTATAGTATCATGTTATCTGCAAACAGTGATAGTTTTACTTCTTCTTTTCCAATTTGAATTCCTTTTATTTCTTTTTCCTCTCTGCTGTGGCTAGGACTTCCAAAACTATGTTGAATAAAAGTGGCATGAGTGGGAAGTCTTGTTCCTGATTTTACAGGAAATGCTCTAAGTATTTCACCATTGAGAATGATGGTTGCTGTGGGTCATATATGGCCTTTGTTATGTTGAGGTATGTTCCCTCTATCCCCACTTTCTAGAGAGTTTTTATCATAAATAGATGTTGAATTTTGTAAAAAGATTTTTCTGCATCTATTGAGATGAGATGATCATATGTTTTTTTTTTCTTCAATTTGTTAATGTGGTATATCACATTGATTGATCTGCAGATATTGACTCATTCTTTTGTTTTTTTATTGGAGTATAACCCTGGAAAAAATCCCAGTGGATTATACTGTATGATCCTTTTAATGTATTTTTTGATTTGGTTTGCTAGTATTTTGTTAAGGATTTTTGCATTTATGATTATCAGTAATATTGGCCTGTAATATTCTTTTTTGTGGTATCAGGGTGATAGTGGATTCATAGAATGGGTTTGGATGTATTCCTTCCTCTACAATTTTTTGGACTCGTCCAGTTTTTTAGACTAGTTTGGTTTGCAGTTACCATGAGGTATTGATATAGCAGTCTATACAAACACATGATTAAGCTGCTGAACTCTTAATTTCAGATACATTTCCAATATTCTACTTTTGTACTCTCATCTCCATAGGATTACTGATTTTCATATAATATTTGTGTATGGAAGATTTCCTATCTTTACTGTATGTTTGTCTTTACTGGTGAGCTTTCCTATTTCATAATTTTTGTTGTTGTTGTTTCTAGTTGTGACCTTTTCTTTCCCACCTAGAGAAGTTCCTTTAGTGTTAAGTCTTCTCTAAATGTTTGGTAGAATTTGCCTTTTAAGTCATCTGGTCCTGGAGTTTTGTTTGCTAGGAGTTTTTAAATCAAAGATTGAATTTCAATTCTTGTAATTGGTCTGGTCATATTTTCTATTTCATCTTGGTTCAGCCTTGGGAGACCATACCTTTTTAAGAATATGTCCATTTATTCTAGGCTGTCTACTTTATTGGCACACAACTGCCTGTTTTGGTCTCTTATGGTCCTTTGTATTTCCATGGTGTCCATTGTGAATTCTTTTTAATTTCTAATTTTATTGATTTGGATGCTCTCCATTTTTTTCTTGATGAGTTTGGTTAAGATTTATCAATTTTGTTTATCTTTTCAATGAATCAGATTTTGTTTCTTTGATCTTTTCTATTGTGTTCTTGTCTCTATTTCATTTATTTCTGCTCTGATTTTTATGATTTATTTCCTTCTACTAAATTTGGGTTTTGTTTGCTCTTCTTGTTCTTCTCTCTTAGAACTGCTTTTGTTGAGTCCCATAGGTTTTGAGTCATTGTGCTTCATTTTCATTTGTCTGTTGGTATTTTATATTTCCTCAGTGATCCATTGGTTGTATAGTGGCATGTTGTTTAGTGTCCATGTGTTTGTGTTTCTTGAATTTTTTTCTTGTAGTTGATTTCTAATTTCATAGTGTTGTGGTTGGAAAATATATTTCATATGATTTCAATTTTCTTAAACTTACTGAGGCTTGCTTTGTGGCCCAGCTTGTGAACAATCCTGGAGAATGTTGCATGTGCACTGAGAAGACTGTGTATTCTGCTTGTTTCAGATAAAATGCTCTTAAATATTAATTAAGTCATCTGGTTTAATGTGTCATTTAAGGCATGTGTTTCCTTATTGATCTTCTGTCTGGATGATCTGTCTATTGATGAAAGTAGGGTGTTAAAGTTCTCTAGTATTGTTGTTTTACTGTCGATTTCCCCTTTTATATTTGTTAACATTTTTCTTATATATTGAGGTGCTCCTGTGTTGGTTGCATATATGTTTACAATTGTTATATCTTCTTCTTGGATTGATCATTATGTAGCATCCTTCTTAGTCTCTTGTAACAGTCTTTATTTTAAGTCCATTTTGTATGATATGAGTATTGCTATTCCAGCTTTCTTTGGTTTTTACTTGCACTTAAAACTTTTTTCCATCCCCTCACTTTCAGTCTTTATGTGTCTCTAGATTTGAAATGGGTCTCTCTTTGTTTGATATTTATTTATTTATTTATTTATTTATTTATTTATTTATTTATTTATTTATTTATGGCTGCATTGGGTCTTTGTTCCTGTGTGCAGGCTTTCTCTAGTTGCAGCAAATGGAAACTACTCTTTGTTGTGGTGTGTGGGCTTCTCATTGAAGTGGCTTCTCTTGTTGTGGAGCATGGGCTCTAGGAGCACGGACTTCAGTAGTTGTGTCATGTGGGTTCAGTAGTTGTGGCTCATGGGCTCTAGAACACAGGCTCAGTTGTTGTGGCACATGGGCTTAGTTGCTCAGTGACATGTGGTATCTTCCCGGACCAGGGCTTGAACCCATGTCCTATGCACTCACAGGCGGATTCTTAACCACTGCTCCACCAGGGAAGTCCCTGAAGCGGGTCTCTGGTAGACTGCATATATATGAGTCTTTTTGTATACATCAGCCCGTCTATGTCTTTTGGTTGGAGCATTTAATCCCTTTATCTTTAAGGTAATTATTGATATGTATGTTCTTATTGCCATTTTGTTTTGCATTTGTTCTTTTAGGTCTTTATTCTTTCTTTCCTCTTTTGTTCTCCTCTTGATTTGATGACTATTTTTAGGGTTGTGTTTGGATTCCTTTTTCTTTTTTGTGTGTATATCTATTATAGAGTTTTGGTTTGACATTAACATGAGGTCTTTATATAGTAGTCTATATAAATGCATAATTGTTTTAAGTTCCTGATCAATTAATTTCAAATACATTTCCAATATCCTGTATCTGTACTCTCCTCTTCTCAGGATTACTGGTTTTAATATCATATTTTTGTGTGGATGTTTTCTACCTTTACTATAAATTTGCCTTTACCAGTGAGTTTTCCAATTCTGTATTTTTTTTGTTTCTAGTTGTTATCTTTTCTTTTCCACCTAGAGAAGTTCCTTTAGCATTTGTTGTAAAACTGGTTTGGTGGTGCTGAATTATTTTAGCTTTTGCTTGTCTGTAAAGCTTTTGATTTCTATGTCAAATTTGAACAAGAGCCTTGCTGAGTAGAGTATTTTTGGTTGTAGGTTGTTTTTTCGTTTCATGACTTTAAATATATAGTGCCACTTCCTTCTTGTTGGCAGAGTTTCTGCTGAAAAACCAGCTTATAACCTTATGGAGAGTCCCTTGTATGTTATTTGTTGCTTTTTGCTTGTTGCTTTTAATATTTTCTCTTTGTCTTCAATTTCTGTGAATTTGATCACTATATTTCTCAATATGTTCCTCCTTGGGTCAATCCTTCCCTGGACTCTGTGCTTTCTGGACTTTGGTGACTGTTTCCTTTCCCGTGTTAGAATAGTTTTCAGCTATTATCTCTTCAAATATTTTCTCAGGCCCTTTCTCTCTCTCTCTCCTTCTGGAACCCTTATAATGTGAATGTTGGTGTGTTTAATGTTGTCCCAGAGGTCTTTTAACTGTCTTCATTTCTTTTCATTCTTTTTTTCTTTCTTCTGTTCCCTGGCAGTCATTTCCACCATTCTGTCTTCCAGCTCACTTAGCTATTTCTCTGCCTTGTTTATTCTGTTATTGATTCCTTCTAGTGTACTTTTCAGTTATTGTGTTAGTTAACTCTGTTGTGTTGTTCTTTATATTTTATAATTCTTTGTAAAAAAATTTCTTGTAACTTCTTGTACTATGCATTTATTCTTTTTCTGAGACCTTGGATCATCTTTATGATCATTACTCTGATGACTTTCTCTTGTAGATTGCCTATCTCTACTGCATTCAGTTGTTCTCCTGGGGTTTTATCTTGTCCCTTCATCTGAAACATATTCCTCTGCTCTCTCATTTTGTCTAAATTTCTGCATTTGTAGACTAACTTCTGCAGGCTGCCATACTGTGCTACTCTTCCTTCTGGCTTCTGCTCCCTGGTAGGTGAAGTTGGTCTAGAGGCTTGTGCAGGCTTCCTGGTGGGAGGGGCCAGTGTCTGCCTACTGGTGGCTGGAGTTGGTTCTTTTCCCTCTGGTGGGCAGGGCCATGTAGAGTGTTGTGTCTAGAGGCATCTGTGGGCCCAGGAAGTCTTTAGGCAACCTGTCTGCTGATGAGTGGGTCTATATACCTGCCCCATTGGTTGCTTCACTTAAGGCATCCCAGCATTGGAGCCTACAGACACTTGGGCGGGGCCAGGTCTTGGTGCTGTTGACCCAAGCAAGATGTCTACCTCATCAAGAGTTCATGTAGCTGAACACTTCTCAAAATATCCACCACCAGTGTCCATGTCCCTAAAGAGAGCTACAGACACACCTCACCTCCCCAGGAGATCCTCCAAGACCAGGAGATAGGTACAGCTGAGGCTCCTATGAAGTCACTACCTTTCCTCTGGGTCCCAGTATGCATGAGACCTTGTGTGAGTCCTCCAAGAGTGGAGTCTCTGTTTCCACCAGTCCTGTGGCACCTTTGGTCTTCAAAGCCAAATGCTTTCAGGGCTGACGTGGAACTCAGAACTCTCACTCCTGTAGGAGAATTTCTGTGATATAATTATTGTCTAGTTTGTGGATTGCTCACCCCAGAAGTATGGGATTTGTTCATATCGTGTATGCATGCTTCCTATGGCCTTGTTGTGATTTCTTTTTTATATTGTTGGATGTAGAATATCTTTTTTGGCATGTTCCAGTCTTTTTTATCAGTGGCTGTTCAGCAGTTAGTTGTGTTTTTGGTATGCTCCTGAGAGGAGATGAGTCTAAGTCCTTCTACTCCATCATCTTGGTTTTCACTCTTCTTATATTTTTTAATAGATATATTTCAGCATTTCTTTTGGAACTCTGGAAAGAAGGGAAAAGTTGTTAGTTATTGGGAATTTCAGTTAGTTGTTAGTTTTTGTTCCACTTTGGTTGCTATAGAAACTATTAAAACAAGTATTTTGTTCTTTCTTATATTAGTCTGGTAATTAGGAGACATATTTAGTGTCTTACTAAATCCACAGAAAATGAAAAAGGAATCTTGTTTCTGAGAGACACACGTTGAAATTCTAACTGTAGACTTCCTTCCCTGTCAACTCCATCCCCAATTAAAGCAGTTGCAAGAATGCAGTCAAACTTTTTATTTTAGTGTTCTCTTTTTAATATATATTGAATTAAATGCATTTATTTTTAGCAGAATCATTAAATTCTGGTCCTATTATTTACTAGCTGCATGATATTAAGTAGGTTCTTTAAGCCTCATTTTCCTCACTCATATTTAAGCATAAAACAATACTTGTCTCATATCCCAAATAAGAGCTATTTGTAGAGATAAAACTAATACAAAGTGTCTTGTTTAGTGCTTTGTCAGATAAAATACTTTTAAAATGTTGGTTGTAATAATAATATTGATTATAATAATATTAATTATGATATAATGTAAACTTTTCTAAATTCTCTAAGTTTTCTTCTAACAAAATGTTTATATCTTATCACAGTGCTAAGAGTACAGGAGGGTGTTTTAATTGCTCTATATCAAGTTAGAGTACTCCTTCTGTTGATTTAACACTGTAATGCATTTAGACTCATAGAGGTGAAAGGAAACTTAGAGATTAACTGTTCCAGACAGCTGGCATTTTCCTTTGCCCTTTTGCTAAGCTCCCTTCTCTTTCTCCATTTTCCTACTTGGAATACTGACATGATGACTGGGGTTTCAGCAGTGATATTTGACCATGGACCAGTATGAGAAAAAAAGTCAACTATTAAAGATAGTAGAGAAAATATGTAGACAAAGTATTTGGCATTGCTGGCAACATGAAGGTGATATATCATCAACCTATTCTGCCTACCTCTTTACTTCAACAACTAATTTTTCAACCTGCTGGTATATCCAGTATCTTAATTACTGAAATCAATTCCTCATAGATGGCAACATTTAGCAGAAGACTAAGCTGGATTTTATTGAATTATTAGACCTCTTTTTCACACATGTGAAAAGTCAATTAAAAAGGAGAAAGAAGAAGGTTCCTTTTATTTTTGTTCCAGTTCTTACTCTTTGCCTAAGCAGTTTCTGATAAAGGAGAGTAGTCTTTCCAAATACATAAACTCTATGCAGCTTTTAACTAAAAATCAGCATGTCACTAGTATAAAACATTGGTAATCTTCTGAAGTAGTTTCTAGCTTGCTCTCTTTTTGGAGGACAAATCATTTCCCCCTGCTTCTTACTTTATGAAATCTCTTCATTTTTTGATGTAGTATCAATTACTATGTACTGGTTTGGGAAGTTTCAAATGCATTGGCTTACCTTTAACATGGTTCTCATCACTGTGTTCCATGGCCTTCCAATCTCCTGAGTCCCCTCAGCTGTTTGCCTGAATTCCCAGGGGTCTTCCAGGACAAATTTCAGGCAGGTTTGCCTTCCAAAGGTATCTCTTGCTCCAGGATTACCATCATCTTATTAATTTTCAAGTCATCCAAACTCCCATTGTCCTTTTTCCCTCAGTCTTCCCAGAAAAAAAAGAAAATTATCAACTAACTCACTTTGGGGCATTACTGATGAACTCTAGTTTTGTATCCCCCCTAAAATTTTCTTGAGTTACTCTAGTCTTTGTGGATCAGTTTATCTCCTAAACTTCTATATAAGTTTTATGAATTTACCACCCATACAACTAAATTCACAATGTCTTGTATTCCTCAAAGATCTTTTGTATGTTTACCCCTTTCTTCTAGATTGTATATCTCCTGACAGTAAAACATCAAGAAATAATTACATCCTACAACAAATATCTCAGCACTAGGCATACTGTACTTTAATTGATTTGACATTTAATGGTTTTCAAACTCTGCTATTGTAAAACATGAACTAGATTCTCATGGTATAATTAGTGTCGAATGAAAAAAACAATAGAATAAGTTAAAAATTGAGAATTATTTTTAACTCAGAGGACTTTTTAAGGACTCAAGCCCAGGAGGCAACCTCTCAGTTCTGAGGGACTGATCCAAAGAAGTAAAGAGGAAGCCAAGATGTATATAAGAGTTTTGTAACAAAATCCAGGAAGTTGGAATATCAAAAGATTATTGCTGAGTAAAGAAAACTGGTCATCTCAATTTAGTAATGAATTTAGTGCTTTTTTATGTATGGGAAGATGAAAAAGTTTGGGTTCATTGAAATAAGTCCTTTGATATGCACCTTAACAATTGTTTACTGAAAAAAAATGCACAACATGAAAGTTTTCAGTTAAGTTTAATTGGGGTCAAAATGAGGACTATAGTCTGGGAGACAGCCTCTCAGAAAGCTCTGATGAACTGCTCCAAAGTGGTGGGGGGAAGGTCAGCACTATGTATGATTTTGGTGAAGGGGGATATGTACAGTTAAGCACACATTTTGGCAGAGCCTTGTTGTTACTCACGAGAAGTAGATGTTTCCATTAATGAGTTTAATGTTTTACTGAATATGAGAAGATGCAAGAATTTGGGCTCATAAAATCTTCTCTTAAAATATCTAACTATCTGAAGGCCTGTTCTACCAGTTTTTCCTAGAGCAGAGTTCCTCATTCTTGATCTCTGTGTTGAACTCTTTTCAGTGTGTGTTGAAGGTCAACAACTGCAGTGGTTAATGACCTAATCCTTGTAGAGGCCGATGGCAAGTGACAATTTTTTTTGAACTATCTAGGCTCAGTATCCTGCTTTTCTCCACCTTGAATCCCCTCAGTATGCACAGTTGGAGGTGGCTGTAGTGGCTGCTGGCTTGAAGGCTGCAGCATCTTTTGTTTACTGATATGGCAGGCTACATTCTTTGTCCGCTGGGCCTCCTCTTGGTCATAAATTCAACCAATGTTTTGGAGGCATTTCATGACCAATTTTGTCACATGGTGCTAGGAAGTCTCATTCCTAGATCAGATGAAGATTCTGTTGATGGATCACTCAAGGTGCTAATTTTTGGATCAGGCCCTGTTGATAATTTAAAATTCTCTTGATAACCTGTCTTACTAGTCTTCTATGATCCAGGAAATGTTTTCCCTTTTTGCTTCTGCCAATATCTAGAGTTGCACTATTAAACTATACAGAGTTATATATATGATCAGTTGCCTCAAAACATTTAGCCATCATTAATTTTTGTCAGAAACCTTGTTACATATTGGGTAATGCAAGAAACAGTCTTATAAAATAGACAGGATATATGTAATACAGCTAGTAACATTAATAAATGCACAGTGCAGCAGAGACAGAAACCATAAATAATTGGAAAACAATAGAGAGAGCAAATTAAAAGAATGATTAGTCTAACTTAGTTGTAATCTGTTGCAGTAAGACATCAAGTCCACAGTGGAGCCAGCTGGAGAAGCAAAATTCTGGAAGGATCAGGAGAGAGAAAAAGATAAATGTTTCATCTTTGTTTACAGTAGTATAGTTTATCATACTTTATCAACTTGTGTTTTCTGAAAAACAAAAATTAAAAACCAGTATATTTCAAAAAAGTCATAAAATTATAAATCATATTTATCAGTTCATTCAGTCCCATGTAATTAATTCCTATTGATCTTCATGAAGTCATCATGTTTTCTATTAGAGTTTTGTAATTTCATACCAAGTTCAGTGCTACAATATAAAAGTTATCAGAAACATATTTGTCAAAAAATATATGAATACTTTTATGAATCTTCTTGAAAATCTTCATTTATAAAACATCAGACTAAAACAATGATTGTCTATAAAAGACAAGACTTAAAATGGCATGGTTAAAGATCTGATTACAATGTAACTGACAAAAACCTTGGATATTTCTGTGTCACACAACATTTTAAGGTGAAGGCTAGAATTATGACTGATAACATTATATCAGGACATATCTCATTTTTAGGAATTCCATATAAATTTTGGAATATCTATATTAATGACATATAACCATACAATATAACTTAAGATTCATCTCCGATCACTTGACAATGCTTCTCAAGTAATTTAACATGCCAAATAAGCCTAGTTAATTTAATATTCCTCTCCAAGATGTCTCAGGGTTCCTTTGAAGCATCTCAGAGTTAGCTGGAAGTCAAGAGAACTTTAGTTAGAATTTGATATTTGGAAAGTTTGTCAAAAATATCAAAAAGTTTCTGAACACTTGGTCAAATAAAATTATAGGTCATTATGAAACAATACTTATTCATTTAACCAAAGTGAAAAAAGATTTCAGAAAACAAATACAGATCATTTAAAGGCAAAAAAAAAAAACCCTCACATGATCTGTTACTACAAGCAGTATTCCAAGAAAATTTTGTTCTCTTAACAGAGAGAGGAACCAAATTAAGTCTTGCACTAATCTACTTTTAATAATAAAACACATTTATCTAATTAAATTTAATGTAATCTGAACCTGACCAGGTACAAAATTCCTTTTTCAGGCCTCCCTTGCTACACACCTACAATTTTCTGTATTCATATTAGTGCGTCTCTTATTTTTACATCCAGAAACAACCAGCTCTAGGGCAAAATCATTCTTTCCCCTTAACAAAATGTATTTCCATTCCTCATACCTTCTTTTGCTGAAAACACTCATCCTACTTTTCTTGCATACTGAAATGTTTCCCTTATTATCTTTAGTAGCATTAATTACATATTATAATTTTAACCCCTAAACAGCTTAATCTTTAGTGAAAACTGACAAGAAGCAAGTAATTGTGTACTGTTTGTCATGTCAACATTTCTGGATTGGAATACCCTGATGTAAGGCCAACGGGCCCGAGACAGGGGAACACAATCAGATTCCCAGGTTGCATCAGACCAAAACTCTCTGGACCACCCAGTTCCAGAAACTGACCTGGAGACTTTCCGGACCACCCAGTTCCAGGAACTGACCTGGGGACTTTCCACCTGGCTCAGCCATCCCGCCTTTCGAGGTGCGGGACTAATGGTCACAAGACTGATGCAACCGGCACCAGATATTGCCATGATACCCGAAGAGACCACCAAATAAGGAATACCCTGTGCCTTCCCAGATTCACCACACCCCTTTCCCTTCTTCCCCTATAAAATCTTGCCCAACCCTCGCCCGGGTGCAACTTCTCTGGCCCCTTTCTCTCGGACCAGTGAACCTCGCCTGGGAGCACCCCCTAATAAAGGTCACTTGAAGCTTTCCTCTGTTTCACGGTGCCATTTGTTAAGATCCGACCTTACCTTTGGTGACGAAACCCGGGAGGGTTACCAAGCCCCGCAGGTTACCATGCGGGCCGCTCCTCCCCTCCCCCAGGAGACAACCAGGGAACCTCTACTCATCCACCCAATCTGGCAGAAAACGGGGTAAGTCCCCCTCCCTTGTTCACTCTGAACCCCAGAGTCCCTACCCACTGGACTCCCTGTCCCTAATTGCGGCCACATCAGGGACTCCTCCATCCTCTCTCTGGGCCTCGGGCAACTGTGGAGACGTCCCAATTGCCTGACTGCTCTCTGACCTGCCGGGCCTTGGGTGATTGTGGAGACATCCCAATCGCCTGACTGCCCTCCAACCTGCTGTGAATTGGAGACTGAGACCTGGGACGTCTCTCTCCCTCTCCATTCACTCAGGGACAGACTGGGGGTCATGGGAACCTCACAATCAAAACCAGATTCTAAGACGTCCCTGGGGTGTCTCCTAGCCAATTTTACAGCCCTTGGTTTCTCCCAAGATCTCCATCGCGGATGGCTTATTTTCTATTCCACTGTGGCCTGGCCACAATATCTTCTAGACAATCAATCCAAATGGCCTCCTGAAGGGACTTTTGACTTTAACATCCTCCGTGATCTAGATAATTACTGCCGCAGGATGGGCAAATGGTCTGAGGTCCCCTATGTTCAGGCCTTCTTGTATTTACGCTACCGCTCTTCCCTCTGCGTCAATTGTTCCACTTCCCAGATCCTTCTTGCCAAACAGACATCTCCTACATCCAAGCCCCTAATTTCCTTTGACAATGACCCCTCTCCACTAGCTGACCCACCCAAATCTCTCACCTCTCCCCCCTTCAGAGCTCCTCTCCAACCTCCACCCTACCCTAAAGCGGTCCCTCCTCCTCCCAAACCCGCTCTGGCCCATCCAACTGCTCCCCTGCCTCCCTCAACGGTTTCTCCTCCCACGCCCCTTGCTTCGCCAATTAGTGCACATACACGCTCCACGACTCCCAAGATCCAAATCTCCTCTGCCCTCTGGGGGAGGTAGCAGGAGCAGAAGGATTAGTTAGAGTTCATGCTCCCTTTTCCCTCCAAGATCTCTCTCAAATAGAAAAGTGATTAGGCTCCTTTTCTGCCGACTCTTTGTGCTACATCAAAGAATTTTGCTACCTCTCTCAAGCTTACGATCTAACCTGGCACGATATCTTTGTGATCCTATCTTCTACTCTGACCCCTGACAAGAGGGAAAGAATTCAAACTGCTGCCCGAAACCATGCAGATCATGTTCACCTTACTGACAACTCCATGCCTGTCAGAGCAACTGCTGTACCTGGTACCGATCCAGGGTGGACTTATCAGGATAGCCAAGATGGCCATCGTAAACGTGACCTCATGATCCAATGCCTCCTGGCTGGCATGCAGTCTGCCGCTCATAAGGTAGTCAATTTTGAAAAACTAAAAAGATAACCCAAGAACCTAATGAAAATCCAGCTATCTTTCTCAATCGCCTTACAGAGGCCTTAACTCTCTATACCCAGCTGGATCCTGACACCCCTGCAGGGGCAGCGGTCCTAGCCACCCATTTTATCACCCAATCAGCCCCGGACATCCAAAAGAAATTAAAACAGGCAGAAGACAGCCCTCAAACCCCTATTCGAGATCTGGTAAAGATGGCCTTTAAAGTCTACAATGGCTATGAGGATTTGGCAGAATCCAGCAGACAGGCTCGGATGCACCAGAAGGTAACCCTCCAAACCCAAGCTCTTGTAGCTGCCCTAAGGCCGGCCATCTCCCATGGATCACAACATCCACAGGGTCCGCAAAAGACAACCCCACTGTGGGCCTGCTTCAAATGCAGAAAAGAAGGCCACTGGACTCACCAATGTCCCAATCCGCAACCTCCTTCTAAGCCCTGTCCCACAGCTGTGGGCTAACGGGCCACTGGAAGAGTGACTGCCCTACGACTGGCCCTCCCTCAGCATCTCCACATGGGGGGCAGGCCGACCCGACGGCATTACCACTCGAACTGCTGGGATTGGCTGACGACTGACGGTGCCCGGACTCGAAGACCTCCATCACCCTCCCCAAGCCCAGGGTAATGCTACAGGGAGTGGGTAAGTCCATCTCATTTCTGGTGGACACAGGGGCTACCTATTTGGTCCTGCCTACTTATTCCATGCCAGTTTCTCCTTCCCAGATCTCGGTCATGGGTATTGATGGCAAACCACCCTTCCCACTCCAGACCAGTCCACTCCCATGTCATATCGAAGTACTCCCTTTTACTCATTCCTTCTTAGTCATACCATCCTGCCCAGTTCCCCTGCTAGGCCAAGATGTCCTTTTCCACTTAGGGGCCTCCCTCCAGCTGGTTAGACTTGACCCTAAGGTCCCCTCCTCCCAACTCCTGCTTCCTCTTCTTGGCCTGTCTCTAGAACCCTTCCCCTCCTATCCCCCTCTTCCAATCACACCGAACCCAATTAATCCCCAAGTCTGGGATACTTCTAAGCCCATAATGACAACACACCATTCCCCCATCCTCATCCGCCTAAAGGACCCCTCCAAATTTCCATCAAGGCCCCAATTTCCCATCTCTGAGACTCACCTTAGGGGCCTACAACCTATTATCACCAGACTCCTAAACCAGGGACTCCTTATCCCCACTGACTCTCCCTGCAACACCCCCATCCTGCCTGTCCACAAGGCCTCTGGGGATTATCACCTGGTCCAGGACCTCCGACTAATCAATGAGGCCATAATTCCTCTCCACCCAGTAGTATCAAACTCATACACCTTGCTCTCCCATATTCCCCCATCCACAACCCACTTTATGGTTCTGGATCTCAAAGATGCCTTTTTCACTATCCCCCTACATCCCAACTCCTATTTCCTCTTCGCCTTTACCTGGACGGATCCGGATACTCATACTTCCAGTCAGTTCACCTGGACAGTTCTTCCCCAGGGTTTCCGTGACAGTCCTCACTTCTTCGGTCAGGTGCTGGCATGGGACCTGACTTCCTGTTCCCTTACCCCCAGCACACTCCTTCAATATGTAGATGACCTCCTCCTTTGTAGCTCATCTCTCAGCCTCTCAAGACAACATACTGCAGATCTCCTCAATTACCTTGGCTCTCGCAGTTATCAGGTCTCCCCAGCCAAGGCTCAGCTATCTGTATCTTCTGTAACCTACCTGGGGGCTCCACCTGACCCCTACCACAAAAGGTGTAACAGCCGATTGCACCCAGATTATCCGTGAACTCCAGACTCTGGAAACAGCAGAACAAATTCTCTCTTTTTTGGGCCTTATAGGATTTTTCCTACACTGGATCCCTAACTTTGCTCTCCTCGCTAAACGTTTATATCTAGCTGCTAAAGAAACCCCTCAAGGACCACTCACCTCTCCTTCTGCCATTCTACAGGCCTTTCTCACCCTCTGTAATGCTCTGATATCTTCTCCTCCCCTTTCTCTGCCCAACCCAAACTGACCTTTTCACCTTTTTGTGGCTGAACGGGCTGGAATAGTCACTGGATTCCTTGCCCAGCCTGTAGGGCCTTCTTACCATCCCGTGGCTTACCTTTCCAAACAGCTAGACCCAACCATTCAGGGATGGCAACCATGCCTTTGGTCCCTAACAGCAGCAGCCGAACTGACCAAACAAACACTCAAACTGACTCTGGCCTACCCACTAAACATGTTTTCCTCCCACTGGCTGGTCGACCTCCTAGGTCCCAAGTCTCTCTCCCTCCTGGGCCCCTCCTGCATCCAGGAGTTCCACCTACTATTCATTGAAAACCCAGCTATTTCTCTTGATCTCTCCCCTCACCTGAACCCAGCTTCCCTCCTGCCTATCTCTGGCACCAGGGGTTTTCCATCCCATTCCTGCCCTCATGTCATAGAAGCCTTCAAACCACCAAGAGAGGGACTCTTTGACACCCCTCTTTCAAATCCAGACCACACTCTCTTTGTGGATGGTAGTTCAATACTCGGTCCTGATGGACGCTGATGGGCAGTCTATGTGGTGGTAACAATCTCAACTATTATCGAGGCTAACAGCCTCCCAGAAGGAGCGACCTCCCAAAAGGCTGAACTAATCGCACTTACACGAGCCCTTAACCTTTCCAAAGACCAAAGGGTTAACATCTACACAGACTCTAAATATGCCTTTCTCATTGCACACAGCCACTCAGCACTATGGAGGGAACATGGATTTCTGACCTCTAAGGGATCCCCAGTGGTCAACACTTCCCTCATTGCAAAACTCCTGGAGGCCTTCCAGCTTCCTAAAGAAGTAGCAATTATCCATTGCAGGGGTCATCAACTCCCATCCAACCCAATAGCACAAGGTACCTCGAAGGCCAATTCCATGGCCCAAGAGCTTACAAAAGGGGATCCTCCAGCTCCACTCCTATTTTTTACCAGTCCTACCCAACCCACATATACCCCGCATGAGGAAGCTGCCTTACTATCAAAAGGGGGACACAGAGACAACAAAGGATGGATTTTTTTTTGTTTTGTTTTGTTTGCAGTATGTGTGCCTCTCACTGTTGTGGTCTCTCCCGTTGTGGAGCACAGGCTCCGGATGCGCAGGATCAGTGGCCATGGCTCACGGGCCCAGCCACTCCGCAGCATGTGGGATCTTCCCAGACCGGAGCACGAACCTGTGTCCCCTGCATTGGCAGGCAGACTCTCAACCACTGCACCACCAGAGAAGCCCAGGATGGATTTTTATAGACAAAAAAATTGCCCTACCTCTGGCCCAAGCAGCCGGCCTCCTATCAGACATCCATAAATCCTTACACATTGGTCCAAAAGCAATGTTCCATTTTTTGGACCCCCTCTTTCATCTGCCAGGATTTAGAGAGTCCATCTCAAAGACTCACATGGCCTGCCAAACCTGCGTATCCATCTCCCCACAAGGAGGCCTATGGCCCGAATTCCTACACACCAGATGCGTGGACATCAGCCTGGTGAAGACTGGCAGATCGACTTTACCCATATGCCCCACTGCAAACACTTCCGATATCTGCTCACTTTCATTGACACCTTTTCAGGTTGGATCAAGGCCTATCCAACAACTCGAGAAATGGCAGACACAGTCGCCACCATCCTGCTTCAGCACATCATCCCCCAATTTGGTCTGCCGGTCTCCATTCAGTCAGCTAACGTACCCACCTTTGTCTCTCAGGTGGTTCAACGGGTATCCGAGGCTCTCCAGATCACCTGGAAACTCCACATCCCCTACCACCCCCAATCATCCGGTAAGGTTGAACACGCCAATGGGATCTTAAAAGACCACCTCACCGGGGCTTCCCTGGTGGCGCAGTGGTTGAGGGTCCGCCTGCCAATGCAGGGGACGCGGATTCGTGCCCATGTCCGGGAGGATCCCACATGCCGCGGAGCGGCTGGGTCCGTGGGTCCATGGGCCCATGGGCCCGTGGGCTGTGGCCGCTGGGCCTGCACTTCTGGAGCCTGTGCTCCACAACAGGAGAGGCCACAGCAGTGAGAGGCCTGCGTACCACAAAAAAAAAAAAAAAAGACCACCTCACCAAACTGTCCCTTGAGGTCCGTGTCTCATGGCCCGACCTGCTTTCTCTAGTCCTTACCTGAATCCGAGCCTCACCTCAGACTTCTACTGGCCTCAGTCCATTTGAACTACTTTACGGCCGCCCTTTCCTCCTTCACGACCTACCAACCCAGAGTCCACCCCTAGCCTCCTACCTTGCTACCTCTCCCTGCTTCACCGTCTTCTCCGCAAACATGCTGACCGTCATCTACCGACAGTGACTGTCTCTGAAACTTCCTCTCTCCCTCTACAACCCAGTGATAGCATCCTCCTCAAAGAAATACACCCTCAATCTCTCAAGCCACAGTGGACAGGCCCCCATATGGTGATCCTCACCACTCCCACGCAGCTAAACTCTTGGGACACCCCTCTTGGTACCATGTCTTCTGCCTTAAAATGGCCCCAACTCCAGAGACTTGGAGGGCCCTACCACTGGGTCCCACGAGACTACGGCTTGTCTGTCACCGTGTCTCTCCTCCTGCTGCTCCTCCTGCCACCCAGGACTCACCAGATATCCCTATGGCGCTTCCATGTCCACGGGACATGGCAAGCTAAAGGTCAGACACACGCCCGAGTCCTGGGCATGGGAGACTGCTAACCAGATGGGTGACAGTTCCTGGTAACAGTCCAGATCCCCATCTCTAACATAGAAGGTGTTCCCCTGGGATGGTCCACCCCTGCTGTCTGCTTCACTTATGATCAGACTCAAAATTACTGTCAATGGTGGGATGAGACCTATGGGGGGTGCCCCATCACTCATGTAACACCCATGTGGCAAAACTAGATAGCAGGAGCTCCCTCTGACAATCCCACCTGCTCACCACAAATGGCAAGGGTCAATTATTCATCAACAGCAAAGATCCCTGGGAGGGCTTCCCTGGTGGCGCAGTGGTTGAGAGTCTGCCTGCTGATGCAGGGGACACGGGTTCATGCCCCGGTCTGGGAAGATCCCACATGCCACGGAGCGGCTGGGCCTGTGAGCCATGGCCACTGAGCCTGTGCATCTGGAGCCTGTGCTCTGCAACAGGAGAGGCCACAGCAGTGAGAGGCCTGCGTACCGGTAAAAAAAAAAAAAAAAAAAAAAAAAAAAAAAAGATCCCTGGGACACAAGATGGGTAAAAGGGGTACAAGGAAAAATCTACTGATGGGCAACTGATGCCTACCCCGTGGGCTCTATCAGGGTCTTTCACTCATATATCAGTTTGATTCCCAAAGTTATTCAACAGTTGAGCGAAAAAGCCACTGCCATCCAGGAAACAGAACAAGCCCTAAGACACCAACTACCTCACCCCGAACACAAAGAGGATCCTTTTTCTTTGTTGACCCTCGTCCGTCATGCAGTACAGATACTCAGCCACACAGGAATAGGTAACATCTCTGACTGCTTTCTATGTGCCTCATTTGGCCGGCCACCCTTGGCTGCTGTCCCAGTCGACCAGCCCTTCAATTCTGCTTCCTACACCTCCTAAAACCACCTTTTTCCCCGTTAAAAGTCCCCATATTCCTTGATTCAAAAAATCTCACCATCTGTTACGGCAGCCACCCAAATCTAGCTGATACTGGGTTTCTTTGCAACTTATCCCTCATGGTAAACACATCAATTGAAGCACCACCAGGCATGTTTCTGTGTTGCAATAGTTCCCTCACAAAAGAGATCAATTATTCCTCCCCCTTCCCTTGTAGCCCCGTTACTCTCGTCCCACAACTCACACTGTATAGCCAAGCCAAATTTTCCTCGCTAATCACGCCGCCCTTTACCTGACGGAAATGAGCTATCTTTCTTCCTCTGGTCGTAGGCATCTCTCTCGCCTCCTCCCTGGTCGCTGCAGGCCTCAGGGAGATGGGGAGCTCTAACACCTAGTGTTTCAACATCCTGCGACTTAGAACATAAACTCCAGCTAGCCATTGAAGCCTCTGCCGCCTCCATCTCCTCTCTCCAGTGCCAAATCACCTCTATAGCCCGAGTCGCTCTCCAGAATTGACGAGCCCTGGATCTCCTGACGGCTGACAAAGGAGGTACCTACCTCTTCCTACAGGAGGAATGCTGCTATTACATCAATGAAACAGGAATCATCGAAGACAGCATAAACGCCCTCCATCGCTTAAGAGAAGAACTCCAATGCAAACACCAACAGTCCGCCTCCCCAATTCCCGATTGGTGGCAATCCACCCTCTATACCTGGCTAACACCAAGCTTAGGCCCCTTAATTCTCATCTGTATCTTGCTCATGTTTGCCCCCTGATTCCTTAGGTTCCTTTGCAGGCGCATGATGTCTCTCGGGTGGCCACAAACCAAATGCTCCTCGGTCCTTACATCTTGCTTCCTACAGAACCCCTCACTTGTCTCCCCTAAGCCTCGGACCTCTGGTCTCCCGACTTCTCTTTCGATGCCCCCATTCAGCATGAAGTAGCCAGAGATCAGAACACTGCCCTATTACACCAAAGATGTCAGGATGTAAGGCCAACTGGCCCGAGGCAGGGGAACACAATCAGATTCACAGGTTGCATCAGACCAAAACTCTCCGGACCACCCAGTTCCAGAAACTGACCTGGAGACTTTTCAGACCACCCAGTTCCAGGAACTGACCTGGGGACTTTCCACCTGGCCCAGCCTTCCCGCCTTTCGATGGGTGGGACTAACGGTCCCAAGACTGATGCAACCGGCACCAGATATTGCTACGACACCCGAAGAGACCACCAAATAAGGAATACCCTGCGCCCTCCTAGATTCACCACACCCCTTTCCCTTCTTCCCCTATAAAATCTTGCCCAACCCTCGCCCGGGTGCAACTTCTCTGGCCCCTTTCTCTCGGACCAGTGAACCTCACCCAGGAGCGCCCCCTAATAAGCTCACTTGAAGCTTTCCTCTGTTTCACGGTGCCGTTTGTTAAGATCCGACCTTACACCTAACACCTCCAGAAACATAATCTTCTCATAGTACTATTTCTTTTCTTTCTTTCTTTTTTTAATGTCGGACAAGATGTGTGTCTAATAAATCCCAAATACCTTTAGATTTCCTTTTGTAAGAAGAAAAAATTCGTTAAATTTAGACCTGATTAGCAATTGATGTTTCAGAATTTTATCTTATTTGAAATGATCTGGATATTCAATGAATTTCCATCATTTAACTTAGCTTATCAAAACTCGAGTTACAACAAATCTGGAGAAACTCTTTTAGATAGACATACTCAAAACATAATTATTCCTGAAAGAGTTCACCTGAAAACTCATCTCATTTATCTTTATTTTATAATTTATGAAAATATCATTATACCAAGTTAATATTTTGCTGGCAAACACTGCAACAGAAATAACATGAACTTATTTATTTTCAGTAAGCCTAGGTACAATAAAAGAAGGAGATGCTTATATTGATTAAACCAGCCAGCTTAAGTTAACTTTTTTTTTTTTTTTTTTTTTTCGGTACGCGGGCCTCTCACTGTTGTGGCCTCCCCCGTTGCGGAGCACAGGCTCCGGACACGCAGGCCCAGCGGCCATGGCTCACGGGCCCAGCCGCTCCGCGGCATATGGGATCCTCCCAGACCGGGGCACGAACCCGTATCCCCTGCATCGGCAGGCGGACTCTCAACCACTGTGCCACTAGGGAGGCCCTTAAGTTAACTTTAATACCAGAAAATAATTTAATGTTGTGTATTTCCTAGATCACATGAAACTGAAAATCGTTCTGGCCAGTTTCCTTTATATTTAGAAATATTTAATTTGTAAGTGCTTACTCTTAAGTCAATTAAATAGAGCTCTTTTATAAGTTTAATTCTGATAATATTTCCCAGAGGTAGATATCTCATATGTATAAAGTGTACACAGACATACAAACACACAAAATTATAGATCTCATAGTTTCACTTGAACCTTTAGTTATGAATCAGGTATTACAATATAAATTTACTAGTTTATAAATAACAGTTGGAATGAGTTAAATCTGCTTGTTCAGATGAATAAGACTTTACTGTTTGTGGAAAAGAGTCTTAAGATCTGTATTTGTCCTTGATAAACCTTTAAGGGGGCTATGAATTATATTATGGGTGAGGGAGCCTTTTCAACAGTTTGAGTTTAAAAAGGCCACTTTTCCTCTTGGTTTCAGGTTCTACCTGATTGAACTAATTATGCCCAGTCTCAGGTCACTGCAGGCTGTATTTACATCTTTGATTTGTAGAGATTTACAAGACAAAGGCAGTTGCTTTTAATTCCCCGAAGAATGGGCCTGTCACCTAAATGATATTAAAAGAGTTATTTGCCTAATTATATTTTCTTTAATTTGATTTTTTATATGAGTGAGATTTCCAACTGAAATTCAATAATTTTATGTTCTAAAATTTTAAGACTTTATTTATCATGTCCTTAAAAACTGCAGAAGGCATTCAACAAAGTCCTTCTCTCTGAGTGCGCAAATTAGACCCAGAGCAAAATCTAACATTATTTTTATTAGCCCCTGACTATTAGTTTCCAGTTTTACTTTGTATTTTATGGGCTTAGGTAACCCCATTAGTTTCCTTTAGTATGATAGTTAGTGTTTCCTCAGGGGCAGATTCATATGCCCTGTCTTATAATACCAAGTAGGGGTAGCATTCTCCAGTAAAACATGTATATCCCACAGTACAATTAATCAAAAGAGATGTAACCATCTTATATAAAGCCCGTTTAAATGTACCAATTTTTATAAACTTTTATCTCAATTCTTTACCTTTTCGTTTCCATTACAACCCTATCAACGTGCTTTGGCTTTACAGGAGTTCTAGAACTTTACTTTTTATCTCCTGACCATTTTATCTATTTTTGTATAAAAGGCCCTGGGGTCCTCAGTAAGTGGTTGAGCCAAGAGACTCAGGCCCTTTTATCAACTTTTTAACTTGATTAATTGGCCTAACTGTTGCCTCAATTACTTGTTTGTTAGGTATCTCAGTGTAATAGCTTTTCACCGTTTTAAATGTATATTTAAAACTGGGGTAAAGAGAGTTGACTTATTTGGGCCCTTTAATATTGAAGACCAGTAGGGGATCTCTTTGGCTTGTCCAATCTTTTAGGTAGTGTTATATCAAACCTTTGACTTAATCCCATTAATGTCCATCTTATTTATTCCACTTTGAAATAGCCATCTAAAGATTTATTTATCCATTTGGGGCAAGACTGTAAAATTTCCACCTTATTGGGAAATAGTTTCTAGACTTTCCCTTCTGTTTTTTCTTATTTTCCTGTTAAGCAACCTAATTAACATTAATTATTCTAATATTGTTCGTAACATCTGTAAGACCTATTGAGGGAAATCAGAGACCACGAATAAGGTTTCTCAAACCTTTTTCTTGTTGTTCTTGCTTTGTTTTTAAACTAAAGGTGTCCTTAGGTTAACCATTAAATATATTTTTTCACCTTTTAATTTGTTTTTCCCCGCATATGTACCAATAAAACAGCTGTTTATAATAAGAGTTTTCTAAAAATTTACCAACTTAGAAGTTTCTCCAATTTAAAAGATTCATCATTTAGCTATTAATGAGATATATCTTAATAGTGACTGAAACAAATAAGATTCAAGAGGCATCCCCACAATAGAGTGTGAAGGATGCAACCTAAATAAGATCCAGAAAGTTTACTCTCAAAAATAGTCTAAGAAAGTAAAGGCCTTTGTTGTACAGGCTGATGCAACAAAGTTTAAGATGGCAAAAAGGCCTTGAGAGTTGACACAGTCAGAAAAAGACTGCTCAGAGTCTTAGTCCATATGATTGGCTGCCAAAAGTATACCAGATATGTACCTTTTGAAAGGCAGAGACCAAGTTTGCAACACATGCATGCATGCGCATTCACACGTGCACACACACACACACATACACACACACACACTGCCAAAAAAAATCAGGAAGAACATTTACATCTCAAAGACACAGGAAGAGCAGGAAGAGAAATGTAAATTTCCCCTAGAAGGGTTTTTTTTAGGTCAGAATTCTGAAAAGATATTTTATCAAACCAGCTTTTGCTAACTTAGCTGTGTATGTAATAAAAGAACACCATCTTAGTCATTTTCAGGACCAGATTTCCTTTAATTCCCAATTAAGTGTGTACTTGCAAGTGTGAGCTCCATACGTACATGAATCTGCCTAGGGTGTTAGTTAGAGGTTGGCTTTCTGACACCCTTCATTATTCTGTTTGAGAATCTATTTCCCATTTAAAAGTTGAATTTGTCAAGGATAAAACTTACTAGTACAATTTGTGTGGTGGGTGAATATGCTACTTGTGAGCTTAAGTTCTCTAGTCTTTTACATTAGAGTCATTTCAGCTCCTCTTAACGTGTCTTGGGTTCTCCCTCCAGTAGAATAAGACCACTGTGGGTGCTCGATTCATGGAGTGGCCATTTTTTATTCATGTCCCTGTCAGAGCAAGTTGTTAATTAAAATGAGTTGGTTTTCCTACAAGAACAACTGCATGGTATGAGGACTTGCTTCTACCATTCCCACAGGTTTCTCAGTTGCCTGAGAAAGCCATTGTCAGCCAAGAGGAGATGTTCCCTCTTTGGAGCTGGAAACTCTCATGTAATGTGTTCAGTTTTATACTGACAAATTCTTGTTAAGGTAGCTAATTTGAGGAAAGACTTCAGGTCAGCCTCCTATCTAATCACTCAGTCCAGACTGTTCAGTATCTTTCTACTGAGCAGATTTCAGTGTCTTTCACCCAGGCTCCCCTAGTATATCTTTCAACTAGGGGCATTATCCCCCCCAGTATCATTCAAATGGGAAGCCAGGTACCTGTTAGACACTGCCAAATAAAAATCAGAGGCCTCTGCTGGTACCAAGGCTTTGGTTCCTTGTAGAGTTCATGTGAAGGAGAGAAGTCTGCTTTGGGTCCCTTCATGGTCACCAAAACTGCTGGAAAAAAAAAAAGCACAACCTAAAAGTTGAAAATTATGTTTTATTTGGTGGAATTTCTGAACACTCAAGCCCAGAAGGCAGCCTCTCAGATAGCTCTGAGGGACTGCTCCAAAGAGGAAAGCGAGGAGCTAGGATGTATAAATAAGTTTTGCAACAAAAACCAGGAATTTGGAACATCAAATGATTACTGTTAAGTAAAGAAAAACAGATATCTGAAGTTAATAAATTTAGTGCTTTTCTATGTATGGTAGGATGCAAGAGTCTGGGCTCATTGAAATCATTCCTTTGATATGCATCTTATCTATCTAGGGCCAGTATCCTGTTTTTCTCCATCCTGAATCTCCTAATGGTACACAATTGGGGTCAGCTGCCATGGTTGTTGGCTTGAAGGCTGCAATATCCTTTGTTTACAAGGCAATATTCTTTGTCCACTGTAGCTTGAAGATGGTTGTTTGAGAATATCAAAACATGTAGCAAAGATACATTGAGAGAAATGGTGTGAGAAAACTGAAATGAAATACAAACCAGAATTACTATCTTGAAGCAAACAGGGATGTACTAAAATCTGAAGCTTGTGTAGAGAATTAGCAAGAGTCATCCTTTGTGTAGATAAGAATATTTGGAATGAGACATCACCACATTAGGTCTCTTGTGAAGATATTTGTGGAATGTTGAAACTGATATATGTACTACCTTTTTGTGGAGAAGCATGTTATAAAATTATTTCCAAACAAAATGCCCTCTATTGTAATGAACCCATAGAAATTCTTGTTCTGGGGCAAAGAGACAATGTGAACCTCACTCATTTCTTTTAGTGCATTCAATCTTATTATTTTTTCCCCTACATGGTGTACTCTAAGAAACACATTTAACACTGTGATTCTGCACAACTTCATGCACATACAGAAATGAAACAAAAATTTCACAAAGCATCCTTCTTTGGTGAAAGGTACTTTATATCACCTATTTTAGTCTAGACTAAGTTATTTCCTTATACCCAGACTGTACTAGCAAATTGATTTCAAAATCCAATGCTGGGTCATAACAAGCAGTTTAAAAAATAATGCCCTAATTTATGTATACAAATCCCTCAAGGCATCCAGGAGAACAATTGTCATTTTGTTAAAAATATATATCTACCCTTGAGTGATATTGAGATTTTAGCAAGCAAAAGGTTTTTGTTCCTGCAGTAACAAGCACACTGGGAAAAAGAAGGCATGCTTGCAGCTCCACCCCATCACAAGAAGCTGTCCTGCCATGGCAGGAAATTAACAGAGTGATATCTTTGAGTCTACTCATCTTCACTTGCCAGCAATTGTGAAATTCCCTTGGACATTTCTTTTTGGTGTCTGTGAGGATTTAATTGTTCTTGGCTTTTGAGACCATAGACTTTTATTTCTTTTTCTACTCTGATAGATTTTTCATCATGTCTCAAACTGATTAACTAGATCATTTTTAACTCATCCATATTAATAGACCATTTATTACAGGTGAAATCATTATGACTTGACATAGGCCACAGGCTTTTATAAAATTTTAATTTTCTATTATTCTTTCTGCAGGTAGAAAGTATGGGTCCCATTTAAGCACTGCATATTTTGAGAAAATGAAAGAATACTTTATTTAGAACATAAAATACACAGGTCTTCATGACTCATACTCAGCCACTTGTGTGCATATGTATGTATCTGAACTTCCTATACCCTCTAAAAGTTCCTTTTTATAATACCATATTGCACTCTATTATTTGTTTATTTCTCTTTAGCTACTTGTACATATAAACCCCATGCTTCCCTAGATAATACTAGTTGTGGGATACAAATAAGAATCTTGTTAACTTTAGTAAATAGCATTTCTTTGAAATGAATTCCATCTGTTCTTTTAGTCTTTAAAATATTTCCAAGGATTTTGGGACGCACCAAGAACAGCTTTTTCACTGGGCAAATTTGTCATTTTCTTTCATTCCTGTTCTGGTCCTATTTGGTGAATAAGACATTTGCCTGAGAAGCTGCAATCTCTTTCCACACCACTGACTGAGTTCTTCCAGCAAGCTAACTAGGGCATTGCTGTTGAGGAAAAGATTCCTCCATCATCTGAGCCCAGGATGCTACTAATACCCTGGGGCATTCCATGCTCACTGGAGAACTCCAATGTGCTGAAGACACATTGTGTTTATGGAAGAATGTGGAATATAAAATTTTCTTCCTGTTGTGATAAGAACTGATATATTTTTTACTTGTCTCAATGTTATACAAAATATCTAGACCCATATCAATTAATTTTTCTTAGAGATAATTTTCTCCATCATTTAAAATAAGTAGACTTGGTTGGAATGCATGTGAAAAGATGGACATGATGCTACCATAGGTAACTGTATTATTCTTGAGCCAAGATTTTCTTTGACTATGTTTCCCTTTAGAATATTTTGTAAATTTTCACTCAACTTCTCCTTGTTCCTTGTTTATTTAAATAATTCCATGTGTTTTTTCACTAATATGTCAGATATTTTGAGAAATAACTAAATCCCAGCTATTGAGAAAATTTAGAGTCAAGTTGAAATACCCACATATGTATGTATGTTAATAGATCTGTCTCTTTCTCAATAAGAGAAAGATATCCTGTTTATTTTTATGTTGTCAGTGATGTGTCTCATACATAGAAGTAATTTAATTCACATTTGTTCATTTGAGTAAATTCTACGACCATATAGGGGATGTTTTGTTCACATCAATTTGTAGGAATGACATTAAGCCGTTTTACTAACTAGTTAGTCAAGAAGGCAATTCTCATCAAAATGCTAATAGTGCTTGTCTCTGGGAGGTAGAGACAATGGGTGATTGCTATTTTTTACTTTATGCTTTTCTGTATTTCTAGTTGTCTGAAATGAATGTATATTGCTTGTAAAATTAGAAAGAAAACAATAACTGTCATTAAAAATGGAAAAAAGAAGGCAATTATCTATTCAAGTTCACTTATTGATATATAGTATAGTTATGGTTTTTATAATAAGCATTCTGTTTTATTATTTCTGTTATATGTTTGCTATAGAAATGAGGTGACATATTTTCTCTTATGCCTTTTGGTTGTTATGGTTATATGGAGCTGGATCAAATAATCTATGAAGACTTTTCCAGCTCTATCATTTTGTGAATCTATATTGTTCTTTATCTGGCATAGCCTTTATATAGATTTCCTAGGACTTATTTGACCTGTATTTAAAGTGTTCTTTTTTCTAGAATAAAATTGCCTACAGTTAAAACTTACAGTTCTAGGATATGCAGCCCTGTATAATCCACAGTCTGCTTCAGTAGAAGCCATGTGTAATTCACACATTTTTGGTTCCAAATCTGTGTCTGACAGTAAATGGACAGAGTATGGATGCTAGCAAAACATTCATGAATTCCATTTCTTCCTATTTCAGCAATTACAGAGCTAGGTCTATAGTGACTGATTAGTTAATGCATTTTAAAGTGAATCTGATAGGTCAAACTGCAAATTTCCTTCCCTATTTTAATACCTACTCTCATATACAGAGGCGGGATTTCACTTAAGTGTCATCAGAATTTCCTTAGCTTCACACTCTTCTTCCAGACCATCAACTTCTTTTCTCTTTACTCTTTTGACCCTGCTTGTATATTCACCCTCTTTCATACACTACACATCTCCTTCTGTATCTGTTTCTATCACCTCCAACTCTGGGCATGGCTAATTGTCTTTATAAAAAAAACTCTTATCTATGCTAAATTGATTTTATTCATGTATATGAAATTTTAAATACATTTATAACTAGATTTACTAAAATGTATGTTCAGTGCACTCATTTGCAAACTTAATGGCTTAAAACAACATGAATTTATCATCTGATAGTTCTAGAAGTCTGAGGTCCAAGACCAGTCTCACTGGGATAAATCAAGGTGTCATCAGAGCTGGTTCATTCTGGAGGATAAGAGGGGAGAACCTGTTTGTTTGACTCTTTCAGCTTCTAGAAGTTGCCTACATTCTTCACTTTTGCCTTTTCTTTGTATCCCCCCATGATATCTTGCTTCCTCATCACAGCTACTGCTATTGACGTTGAGCCTCCTGCAGAGTCTCTCTTATAAGGACCGTTATAATCATGTTGGTCTCACCTGGATAACCCAGCATAATGTTCAACCTGAAAATCCTTAATTTAGTCACACCTGTGAAGTTCCTCTTATGGTAACATTTACCATTTCCAGGCATTAGAGTGTAGACATCTTGGGGGATTCAGCCTACCACATTCAGTAACCTCAGGTCATCTTTCATTGTCACTCAGTATTTAGTGCAGTCTGTCTGAAAGTACATCCATGCTCTACATAAAAATGTCAATTCTAGATTCTTACCTTCAGGAAGCAGAAATCAGACATATGACACAGAAATGTTAAATTTTTAAAAAAAGTATACCTTAGTCTTAAAGGATTTGTTCATTCCTAATTAACTTAATGTTCTATTGACTAAATCAGTTATTTACAATGTTACTAATATTTCATAGACCCAAATTATTTGACATATATCTTCTATATCAATGCATGACTTTGTACATTAACTCAGTAAAGAAACAATGTTCATCTGACAAACACTGAACACAAGCTGCATAGTTTTGATTTGAGCTTTGAGGTGGTGTGTGGCCCCAAGCAATGTGTTAAACTGAGCCTGTAGTTGCTTGCATTATGGGCACCAGGCAGCACTTGAGCCTGCAATTCCTTTAAGTCCTGTCAGAACTCCTTCTTCAACTTCTGTGGGTCTTGGGCATGGCTGGTGTGTAACTTCACATTGCAGAGGGCCAGCCTCTCTGGCAGGTCATCCAATCTCTCTCTCTTTTTTTTTTTTGGTGGTACGCAGGCCTCTCACTGTTGTGGCCTCTCCCATTGTGGCCTCTCCCGTTGTGGAGCACAGGCTCCAGATGCACAGACTCAGTGGCCACGGCCCATGGGCCCAGCCGCTCCACAGCATGTGGGATTTTCCTGGACCAGGGCACGAACCCATGTCCCCTGCATTGGCAGGTGGACTCTCAACCACTGTGCCACCAGGGAAGCCCCATCCAATCTCTTGATCTTCTCTTTTGGATCTTCCCTGTGAATCCTGGATCAGTTATCAAAAATCCATCAGAAGTTCCCCAAGGATTGGAGACAAGATGGCTGAGTAGGACTTGAGCTCACCTCCTCTCACAAAAACAGCAAAATCACAACTAATTGTTGAAAAACCATTGACAAAAAAGACTGAAATCTACCAAAAAATATTCTACATCCAAATACAAAGAAGAAGCAACAATGAGATGGTAGGAGGGGTGCATTCATGATACAGTCAAATCATATACCCACTGGATGGGAGAGCCATAAACTGGAAAATAATTATATTGCAGAGATTCTCCCACAGGAGTGAGAGGTCTCACCTCACATCAGGCTCGCCAGCCTGGGGGCCTGGCATTGAGAGAAGGAGCCCCCAGAGCATTTAGATTTGAAGGTCAACAAGGTTTGATTGCAGGAACTCCACAGGACTGGGGGAAATAGAACTCCACTCTTGGAGGATGCCCACAAGGTCTCATGTGCACCAAGAGCTGGGAAAAAGCAGTGACTTCACAGGAACCTGGACAAAACTTACCTGCTTTTCTTGGAGGGTCTCCTAGGGAGGTGGGGGAAGCTGTCACACACTATGGGGACAAGGACATTGGTGACAGAGGTACCAGAAAGTACTCATTGGTGTGAGCTCTCCTATAGGCTGCCATTTTGATACAAAGACCTGGCCCACCCCAAAGTGTGTAGGCTCCAGTGTTGTGATGCTTCAGGCCAGACAACTAACAGGGTAGGAACACAGTCTCACCTATCAGCAGACAGGCTGCCTGTCTTCCTGAGCTCACAGCCATGCCTAAACACACACATTGACATGGCCCTGCCCACTAGAGGGACAAGATAAAGCTCTACCCACTAGTGGGCAGGGACAAGTCCCTCCCAACAGGATGTCTGCACAAACTTCTAGACAAGCCTCAGCCACCATGGGCAGACACCAGAAGCAAGAGGAATTACAAACCTGCAGCCTGCAGAATGAAGACAACAAACACAGAAGTCAAAATCAGAAAGCAGAGGAATATGTTCCAGATGAAGGAACAAGATAAAACCCCAGAAGAGCAACTAAATGAATTTGAGATAGACAATCTGTACAAGTAAGAGTTAAGGGTAATGATAATAAAGATGATACAAGATCATGGAAAAATAATGGAGGCACTGACTGATAAGACATTAGAAATATTTAACAAAGAGCTAGAAGATATAAAGCACAAAAAAACAGTTAACAATACAGTAATTGAAATGAAAAACATACTAGAAAGAATCAATAACAAAATAAATGAGGCAGAAGAACAGATAAGTGAGCTGAAAGACAGAATGGTAGAAATAACTGCCACAGAAGGGAAGAAAGAAAATAAATGAGGATAGTTTAAGACACCTCCGGGACAATATTAAATGCACCAACATTCACATTATAGGGGTCCCAGAAGGAGAAAAGAGAGAGAAAGGGCCTGAGAAAATATTTGAAGACCTAATAGCTGAAAACTTCCCTAACATGGGGAGGGAAACACTTATCCAAATCCAGGAAGCTCATTGAGTCCCAGGCAGGATAAACCCAAGGAGGAGCTTACTGAGACACAACATAGTGATCAAATTGACAAACATTAAAGAGAAAGAGAAAATATTAACCAAGAGTGGAAAAGCAACAAATAACATACAAGGGAATCCCCACAAGGTTATCAGTGGATTTTTTAGCAGAAATTCTGTAGGCAAGAAGGGAGTGGAAATCATACACACACAAATATGATATCAAAAGCAGCAATCATGAGAGAGGACAGTACAAACAGAATATTGGAAATGCATTTGAAATTAAGAGACCAGCAACTTAAAACAATCATGTATTCATATAGACTACTATATCAAAACCTCATAGTAACCACAAACCAAAAATCTACAATAGATATACATACACAAAAAAAATAAAACAGGAATCCAAATACAATACTAAAAATGGTTATTAAATCAAAAGAGAACAAAAGAGGAAGGGAAGAAAAAAGACCAATAACAAAAAAAATCCAAAACAATAAAACAATGACTATAATAGCATACATATCAATAATTACCTTAAAAGTAAATGGATTAAATGCTCCAATGAAAAGACATAGACTGGCTGAATGGATACAAAAACAAGACCTGTATATATGCTGTCTACAACAGACCCACTTCAAATCTAGAGACATAAACACTGAAAGTGAGGGAATGGAAGACGGTATTCTATGCAAATAGAAAACCGATGAAAGCTGGAATAGTAATACTCATACCAGATAAAACAGACTTTAAAATAAAGACTGTTACAAGAGACAAAGAAGGACACTACATAATGGTCAAGGGATCAATCTGAGAAGAAGACATAACAATTCTAAGTATATAGCAACCAACACAAGAGCACCTCAATACATAAAAGAAATGTTAACAAATATAAAAAGATTCACAGTAACACAATAATAATGGGGGACTTTAACACCCCACTTTCATCAATGGACATATCATCCAGACATAAAATCAGTAAAACACAGGACTTAAATGACACATTTGACCAGATGGAATTAACTGATATTTATAGAGCATTCTATCAGAATGCAGCAGAATACACATTCTTTTCAAGTGCACATGGAATATTCTCCAGGATAGATCACATACTGGGCCACAAAGAAAGCCTCAGCAAGTTTAAGAAATTTAAAATCATATCAAGTATCCTTTCAATCACAACATTATGAGATTAGAAATGAACTACAAGAAAAAACTGCAAAGAACACAAATACATGGAGAGTAAACAATATGCTACAAAAAACCCAATGGATCACTGAATAAATCAAAAAATATCTAGAGACCAATGAAAATAAATACACAATGATCTGAAGCCTACGGGATACAGCAAAGGCAGTTCTAAGAGGGAAGTTTATAGTGATAGTATCTCAGGAAAAAGAAAATATCTCAAAAAAACAAATTAACCTTACACCAAAAGCAACTAAGGAAAGAAGAACAAACCCCAAAGTTAGTAGAAGGAAATAAATCATAAAGATAAGAGGAGAAATAAATGAAATAGGGATGAAGAAAGCAATAGAAAAAATCAATGTAACTAAAAGCTGGTTTTTCTGAAAAGATTAAAAAAATTGATAAACCTTTAGCCAGACTCATCAGGATAAAAAGGAAGAAGGCTCAAATCAATAAAATTAGAAATGAAAAAGGAGAACAAAAAACATTCACAGAAAGATAGACAAGATAAAAAGGCAGAGGGCTATGTACCAGATGAAGGAGCAAGATAAAACCCCAGAAAAACAACTAAATGAAGTGGAGATAGGCAACCTTCCAGAAAAAGAATTCAGAATAATGATAGGGAAGATGATCCAGGACCTCAGAAAAATAATGGAAGCAAAGATCAAGAAGATGCAAGAAATGTTTAACAAAGACCCAGAAGAATTGAGGAACAAACAGAGATGAACAATACAATAACTGAAATGAAAACTACACTACAAGGAATCAATAGCAGAATAACTGAGGCAGAGGAATGGACAAGTGACACCGAAGACAGAATGGTGGAATTCACTGCTGTGGAACAGATTAAAGAGAGAAGAATGAAAAGAAATGAAGACAACCTAAGAGACCTCTGGGACAACATTAAACACAAAAATATTCTCAATATAGGGGTCCCAGAAGGAGAAGAGAGAGAGAAAGTACCAGACAAAATATTTGAAGAGATTATAGTCAAAAACTTCCCTAACATGGGAAAGGAAATAGCCACCAAAGTCCAGGAAGTGCAGTAAGTCTCATACAGGATAAACCCAAGGAGGAACAGGCTGAGACACATAGTAATCAAATTGGCAAATTTAAAGACAAAGAAAAATTATTGAAAGCAGCAAGGAAAAAATGACAAATAACATACAAGGGAACTACCATAAAGTTAACAGCTGATTTCTCAACACAAACTCTACAAGCCAGAAGGGAGAGGCCTGATATACTTAAAGTGATGAAAGGGATGAACCTACAACCAAGATTACTCTACCTGGCAAAGATCTCATTCAAATTCGATGCAGAAATCAAAAGCTTTACAGACAAACAAAAGCTGAGAGAATTTAGCCGCACCAAACCAGCTCTACAACAAATGGTAAAGGAACTTCTCTAAATGGAAAAACAACAGAAAAAAAGGACTTAAAAAACAAACCCCAAACAATTAAGAAAATGGTCATCGGAACATATATATCGATAATTACCTTAAACATGAATGGATTAAATGCTTCATCCAAAAGACACAGGCTTAGTGAATGGATACATAAAAAAGACCCATATATATGCTATCTACAACAGACCCAATTCATACCTAGGGACACATACAGACTGAAAGTGAGGGGATGGAAAAAGATATTCTATGAAAATGGAAATCAAAAGAAAGCTGGAGTAACAATACTCATATCAGATTAAATAGACTTTAAAATAAAGAATGTTACAAGAGACAAGGAAACACAATACATAATGATCAAGGGATCCATCCAAGAAGAAGATATAACAATCATAAATATATATGCACCCAATATAGGAGCACCTCAATACATAAGGCAACTGCTAACAGCTACAAAAGAGGAAATCAACAGTAACACAATAATACTGGGTGACTTTAACACCTTACTTACACCAATGGACAGATCATCCAAAATGAAAATAAATAAGGAAACAGAAGCTTTAAATGACAAAATAGACAAGATAGATTTAATTGCTATTTATAGGACATTCAATCCTAAAACAGCAGATTACACTTTCTTCTCAAGTGCGCATGGAATATTCTCCAGGATAGATCGCATCTTGGGTCACAAATCAAGCCTCAGCAAATTTAAGAAAATTGATATCATATTAAGCATCTTTTCTGACCACAATGCTGTGAGATTAGAAATCAATTACAGGGGAAAAAATATAAAAAAACACAAAACATGGAGGCTAAATGATACATTACTAAATAACCAAGAGATCACTGAAGAAATCAAAGTGGAAATCAAAAAACACCTAGACACAAATGACAATGAAAACATGATGATCCAAAATGTATGGGATGCAGCAAAAGCAGTTCTAAGAGGGAAGTTTATAGCTATACAAGCTTACCTCACGAAACAAGAAAAATCTCAAATAAATAATCTAACCTTACACCTAAAGGAACTACAGAAAGAAGAATAAACAAAACCCAAAGTTAACAGAAGGAAAGAAATTATCAAGATCATAGCAGAAATAAATGAAATAGAAACAAAGAAAACAATAGCAAATATCAATAAAACTAAAAGCTGGTTCTTTGAGAAGATAAGCAAAATGGATAAACCATTAGCCAGACTGATCAAGAAAAAGAGGGAGAGGACTTAAATCAATAAAATTAGAAATAAAAAAGGAGAAGTTACAACAGAAACCACAGAAATACAAAGCGTTCTAAGAGACTACTACAAGCAACTCTATGCCAAAAAAAATGGACAACCTGGAAGAAATGGACAAATTCTTAGAAAGGTATAACCTTCCAAGACTGAACCAGGAAGAAACAGAAAATATGAACAGGCCAATCACAAGCAATGAAATTAAAACTGTGATTAAAAATCTTCCAACAAACAAAAGTCAAGGAACAGATGGCTTCACAGGTGAATTCTATCAAACATTTAGAGAAGAGCTAACACCCATCCTTCTCAAGCTCTTCCAAACAATTGCAGAGGAAGGAACACTCCAAACTCATTCTATGAGGCCAACATCATCCTGATAAGAAAACCAGACAAAGGTACTACAAGAAAAGAAAATTACAGGCCAATATCACTGATGAACATAGAGACAAAAATCCTCAACAAAATACCAGCAAACAGAATCCAACAAAACATTAAAAGGATCATATACCATGACCAAGTGGGATTTAACCCAGGAATGCAATGATTCTTCAGTATATGCAAATCAATCAATGTGATACACCATATTAACAAATTAAAGAATAAAAACCATATGATCATCTCAATAGATGCAGGACAAGCTTTTGACAAAATTCAACACCCATTTATGATAAAAACTCTCCAGAAAGTGGGCATAGAGGGAACCTACCTAAACATAATAAAGACCATATACAAAAAACCCACAGCAAACATCATTCTCAATGGTGAAAAACTGAAAGCATTTCCTCTAAGACCAGGAAAAAGAAAAGGACGTCCACTCTTGTCACTATTATTCAACATAGTTTTGGAAGTCCTAGCCTCGGCAATCAGAGAAGAAAACAAAATAAAAGGAACACAAATTGGAAAAGAAGAAGTAAATCTGTAACTGTTTTCAGATGACATGATACCATATATAGAGAATCCTAAAGATACCACCAGAAAACTTCTAGAGCTAATTAATGAATTTGGTACATTTGCAGGATACAAAATTAATGCACAGAAATATCTTGCAGTCCAATACACTAATGATGAAAAATCTGAACGAGAAATTAAGGAAACTCTCCCATTTATCATTGCAACACAAAGAATAAAATACCTAGGAATAAACCTACTTAGGGAGAAAAAAGACCTGTATGCAGAAAACTATAAGACACTGATGAAAAAAGACCTGTATGCAGAAAACTATAAGACACTGATGAAAGAAATTAAAGATGATACCAACAGATGGAGATATACCATGTTCTTGGATTGGAAGAATCAATATTGTGAAAATGACTATACTACCCAAAGCAATCTACAGATTCAATTCAATCCCTATCAAATTACCAATGGCATTTTTTACAGAACTAGAACAAAAATCTTAAAATTTGTATGGAAACAAAAAAGACCCACAATAGCCAAAGCAGCCTTGAAGGAAATAAACAGAGCAGGAGAAATCAGACTCCCTGACTTCAGACTATACTTCAAAACTACAGTAATCATGACAATATGGTGCTGGCACAAGAACAGAAACATAGATCAATGGAACAAGATAGAAAGCCCAGAGATAAACCAATGCACCTGTAGTCAACTAATCTATGACAAATGAGGCAAGGATATAAATTGGAGAAAAGACACACTCTTCAATAAGTGGTTCTGGGAAAACTGGACAGCTACATGTAAAAGAATGAAATTAGAACACTCCCAAACACCTTTCTCAAAAATAAACTCAAAATGGATTCAAGACCTAAATTTAAGACTGGACACTATAAAACTTTTAGAGGAAAACATAGAAAGAACACTCTTTGACATAAATCAAAGCAAGATCTTTTTTGATCCACCTCCTAGAGTAATGGAAATAAAAAGAAAAATAAATATATGGGACCTAATGAAACTTCAAAGCTTTTGCACAGCAAAGGAAACCATAAACAGGACGAAAAGCCAACCCTCAGAATGGGAAAACATATTTGCAAATGAATCAGTGGACAAAGGAGTAATCTCCAAAATATATAAACGGCTCATGCAGCTCAATATTAAAGAAACAAACAACCCAATCCAAAAATGGGCAGAAGACCTAAAAAGACATTTCTCCAAAGAAAACATACAGATGGCCAAGAAGAACATGATAAGCTGCTCAACACCACTAATTATTAGAGAAATGCAAATCAAAACTACAATGAGATATCACCTCACACCAGTTAGAATGGGCATCGTCAGAAAATCTACAAACAACAAATGCTGGAGAGGTTGTGGAGAAAAGGGAACCCTCTTGCACTGTTTGTGGGAATGTAAATTGATACAGCCACTATGGAGAATGGTATGGAACTTCCTTAAAAAACTAAATATAGAATTACCATACGATCCAGCAATGCCACTACTGGGCATATACCCAGTGAAAACTATAATTCAAAAAGACACATGCACCCCAATGTTCATTGCAGCAGTATTTACAATATCCAGGTCATGGAAGCAACCGAAATGCCCATTGACAGATGATGGATAAAGAATTTGTGGTACATATATACAATGGAATATTACTCAGCCATAAAGAGGAACAAAATTGAGTCATTTGTTGAGACATGGATGGATGTAGAGACTGTCATACAGAGTGAAGTAAGTCAGAAAGAGAAAAACAAATATCGTATATAATGCACGTATGTGGAACCTAGAAAAATGGTGCAGATGAACTGGTTTACAGGACAGAAGTTGAGACACAGATGTAGAGAAGAAACGTATGGACACCAAGCAGGGAAAGCTGTGGAGGGGTGAGGATGGTCGTGTGCTGAATTGGGCTATTGGGATTGACATGTATACACTGATGTGTATAATATTGATGACTAATAAGAACCTGCTGTATAAAAAATAATAAAATGCAAAAAAGAAGAAAAAGAAATGAAAAAGGAGATGTTACAATGGACACTACAGAAGTATAAAGGATCACGAGCGACAACTAGAAGAAAGTATATGCCAATAAAATGGACAACCTGGAAGAAATGGACAAATTCTTAGAAAGGTACAATCTTCTGACACTGAACAAGGAAGAAATTTAAAATCTGAACAGACCAATCACAAGTACTGAAATCGAACCTGTGATTTAAAAACTCTCAACAAACAGAAGTCCAGGACAAAATGGTTTGAAGTGCAATTTCTACCAAACATTTAGGAAGAGTTAACATCTACCTTCCTGAAACTAGTCCAAAAATTTCATAGGAAGGAACACTTGCCAACTCATTCTATGAGGCCAGTGTCACCCTGAAATGAAAACCAGACAAAAATACTACAAAAAAGAAAATTATAGGTTAATATCACTGGTGAACATAAATGCAAAATACTCAGCAAAATACTAGAAAATTGAACCAAATAATACATTACAAAGATCATGAAACATGATCAATTTGGATTTATCCCAGAGGTGCAAGGATTTTCAAATATCTGCAAATCAATCAATGTGCTACACCACATTAGCAAATTTAATAATAAAACCGTATGATCATCTTAATCAATGCAGAAAAGGCTTTTGACAAAATTCGACACCTATATATGATAAAAGCTCTCCAGAAAGTGGGCATAGAGGGAACAAACCTCAACATAATAAAGCCCTTATATGACAAACCTACAGTTAACATCATACTCAATGGCGAAAATTTGGAAGCTTTTCCCCTATAAACAGGAACAAGAGAAGGATGTGCACTCTCACCACTTTTATTCAACATAGTTTTGGAAGTCCTAGCCATGGCAATCAGAGGAGAAAAAGAAATAAAACAAATCCAAATTGGAAAACAATAAGTAAAACTGTCATTGTGTGCAGATAACAAGAGACTATACATAGAAAATCCTAAAGTCGATACCAGAAAACTTTTAGAGCTCTTCAATGAATTTGGTAACATTGCAGGATGTAAAATTACTACAAAGAAATCTCTGGAATTTCTATACACTAACAAAGATCAGAGAGAGAAAGTAAGGAAACAATCACATTTACCATTGTATCAAAAATAATAAAATACCTGTGAATAAACTTAACTAAGGAGGCAAAAGACCTGTACTCTGAAAACTCTAAGACACTGATGAAAGTAATCAAAGATGACACAGACAGATGGAAAGGTATGCCATGTTCTTGGATTGGAAGAATCAATATTGTGAAAATAACTATAATACCCAGGCAATCTACATATTCAATGCAATCCAAATCGAATTACCCATGGCACTTTTTTTTGCAGATCTATGACTAAAAATCTTAAAATTGGTATGGAAACACAGAAGTCCATGAATAGCCAAAGGAATCCCGAGAAAGAAAAACAGAGCTGGAAGAATCAGGCTCCCTGACTTCAGAGTATACTATAAAGCTACAGTAATAAATACAATATGGTACTAGCAGAAAAACTGAAATATAGATCAATGGCACAGGATAGATAGCCCAGAAATATACCCACACACCTATGGTCAATTTATTTATTACAAAGGAGGCAAGAATATACAATGGAGAAAGGACAGTCTCTTCAATAAGTGTTGCTGGGAAAACTGGATAGCTACATGTTAAAGAATAAAATTAGAACACTCTCTAACACCATGCATAAAATAAACTCAAAATTGATTAAAGCCCATAGGCAGAACACTCTGACATGAATCACAGCAAAATCTTTTTGGATCCACCTAATAGTAAAATGGACAAACAAACCAAAAATAAACAAATAGAACCTAATTAAACTTAAAAGCTTTTGCACAGCAAAGAAATCCATAAACAAAATGAAAAGACAATCTACAAAATGGGAGAAAATATTTGCAAATAATGCAGCTGACAAGGTATTAATCTCTAAAGCATAGAAAAAACTCATACAGCTAAATATCAAAACAAACCAAAGATCCCAATCAAAATATGGGCAGAAAACCTAAATAAACATTTCTCCAAAGAAGACATATACATGGCCAAAAGGCACATGAAAAGTTGTTCATTGCTAATTATTAGAGAAATGCAAATCAAAAGTACAATGAGGTATCACCTCACACCAGTCAGAATGGTCATCATCAGAAACACTACAAATAATAAATGCTTGAGTCTGTGTGAAGAAAAGGGAACCATCCCACACTGTTAGTGTGAAGGTAAATTGGTACAGTCACTATGGAGAACAGTATAGAGGTTCCTTAAAAAACTAAAAATAGAGCTACCATATGATCCAACAATCCCTCTCCTGGGCATATATTTGGAGAAATCCATAATTCAAAAAGATACATGCACCCCAATGTTCATTGTAGCACTGTTTACAATAGCCAAGACATGGAAGCAACTTAAATGTGCATAAGGAGATGAATGGATAAAGAAGCTGTGGTATATATATACAATGGAATATTATTCAGCCATAAAAAAGAATGAAATAATGTCATTTGCAGCAACATGGATGGACCTAGAGATTATCATACTAAGTGAAGTAAGTCATACAGAGAAATACCAATATCATATAATATCACTTAAATATTGAATCTAAAAAATGACACAAATGAACTTATTTACAAAACAGAAACAGACTCACAGACATAGAAAAAAAAACTTATGCTTACAAAAGTGGAAAGGTGAAGGGAGGGATAAATTAGAAGCTTGTGATTAATGTATACACACTACTATATATAAAATAGATGATCAACAGTGACCAACTGTACAGCACAGGGAACTCTACTCAGTATTCTCTAATAACCTATATATGAAAAGAACCTGAAAAAGGATGATATATGTATATGTATAACTGAACCACTGTGCTGTACACCTGAAACTAACACAACATTGTAAATTTTCTATACTTCATATAAAATAAAATTTTTAAAGATGTAAAAAAGATTAAAAAATTAAAGATAATTAAGAACTTTTTATAATGTAAAACATGATGCCTATATTTAACACAGCTTTCTGATATAGTTTAAGAGAGTAAATCCTGAGTACTCATCACAGGAGGAAATTTTTTCCTTTATTCTTTTTTTATTTCTTCTCTTTTCATTGTATCTATCTACATGAGAATATGATGTTAGCTGAACCTATTTTAGTAATCATCTCACCATACATGTAAATCAAGCCATCATGCTGTATGCTTTAAACTTATACAATGATGTTTGTCAATTATTTCTCATTACAAGTGGGAAAATATGTATAATTTTGAAACCTTACAAGCTACCACTCTATCTCCTTTTGCTCTTGCAACCATTGTCTCAAATCACCTCAGGGACCATGTTTCCACAGTCACACATCTTTCTTTAGCACCTTTACTTTGTTCCTTTGGCCTAGGAAAAAGTGTGCCTTTTCCTTTCACTTTCTCTAAATCAACATAAATACACAAAGTGGCAAAGGGGGGATAAAAAGATTTTTCTCTTCCCTTTCCCTTTTCCCCATAACTCAGGAATAAATCCTGAGTCCAGACCAGGAGGGAAAAGTCTGTCGAAGCACACAATGCGGCCCCTCATATTCAAGTTCCTGCCTCCCTCTCTGATCAATTTTCTGTCTCCTTTCCTGGCATGGTCCCAGCCTTCAGGCTGACTGGGACATCCTGTTCAATCACTTTGATACACTTGTACATGGTATACCCTTCCAATCCCATGGCCTGAAGTTCTCTTCTTCTCCACCCAGCTCCCTCTGCCACTCTCTACACCCACACTGTCACCCACCACACCTAAACATAGAAACAAACACAAATACACACACACACCACACCACACACACAAGCTCAGCCCCTTACAGACAAACACACAAACCTACCCCCAACAAACATACACTCAGACACAAACACATATACTCACATACTTACCCACACATGCAAATGCTCCCCCAACACAGAGATGCACACACCTTACACACATGAACACACATGCACCACACTACCCACATATACCAACTCACCTACTCACACCCACACTCATAACACACATATCTACAAACTCTCATAACTGTACTCACACCCATGCACATAAACTCACACACAGACATACATATGCCTCCCTCAACGCACAAACTCTCCCACCAACACACATAAACATGCACATATGTGCACATATCACAGGTCTCCCACACCCACACATACACTCTCTCACAACAAACACACACTGATGCACATATATAGACACACATATACCTTCCCTCCTAAAACTCACACATACACACACACATATACACTTCCCCTTCACATACATATCTTCTCACATACACATACCTATATACACATGCACACACATACAGCCAGTAATACCTGTATCTTATATAAAACAAGAAGTATGCAGGTCTACATTATCACAGTTCTACATTAACCACATAAACTACAAAATTATGGTATGTTTGAATATCGACAACAACAAAAGAACTCCAGTCCTTTTAATGTCAAATATAAACATTCCCTAAAGGAAATATTCTATGAAGAATGTGAGAAATAAGAGAGTAATAATCTCTTTAAAAAAATAATGAAAGTGAATGAACCATATACAAAAATTTTAGTAAAGCAACATCCAGAGGAAAATTAATCACTTTATAATACATTATTTTTATAAAATAATATAAAAGAGAAAAAATATTAAACTTAAAATTCAATATAACACATTAGAAAAAGGATATAAGATCACACAATTATACCAGGGAAGGAAAGAATAAAGATACCAGAAAATAAACAAAAAATATTAAAAGACATCTAATTTATAAATTCAAAAGTTGGTTCCTTAAAAAATAACTTGTCAGGCTTCCCTGGTGGTGCAGTGGTTGAGAGTCTGCCTGCTGATGCAGGGGGTCACGGGTTCGTGCCCTGGGCTGGGAGGATCCCACATGCCGTGGAGTGGCTGGGCCCATGAGCCATGGCCGCTGAGCCTGTGCTCCACAATGGGAGAGGCCACAGCAGTGAGAGGCCCATGCACCGCAAAATAAAACACCCAAAAATACAACAAAAAAAAACTTGTCTATTATACTAACATCTATAAAACAGGTCAAGAAAAAAGAAATATACTATCTGTAAAATTCCAAGTAAATATTAAAAATAATCTAACATAATCAGATGATAATGAATTTTAAATTCTCAATGGAGAGTGATTTTGAACAAAAATTCACTGTAGACGTTAAAATTAAAGTTAAAAAATGTTGAAAACATAAAGAATTAAGCTAGTGATGAGACAATTTGAATATCATATTTAAAGTAAACTAAAAATAAAATCTAATATTCTTATCCATTAATTTCACCACTGGAATATAATACAAAGTCTCATATGAATTCTGAACTAAATTTTTGTCAAAATCAAATAATTTTACAAGATATTTTGGAAAAAATTGACCCCATTTTAGTAATTACAATTAAAAACATGAATATAATACCTTCACTTGAAATTATGCAGTCAATATAAATAATGCATTCATAAATGTTATAAAATATATATTTTTCAATTTTTAAAGTTTTAAAAATTAAGGTGAACTTACAATTGGTAGTATCTTACAGACACATCACATCAATTGTAATAAAATTATTACCTCCTTTGAATGTGAAAACTTAGAGCTGCTCATTTGTCATAATTTAAGCTGATAATATGTGCAATTTCATGCTATACTTCTTGAGTTTGTGTTTTCAATTTCTCTTTTAAAAAGGTTCACTCTGATTCTATATTGAAATGAAAATTCTATGCAAAAAGGCATGGAAACAGAGCAATGAGGTGTACACTTCATGGCCAGATATGGTCATGAAGCAAGTAACTATTGTTGGGAGCGATCACTACCAATGAAACTTGTAGATTTGTCAGCAACTCAGAAGAAAACCTTAGAGGCAATCTAAGACCACTTTTAAGAAATACTGTATCACCAATACTGTTGATGTAATTTCTTCATTGCTAATTGGGAAGGTACAGTTGAAATTGCTACATTTTGCCCAATATTTATTTCCTAGGAATATAGCCTCAACCTTTAGCTGATCACTTGGCCTTTCTAGAAGCCAGGTCTAAAAGTCATGTGACCAAGTTCTTTCCAATTTGGTGAAAATAGAAATACTATATGCAACTTCCAATAAGTGTTTTTAATGAGTGGGAGTATAATTTTATACTTTGATTTTTTTCTTTTCTTTTTTTTTTTTTTTTTTTTTTTGCTAGAATGCAAGCATGATGGTTGGAGCATGAGTAGCCAACTTAGATCACATTCTAAGAATAGGCAAATAACAAGATACAAGATATATGAGACTAACAATTATGGTGCCTTCTTGGACTGTTTCTACAGGATTTCATTTACCTGAGAGTGAATTTAATTTCTATCATCCCTAAACCACATATTTTGGTTTTTTTTTGTAACTTTCAATTAACATTAATCCTTAATCATATGGTGCCATAAGGCATGAGCTATTTATCTTCTTATATGTTTGAAAATCTGTATGGTAGAATGAAGTGCAAAAAAGATGTAACTTTATTGATTGTAATTAAGCAGATCTTAGTCATCTTCAATCTCTCTAGTGGTGGGTTTAGGATATTACAAAATCTCTTGGTTTCAAATGTATCTTTGAGTAAATACCAGGCTGCTCCTCATTCTCAAGAGGTTCTTCTCTTTCTTTTTCCAAACTCTCTGTCTGAGGGAAGTTCAATTTTCCTCATGCAACTGCATGAGTCCTCACTAGAGCCCCAGAGATCTTCCTCCTAATTGGGCACTAGTTGGGACAATTAAGATTTTATGGAACAATTAAAGAATTATGAAAGATAAAATGCTTTATCTATATTATATTTACAAGATAATTCAATGTAAATTATCATTTTTATAGTGGAACATAACAGAGTAGCCAGACAGGCAATAAGTTACCTTACCATGGTCATTTGAGAAATTGGTAGAAAAATACCTTGGAAACAAATTTGCTTAAGTAACATAGAAAAAAAAAATAGAGAAAATTTTCTAAGTAGTTTTCAATTTTTCTTAAACTAAAATTAACAGGTGCCTTTTCCTATGAGCCTTTTGAATCTTGCAAACTGCTTTGTATATACAGAATTGAAGATATTACACTAGATACTTCTATTGACCTTTCCATGGTTTTAAACATTTTGGTTTAAAAGGATATTCTTGGTGCTGTTTTAGCAAGAGGAATGAGATCTTTTGCAGGGAACTAAAGATGGGCAATTTCTGAAGCTGTGATTCATGGCCTCTCATTCAGCTTGTAAAATGCTAGTTTATGACTTCAAGATAATGCTTGTTAACATTATGTAATATGGATTCATGGTCATTCAATTTTAACACAAATTTAAAGCTAACTGGCTCTCAGTTGAGCTTTATTCAAAACAATGTGCCGATATTAATAGCAAGTTGGCAGACTCAGCAGGGGAAAATGTGCAAATGTATTCCAAGGCATTCATCTAAAAATCACCGTATACAATGTTCATGATGTTAGGTTTCAACTGGACAAATCAATAAGTTCTGGATGTACATGGCCTTATGATTCTTTGGTTATCCTCCAGAAGAATATAATACTAATTTTTTTAACATCTGTATAAGATGTAAAATATGTTCACATTAAGTTAAAATTCCATTACTTAAGTTACTTCTGTAATTCCTGGATAATTTTTTCAAAAATGTTAATGTTCTGACCTTGGCATCAGAAAAACTTGTTTTCAAACACAGTTCTGCCACTAGCCCTGCCACTAACATTTTTAAAATAGGGAAGCCATATACAACTGCAATGTCATAAATCTGTTATTTTATTTGTCTCAATTTATCATTGTATTGAATAATCAATTTTTGAATAAATAATGTAAGTTCATAGTACAAAAGTCAAAATACAGGTGCTTACACACTAAAATGTCAGACTGATTTCAGTCTGTTGATCAGCCAGTTGTTTTCTCAAGAGACAACTATGGTTAGGAGTTTCTTATGTATTCCTATAAATACTTTTTATATACATAAATCATATGTATAGAACTGAGTATTATCTATTGAAAAAATATAAAGATGATGTTTTACCAAGCACAGTTTACATTTTGATTTTTGTTTTTTTTACTTAAGCCTTCTTGGTGATTCTATCTGAGCATTTACGTTAAACATGACCCCAATCCTGAAACTGACCTTATTTCATGGTATGGAGTTCCTGTAATTTATTTTAAGCAGCTCCTTCTAGTGGATATTTATTTCTAATCTTTTCCTATTTTAAGCATAGCTCCAATGAATCACCATATGTATTTTTGGGGGGATGCACTAGTATCATATTTGGAGCATGAATTGCTAAAATTTAAAATTGAGTGAAAGCACTTTTAATAATTTCACAGTTATTGCTAATATTCCTTCAAGGAATTTGCACCAACTTATATTCCCATCAACAATGTTTAAGAATGACAGTCCTCTTTGCACCATTAAAACACAGTGGTATCAAATTACTTAATTGTATATATAAAAATGTTATGACCATCATGTACATTTACCTTATACAAATAAGTTTGATACATTTTTCTGTGTTTAAAGGCTATTTGAATTGCCCTTTTTATTGAAATAATTGTTCATAGCCAGTGCTTTATTATGTTCTTGTTTTTTTTCTTTTTCTTTTCTAAAGAGGCATTTATATAAGGCAGAAATTGATCTTTGAAACATATTTTGAAAATTTTTTCCTAGTTTTTCATTTGTATTTTGACTCTGTTTCTGGTGATTTTTTAAATTCAGATTTTAAATGTAATCACAGCTATCAATCACTAATTTATTGTATTTAGGTAGTATGTCTGAATTTTAATCCTTTCTTTATTCTAGGATTTATTCTTGAATTAACATGTTCTTCTAAGATATTTTATTAATTTGATTTTTACATATATGTATTGGTTCTATCTAGAATTTATATTGATGTAAAGAGAAGATAGACAACACATTTTTCTTTTTTTGGTTTTCTATATGATTACCCAATTGTCGCAAATTATTTATTAAAATATCTTGGGTCTCTCTCAGATGTATAAAGTTACTTTCTTTTTTTTTTGCAGTTATCAAAATATTTTTTTATTAGTTTCTGCTTTATAACAAAGTGAATCAGTCATACATATACATCTGATCCAACATCCCTTCCCTCATGCATCTCCCTCCCTCCCACCCTCACCATCCCACACCTCCAGGCGGTCACAAAGCACCGAGCTGTTCTCCCTGTGCTCTGCGGCTGTTTCCCACAATCTATATACCTTACGTTTGGTAGTGTATATATGTCCATGCCTCTCTTTTGCTTTATCACAGCTTACCCTTCCCCCTCCCCATATCCTCAAGTCCATTCTCAAGTAGGTCTGTGTCTTTATTCCCGTTTTACCCCTAGGTTCTTCATGACAATTTTTTAAATTCCATATATATGTGTTAGCATACGGTATTTGTCTTTCTCTTTCTGACTTACTTCACTCAGTATGACAGACTCTAGGTCTATCCACCTCATTACAAATAGCTCAGTTTCGTTTATTTTTATGGCTGAGTAATATTCCATTGTATATATGTGCCACATCTTCTTTATCCATTCATCCAATGATGGACACTTAGGTTGTTTCCAGCTCCGGGCTATTGTGAATAGAGCTGCAATGAACATTTTGGTACATGTCTCTTTTTGAATTATGGTTTTCTCAGGGTATATGACTAGTAGTGGGATTGCTGGGTCATATGGTAGTTCTATTTTTAGTTTTTTAAGGAACCTCCATACTGTTCTCCATAGTGGCTGTACCAATTCACATTCCCACCAGCAGTGCAAGAGTGTTCCCTTTTCTCCACAACCTCTCCAGCATTTATTGTTTCTAGATTTCTTGAAGATGGCTATTCTGACTGGTGTGAGATGATATCTAATTGTAGTTTTGATTTGCAATTCTCTAATGATTAATGATGTTGAGCATTCTTTCATGTGTTTGTTGGAAGTCTGTATATATTCTTTGGAGAAATGTCTATTTAAGCCTTCTGCCCATTTTTGGATTGGGTTGTTTGTTTTTTTGCTATTGAGCTGCATGAGCTGTTTATAAATTTTGGAGATTAATCCTTTGTCAGTTGCTTCATTTGCAAATATTTTCTCCCATTCTGAGGGTTGTCTTTTGGTCTTGTTTATGGTTTCCTTTGCTGTACAAAAGCTTTGAAGTTTCATTAGGTCCCATTTGTTTATCTTTGTTTTTATTTCCATTTCTCTAGGAGGTGGGTCCAAAAGGATCTTGCTGTGATTTATGTCATAGAGTGTTCTGCCTATGTTTTCCTCTAAGAGTTTGAGAGTGTCTAGCCTTACATTTAGGTCTTTAATCCATTTTGAGCTTATTTTTGTGTACAGTGTTAGGGAATGATCTAATCTCATACTTTTACATGTCCCTGTCCAGTTTTCCCAGCACCATTTATTAAAGAGGCTGTCCTTTCTCCACTGTACATTCCTGCCTACTTTATTAAAGATAAGTTGACCATATGTGCGTGGGTTTATCACTGGGCTTTCTACCCTGTTCCATTGATCTATCTTTCTGTTTTTATGCCAGTACCACACTGTCTTGATTACTGTAGCTTTGTAGTATAGTCTGAACTCAGTGAGCCTGATTCCTCCAGCTCCGTTTTTCATTCTCAAGATTGCTTTGGCTATTCGGGGTCTTCTGTTTTTCCAAACAAATTTTGAAATTTTTTGTTCTAGTTCTGTGAAAAATGCCAGTGGTAGTTTGATAGGGATTGCATTGAATCTGTAGATTGCTTTGGATAGTAGAGTCATTTTCACAATATTGAGTCTTCCAATCCAGGAACATGGTATATCTCTCCATCTATTTGTATAATCTTTAATTTCTTTCATCAGTGTCTTATAATTTTCTGCATACAGGTCTTTTGTCTCCTTAGGTAGGTTTATTCCTAGATATTTTATTCTTTTTGTTGCAATGGTAAAAGGGAGTGTTTTCTTGATTTCACTTTCAGATTTTTCATCATTAGTGCACAGGAATGCCAGAGATTTCTGTGCATTGATTTTGTATCCTGCTACTTTACCAAATTCATTGATTAGCTCTAGTAGTTTTCTGGTAGCATCTTTAGGATTCTCTATGTATAGTATCATGTCATCTGCAAACAGTGTCAGCTTTACTTCTTCTTTTCCAATTTGGATTCCTTTTATTTCCTTTTCTTCTCTGATTGCTGTGGCTAAAACTTCCAAAACTAGGTTGAATAAGAGTGGTGAGAGTGGGCAGCCTTGTCTTGTTCCTGATCTTAGTGGAAATGGTTTCAGTATTTCACCATTGAGGACGATGTTTGCTGTGGGTTTGTCATATATGGCCTTTATTATGTTGAGGAAAGTTCCCTCTATGCCTACTTTCTGCAGGGTTTTTATCATAAATGGGTGTTGAATTTTGTCGAAAGCTTTCTCTGCATCTATTGAGATGATCATATGGTTTTTCTCCTTCAACTTGTTAATATGGTGTATCACATTGATTGATTTGTGTATATTGAAGAATCCTTGCATTCCTGGAATAAACCCCACTTGATCATGGTGTATTATCCTTTTAATGTGCTGTTGGATTCTGTTTGCTAGTATTTTGTTGAGGATTTTTGCATCTATGTTCATCAGAGATATTGGTCTGTAGTTTTCTTTCTTTGTGACATCCTTGCCTGGTTCTGGTATCAAGGTCATGGTGGCCTAATAGAATGCATTTGGGAGTGTTCCTTCCTCTGAAATTGTTTGTAAGAGTTTGAGAAGGATGGGTGTTAGCTCTTCTCTAAATGCTTGATAGAATTCGCCTGTGAAGCCATCTGGTCCGGGGCTTTTGTTTGTTGGAAGATTTTTAATCTCAGTTTCAATTTCAGTGCTTGTGATTGGTCTATTCATATTTTCTATTTCTTCCTGATTCAATCTTGGCAGGTTGTGCATTTCTAAGAATTTGTCCATTTCTTCCAGGTTGTCCATTTTATTGGCATAGAGTTGCTTGTAGTAATCTCTCATGATCTTTTGTATTTCTGCAGTGTCAGTTGTTACTTCTCCTTTTTCATTTCTAATTCTATTGATTTGAGTCTTCTCCCTTTTTTTCTTGATGAGTCTGGCTAATGGTTTGTCTATTTTGTTTATCTTCTCAAAGAACCAGCTTTTAGTTTGATTGATCTTTGCTATCGTTTCCTTCATTTCTTTTTCATTTATTTCTGATCTGATCTTTATGATTTCTTTCCTTCTGCTAGCTTTGGGGGTATTTTGTTCTTCTTTCTCTAATTGCTTTAGGTGCAAGGTCAGGTTGTTTACTCGATATGCTTCCTGTTTCTTAAGGTGGGATTGTATTGCTATAAACTTCCCCCTTAGAACTGCTTTTGCTGCATCCCATAGGTTTTGGGTCATCGTGTCTCCATTGTCATTTGTTTCTAGGTATTTTTTAATTTCCTCTTTGATTTCTTCAGTGATCACTTCGTTATTGAGTAGTGTATTGTTTAGCCTCCATGTGTTTGTATTTTTTACGGATCTTTTCCTGTAATTGATGTCTATTCTCATAGCATTGTTGTTGGAAAAGATACTTGATACAATTTCAATTTTCTTAAATTTACCAAGGCTTGATTTGTGACCCAAGATATGATCTATCCCGGAGAATGTTCCATGAGCACTTGAGAAAAATGTGTATTCTGTTGTTTTTGGATGGAATGTCCTATAAATATCAATTAAGTCCATCTTCTTTAATGTATCATTTAAAGCTTGTGTTTCCTTATTTATTTTCATTTTGGATGATCCGTCCATTGGTGAAAGTGGGGTGTTAAAGTCCCCTACTATGATTGTGTTACTGTCGATTTCCCCTTTTATGGTTGTTAGTATTTGCCTTATGTATTGAGGTGCACCTATGTTGGGTGCATATATATTTACAATTGTTATATCTTCTTCTTGGATCAATCCCTTTATCATTATATATTCTCCTTCTTTGTCTCTTCTAATATTCTTTATTTTAAAGTCTATTTTGTCTGATATAAGAATTGCTACTCCAGCTTTCTCTTGATTTCCATTTGATTGGAATATCTTTTTCCATCCCCTTACTTTCAATCTGTATGTGTCTCTAGGTCTGAAGTGGGTCTCTTGTAGACAGCATATATATGGGTCTTGTTTTTGTATCCACTCAGCCAACCTGTGTCTTTTGGTGGGAACATTTAGTCCATTTACATTTAAGGTAATTATTGATATGTATGTTCCTATTTCCATTTCCTTAATTGCTTTGGGTTCATTATTGTAGGTATATTCCTTCTGTTGTGTTTCTTGCCTAGAGAAGTTCCTTTAGCATTTGATATAAAGCTGGTTTGGTGGTGCTGAACTCTCTCAGCTTTTGCTTGTCTGTAAAGATTTTAATTTCTCCATCAAATCTGAATGAGATCCTTGCTGGCTAGAGTAATCTTGGTTGCAGGTTTCTCTCCTTCTTTACTTTATTTATGTCCTGCCACTCCCTTCTGGCTTGTAGAGTTTCTGCTGAGAGATCAGCTGTTAACCTAATGGGGATTCACTTGTGTGTTATTTGTTGTTTTTCCCTTGCTGCTTTTAATATGATTTCTTTGTGTTTAATTTTTGACAGTTTGATTAATATGTGTCTTGGCATATTTCTCCTTGGATTTATTCTGTATGGGACTCTCTGTTTCTCCTGGACTTCATTAACTATTTCATTTCCCATATTAGGGAAGTTTTCAACTATAATCTCTTCAAATATTTTCTCAGTCCCTTTCCTTTTCTCTTCTTCTTCTGGAACACCTATAATTCGAATGTTGGTGCATTTAATGTTGTCCCAGAGGTCTCTGTGACTGTCCTCTGTTCTTTTCATTCTTTTTTCTTTATTTTGCTCTGCATCAGTTATTTCCACTCTTTTATCTTCCACCTCACTTATCCGCTTTTCTGCCTCAGTTATTCTGCTATTGATTCCATCTAGAGTATTTTTCATTTCATTTATTGTGTTTTTAATCGATGCTTGATTCATCTTTAGTTCTTCTGGGTCCTTGTTAACTGTTTCTTGCATTTTGTCTATTCTATTTCCAAGATTTTGGATCTTGGGAATAGAATCTTGCATCATCTTTACTATCATTATGCTGAATTCTTTTTCAGGTAGACTGCCTATTACCTCTTCATTTGTTAGGTCTGGTAGGTTTTTATCTTGCTCCTTCACCTGCTGTGTGTTTTTCTGTCTTCTCATTTTGCTTATGTTACTGTGTTTGGGGTCTCCTTTTTGCAGGCTGCAGATTCGTAGTTCCGGTTGTTTTTGCTGTCTGTCCCCAGTGGCTAAGGTTATTTCAGTAGGTTGTGTAGGCTTCCTGGTGGGGGGGACTAGTGCCTGTGTTCTGGTGGTTGAGGCTCGATCTTGTGTTTCTGGTGGACAGGTCCACGTCTGGTGGTGTGTTTTGGGGTGCTTGTGGCCTTATTATGTTTTTAGGCAGCCTCTCTGTTAATTGGTGGGGTTGTGTTCCTGTCTTATTCGTTGCTTGGCATAGGGTGACCAGCACTGTAGCTTGCTGGTCGTTGACTGAAGCTGGGTGCTGGTGTTGAGATGGAGATCTCTGGGAGATTTTCACTGCTTGATATTATGTGGAGCTGGGAGGTCTCTTGTGGACCCATGTCCTGAAGTTGGCTCTCCCACTTCAGAGGCACAGCACTGACTCCTGCCTGCACCACCAAGAGTCTTTCATCTACCCGGCTCAGAATAAAAGGGCGAAAAATTAGAAAGAAAGAATTAGTAGAAGAAAGAAAGACAGAGAGAAAGAAAAGAAGAAGGAAACAAAGGAAGGAAGGAAGAAAGAAAGAAAGACAGGAGGGAGGGAGGAAGGAAAGAACAAGCGAGTGAAAGGAAGAAGGGTGGGAGGGAGGGAGGAAGGATGGAAAGAAAGAAAGAAAGGAGGGAGGGAGGAAGGATGGAAAGAAAGAAAGAAAGAAAGGAGGGAGGGAGGGAGAAATGAAAGAAACAGGAAGAGTGAATGGAAGAAGGGAGGGAGGGAGGGAGGAAGGAAAGAAAGAAAGAAAGACAGGAGGGAGGGAGGGAGGAAGGAAAGAACAAGAGAGTGAAAGGAAGAAGGGTGGGAGGGAGGGAGGAAGGAAAGAAAGACAGGAGGGAGGGAGGGAGAGAGGAAGGAAAGAATAAGAAAGAGTGAAAGGAAGAAGGGAGGGAGGGAGAGAGGAAGGAAAGAAAGAGAGAAAGAAGGAAAGGAGGGGCAGAGGTAGGGAGGGAGGAAGGGAAGGTAGGAAAAAAAGAAAGAGCAGGTAAAGTAAAATAGAATAAATTATGAAATATAGTAGTGTTATTAAAATTAAAAAGTAATTACTGAAAAAAATAATGGACGGATAGAACCCTGGGACATATGGTGGAAGCAAAGCTATACAGAGAGAATCTTACACAGAAGAATACACATAAACATTCACAAAAAGAGAGCAGGGGAAAAAATCAATAATCTTGCTCTCCAAGTCCACCTCCTTAATTTGGGATAATTCGTTGTAAAAAGACGAAAAGGGGGGAAAGTCTTAAATCTTGTCCTCAAAGCCCACTTCCTCAATTTGGGATGATTCGCTGTCCATTCATGCACTCCACAGACTCAGGGCACATCAAGTGGACCGTGGAGCTTTAATCCGCTGCCTCCGAGGCTCCACAAAGAGATTTCCCTGTCTCTTCTCTGCTCTCACAGCTCCCGGTTCTCAGCCTTGGACCTGGCCCTGCCTCTGCACGTAGGTCGACGGAGGGCGTCCGTTCTTCGCTCAGACAGGACGGGTTTAAAGGAGCCGCTGATGCGGGGGCTCTGGCTCACTCAGGCAGAGGGGTGGGAGGGGCGCGCAGTGTGGGGCGGGCCTGCGGCGGCAGAGGCCGGCTTGACGTTGCACCAGACCCAGGTGCTCTGTGCACTTTCCCGGGAAAGCCGTCCCCGGTTCCCGGGTCCCCGGCAGTGGCGGGGTGCACAGGCCCCCCGGAAGGTGGGGCGGACAGTGACCCGTGCTCACACACAGGCCCCGTGGCGTTGGCGGCAGCAGCAGCCCCAGCATCCCACGCCCGTCTCCGGGGTCCACGCCTTTAGCTGCGGCTCGCGCCTGTCTCTGGCGCTTCCCCAAGCCGCCCTCTTAATGACCTCTCCTCGCGCACCAGGAAACAAAAGGGAAGAAAGAGCCTCTTGCTTCTTCAGCAGCTCCAGACCCTTTCCCCGGACTCCCTCCGGGCTAGCTGTGGTGCACTAACCCTTTCAGGCTCTCTTCCTGCCGCCAGCCCCAGTCCTCTCCCTGTGCTCCAACTGAAACCCGATACCCAAGCCTCAGCTCCCAGCCCCGCCCACCCCGGCGGCCGAGCAGACAAGCCTCTCGGGCTGGTGTGTGCCTGAGGGCACCGATCCTCTGTGCCGGAATCTCTCCACTTTGCCCTCCACACCCTTGTTGCTGTGCTCTCCTCCACTACTCCGAAGCTTTCCCCCTCCACCACCTGCAGTCTCCGCCCGTGAAGGGGCTTGTAATGTATGGAAACCTTTCCTCCTTAACGGTTCCCTCCCACTGGTGCAGGTCCCGTCCCTATCCTTTTGTCTCTGTTTATTCTTTTTTCTTTTGCCCTATCCAGGTATGTGGGGAGTTTCTTGCCTTTTGTGGGGTCTGAGGTCTTCTGTCGGCGTTCAGTAGGTGTTCTGTAGGAGTTGTTCCACGTGTAGATGAATTTCTGATGTATCTGTGGGGAGGAAGGTGATCTCCGTGTCTTACTCTTCCGCCATCTTCCTCCAGGGTCTTCCGCCATCTTCCTCCGGGGTCTACTTTCCTATTTGATGGAAATTGATGATCAGATTTAATTGAGCAAGACTCTGGTAAAGATATCCTAAGCTAGTCATAATTTGCCAAGTATTTCGTTCAGGAAATATTTATTTTGTCACAGTGTACAGGTTCCAAAAGAAATTGCAAATGCAGATTATTTACAGAGCAAAGTATATATCCTGTACTGTTCATAGTTCTTATCTGCAAGCAATAGTACCCGTTTTAACTAATTTAAGCAGAAAAATCTGCCATGAGGGAGACTGTAAATGAGATTTCTGTCTTTCTCCTTAGAAAACTACCAAAATGTGAGCAGAGTGCCGCAAAACATCACAAATGTCCATTTTGTATCCATTGGTTAATTTGTGATCGTCACCACAAGTCTGTGATATAGGCACCAATTATAGTATTGTCTGCATTTTACTGATGAAGAAATGAGAACCCAGAGAGGAAGTATGAAATTTACATTGTGTCATCTATTGTACTTGATATTCCACTTTTTTCCATTTAATCCTTACTAATCAATAAGTTAACTATCCTTATGTTATAGATAATGTAATTGGATCTGTAAAGTGGTTATGTGAATTGCTTATGGTCACAGCACTAGTAAATTGCAGAATGAAGATTAAAATCTATGTCACTCGACTCTGTAGCCAGTATTCTTTCCAATACACTGGGTTGCCTTTGCAAAACGTACAAGATCATAAACTAGAGAAGTAAATTATCCCAATGTCAGTTCATATCTAAAAAGTTGTGTTCAGATCATTTATCAATTTAGATTCCAAAATACGTATGCAGAAGTACTTGTATATGTTAGATAACCAAGGCAAATTAAATTCATGTGTAATTAATGTTATCATTACTTATAAAATATCAAATTACTGCACTATTAAAACAATACTATCTTGAATTTTTCATTCCAGTATGAAGAGACCACTCTTTATGAGTTAACAATTTGGGAATGGTTATATTGAATCAGACACTGAACTTCCATATATTTGGTACTTCGGAAAAAAATATGTGAGGGTTGACTACACTGTAAGTTGTCTTATTTGAGGGTTTTAAGATATAGTACACCCTTAGCATAACTTAGAATATTTCATTACATAGAGGAAAAGTTCAAGGTTAGAGAAAAGTATTTCTAAACTCTACACCAGAACATTTTGATATGCCTCCTAGATTGAGAATCACTTTCTTAAAGTTTTCTAAAATGCTTGCTTGGGTTACTCTGGGCAAATTCAGTTTGTAAAAAATGCCAACTCAGAGCCTGTCTATGGGAAAAGTATCTTCTCTCCTTCAGAAGACTGTTTTGTCTTCCTCTTGTCCAAAGAAGGTAAATTATTAAGATGATGTTTTGTAGGTACAGCTACCTTTGAAATTACAAAATTCAATGAACTGTCTTCTGGCATTTTTATAAACATGATAATTATCGTGGCTTCCATATTTACTCATGTTCATTCTGTTTCTTTTACTAATGGTTACAGCAGATGCCCACATTCCCCAACGGCAACTCAAAGACTCATTTTTCTTTATGGTCATGTCCAAGGCATGATTCTTGAAAGTCTTCATCAAATAATCCAGTAGCCCCTCTTATGCCTCTGTTATTTCTTTCCTCTTCTTCTTGTTTCCCCTATTCTAAGGAGGGGTGTTTTTCTTAGAGCAGCTCCATGATTTTGTACCCTGCAATGCCTTAGATTTTGTTAGGTTCTGCTATCCTGTAACCCCAACAGCGTAGACTGCTGCTCCTCCTGGAGCCTGCTCTTATTATCTTCTGGCTGTAATGCCATTAGTGGCTCATGTGGATGCCTTTGTGTGGGATGAAACCTATGATATTACAAACCTATTCAGTGTCTGGTAAGAAAGTGTGGGAAGTGACACTTTCATTTGTCAGACTGTGAAACAGGACTACCATAACATTACCACCTTGGACCCAAATATCTTAGATCTTTGTTTAGATCCTAATACCAGAGAACTTGTATTGTTCTCACCTGACCCAACTTATCTACTGAATCAGAATCAACACTTTAATGAGATCCTCAGTTGATTCACATTAACGTAAAACTCTGAGAAGTTCTGCCTTAGATTTGGTTACAGAGAAGATCTTATAATTGTGACTGTGGCTTATCTCTCTTACCCTATAAATCACAATGGAACAGGTCAAAAACAAGTCCTTGTTTCAGACTTACTATGTGCCCTCAGAAGGATGGACTTCTCTGTAGGAAGTCAACATTGTTACAGAGTCAACTTTGCTTCTTTCTAGACCACTTTTCCCTAGAACATATCAGATCCTGATGCAAACAAGTTTGTGCTAAACTGCCCCTGCAACTTCTTAAACAAACTTGAACCTGATGGAAATTTAATCATGGACTCTGATTTAAAAGGGAACATCCTACTATATTTGTATCATGTGCCATTTCTGATCAAGGGTCTTTCAAGAGAGGACTCAACTTTGGCAGAGTGAATCCATTACTATAAGAGGTCTTTTCTGTTGTCTCTTATTTACATCAACTATTGAACAAAACCTTTATCGGTTATGGAGAAAAATTCGACAAAAGCAGGTAAGACAGAAGTTAAATGGTAGACAAGAGTATTTAGAAAATCTATACCAGAACTTCTCATATGTCTCCTAGATTGAGAGTTGCTTAAGTTTTCTACAATGCTTGCTTGGCTTGATTTAGGCCAACATAGTTCATAAGCTTAAAATGTTGTTAGAAAGAAGAAGCTTCATCAATGACAGTCACCGGTCTGACAGATAAATTTGTTAACATCTCTTATTAAAATATGATAAATATATATATATAAATCTGCTTACATATGATATTAAAGAAGATTTACTCAAGATTTTCCTTTAAGTCTGCAATTCATATTTATAACAAAGTGAATCAGCTATACATATACATATGTTCCAATATCTCTTCCCTCTTGCATCTCTCTCCCTCCCATCCTCATATCCCACTCCTCTAGGTGGTCACAAAGCACTGAGCTGATCTCCATGTGCTATGCAGCTGCTTCCCACTAACTTTATATTTTAGGTTTGGTAGTGTATATATGTCCATGCCCCTCTCTCGCTTTGTCACAGATTACCCTTCACCCTCCCTATATCATCAAGTCCATACTCTAGTCGGTCTGTGTCTTTATTCCTGTCTTACCCGTAGGTTCTTCATGACTTTTTTTTTCTTAAATTCCATATATATGTGTTAGCATATGGTATTTGTCTTTTTCTTTCTGACTTACTTCACTCTGTATGACAGACTCTAGGTCAATCCACCTGATTACAAATAACTCCATTTTGTTTCTTTTTATGGCTGAGTAATATTCCATTGTATATATGTGCAACATCTTCTTTATCCATTCATCCGATGATGAACACTTAGGTTGTTTCCATCCCCGGGTTATTGTGAATAGAGCTGCAATGAACATTTTGGCACATGTCGCTTTTTGATTTATGCTTTTCTCAGGGTATATGCCCAGGAGTGGGATTGCTGAGTCATGTGGTAGTTCTATTTTTAGTTTTTTAAGGAACCTCCATACTGTTCTCCATAGTGGCTGTACCAATTCACATTCCCACCAGCAGTGCAAGAGTGTTCCCTTTTCTCCACACCCTCTCCAACATTTATTGTTTCTAGATGTTTTGATGATGGCCATTCTGACTGGTGTGAGATGATATCTCATTGTAGTTTTGACCTGCATTTCTCTAATAATTAATGATGTTGAGCATTCTTTCATGTGTTTGTTGGCAATCTGTATATGTTCTTTGGAGAAATGTCTATTTAGGTCTTCTGCCCATTTTTGGATTGGGTTGCTTGTTTCTTTGTTATTGAGCTGCATGAGCTGCTTATAAAATTTAGAGATTAATCCTTTGTCAGTTGCTTCATTTGCAAATATTTTCTCCCATTCTGAGGGTTGTCTTTTGGTCTTGTTTATGGTTTCCTTTGCTGTGCAAAAGCTTTGAAGTTTTATTAGGTCCCATTTGTTTATTTCTGTTTTTATTGCCAGGGGGTGGGTCAAAAATTAATTTGCTGTGATTTAAGTCATAGAGTGTTCTGCCAAGGTTTTCCTCTAAGAGTTTGACAGTTACGGGCCTTACATTTAGGTCTTTAATCCATTTTGAGCTTATTTTTGTGTATGGTGTTAGGGAGTGATCTAATCTGATACTTTTACATGTACCTGTCCAGTTTTCCCAACAACACTTATTGAAGAGGCTGTCCTTTCTCCACTGTACTTTCCTGCCTCCTTTATCAATGATAAGGTGACCATATGTGCATAGATTTATCTCTGGGCTTTCTATCTTGTTCCATGGATCTACCTTTCTGTTTTTGTGCCAGTACCATACTGTCTTGATTACTGTAGCTTTGTAGTATAGTCTGAAGTCAGGGAGCCTGATTCCTCCAGCTCCGTTTTTCGTTCTCAAGATTGCTTTGGCTATTCGGGGTTTTATGTGTTTCCATACAAATTGTGAATTTTTTTGTTCTAGTTCTGTGAAAAATGCCACTGGTAGTTTGATAGGCATTGCATTGAATCTGTAGATTGCTTTGGGTAATAGAGTCATTTTCACAATGTTGATTCTTCCAATCCAAGAACATGGCATATCTCTCCATCTATTTGTATCATCTTTAATTCCTTTCATCAGTGTCTTATAATTTTCTGCATACAGGTCTTTTGTCTCTTTAGGTTGGTTTATTCCTAGATATTTTATTCTTTTTGTTGTAATGGTAAATGGGAGTGTTTTCTTGATTTCACTTTTAGATTTTTCATCATTAGTGTATAGGAACGCCAGAGATTTCTGTGCATTAATTTTGTATCCTCCTACTTTACCAAATTCATTGATTAGTTTTAGTAGTTTTCTGGTAGCATCTTTAGGATTCTCTATGTATAGTATCATGTCATCTGCAAACAGTGACAGCTTTATTTCTTCTTTTCCGATTTGGATTCCTTTTATTTCCTTTTCTTCACTGATTGCTGTGGTTAAAACTTCCAAAACTATGTTGAATAAGAGTGGTGAGAGTGGGCAACCTTGTCTTGTTCCTGATCTTAGTGGAAATGCTTTCAGTTTTTCTCCATTGAAGATGATGTTAGCTGTGGGTTTGTCATATATGGCCTTTATTATGTTGAGGAAAGTTCCCTCTGTGCCTACTTTCTGCAGGGTTTTTATCATAAATGGGTGTTGAATTTTGTTGAAAGCTTGCTCTTCATCTACTGATATGATCATATGGTTTTTCTCATTGAATTTGTTAATATGGTGTATCACGTTGACTGATTTGCATATATTGAAAAACCTTGCCTTTCTGGAATAAACCCCACTTGATCATGGTGTATGATCCTTCTAATGTGTTGTTGGATTCTGTTTGCTAGTATTTTGTTGATGATTTTTGCATGTATGTTCATCAGGGATATTGGCCTGTAGTTTTCTTTCTTTGTGACATCCTTGTCTGGTTTTGGTATCGAGGTGATAGTGGCCTTCTCGAATGAGTTTGGAAGTGTTCCACCCTCTGCTATATTTTGGAAGAGTTTGAGAAGGACAGGTGTTAGCTCTTCTCTAAATGTTGGATAGAATTCACCTGTGAAGCCATCTAGTCCTGGGCTTTTGTTTGTTGGTAGATTTTTAATCACAGTTTCAATTTCAGTGCTTGTGATTTTTCTGTTCATATTTTCTATTTCTTTCTGATTCATTCTTGGCAGGTTGTGCATTTCTAATAATTTTTCCATTCCTTCCTGGTTGTCCAATTTATTAGCATAGAGTTGCTTGTAGTAATCTCTCATGATCTTTTGTATTTCTGTAGTGTCAGTTGTTATTTCTCCTTTTTCATTTCTTATTGTATTGATTTGAGTCTTCTCCCTTTTTTTCTTGATGAGTCTGGCTAATGGTTTATCTATTTTGTTTATCTTCTCAAAGAACCAGCTTTTAGTTTGATTGATCTTTGCTATCATTTCCTTCATTTCTTTTTCATTTATTTCTGATCTGATCTTTATGATTTCTTTCCTTCTGCTAACTTTGGGGTTTTTTTGTTCTTCTTTCTCTAATTGCTTTAGGTGCAAGGTCAGGTTGTTTACTCGAGATGTTTCTGTTTCTTAAGGTGGGATTGTATTGCTATAAACTTCCCTCTTACAACTGCTTTTGCTGCATCCCATAGGTTTTGGGTCGTCGTGTCTCCATTGTCATTTGTTTCTAGGCATTTTTTAATTTCCTCTTTGATTTCTTCAGTGATCACTTCGTTATTCAGTAGTGTGTTGTTTAGATTCTATGTGTTTGTATTTTTTACAGATCTTTTCCTGTAGTTTATATCTAGTCTCATAGCAATGTGGTCAGAAAAGATACTTGATACAATTTCAGTTTTCTTAAATTTACCAAGGCTTGATTTGTGACCCAAGATATGATCTATCCTGGGGAATCTTCCATGAGCACTTGAGGAAAATGTGTATTCTGTTATTTTTGGATGGAATGTCTTATACATATCAATTAAGTCCATCTTGTTTAATGTATGCTTTAAAGGTTATATTTCCTTATTTATTTTCATTTTGGATGATCTCTCCATTGGTGAAAGTGGGATGTTAAAGTTCCCTACTATGAGTGTGTTACTGTCGATTTCCCCTTTTATGGCTGTTAGTATTTGCCTTATGTATTGAGGTGCACCTATGTTGGGTGCATAAATATTTACAATTGTTATATCTTCTTCTGGGATGTACCCCTTGATCATTATGTAGTGTCCTTCTTTTTCTCTTCTAGTAATCTTTATTTTAAAGTCTATTTTGTCTGATATGAGAATTGCTCCTCCAGTTTTCTTTTGGTTTCCATTTGCATGGAATATCTTTTTCCATCCTCTTCCTTTCAGTCTGTATGTGTCTCTAGGTCTGAAGTGGTTCTCTTGTAGACAGCATATATATGGGTCTTGTTTGTGTATCCATTCAATCAATCTGTGTCTTTTGGTGGGAGCAATTAGTCCATTTACATTTAAGGTTGTTATCAATGAGTAGGTTCCTATTCCCATTTTCTTAATTGTTTTGGATTCCTTATTGTAGGTCTTTTCCTTCTCTTATGTTTCTTACCTAGAGAAGTTCCTTTAGCATTTGTTGTAAAGCTGGTTTGGTGGTGCTGAACTCTCTCAGCTTTTGCTTGTCTGTAATGGTTTTAATTTGTCCATCAAATCTGTATGAGATCCTTGTTGTGTAGAGTAATCGTGGTTTCAGGATTTTCTCCTTCATCACTTTAAATATGTTCTGCCAGTCCCTTCTGGCTTGCACAGTTTCTGCTGAAAGATCAGCTGTTAATCTTATGGGGATTCCCTTGTGTGTTATTTGTTGTTTTTCCCTTGCTGCTTTTAATATATTTTCTTTGTGTTTAATTTTTGACAGTTTGACTAATATGTGTCTTGGCGTATTTCTCCTTGGATTTATCCTGTATGGGACACTCTGTGCTTTCTGCACTTAATTAACTCTTTCCTTTCCCATATTAGGGAAGTTTTCAACTATAATCTCTTCAAATATTTTCTCAGTCTCTTTCTTTTTCTCTTCTTCTTCTGGAGCCCCTATAATTCCAACGTTGGTGAGTTTAATGTTGTCCCAGAGGTCTTTGAGACTGTCCTCAATTCTTTTCATTCTTTTTTCTTTATTCTTCTCTGCAGTCATTATTTCCACTATTTTATCTTCCACGTCACTTATCCATTCTTCTGCTTCAGTTATTCTGCTCTTGATCCCATCTAGAGTATTTTTAAATTCATTTATTTTGTTGTTCATCATTGCTTGTTTCATCTTTAGTTCTTCTAGGTCCTTGTTAAATGTTTCTTGCATTTTGTCTATTGTATTTCCAAGATTTTGCATCATGTTTACTATCATTATTCTGAATTCTTTTTCAGGTAGACTGCCTATTTCCTCTTCATTTGTTAGGTCTGGTGGGGTTTTATCTTGCTGCTTCATCTGCTCTGTGTGTTTTTTTTTTTTTTTGTCTTCTCTTTTTGCTTATCTTACTGTGTTTGGGGTCTCCTGTTTCCAGGCTTCCCGTTGTTTTTGGTGTCTGTCCCCAGTGACTAAATTTGGTTCAGTGGACTGTGTAGGCTTCCTGGTGGAGGGGACTAGTGCCTGTGTTCTGGTGGATGAGGCTGGATCTTGTCTTTCTGGTTGGCAGCTCCACGTCTGGTGGTGTGTTTTGGGGTGTCTATGGACATATTATGATTTTGGGGAGCCTCTCTGCTAATGGGTGGGGTTGTGTTCCTGTCTTGCTAGTTGTTTGGCATAGGGTGTCCAGCACTGTAGCTTGCTGGTCGTTGAGTGAACCTGGGTGCTGGTGTTGAGCTGGAGATCTCTGGGAGATTTTTGCCGTGTGATATTACATGGAGCTGGGAGGTCTCTTGTGGACCAGTGTCCTTAAGTTGTCACTCCCACCTCAGAGGCACAGCACAGACTCCTGGCTGGAGCACCAAGAGCCTTTCATCCACACGGATCAGAATAAAAGAGAGAAAAAGTAGAAAGAATGAATTAGTAGAAGTAGAAAGAAAGAAGGAAAGAAAGAAAGAAAGGAGGGAGGGAGGGAGGGAGGGAGGAAGGAGGAAAGGAAGGAAGAAAAGAGAAAGAAAGAAAGCAGATTAAGTAAAATAAAATAAAGTAAGATAAAATAAAATAGTTATTAAAATAAAAAAATAATTATTAAGAAAACAATGAAAAACAACAACAACAAAATCAGATGGATAGAACCCTAGGACAAATGGTGGAAACAAAACTATACAGACAAATTCTCACACAGAAGCATACACATACACACTCGGAAAAATGGGGAAAAGTGAGAAAATCATAAATCTTGTTCTCAAAGTCCACCTCCTCAATTTGGGATGATTCATTGTCTAAAGGAGGGAAGGAAGGAAAGAAAGAAAGAAGATAAAGTAAAATAAAGTAAAGTAAGAGAAAATAAAGTTATCGAAATAAAAAATAATAATTAAAAAAGTACGGATAGAACCCTAGGACGAATTGTGGAAGCAAAGCTATACAGACAAAATCTCACACAGATGCATACACATACACATTCAAAAAAAGAGGAAAAGGGGAAAAAACTATAAATCTTGCTCTCAAAGTCCACTTCCTGAATTTAGGTTTATTCGTTGTCTATTCATGTATTCCACAGATGCAGGGTACATCAAGTTGATTGTGGAGCTTTAATACGCTGCTTCTGAGGCTGCTGGGAGAGATTTCCCTTTCTCTTCTTTGTTCTCACAGCTCCCGGGTCTCAGCTTTGGATTTGGCTCCGCCTCTGTGTGTAGGTCTTCGGAGGGCATCTGTTCTTTGCTCAGACAGGACGGGGTTAAAGGAGCAGCTGTTTTGGGCACTCAGGCCAGGGGGAGGGAGGGGTATGGAGTGCGGGGCGAGCCTGCGGTGGCAGATGCCGGCATGATGTTGCACAAGCCTGAGGCATGCCGTGAGTTTTCCTGGGGAAGTTGTCCTTGGATCCTGGGACCCTGGCACTGGTGGGCTGCACAGGCTCCCTGGAAGGGAGGTGTGGATAGTGACCTGTGCTCACACACAGGCTTCTCCTTGGTGGCAGCAGCAGTCTTAGCGTCTTATGCCCATCTCTGTGGTCCATGATTTTAGCTGCGGCTCCCACTCGTCTCTGGAGCTCCTTTAAGCAGCACTCTTAATCCCCTCTCCTTGCTCACCAGGAAACAAAGAGGGAAGAAAAAGTCTCTTGCCTCTTCAGCTGGTCCAAACGTTCTCCTGGACTCCCTCCCAGCTAGCCGTGGTGCACTAACCCCTGCAGGCTGTGTTCACACTGCCAACCCCAGTCCCCTCCCTGCACTCTGACCAAAGCTGAACCTCAGCTCCCAGCCCCGCCCACCCCGGCAGGTGTGCAGGCAAGCCTCTTGGGCTGGTGAGTGCCAGTCAGCACTGATCCTCTCTGTGGAAATCTCTCTGATTTGTCCTCTGCCCCGTTGTGGCTGCACTCTCCTTTGTGGCCCCAAAGCTTCCCCCTCCGCCACCCACAGTGTCCACCCACGAAGGGGCTTCCTAGTGTGTGGAAACCTTTCCTCCTTCACAGCTCCCTCCCACTGGTGCAGGTCCCATCCCTATCCTTTTGTCTCTGTTTATTCTTTTTCCTTTTGCCCTACCCAGGTTCATGGGGACTTTCTTGCCTTTTGGGAGGTCTTAGGTCTTCTGCTAGCTTTTAGTAGGTATTCTGTAGGAGCTGTTCCACGTATAGATGTATTTCTGGTGTATCTGTGGGGAGGAAGGTGATCTCTGCATCTTACTCTTCCGCCATATTCCCCAGCTGTTCCAGTTCTGTTTTTCTATACTTATAGTCACGATCACTGTCATCATCATCATCCTAATCATCAGACTGTCTTCATTCTTTAGTTAAATATTCATTATTTAGCTATTTCTTCAGAAGTCTGATGGAAATTCTGACCTTTGTTTTTTTCTTCTTTTACTCTATAAAAGAGTACGTTAGTCAGGCACTTTGTTTGTGTACCCTACTATTTCTCAAAGTAAATATCTTTTCAAAGAGGCACTATTTTAAAAAGAAGGATTTATCTAATTAAACAATTTTTAAAAGCTAATCTCAGTGAATAGAAACTTTAGTTTAATATTATTTCAGACTTCTAAATGCACACCAAGGTACTGGTCAAATAAATAACATAACTACAGCTGTTTGAATAGTGCTACTACGCCATCAGCACACAGAGTCTTCCTTCTGAAGTTCCCGTGTAACCAACAAGTCAAATAGACTAATTGAGCAGAAACCAGAGAACTGGTTATAAAGCTTCCTTTGAAGAACAAACTTATGACCTTTTCTGATTTTCAAAAGTAGAAAATAAAGAATCCAAGGAGACACTATAAAGGGAGATCATCAACTGACATAATCCTTTTCTCCATATAATGGTTTCATTATTAGAAATTATTTTCTGTTTCTGTCTTATGATAATGGACATACACTTGGCTTCAAATTATCAAGTGCATGTCTAGAATTAATTTGTTTTAAATAGGCTTCACTGAGTTGACACCACTAATTGAAATGAATTAATTCTGGACACAGATTCTCATAACTGGAGGGTACAATGGTGGGTTAAGGAGTGAAGCTGAATTATAAAGAATTCCATCTTAGTCTCACTCCAAAGGCTCAGCTGCGGCTAAGGGCTGGGCCCTGAAACTAAAATGGAGAGATTATGACATATTCCTAATGGATATACTCATCAATAAGTGGAAGCATAGCTTGATAGAAATAACGAGGTATGACTGAAACAGAAAGAGTGTCTCGAAGTTCCCCAAACTTAATCCTAATGGACAAATCTGAGGCAAATTTGAAGAAAAGTTTGAGAGTATATTGGGTGCAGATACTGACTTTATAGAATTTCCAATCTAGCTAGGGAGAAAGCTAACATTTTATAAAAATAAAATGAAACCTTAGAATTAAGAAGTATAGTTAAGTAAAATCTATTCTAACTACTGAGTTAATCTCTTCCACAACATTAATCTCTTCTGTAATATTTCCAAAATATTGCTGCACACTTACTCTTTAATCACAACCAGTGTCAGGGAATTCATCAATTCTTAAGTTTTTAGGGCCATATATTCCATTTAGACCATTCTAATACTTAGAAAGTTCTTCTTTCTTTTGAATAAACCTCCGTAATTTCTAGTTATTGGCCTTCATTGTGACTCTTATTAGTTTCATAGTATCTGTCGCCAAGATATTCATCAAATAGTATCTTAAAATGTGATGATGTCCATTAGGACTCAACTTTTCTTGCTTCCTTGGAATCCTCCTTTCAGTTGAATCTTCCTCACGTGATATTATTCTGAGAGCTCTTTCAGTCAGGGTATTTCTCTCCTCCTGAACTCCCCTTCCCCAATGTTTTTTTAAAGTGAGTTTTCTGAGGGCAGTAACATTGACACCAAAAACAATGATTTCTTGTTCTCTTCAGTTTAATACTTCTCAACTAAAGGTTAAATTCTCGAGTTTATCAGCTTTATCCTTGTACTTAATTTTTTAAATCTTTTACTCAACCAAGCTTTGGTCAGTTTCCACTAGCTCATACTTTTGCTCTGCTTCAAAAATCTTAACTATTCCTTCTCTTCCTATTAAATAAGCATATTGTTTTTATAAAGCTATGCTGTTGTTATAGAATCCATTTGTTTAACCAGTATTAAAATTTCTTAAAACTAGGAAGATTCATGTGACTGTACAATGTGGATGACAAAATTAAGGAGAAGCCACAATGGGCTCAAGTTAGTGGGACAAATTTATTGAAAAATGAGTAGGAGTTTGTTTTAGTGGGAAAGGAGATTAGAGCACATACTGGAGAGGGTACAGAATAGAAGAGAATGACTGAATGAAAAAATGACCTCAGGAGAAATAAGAATTAGTAGATAAAATAATAAGAGGTAAATAAATTCTAATATTACTACTGACTCAATTAAAAAAAAATCTTTTGGAGATAAAGGAAGACAGTTGTTTCTGGAATGGAGATCACTCTGGAGTTCTAGGCAATCCAAAACTCAGTAGTTCTAAAATTAGAAATGAGAATATACCCATCACTGTGATCCTTCTGCTCTGCACATAAGGAAAGCAGAAAGTTAAGAAGAAAGAAGCGTAACTCCTCTGATGATTGCATTGATATCTACACAAGAACAAATTGTTTGATGTTATTTTTCTTTATTAACTTACTTGGGTTGGCCAGTAATCTTGTCCTCATATAGGCTCAGACTGGAAGATGGTGGGGATACAGTCAGTCACAGTTCATCATGTAACATGCAAACAACAGTCCTTTCTTCTTGTTCCTACCTGTAAAATTACCTACTAGTCCATAAGAACAGGCTATATTCAGTGTATGTTTAAATGCATTTACATCTTTACATATATCCAAATAGCAATTTTAAATCTGGGTAATTTAAAAGATTTTTCAATTGACAAATTAACTGCAGCTGGAAATCCAATTTGAGAGTTGATAATATTAATCAGCCATTGAGGAGTGATGTTAGTTAAACCCATATTGTTTCTTCTCTGAGCAATGATTAAACGAGTAAGAGCAAGGACAGAAAACAAGCAAACAAATAAACAAAAAGCATGTGTACACTTGTGTGTGTGTGAATGGTCACTTACAGTAATCCTTGAGATAAGAATGCAAATCATAGTGTACCCAGGCTTCCATCCTGCAGTCTAAGTTCTGACATTGATATTATCAACCCATAAATTTACAGTTTGTCCAGAAAAGAATGTTAATAGCAGTTCAACAAAAATGAAGGCAATTGTGCCTAGGAAGATGCTGCCTTTTTGAGAGATGCTACAGGAGTTATCTCATGACTAAACTAAAGTCAAGTTGGAAAGCCCAGCACACAATTCTGTTGTTAAAATGTCTGTAAACCAATCTGCTTCATCAAGTAATCATCCTTTGCCTGAACTTAAGGACTTTGAATCTGGTTAGCACACATACCAGAGGAAATGTGTTCCTCTGTTTATGAGAGGATTTCTCTATTTTCATCCAGTAGGGTTTCAAGCTCTGTTGAATGTGGGATTTGAATGTAGAAATTGAGGGGAAAACAACCCTCAAAAATATTAGGAGTTCCCTGCCTAATCTTGACTGATTAAAAGCTATTGCCCTGCAAGGAACTTTTAGAAGTCTTAAGACAGTTTTAAGCTAACCCATGTGATTTGCTGTGGGTTACTAAAAAGTCATTTTGGATTGCCACATGCCAGGTTGCTCTTTCTGCTAATGCTTCCTTAACATTCTCTAGAAGGAATCTTAGCCATTAGCAAAGGCTTACACCTCTATCCAAATCTGAAAGAAAGCACAACAGACAGTACACATGTCAATTTATATTAAACAAGAATTACCTAGGTATCCCTGTCACTAATAAACTGTAGAATTTTGATTAGACAGGCAAAATGTTTGTTTAAAAATGACCTATGATATCCACTTTTTTTCATTACATGGAGAGATGGAAAATCTGTGTTTTGTTATTTGTTTGCTTTATTTTTTTTACACGAACCAGAGTGCACAATTGACCACCTGCTAGTATTTTGATCAAATGTCCTTTGTTCCTTCTAGATTTTACTTCAAGAGTACTGAGAAACCCAATAAGGTAAACCCATGGCTACCAACACCAGAGGAGGATTATGTCAATTCCACAGAATCTAAAAACAGAACTGACAGATGATGAGACAGAAGAGGAAGGAGGTGTGTGGAATTGATACATCAACACCACACAATATAGATGTGCTCCTAAATTTATCTATAGCACCATATTTTTTCCAGGGGTTCCTCCCCTTTAAAATAACCCTACTCTCTTTAGTTGTACAAGACACTTTTACTGTATGCCTTCAATAAATTCATACTTTTGTAGTTATTGGAAAATTCATAGTAAGGTAACTTTTGGCTGTGCTGAGAAATGATTATCTAGGAGTTAAACTTGGGAATCATATTTTAGAAACCTGAAGAAGAACTGGATTGATATAGTAAAAGGAAACCATTCTACACTTATATCACAGTTTTCCTAACGAGCAGTTTTGACACCCATAATTAAAGCTAGAGCATAAGCTATATTTATTAACAGTACTACAAGTTTTAAATCCCTCTCCTGGGTACCATACCATCCCTCTGCTTGAGATTATTTTGGACCATCTGACATAGGAAATGTGCTCTGTATCTACCGTTCCTGAGAAAAGGTTCTTGTTCCTAGGTCAACAAGTTTTGTACCACATAACTCCACTCTCCTGACCAGCAACAGGTTAGGGTCTGGAGTGGTGGTTCATACTGCAAACTCTGCCAGACTGGTGCTACCTACAAGGTGATGATAGCCCAGACTAGTCTGACCTGCTCCAGGGAATTGTCAAAATCAAAAATAAAAAAGCAATATTAGGACTTAGAAGTCAACAAATATCTGCTTCTGAGGACATGGTTAGTAATAGAGTTTCTGTTAAAACTTGACAGCTTGTGTCATGTTAATAAAAACATTGATATACCTGAATTAATGTCTGCATCTTTCTTCTTCTTCTTCTCCTCCTCCTCCTCCTCCTCCTCCTCCTCCTCCTCCTCCTCCTCCTCCTCCTCCTCCTCCTCCTCCTCCTTCTTCTTCTTCTTCTTCTTCTTCTTCTTCTTCTTCTTCTTCTTCTTCTTCTTCTTCTTCTTCTTCTTCTTCTTCTTCTTCTTCTTCTTCTTCTTCTTCTTCTTCTTCTTCTTCTTCTTCTTCTTCTTCTTCTTCTTCTTCTTCTTCTTCTTCTTCTTCTTCTTCTTCTTCTTCTTCTTCTTCTTCTTCTTCTTCTTCTTCTTCTTCTTCTTCTTCTTCTTCTTCTTCTTCTTCTTCTTCTTCTTCTTCTTCTTCTTCTTCTTTCAGTTTCCCTTGGGTTTTTTTAAAAATTAATTTTTATTGGAGTATATTTGATTTACAATATTTTGCTAATTTCTGCTGTACAGCAAAGTAAATCAGTTATACATAGTCATATATCCACTCTTTTTAAGATTATTTTCCCATATAAGTCATTACAGAGTATTGAGTAGAATTCACTGTGCTATACAGTAGGTTCTTGTTAGTTATCTATTTTATATATGGCAGTGTGTATATGTCAATACCAATCTCCCAATTTATCCCTCTCCACTTTCTCCTTTGGCAACCATAAGTTTGTTTTCTACATCTGTGACTTTGTTTCTCTTTTGTAAATAAGCTCATTTGTACTATTTTTTTTAGATTACACATATTGTATGATATTTGTCTTTCTCTGGTTGACTTATTTCACTGAATGACAATCTCTAAGTCCATCCATGTTGCTGCAAAAGGCATTATTTCATTCTTTTTATGGTTAAGTAATATTCCATTGTATGTATGTACCACATCTTCTTTATCCATTCACCCATGATGGACATTTAGGTTGCTTCCATGTCCTGGCTATTGTAAATAGTGCTGCAATGAACACTGAGGTGCATGTATGTTTTCAAATTATGGTTTTCTCCAGATATTTGCCCAGAAGAGGGATTGGTGGATCATATGGTAGCTCTATTTTTAGTTTTGTAAGGAACCTCCATACTGTTCTCCATAGTGACTGTATCAATTTACATTCCTACCAACAGTGTAGGAGGGTTCCCTTTTCTCCACACTTTCTCCAGGGTATATTGTTTGTAGATTTTTTGATGGCCATTCAGACCAGTGTGAGGTGATACCTCATTATATTTTTGATTTGCATTTCTCTAATAATTAGTGATGTTGAGTATTTTTTCATGTGCCTTTTGGCCATCTGTATGTCTTCTTTGGAGAAATGTCTATTTAGATCTTCTGATCACTTTTTGATTGGGTTGTTTGTTTTTTTGATATTGAGCTGCATGAGCTGTTTGTATGTTTTGGAGATTAATCCCTTGTTGATTGCTTCATTTGTAAATATTTTCTCTCATTCTGTGGCTTGTCTTTTCATTTTGTTTATGGTTTCCTTCTGCTTTTTTCTAAGTCTACTCACATTAGTCCTAAGATGTTTTCTGGTCTCTTTATTTCCCCATATATTTACCCCTAAACCCCATTTACTGAAATGACTTGAGTGTGCACTTATATTTTACCACATACATGAGCATAAATAATGTAGTTTTCTGGAGACAGAGGTCAGAAAGCAATAAAGTGCATCGACAGCATTTCTCCTTGGTCATGCAGAACATTATTAGTTAGTATTGTTGACACTCAAGCATGCTGTTGAGCAAACAAGTCCACATGTTTCAAATAGCCTTTAGTTCTTTGCTACTGATTTTCATTCCTTTTAGATTGAAGTGGAAACAAAGAGATGGTTATGTTTGGGAAGCTCTGTTCAGGAATTAAGTAAGGCCCTGTCATGACACTTAAGCCAGAATGGCAGAACTGGATATAACATTCCTGCCAGAAGTGTAAGCAGATCACAAATGACAGGAATCAGAGCCATGAAGAGATTCACCCAAGTTCTGTGCACTTGGACATTTTAAAGACAGGATTTTATTTATTTTTTAAAATCTTTTCCAAAATGGGCTTGAATTATTATATAATGTAACATAACATAACATAATTATTATATGACATTAGACTAAAGTGTTATTTTAAAGCTGTATTTAATAGCACACCATTTCCCCCCTGTCCAAGGCCAATCAAAAGAGATGAAAGATGTTGGTATAACTTGAAGTTATAATAATGTATGATATTTTTTCCAATCAGATATTTCTTAGTAATGCTAAGAATAATGACTTTTGACTTTGTTCCTATGACCACTGTATAAAATCAAACAATTGGCAAATTCAAATGACTTGAAAAAAAGAAGGCTGAGAGGGAGGGAGGAAGAAAGGAAAGAAGAACATACAAAAGATAGAGGAAAGGGAAAACCCCTGGATTCTTAGGTAAATTATTTGATTAATGAACTCCAATGATGATTTTTAAATGGTCAAAATGTTAACTCTCATCTCTGAATATAGACAGTGTCCTTATTGATAAGATCATTAAATGTGTAAGTCAAAGGAAGGTACACATGAGATGAAATCAGTTGGTCAGGATACTGAAACCTGAAACCTGAATCATGAAACCTTTCTGCTTGAGGTGGTTTTAGGGAAGTCAAATGACATCTAAGTGTAAATAGATAAATAGACAGACAGATTGATGATAAATAGATGGATAGATGATAAATAGACAGGTATAGATGGATGGATGGGTAGGAGGGAGGAAGGGAGAGAAGGAAGGAAGGAAAGAAGATCAAGGTTAGTAACTTAGGTCTACTACCACACAGAAGTTAGTGAAAATGTGAGACGTTTATTTTTAGAATCCCTTGAAAGATAAGGCAAGGTAGTATTATTGCTTTTTGACAGAATTTGGGTTTATACAGTTAATTTCATTTGGCTGGTGTTCTAACAAACTTAGCCAATAGGAGACTAAATAGACCTTAGTTGCCAAGAATTATATCAAAGATGCATAGATGACTGTATCAAAAGGTTTACCTTTGAGGTAAGTTGATTAGAGAGATCAAGATGTGGGAGTAAGAAGCAGAGTTCATCATCTTCCACAGAAACATTGAAAATATATCTGTAAGTGAATGATTCACACAGAACAGCCACAGAGAGCTGACAGAAGACCTCAGATGTTCAAAAAGACAAGGAAACCTCCAAGTAAATGGGTAGGACAAACAGAAAAAGAAAAAGAAGGAAACAGGTTAAGGCCTGTGCCCCAGGGAGAGATCTGTGAAGGAGGAAAGTTTCCCCCAACTTGGGAAGTCTCCTCACCAGTGAGGAGATCAGCCTTGACAGAACGTAGCTTCAGAGCCTAATAAGAGAGAGCAGCAACAATTTTGTGGAAGGTAAAATGGAGAGGAACCTGCACAGAGAGTCAGCACCACCATCTTATGCTCCCCAACCTGAGACACTCCTCTGTCAGTTCTGGTGAGGGTTGGGTGCTGAAGCTCAGGCTCCAGAGGTCAGTCTCAGGGAGAGGACCAGGGTTAGGAGAGGAAAGAGCCTGAAGAGGTTGAACTGTGGAAACTGAGGCTGTACTAGGAAGAAGCCTGGTCTCTCCAGAGATACATGTCACCATTACCGGGAGGTTCATGAGAAGAGGGGTGGGACCACCATAACAGCTTCTTTCCCTGTAAGTGCTCCCAGGAAACAGGACACAACCTACAGAAGTGCTGGGGCAGGTGCAAGTCACTGCTGCCATCTTGGACTCCTGAGGCAGGCACTGGCTGCCTCTTCCAGCTCCATGGGCAGATGCCAGGCTCCCCAACTCCTGTTGTCCTGGAAGGGTGCATATAGCTTCTGCCACTAAAAATCTACCAGCAGACCCCAGGGCCTTCCCCTGCTGACCCAGAAGGGCATGTACAGATATCACCACTAGGAATTCCATCAGCAGACCACAGGACCCTCTCCTGCTGATCTTGAAGAGTGAGGACAGCTCTTGCCACTAGGAATTCTGTCAATGGAGCCACAGGACCCACCCCTGTTGTCCAGGCGGTGTACAAGGATAGTTTCCATGACTAGGAAATCCATCAGTGGGTGCTGAGACCTGCACTGTTATCCCAGGAGCATTCAGATAGCTCTCACTACTAGGAAATGCACCAGTGGGGGCTGAGGCCCACCCCACTGTCCCAAGAGGGCACAGATAGCTCCATCTACTAGGAAATCCACCCAGAGGAGGGGCTGAAACCAAAACTGAGCCCCAGGGGCTGTGCGACTAAGAAAGAGGAGCTGAATTCTCTCCTCACAGCTGTACAAACTATGGAGTGACAGCTCCACTGATGGCATCCTAAGTTCAGTGCCTGAAAAATATCCAAAAGGATAACAAGTGTTCCTGCAGCTGGGACGGCTCTGGCTTTAGCAGCTGTGGACTTTATTGGTATGTACATGTGGGGGTTGAGCCAGGCCACAGTCTGAGATGCATCCATAGCTCTCACATTGAGTCCAGGTGCAAGACTACTGCAGTTTTGGGACATGACCTCAGTGGATCTGTGCTGGTGGTCTGGCAAAAACAACACCTGAGATACACCAGGGCAAATTGCCAACATACCCATGGTTAAGGTGGGACCAAGAGGAGTGTCAACACAGGGTACTTTGTAAGCCTGCACAGTGGGTGAAAGGGGACACAACAGAGCGTGTTCACAGGTGAGCACCTCCAGAGAAAGAATACTCAGTGACTTCTCTCCCAGTGATGTGCCCAAATCCCACTTACCTCCCATGGCAGATCAGAAACACAGCTAAGAAACAAATCTGGGGTCTGTACTCCAACAACTAGGGAGCAGACCCTGCCCCTGACAGGGCATTGACAACCACAGAGCAAAGGAGACCCCCTGCTCAATATCCAGGGCAGGTAGTGGTCACCACAGCATGAGTCCAACCCCTCTCAAGGGGATAATGACCAGCCTACACTGAGGGAGGAGGCAGCAGTCATCCATATTAAAACAGTCTTTTCACAAAATCAAAACAAAACAAAAACAATAAAAACACACTAAACCTACAAAGCCCACACAGAGACATTCCCACATAAAAATAGCCCTCCTTGGGCTTCCCTGGTGGTGCAGTGATTGAGAGTCCGCCTGCTGATGCAGGGGATGCAGGTTCATGCCCCAGTCTGGGAGGATCCCACATGCCATGGAGTGGCTAGGCCTGTGAGCCATGGCCGCTGAGCCTGTGAATCTGGAGCCTGTGCTCCGCAACAGGAAAGGCCACAACAGTGAGAGGCCTGCATACTGCAAAAAAAAAAACAAAAGAAAAGAAAAGAAAAGAAAAAAATGCCCTCCAAGACAGTCTGAGGGTCTGAGGGTCTGTCATTGGGAGGAAGAAACCCCCAGAGCATTTAGCCTTGAAGACCAGAGGGGCTTGAGTGCAGGAGCTCTACAAGGTTGGGGGAAACAGAGACTCCACCCTTGGAGGATGCATCCAAGGTGTCACATGCACTGGGACCCAGCACAAAATAACACCTCTATAGGTACCTGGGCTAGACCTATCTAGGGTCTTGGAGGGACTCTCAGAGAGGCAGGGGTTGGCTGTAGCTCACTGTGGGGGAAAGGGGACTGGTAACAGAGACTCTAGTTTATATTAATATGTGTGAGGTCTCTCAGAGGTTCCCACTTTGGTACAAAGAGCCTGACTAACCCAACAGCATGCAGTTTCCAGTGTTAGAATACCTCAAGCCAAAAAACCAGCAAGATAGGAACACAGCCCCACCTATTAGCAGACAGGCTGCCTAAATCATACTAAGCACACAGCCATCCCCCAAAAAACACACACACACTGACGTGACCCTGCCCACAAGAAGGCAAGACTCAGCTCCACCACCAGAGGAGAGGCATCAGTCCCTCCCACAGGAAGTCTGCACAAGTCCCTGGACCAGCCTCACCACTAGGGGGCAGACACTGGAAGCAAGAAGAACTATGATCCTGCAGTCTGTGGAAAGGAGACCTAAGCACAGTAAATTACACAAAATGAGATGAAGGAGAAATAAGTTACAGACAAAGGAGCAAGATAAAAACCTACAAGAACAACTAAATGAAGAAGAGATAGGCAATCTACTGAAAAAGAATTCAGAGTAAGGATAGTAAAGTTGATGCAAGACCTTGGAAAAAGACTGGAGGCACAGATCAAGAAGATACAAGAAATGTTTAACAAGGACCTAGAAGAACTAAAGAACAAATAGAGATCAACAATAGAGTAACTGAAATGAAAAATACACTAGAAGGAATCAATAGCAGAATAACTGAGGCAGAAGAATGGATAAGTGAACTGGAAGGCAGAATGGTGGAAATCACTATTGTGGAACAGAATAAGGAAAAAAGAATAGGAAGAAATGAGGACAGTCTCAGAGACCTCTGGGACAACATTAAACTCACCAATATTTGAATTATAGGGGTCCCAGAAGAAGAAAAGAAATAGAAAGGGTTGGAGAAAATATTTAAAGAGATTATAGTTGAAAACTTCCATAACATGGGAAAGGAAATAGTCACCCAAGTCCAGAAAACAGAGTGTCCCATACAGGATAAACCCAAGGAGAAACACAATGAGACACATATTAATCAAAATAACAAAAATTAAATGAAAAGAAAAAATATTAAAAACAACAAGGGAAAAGCAACAAATAACATACAAGGGAACTCCCATAAAGTTATCAGCTGATTTTTCAGCAGAAACTCTGCAGGCCAGAAGGAAGTGGCATGATATATTCAAAGTGATAAAAGGGAAATAAACTACTGCCAAGAAGGCTCTCATTCAGATTTGAGGGAGAAATCAAAAGCTTTACAGACAAGCAAAATCTAAGAGAATTCAGCACCACCAAACCAGCTTTACAACAGATGCTAAAGGATATTCTCTAGGCAGGGGAAGAAAAAAAAAAAAAAAGAAAACAGGTCACAACTAGAAATAAGAAAATAACAAATGTGAAAGCTCACTTGTAAAGGCAAACATACAATGAAAGCAGGAAATCATCCACATATAAATATGATATCAAAACCAGCAACCATGAGAAGAGGAGAGTATAAATGCAGGAAATGGAAAATAAATTTGAAATTAAGAGACCAGCAACTGAAGAAAACCTTCTACATATATAGACTGCTTTATCAAAACCTCATGGGAAATGCAAACCAAAAAATTACATTAGATACACACACATGAAAGAAAAAGCAACCCGAGCATAACACTAAAGATGGTCATCAAACCACAAGAGAACAAAAGAGGAAAGGAAGAAAGAAGACCTACAAAAACAAACCCAAAACAATTAAGAAAATGGCAATAGGAAGGTACATATCGATAATTACCTTAAATGTAAATGGATTAAATGCTCCAACCAAAAGACATAGACTGGCTGAATGGATACAAAAACAAGACCTGTATATATGCTGTCTACAAGAGATCCACTTCAGACCTAAGGACACATACAGACTGAAAGTGAGGGGATGGAAAAAGATATTCTATGCAAATGGAAATTGAAAGAAAGCTGGAGTAGCACTACTCATATCAGACAAAATAGACTTTAAATAAAGACCATTACAAGGAAGGACACTACATAATGATGATGGGATCAATCCAAGAAGAAGATATAGCAATCATAAATATATATGCACCCAACAGAAGAGCACCTCAATATACAAGACAAATGCTAACAGCCATAAAAGAGGAAATAGACAGTAACACAATAACAGTGGGAGTCTCTAACACACCACTTACACCAATGTATAGAACATCCAAACAGAAAACTAATAAGGAAATACAGGCCTTAAATGACACATTAGACCAGATCAACTTAAATGATATGTATAGGACATTCCATCTGAAAGCAGCAGAATACACAATCTTCTTAAGTGAACATGGAACATTCTATAGGATAGATAACATCTTGGGCCAAAAATCAAGCCTCAGTAAATTTAAGAAAATTGAAATCATATCAAGCATCTCTTCTGACCAAACCACCATGAGATTAGAAATCAACTTCAGGAGAAAAAAACTGTAAAAATCACAAACATGTGGATGCTAAACAATATGCTAATAAATAACCAAGAAATCAAAGAGGAAATAAAAAAATAACTAGATACAAATGACAAGTAAAACATGATGATCCAAAACCTATGGGACACAGAAAAAGCAGTTCAAGAGGGATGTTTTTAGCAACACAATCTTACCTCAAGAAATGAGAAAAATCTCAAAGAAACAACCTAAACTTATGCCTAAAGCAACTGGAGAAAAAAAGATCACAAAACCCAAACTTAGTAGAAGAAAAGAAATCATAAAGATCAAAGAAGAAATAAATAAAATAGAGACAAAGAAAACAATAGTAAAGATCAATGAAACTAAAAGTTGGTTCTTTGAGAAGACAAACAAAATTGACAAATAAAGAAAAATAGGTAGAAGACTCAAATCAATAAAATTAGAAAAGAAAAAGAAATTACAACTGACACCACAGAAATACAAGGGATCATAAGAGACTACTACAAGCAACTATAATGCCAATGAAATGGGCAATCTGGAAAAATGGACACATTCTTAGAAAGGTAAAACCTTCCAAGACTGAACCAGGAAGAAATAGAAAATATAAACAAACCAGTCACAAGAATTGAAATTGAAACTGTGATTAAACATTTTCCAACAAACTAAAGCCCAAGACCAGATGGCTTCACAAGCAAATTCTATCAAACATTTAGAGAAGAGCTAACACCTGTCCTTCTCAAACACTTCCAAAAAAATTACAGAGGAAGGGATTCTCCCAAGCTCATTCTATGAGGCCTCCATCACTCTGATAACAAAATCAAAGATACCACCAAGAAAAACTGAAGACCAATATCACTGATGAATACAGATGGAAAAAGCCTCAACAAATACTAGCAATCTGAATCCAACAATACATTAAAAGGATCATAAACCATGATCAAGTAAGATTAATCCCAGGGGCATAAGGATTCTTCAATGTATACAAAGCAATCAGTGTGATGCCCTGTATTAACAAACTGAAGAATAAAACCATATGATCAACTCAATAGATGCAGAAAATATTTTTGAAAAAATTCAATACTTATTTATGATGAAAACTCTCCAGAGAGTGGGCATAGAGGGAACCTACCACAATAGAATAAAGGCCATATATGACAAACCAACAGCAAATATCATTCTCAATGGTGAAAAACTGAAAGCATTTCCCCTAAGATCAGGAACAAGACCAGAATGTCTACTTCCACCACTATTTTCAACATAGTTTTGGAAGTCCTATCCATAGCAATCAGAGAAGAAAAAGAAATACAAGAACTTCAAATTGGAAAAGAAGAGTAAAACTGTCACTGTTTGTAGAAGACATGATACTATGCATGGTAAATCCTAAAGATGACACCAGAAAACTACTAGAGCTCATCAATGAATTTGGTAAAGGTGCAGGATACTAAATTAATAAACAGAAGTCTCTTGCATTCCTATACATTAACAATGAAAGATCAGAAAGAGAAATTAAGGAAACAATCCCATTTACCATCACATAAAAAAAAATAAAATACCTAGGAATAAACCTACCTAAGGAGGAAAAAGACCTGTATGCAGAAAACTACAAGATACTGATGAAAGAAATAAAAGATGACACAAACAGATGGAGAGCTATACCATGTTCTCTGATTGGAAGAATCAACACTGTGAAAATGACTCTACTCCACAACACAATTTACAGATTCAATAAAATCCCTATCAAGTTATCAATGGCATTTTTATAGAATTAGATCAAAAATTTATAATTTGTATGGAAATACAAAAGAACCCAAATAGCCTAAGTCATTTTGAGAAAGAAAAACAGAGATGGAGGACTCAAGCTCCCAGACTTCAGACTATACTACAAAGCTACAGTGAATAAAACAGTATGGTACTAGCACAAAACCAAAATATACAGATATGGAACAGGATAGAAAGCCCAGGGATAAACCCATGCACCTAAGGGTCACCTAATCTATGACAAAGGAGGCACGAATATAGAGTGGAGAAAGACAGTCTCTTCAATAAGTGGTGCTGGGAAAACTGTACAACTGCATGTAAAAGAATGAAATTAGAACACTCCCTAACAACATACACAAAAATAAACACAAAATGTATTAAAGACCTAAATGTTAGGCCAGACACTATAAAACTCTTAGAGGAGAACATAGGTAGAACAGTCTTTGACATAAATCCCAGCAATATCTATTTGTATCTGCCTCCTAGAACTATGAAAATAAAAATAATAAAGTGGGATCCAATATAACTTAAAAGCTTTTGCACAGCAAAGGAAACCTTAAAACAAAACAAAAACACAACTGTAAGAATGGGAGAAAATACTTTCAAAGGAAGAAACTGACAAGGGATTTATCTCCAATGTATACAAACAGCTCATGCAGCTCAATATCAAAAAAAAAAAAACTCTATAAAAAAATGCACAGAAGGGCCTCCCTGGTGGCGCAAGTGGTTGAGAGTCCGCCTGCCGATGCAGGGGATACGGGTTCGTGCCCCGGTCTGGGAGGATCCCATATGCCGCGGAGCGGCTGGGCCCGTGAGCCATGGCCGCTGAGCCTGCGCGTCCGGAGCCTGTGCTCTGCAACGGGGGAGGCCACAACAGTGAGAGGCCCACATACCGCAAAAAAAAAAAAAAAAAATGCACAGAAGATTGAAATAGACATTTCTCCAAAGAAGACATATAGATGGCCAAAAAGCACATGAAAAGATGCTCAGCATCACTAATTATTAGAGAAATGCAAACAAGACTACAATGAGGTATCACCTCATACTGGTCAGAATGGCCATCATCAAACAATCTACAAACAATAATTGCTGGAGAGCAAGTGGATAAAGGGACCCCTCCTACACTATTTGTGGGAATGTAAATTGGTACAGCCACTATAAGAGCAGTATGAAGGTTCCATAAAAAATTTAAAATAGAACTAACATATGACCCAGCAATCCCACTCCTAGGCATAAACCCAGAGGAAACCAAAATTTGAAAAGATACATGCACCTCAATGTTCATTGCAGCACTATTTACAATAGCCAGGTCATGGAAGAAAACTAAATGTCCATCAACAGAGGAATGGATAAAGAAGACATGGTACATATATACAATGGAATATTACTCAGCCATTAAAAAAGAACAAAATAATGCCATTTGCAGTAACATGGATGAACCTAGAGTTTGTCATACTGAGTGAAGTAAGTCAGACACAGAAAGACAAATATATGATATCACTTATATGTGGAATCTAAAAAAAATTATAAATGAACTTATTTACAAAACAGAAATAGAGTCACAGATGTAGAAAACAAACTTGCCTTGGAAATAGCATAGGTTGAGTTTCAGCAACAACATGTTCAATTTCATAGCTTTAATTTAGTCAAGATCCTTATATATTTTCCAGGAGTTTGATTAATAAAGACAATTTTAGAAAATCAAAATAGTTTAGATAAGTATGAAATACAATAGCATCAACTACTAATGATACTTGACATTCAAGAGATTTACAAACCATTTTCATATATTATTTTCATAATATATTCCACATAATAAGACTGTAAGGTAGATAGTTTAATTCCATATTGATAGATAAAGCATCCGTCCTGATCATATAGTTACACATATTATTCTTTTTTTTTTAAGAAATTTATTTATTTATTTATTTATTTTGTATTTATTTTTGGCTGTGTAGGGTCTTTGTTTCTGTGCAAGGGCTTTCTCCAGCTGTGGCAAGCAGGGGCCACTCTTCATTGCGGTGCGTGGACCTCTAACTGTCTTGGCCTCTCTTGTTGTGGAGCACAGGCTCCAGACGTGCAGGCTCAGTAGTTGTGGCTCATGGGCCTAGCCGCTCTATGGCATGTGGGATCTTCCCAGACCGGGGCATGAACCTGTGTCCCCTGCATTGGCAGGTGGATTCTTAACCACTGTGCCACCAGGGAAGCCCTACACATGTTATTCTAACAATCATTATAACAACATAGGGATAACAGATTTAAAAAGGGGAAGGGGTACTTCCCTGGTGGTCCAGTTGTTAAGACTCCGCACTTCCACTGAAGGGGATGTGGGTTCGATACCTGGTAAAGGAACTAAGATCACGCAAGCTATGTGGCAGTGTCTAGTGAGTAGTATTTTCCACTACCTTAGATTCCATTTCTGTTGAATATTTGCACAGGTTCTTATTTATATATGCATTTCTCATGTAGTGTGCCTGGGAAGTAAACAGATTGGATTAAAATTCAGGCCATTAGGGAGTTTATGAACAAAGCCAGCCAAGTTTTCTAGATGCAGAGGATGTCAACTCTCACCTCTGTGATCCAGTTTGGGGAGATCAAAGGAGAAAACTTAGACCTCTTTCCAATGTTCCTGACTCTGTTTCCATAGCCTTGAGCCTTGAGGAATTGATGAAATCAGCAAAATCATAGAAAATAGAAAACAGTATGGAAATAGGTAGGGAAAAGAGACAAAAAGTCTAATGGATGGGGGGATTGTAACAAAAAAATAGTGTGAGATGGCAGTTAATTCCAACATTTTACATTTTTTCTCCTTCCCTGGAACAATTAAGAAAAAAGTTAGGAGGCATAACTACCTGGAAAATGAATATGGAACAGGAAAGGCTTCAATATGGCATACAAGAATCTAAATTAGACATGTGTCTAAAATTCTGCCCAAGCTATTACTTTGTAAATGTATATAAACTTGATAATACAAGTGTACATTAGGAATACCTTTAACTATGAGTTATATTTATTATATTTCTAATCAATTTAAAATGTGTGCTCCCGCAGTTAAAATAATCTCACTGCACTAATTGAAGAAAATAAAAGAGGAACAAGTCTGCTGCTGTTTCGTTTTTGATATTTTTTAAAAGTGACTATATTCTTATTTGGAATAAACTAAACATTTCTTTTAGTTTGAAAATTTAATTGCCATAAACTCTGAAATCATGTTCTGTTCGATTGGACAACATGTATATTCAGTTTAGAGCAATACAGAGATTATTTTAGAGGATACCACAATAATTTAGATTACTAAAATCCTGTGATAAGCACAAAATAATATGATTGGGATTTTTAAAAATTTGTTTTTATTTTTTTATTAGTTTCTACTTTATAACAAAGTGAATCAGTTATACATATACAACTGTTCCCATATCCCTTCCCTCTTGTGTATCCCTCCCTCCCACCCTCCCTATCCCACCCCTCCAGTAGGTCACAAAGCACCAATCTGATCTCCCTGTGCTATGTGGCTGCTTCCCACTGTCTATCTACCTTACGTTTGGTAGAGTATATATGTCCATGCCTCTCCCTCGCTTTGTCAAAGCTTACCATTCCCCCTCCCCATATCGTCAAGTCCATTCTCAAGTAGGTCTGTGTCTTTATTCCTGTTTTATCCCTAGGTTCTTCATGACATTTTTTCCTTAAATTCCATATATATGTGTTAACATACGGCATTTGTCTTTATATTTCTGACTTATTTCACTCTGTATGACAGATTCTAGGTCGATCCACCTCATTACAAATAGCTGAATTTCATTTCTTTTTATGGCTGAGTAATATTCCATTGTATATATGTGCCACATCTTCTTTATCCATTCATCTAATGATGGACACTTAGGTTGTTTCTATCTCCAAGCTATTGTGAATAGAGCTGCAATGAACATTTTGGTACCTGTCTCTTTTTGAATTATAGTTTTCTCAGGGTATATGTCTAGTAGTGGGATTGCTGGGATATATGGTAGTTCTATTTGTAGTTTGTTAAGGAACCTCCATACAGTTCTCCATAGTGGCTGTACCCATTCACATTCCCACCAGGAGTGCAAGAGTGTTCCTTTTTCTCCACACCCTCTCCAGTATTTATTGATTCTAGATTTTTTGATGATGGCCATTCTGACTGGTGTGAGATGATATCTCAATGTAGTTTTGATTTGAAATTCTCTAATGATTAATGATGTTGAGCATTCTTTCATGTGTTTGTTGGCAATTTGTATATCTTCTTTGCAGAAATGTCTATTTAGGTCTTCTGCCCATTTTTGGATTGGGTTGTTTGTTTTTTTGCTATTGAGCTGCATGAGCTGTTTATAAATTTTGGAGATTAATCCTTTGTCAGTTGCTTCATTTGCAAATATGTTCTCCCATTCTGAGGGTTGTCTTTTGGTCTTGTTTATGGTTTCCTTTGCTGTGCAAAAGCTTTGAAGTTTCATTAGGTCCCGTTTATTTTTGTTTTTATTTCCATTTCTCTAGGAGGTGGGTCCAAAAGGATCTTGCTGTGATTTATGTCATAGAGTGTTCTGCCAATGTTTTTCTCTAAGAGTTTGATAGTCTCTGGCCTTACATTTAGGTCTTTAATCCATTTTGAGCTTATTTTTGTGTATGGTGTTAGGGAATGATCTAATCTCATACTTTTATATGTCCCTGTCCAGTTTTCCCAGCACCACTTATTGAAGAGGCTGTCCTTCCTCCACTGTACATTCCTGCCTCCTTTAACAAAGATAAGGTGATCATATGTGCATGGATTTATCTCTGGGATTTCTATCCTGTTCCATTGATCTATCTTTCTGTTTTTGTTCCAGTACCATACTGTCTTGATTACTGTAGCTTTGTAGTATAGTCTGAACTCAGTGAGCCTGATTCCTCCAGCTCCGTTTGTCGTTCTCAAAATTGCTCTGGCTATTCGGGGTCTTTTGTTTTTCCAAACAAATTTTGAAAATTTTCGTTCTAGTTCTGTGAAAAATGCCAGTGGTAGTTTGATAGGGATTGCATTGAATCTGTAGATTGCTTTGGGTAGTAGAGTCATTTTCACAATATTGATTCTTCCAATCCAGGAACATGGTATATCTCTCCATCTATTTGTATCATCTTTAATTCCTTTCATCAGTGTCTTATAATTTTCTGCCTACAGGTCTTTTATCTCCTTAGGTAGGTTTATTCCTAGATATTTTATTCTTTTTGTTGCAATGGAAAAAGGGAGTGTTTTCTTGATTTCACTTTCAGATTTTTCATGATTAGTGTACAGGAATGCCAGAGATTTCTGTGCATTGATTTTGTATCCTGCTACTTTACCAAATTCATTGATTAGCTCTAGTAGTTTTCTGGTAGCACCTTTTGGATTGTCTATGTATAGAATCATGTCATCTGCAAACAGTGAGAGCTTTACTTCTTCTTTTCCAATTTGGATTCCTTTTATTTCCTTTTCTTCTCTGATTGCTGTGGCTAAAACTTCCAAAACTATGTTGAATAAGAGTGGTGAGAGTGAGCAGCCTTGGCTTCTTCATGACCTTAGTGGAAATGGTTTCAGTTTTTCACCATTGAGGACGATGTTGGCAGTGGGTTTGTCATATATGGCCTTTATTTTGTTGAGGGAAGTTCCCTCTATGCCTACCCTCTGCAGGGTTTTTATCATAAATGTGTGTTGAATTTTGTCAAAAGTTTTATCTGCATTTATTGAGATGACCATATGGTTTTTCTCCTTCAATTTGTTAATATGGTGTATCACGTTGATTGATTTACATATATTGAAGAATCCTTGCATTCCTGGAATAAACCCCACTTGATCATGGTGTAGGATCCTTTTAATGTGCTCTTGGATTCTATTTGCTAATATTTTGTTGAGGATTTTTGTATCTATGTTCATCAGTGATATTGGCCTGTAGTTTTATTTCTTTGTGACATCCTTGTCTGGTTTTGGTATCAAGGTGATGGTGGCCTCGTAGAATGAACTTGGGAGTGTTCCTCCCTCTGCTACATTTTGGAAGCGTTTGAGAAGGACAGGTGTTAGCTCTTCTCTAAATGTTTGATAGAATTCGCCTGTGAAGCCATGTAGTCCTGGGCTTTTGTTTGTTGGAAGATTTTTAATAAAAGTTTAAATTTCAGTGCTTGTGATTTGTCTATTCATATTTTCTATTTCTTTCTGATCCAGTCTTGGCAGGTTGTGCATTTCTAAGAATTTGTCCGTTTCTTCCAGGTTGTCCATTTTATTGGAATAGAGATGCTTGTAGTAATCTCTCATGATCTTTTGTATTTCTCTAGTGTCAGTTGTTATTTCTCCTCTTTCATTTCTAATTCTATTGATTTGAGTCTTCTCCCTTTTTTTCATGATGAGTCTGGCTAATGGTTTATCAATTTTGTTTATCTTCTCAAAGAAGCAGCTTTTAGTTTGATTGATCTTTGCTATCATTTCCTTCATTTCTTTTTCATTTTTTTCTGATCTGATCTTTATGATTTCTTTCCTTCTGTTAACTTTGGGGGTTTCTTGTTCTTCTTTCTCTAGTTGGTTTAGGTGCAGGGTCACGTTGTTTACTCGAGATGTTTCCTGTTTCTTAAGGTGGGATTGTATTGCTATAAACTTCCCCATTAGAACTGCTGTTGCTGCATCCCATAGGTTTTGGGTCATCCTGTCTCCATTGTCATTTGTCTCTAGGTATTTTTAAATTTCCTTTTTGATTTCTTCAGTGATCACTTCGTTATTAAGTAGTGTAATGTTTAGCCTCCATGTGTTTGTATTTTTACAGATCTTTTCCTGTCATTGATATATAGTCTCATAGCATTGTGTTCAGAAAAGATACTTGATACAATTTCAATTTTCTTAAATTTACCAAGGCTTGATTTGTGACTCAAGATATGATCTATCCTGGAGGATGTTCCATGAGCACTTGAGAAAAATGTGTATTTTGTTGTTTTTGGATGGAATGTCCTATACATATCAATTAAGTCCATCTTGTTTAATGTATGCTTTAAAGGTTATATTTCCTTATTTATTTTCATTTTGGATGATCTGTCCATTGGTGAAAGTGGGATGTTAAAGTTCCCTACTATGATTGTGTTACTGTCGATTTCCCCTTTTATGGCTGTCAGTATTTGCCTTATGTATTGAGGTGCTCCTATGTTGTGTGCATAAATATTTACAATTGTTATATCTTCTTCTGGGATCTACCCCTTGATCATTATGTAGTGTCCTTCGTTGTCTCTTGTAATCGTCTTTATTTTAAAGTCTATTTTGTCTGACATGAGAATTGCTACTCCAGCTTTCTTTTGATTTTCATTTGCCTGGAATATCTTTTTGCATCCCCTTAATTTCAGTCTGTATGTGTCTGTAGGTCTGAAGAGGGTCTCTTGTAGACAGCATATATATGGGTCTTGTTTGTGTATCCATTCAGTCAATCTGTGTCTTTTGGTGGGAGCATTTATTCCATTTACATTTAAGGTAATTATCAATATGTATGTTCCTATTCCCATTTTCTTAATTGTTTTGGGTTCATTATTGTAAGTATTTTCCTTCTGTTGTGTCTTTTTGCCAGGAGAAGTTCCTTTAGCATTTGTTGTGAAGCTGGTTTGGTGGTGCTGAACTCTCTCAGCTTTTGCTTGTCTGTAAATATTTTAATTTCTCCTTCAAATCTGAATGAGATCCTTGCTGGGTAGAGTAATCTTGGTTGCAGGTTTTTCTCCTTCATTACTTTAAATATGCCCTGCCACACCCTTCTGGTTTGTAGAGTTTCTGCTGAAAGATCAGCTGTTAACCTTCTGTGGATTCCCTTGTGTGTTATTTGTTGTTTTTCCCTTGCTGCTTTTAATATGATTTCTTTGTGTTTAATTTTTGACAGTTTGATTAATATGTGTCTTGGCATATTTCTCCTTGGATTTATCCTGTATGTGACTCTCTGTTCCTCCTGGAGTTGATTTAACTATTTCCTTTCCCATATTAGGGAAGTTTTCAACTATAATCTCTTCAAATATTTTCTCAGTCCCTTTCTTTTTCTCTTCTTCTTCTGGAACCCCTATAATTTGAATGTTGGTGCGTTTAATTTGTCCCAGAGGTCTCTGATAATGTCCTCACTTCTTTTCATTCTTTTTTCTTTATTCTGCTCCCCAGCAGTTATTTCCACTATTTTATCTTCCACCTCACTTATCCATTCTTCTGCCTCAGTTATTCTGCTACTGATCCCATCTAGAGTATTTTTCATTTCATTTACTGTGTTTCTAATTGTTGCTTGATTCATCTTTAGTTCTTCTAGGTCCTTGTTAACTGTTTCTTGCATTTTGTCTATTCTGTTTCCAAGATTTTAGATCATCTTTACTATCATTATTCTGAATACTTTTTCAGGTAGAATGCCTATTACCTCTTCATTTGTTAGGTCTGGTGGGTTTTTATCTTGCTCCTTCACCTGCTGTTTGTTTTTCTGTCTTCTCATTTTGCTTATCTTACTGTGTTTGGGGTCTCCTTTCTGCAGGCTGCAGGTTCGTAGTTCCCGTTGTTTTTGGTGTCTGTCCCCAGTGTCTAAGGTTGTTTCAGTGGGTTGTGTAGGCTTCCTGTTGGAGGGGACTGGTGCCTTTGTTCTGGTGGTTGAGGCTCGATCTTGTCTTTCTGGTGGACCGGTCCATGTCTGGTGGTGTGTTTTGGGGTGCCTGCAGCCTTATTATGTTTTTAGGCAGCCTCTCTGCTAATGGGTTGGGTTTTGTTTCTGTCTTGCTAGTTGCTTGGCATAGGGTGTCCAGCGCTGTAGCTTGCTGGTCGTTTAGTGAAGCTGGGTGCTGTTGTTGAGATGGAGATCTCTGGGAGATTTTTGCCATTTGATATTATGTGGTGCTGGGAGATTTCTTGTGGACCAGTGTCCTGAAGTTGTCACTCCCACCTCAGAGGCACAGCACTGACTCTTGGCTGCAGCACCAAGAGCCTTTCATCCACCCAGCTCAGAATAAAAGGGAGAAAAAGTAGAAAGAAAGAATTAGTAGAAGAAAGAATGAAAGAAAGAAAGAAAGAAAGGGGGAAGGAAGGATGGAAGGAAGGAAAGAAAGAAAGAAAGAAAGAATGAAAGAAACAAAAAAGGAAAGAAGGAAAGGAAAGATGGAAAGAAGGAAAGAAAGGTGGTAGGGAGGAAGGAAGGAATGACGGTCGGAAAAAGAGAAGGAGAGAAGATAAAGTAAAATAGAATAAAGTATGATAAAATAAAATAATATTATTAAAATAAATAAATAAATATTTTTAAAAATTTAAAAAACAACAACAAAAAACAAACAA